>NC_089821.1:195813376-196438376 GCF_035046505.1 Tiliqua scincoides | reverse complement strand
AATGGAACAAAATGTTTTCAGCCACTGCCAGACTAGTAGAGAGCAAGGAGTTAATATTTTATGAGAATAGGCTGAAATTATTTAATTTTTAGATATGACACTTTTAAAGAGAATTAAAACTAATGCAATTCCATTTAATATATAATCCCAAGATATGAACATTGATGGCCAAATCACAAAAGCCAAATATGCTGGAGAATCTCTTGAGCTTCTGTTTGTCCCAGTATATCAACTGGATCTGTTCATCAGCACAGATTTTATGAGTGTTCTTTCATGCACGTGAAAGGCTCATACAGTACAAACCCACAAATAAGCCTAAAGATCAGCCTGCTGAGTTATCCTTCAAACATTATATATTTGCTACAAAAAAAAAAAAACTGTAGTGAAAAAGTATGGATCCTGTGTGTATTATATGTGACATTTGGGCAGATGTCTATGAAAAGTAGATGTGACATTTGCGCAGTTATCTATGAAAAGTAGAAACTGTACAGGTAATGGAAAACTTTACTCCTCTGTGGCTGTTATAGCACATGAATACACAGTACAACGCACACTTGCAGTTATCACATGGAGTTATCTAGGTTTCCATGCTGTTTTCTATGCTGAATTTGCTTTTCTAAAATTCCCTACTCTCTGAATTATCGTTAAGACCAGATGCCTTATATGTAGAGGTGTTTGTTTCCTGTGAGTAAAATAGGATTACAGCCTAAGTCTTACTGAACACAATGGGCTTACTTCTGAGTAAAATAAATAACACCATTTTCAAACATCTCTGGGCCTCAATGGCCAAAGTTCATTTGTTTAACATTTTATATCCTGCAGTCATGTTAAAATAACAGTAAAAACACAATACAAAGTTCGATTGTTGGTGAAAACCACTAATTTATTAACCAGAAAACAAAAATTGATTTGGCAGTTGTGGCAGCTCAGTAGAAAGTAGGTGTGGTGTGTCTCACTGGGAAGCATATTCCATAGGAAGAGGGCATTCACAAAGTATATTCTTTCTCTAGAGGAAGGGGCACTCTAAGCAGGGACTCTCCTAATCATAGGTCAGAGGTTCTCAAATTGAGGCATTGCGACACCCCAGCCAGAGAAGCCCTGTTTCCAGAATTGTGCTACTCCTGGGGACAGGAGGGTTTTGTTTTTTTTACTTACCTGGAGTCAGTGTTGGGGTCCTGGTGGTCTGAGGGCCCCTTGGAAGGTCCCCCCATGCCTCCAAACAGCTAACAGTTACAAAAAAAAAAAGGCACTTCTGGTTTTCTGAAGGGCCTCCACAGGATTTCCTCTACACCCATCTCCACAGGTGGGCCAGGAGAGTAACTGGCCCACCTCACCCCAGCAGTGTCTGTTCTGGTGGCTGTCTGCTGGGGTTCTTTTGCATCTTTTTAGATTGTGAGCCCTTTTGGGAGCCATTTAGTTATTTGATTTTTCTCTGTAAACCGCTTTGTGAACTTTTAGTTGAAAAGCGGTATATAAATACTGTTAATAATAATAATAATAATAATAATAATTATTATTATTATTATTATTATTATTATTATTATTATTATTATTATTATTATTATTATTATTATTTCTGGTGTCCAGATCTGCATATCTGAACATACATGGATTTCTGTATTTCCCGGTGTTCCAGACCCACCTGTATTATACATACAATTTTTAAAATAAATTTTACTTACAAATTTTTTGAAGTATTTCAGGGCTTGTCCTGCATGTATTTCATCTTTTGTTCTTGCAGAAAAAAATCAACTTTTCGCCACTTTGATTGTGATTTAAGTGGATAACTTAGATCAGTATTTCCCAAACTGTGGGTGAGAACCAGTAGATCCTGATCTGATTGTTGGTGGGTCATGAAACTGAAATTGACAGGCTGATAGCTGACAAGGAAAATGTATTGAACCCTATGGAAAGTTAGATGGAACTGCCTGTTTACTCATGAGTATGCAACCACGCTTTGCTGCATTTCAAAGGACAGGTTGAGAGAAATGCAACACCACCAGAATGGTCCTGATCCAATGAACGCAAGCCCCAAGATGCAGAAGGAAGAGAAGGAAGTCCCCCCCCCTCCAAGCTGACAAGGAAAATGTATTGAGCCCTATGGAAAATGAAACTGAGCAACATATGCATGTTCACTTGCAACAGAGACGTACCGCCCTGGGGCAAAATGTAGTGCCTCCCATGGGCACAAACTAGAGGGTGCAAGAACATGCGCTCCAATTGTTTCCCCACTTGGGAAGCAATTGGAGTGCATGCTCTGTCTCAGCAATCAGTGTGGTGAAATTGCCCGGCCAGCTGCAGAGCACACACTTGCGCTTCAACTGCTTCCCAAGATGGGAAGCAGCTGGAGTACGAGTACCCTAACAACTTCATGATCCTGCCCTGGGCACCAAAAGCCCTGGATAAGTCTCTGACTTGCAAGTAGACAAACTTGCCTTGGCTTTTATTGAAGGTCAGGGTAAGGGGATCACAGGGCCACTGGAATGGTCCCAATCTGATAAACGAGGAGCTCACCAAATGTTCCAGAAGGTGTTCCCCCCCCATCATAGTAGTAAATGGATAAAAACAGACTTGAGCAACTGGTAAAGTGAAACTTTTTTTTGTCTCATAAAGCTAGGTGCATCCAGTTGGTGTCATTTTAAAATGTGCGTCCCAGTGCTAAAATGCTTGGGAATCACTGCTTTAGATAAATATTTTTCAATTGTTTGAAGTGACCTCTCTTTAAGCAGGCTGCTTTACACACTCTCATAATGGCAAAGGGTTTGGATTATTTTCACTCCCCAAGATCACTTAAATACACATAAGACTGTAAAAATTTTAAAATATGGTTAACATTTGCAGATGATGAGAAAGCAGTGCTGTCATTTGCACTTATTACTTGATCTGTGGATTATGAAAAATATCTGGCAAAATATTTTTGTTCTGAATTTATATGAATTGATTACATTTGAAGTTTGAAGATACTGGAAAATTTGCAAACTTGACCATTTCTCCATTTCAGAGTACAAGCCATAAATACTAGCAGTGGCTGTTGCTTTTTTTTTTTTTTATCATCCCAGCAAGTTCCACCAGGATGCAACAGTAAAAGTCCTAAGCAATCTGATAGGAACAATAATTGACAATACTCTGCAAGCAGAAGAATAGTGCTGTGTGTTTTAAACATCAGAACAGTTGTTAAGAACACAGTTAGATCCTCTGTCTGGTAAACAATCTGAGGAGCTGGAATGTATGTAATGGAACAAGCACTCTTGAATTGTATGTCTTTGGGATTTAAAAGAGTTTTCAATTTAGTAAATGATCTTCCTTAAAAAGGACAGTCCCTAAATACAGTTCATGTTTATGCAAATCGCTATAAACAACTCACTGTGTTCACACAAGTTCAGTCATTGAAAGAATCCTGTAAATAGGGGGTTTGTTCCAAGCTACAAAATGCTTAGTATGTGCCTGTCACATAGTATGTGCCATTTTACTGTGAGTACTTGCCACTTTTCCTCCTCCCCCATGGAAAAAAAATAAAATAGTTTAATTAACTATAGTTTGTAATGTAGTTTGCTATTCTGTTATAATTTTCTGGAATACATCTTCACAAAGAGTAGACTGTTAATTTAAACAGATGTATAAAAGTACTTGATTGTAAGGCTATTTTACACGATCAGTTGTTTTGGGATATCAGACTCCGAACACTTCAATTTGTTTTTATATTTGAGGGAAGAATAAGCATCCAGACAGATTTAAAAGAGGAATCTTAACAGCTCATGGTGAAGTTTCTTCACGCATCTTTGTTTCTTTCTTTTAGTGATAAACAATCATTTTTAAAAACAATAATAGAGATGTTATCTCTCCCACTATTGGTGGATAGGAGTTCAGTTCCATAGAGAAACCCAATTAACTTTGACCTCAGAAAACTGGCAAAAGGTCATAACTGCAATCCTTTAGAATTGCTTCTTCATGTAGATTAGTATTGTCTTCAGATAACCCTGAGAAAGCGGCTTCAAAATTGTGTTCTGTTAAAATATGCAACATAGTTTCACTTATCTGAAATGTCCTGAAATTATTCCAGAGTATGTACAAAATTGCTATTTTTCCCACATATCAGTGCACATGAGCATTTGGTAATTTAAACTAGCACAGCAATGGACTCTCATTTTAGTTTCCACTTAAATTAATGGAAGAAATGGTGACATGGAGAATGAGTTTATGATTACATTACAGTTTTGAATTCTATTCTTATGCTTTTTTAATGTTAACTTATATTTCTCATTCTATTGTACACCATTAATTTTTGAATTGTTATCCATCTAATACTTACAGCTAATTACATTGAGGGTGCAATCCTAACCTGTGCTTGAACAGTCAGGCTGACTGCCCTGCACTGGATACAGCCTGGGACGCAACTCAGAGTAATGCCACAGGCAGTCCTATGGGGCTACTTGGATCTGTGCCAGCAATTTTGGGGTTTGGGATCTGGCCTGCTCTGCCTCTGCTGGCTTCATCCCTCTCCCAGCTTGATCTGCCCCCCTGAAATGCCTTCCTCCCCACTTCTCTTCCGTCCTCCCTCTGCCCTCTCCCACCCCCTATGCCAGTCTGCCTGGACCATCACAAAACTACCTCCTCCAGGTGCTGGACCAGCTCTGTGAGGCCAGTACATGTTTATTTGCTGACCTATCCTACTCCAGAGTCATCTCGAACGTGTTTTACTGCACATTTGTGATGGCTTAGAGCAGGCACAAGAGACTTGTGCCAGCTTGGGGGGGGGGGTAGGATTGTGCTGTGACATTCCTGTAACAAATACAGGTTGAGCCTACTTATCCACGGATTTTTGATCTGTGGATTTGGCTAAGCGGAGGTCCTGTGAACCCCCGTTGAGCCATCTTTGGCCCAACCTAAAGCTTCTAGAGGCTCTTCTGAGAGCCTCCATGGACCTCAGAAAGGCCTCTGGAGGTCTTAGAAGGGCACTTCCAGTTTTCGGCCAAAAACCTGAAGTGCCCTTCTAGGACCTCCAGAGGCCATTCTGAGGTCCATGGAGATCAGAACAATTTCGGATGTGACCGGAGCAAAGTGATGTTTGGAGCTTAGTGGACCCCCAAATCCACATGATTTGATATCATGCAGAATTCAGTATTCAAAAGGGGTCCACGAACGGAACCCTCACAGATAACGAGGGTCCACCTGTATATTTTCTATCCTCACATGAGGTCCCCAAGTTCACATCTAGTAAACATTTATTATAGATAAATCTTTTTTCACCCCATGATGCTGAAAATGTCAATTTCTTGGACTGTGTTCACACATTCCTGTTACCCGAAAGTTGTAACTACGTAGTGGTAATTTCAATTGTGTGAATCACATGGGGATCAATAGGGAATCGTGTGGAAGTTTTATTCTGGAGTAACAAGAAAGGCAATTTTAAAATGTGTGCTTTGCTTTTGGTGTTTTTAGATTTGTTCATTTCCATTCACTTAAAATATTCCTTCCCTTTTTCACAGGCTGCCAGCTTCTAAAAAGGGCTGTAAAACGCAAATGCAATAATTTATGTTAAAAATTGTATAAAACTGTCCAAATTTTCTAGGGCAGGCATACAAGATTCAGTTATTAATATTGTATGATGTTGCATGATCTGCCAGCTAGAATTTCTTATAAAATAGGCATTCATGTCTAAATTAGTTTGCAAATCGCATATTTTTACAAAATAAACTAGGCAGTATTCCAATTCAATATGTGCCAGGATGCTAAATACACATAGTGGCTTGAGTATCAGAAAGGGGAAAAAACCAGTGCTTGGAACTTGACTAGAGTTTACGTAAGCAGCACCTTCTCCTCCGCCCCGCCCCCCCTTCAGCAGCTCCCTGTGCCAGGGCTTCATAACCATGAAGCTAACTAAGTCACTTCATAAGTAACATAAGTCACTTCAGTTAGCAGATTGCTAGTGGAGCAGCCATCTCCATCTGCCCACTCATCTCTAGTGCTTCTCCTCCCACTCCCTGAATTGGAAAAGGAAGAGGGGGATGGGGCAGAAGAAGTGTGGAGGAGAGAAAAGTGGCATTCATAGTGCTTGCTCCCCTATCTTTCCTGGCCATTCTCTCCTGCAGTCTTTGCGCTTTTAACTCTTCATCTTCCCTCCAAATAAGACATAAATGTTTTAGAAAGTGACATACAACACGAGACTGTCTTACCCTTCGCTGCTCCTCTTGACTGGTAAAGTAAGCAGATCTATGCTTCTAGTGTACATGCATTCGCAACTATCGCACTCCACTTGTGAATAGCATACCTACTGATAATATTTATTCATACTTTGCATCTATGTAGTGCCTTAAAAAGAGCTTCAAAGGATTTCATTCATTTTCTCTACAACATCCTTGTAAGGGCTGCTGGTCAGTATTTTTATCTTCATATTCCATATTGCAGAAAAAGATCTAATGGCACAAATGGGACATGGTTTTTGGGAAACGGTAGCTGGGTGAGGATTGCAATAAGTCATTGGCTTAAATCCAGGCCACTGCTAGCCTATATAGAGCTTTTGTGCGCTTTAGAAAAAGCACCTCTTCCTCTCTTCTGGAAGTGACTTTCCTTCAGCGTTCTTTCTCCTTCCTTTGTGAATGGTGCCCCCTTAGACATGGCATCCTTGTGCAGTACACTACTGTATGCAGTAGCCTTACATTCTCGACACATACAGTCCAGTCAGGGGATATAATCTCCAGCGTTGGGGTTACATCCTCAACACATACAGCTGTGATACAATAAAGAGAATCTGTTAAGCCCACCAGGGCTAACAAAACCTGGCGCCTTAGTCATGATGACTTCAGTAATTGACTTCAGTAATTCAAATAAACATCAATTTTTGTTCAGGATGTTTTGAATTGTCAAATAGTGTTTGAATTACTGTTATGATCATGTGTTAACTATTGTTGCTGGTTTAATTGGATCTATTCTGTACACGTAACGTAACAAGTGTCATAGTAAATTGTCCTCTCAGTGACACCAGCAGCATTCCAGAAGTAGGTCTGAAACATCTGGCATGGTTTTTAATGCAGTGATGTGTCTTTTAGAAGACTATGGGTTCTATTCATGAATGACTTGTGGCTTGTTTTTGTGTTCTACATAGTTTTTTGCACTTACACTTTTCTACCCAGAAAAAAACTATTAAATTCTCCATCTCATGAATCATAAAATACTTTACTATTGAAAGCAGACAACAGTTCTAGGGAGGTAAAAGTGGCATGATGTTCCATTTGCCATGTATCGCAATTGTGTCAGTGGCCGTTACTATCTTTTGTCAGACAGGTTTTGCAGATTTTTCAGACACAACAAATTCTTGTTAATCAGGTAGTCAGCACTGGAATTTATAGACACAGGCATCAATACATCTCTCATAGCATCTTCAGCATTCTGAAGAAAAAAATCAGTCACTAGTTTAGTGTGCTTTAAATATATGCAGTTAGAAACCTGGACACAGCAAATGAAATGGGGTTTGCTAGTGCTCCTGGATCATGCCCAAATGAGGTTTGTCATGCCTCACAGATTTAACACATGTCTGGATGCACCTTCAGCTTGATCCAGCAGCATGTTCTGTGCAAAATCCTACCGCCTCCACACACAGAACCCCACTGCATTAGATGTCAAAGTAGCAGTTCCCTTGGCCATGTCAACTTGGTGCTCTGCTGCCAGTACTGTCTAAATCAGTGTTTAGTGGGTCAGTGGGCCGGGAAATCAGTGGGTCGGGACCCACCAGGTGAGTCACGAGCCAAGTTCAGGTGGGTCCTCCTTCATTTCAATGTGTATTTTATTTTTAACATTTGTTACTTGTTACTACTACTTGTTACTTGTTACTACTTGTTACTTGTTACTACCATAGTATATAACAGCATCTGGGGAAATGTTACAGCTCTGTACTTTTAACAGGCTACTATATAGATGCTTTTAACAATGATAGTCAATGGGACTTACTCATGGGTAGGATTACAGCCTAGGATTGTTAAAAATTTTCCTGCTTGATGATGACACTTCCAGTCATGACATTCCTTCTGGTGGATCCTAACAGATTCTCATACTAAAAAGTGGGTCCTGGTGTTAAAAGTTTGAGAACCACTGCTCTAAATATATTCTATTTTGGTTTTCACTTTAAAAGAGAAGTTTCATTTGACCACACTGTGAACCAGTTCAGGGGAGCTGTGCTTTAAGGGCTGTCACTCAGTGCGATTTGATTGGCAGGCATGTCAGATAGGATTTTCTCTGTGAATGCCAATGTGGCACTTCCTACTTCAGTGACATCAAGAGTCCCCCGTTATCTCTGCCTTTTAAAAACACTTGAGATGTACCTGCTGTTCAAAGATTTTGAGTTGGGAAGTTGGGAGCTGTGTCTGCTGCAGAAATGTTGTACTTTGGCAGTTTCTGGTTAATTTCAACAACCTTTAATGGCATAGCAAAGATAGCTACAACATACATAAATAAATGGTGCAGATACAAAACAGCAGATAAATTGCACAAAAACAAAACCACAAAAAAAATTGCTCCCCCAAGTACACCAATCAGGACTGCTTAAAACTGTTGGCGGTGAGGACTTGCAAGAAACTCGGCAACAAGAGACGTAATATCGTGCAAAAAGTCGTGTAAGAGGAATGCTGCAAGAAGGTGGGGGGGCCAGAATAACTGGAGAGAACAGGGCCCAGAATAGAGCAGCGAAGTTTATTGAATGTTGGGCAAACGCAAAGAAAATGTGTAACGGAATCAGGCTCAATGCCACACCAATTACAACGCCTTTGATCGAAGGGAACCAGAGAGCATCGGGCCATTCAGCACCACAGAGGGGAATATGTTAAGCCGGGCTATCATGAAAGCCCTCCTCTCAAGGGGGTTCACAAGAAGCTGGAAGTAAGAATGGCCATTGGCAAAGGCAGGTGAGATTCCATAATAAATGGGGGAACATACCCGTTTCAGATTGGAAGATAGCCACAGATGTTCGCTTTCTGGTTACTTCTTAAATTGTTGGATTTGGTTTTATTTTAAATTGTGTTTATGCTTTTTTACTCATTCGCCACCTTGACACTCTCCAGTGAGAACGAGGAAATAAAGAAATAGTCTGTGCATGTAATTGGAGGTAATTAACAAGTTACTGAAAGCAAGATAGGCGTACATGACTAAACTCAGTTGGAGGAATGAGAAGGAGAAAATGGACAAATGTCACTATTCTGTGAAGGCTAACTAAATTTCCCACGACTATTTCTCCAGTTATTCCTTTAGGCCATCAGTTACCAAACTTATCTTGGTCCCTGTTGCGGCAGTGCTGCACCACAGACCTTGCACAATTCTCACTGGCCAAGATGGCAGCCCTTGGGATAGCTGGGAGGAAGGGGTCACTAGGGAAATCCCACAGTGCTCCTGTGAGTGCACCATAGCCCACAGTTTGGGAACCACTGCTTTTTAGGCTACACGCATAGAATGAATAGCTTTGTGTCGATAAGCAGCACTGTCAGAATTTTTATAACTGCAATCCTTTGGCAAAAGAAGAGCCTGCATCTTGTGCTAATACATAGAATTGGGAAAGGTAATCAAGATTTTAGAAGGTTGGTGGCCTGACCGATCAAGGAAGTAGAGAAAGAAACTTCTTTTTTTTTTTGCTTTTTTTTGCACACAGAGTTCTGCACACAGAACCACCTGCAGACAGAGTTCAAAACTATTCAAACTAGCAATGAATGGTGTTCAGGCTGGGTTCTTCTGGGAAGTTGGAAATTATGAGTGATTAACAACTCAACAGCCATGCTGACTATGTGCTAGCTGGGAGTTCAGCAACAGCATGTCTCTGTTCTGTCTCTATATGAGTTGCAGGGGAGCTATGATATGGTTGAGGGGTTAATGTTTATATCCTGCTTGTATGTTTTTGAGAGACAGCTGGTTGGCCACTGTGAGAAACAGAATAGTGGTCTAAATCGGTGGTCTTCAACCTTTTTTGTGCCACAACACCAATAAATAAAATATGAGACTGGGGATCTACCACCAATTTTTTAATTGAAGAACAGGTCCAGATTAGAAAACTGAGTGCGATGTGGTCATACTCCAGTCATGTCAGTGGCATATAATGTAATCCATGAATGTTTGAGCAATGAGATTTGCCTGAAGCACTCACGTGCTAAGACATTGTGCAAAAAATCCAGGAAAGATTACTGATTACACGTTGCTGAGAAAATCTCTCTTCTGTTGCAGGACCAGCCATAGAGAAATTCTTGAAAAAATGTGGTGAAGTAAGCTTGCAGTATTCACAGGGGGAAATAAGCTGGTAAGCAACTCTTATAACGTCTGTCTTTGCTGCTGTGCCCATTAAGTTGTTCCAAATTTTTTAAAATTCTAGTTTAATTTCTACTTAGACTGGGAACCTATAATTTTGCAAAGTTGGTCACTGGTGTGGGCAGTGTTTCCTCTTTTTTACTTTGTTTTCTTTATTTTTTGTATGAGGATTTCTAGGGCATAATGAGAAGCCTTGAAAGATATCAAGCTGAGCCTTGAGGCAAGGAATGCACTTGACAGTTTACTTTCATGAATGTTTTTTGCTTATTGTGCCATGGCTCTTTTAAAGTACTTTAAAGCCTTGAAGCTAAAATCTAAAGCAGGAGTTTCATAAAGTCTTGCTAAAAAAAACCATTTTACCACCATTAAAGCTATTGATATAATTCTGATAGAAATAAGTAACTTTTAACTATAGAAAATATACATGGAAGATATTTTGTAACAATATGGAAATGTGAAAATTAACAATGTGGAAATTGACAGAACACATCTGTTTCACATCTCTTATCCTCAACTCTCTGTGTCCAAACTTTTTGGCAGGAGGGCCACATCATATCTCTGACACTGTGTCAGGGCTGGGGGGAAAAAGAATTTATTTACATTTCAAATTTGAATAAATTTACATAAATGAATATATTAGAGATGGAACTTATATGAATGACTGAAGGTCTTGCAATAGCTCATGGCCTATAAAAAGCCTTGCACAAAGCAAGGCTGGCCTTTCCTTTGCTGCCGCTGCTGCATCACAGACATGAAACAACAAGCAGTGGAGGGAGCCCTTGTCCCACAGCTCACGCGAGAGGTCGAACAGTTGGCCATCACACTGAGAGCAGTTGCATCAGACCAGTGTAGGCTCCAGTAAGTCTCCGGAGGGCCAGGGGCTCATTGGAGACTGGGGGCTCCCTGAGGGCCAGATTGGGAGTCCTCAAGGGCTGCAAGTGGCCCCAGGGCCAGGGTTTGGGCACCCCTGCTCTAAACTGAATTGACTCTCCTATTAAATTATTCCCTGGTAGGCTTCGAGATGCCCTAAGTAAGAATATTCTCTGTATTGGATGTGAACTCCTGTATAATTTTAATTTTGCCAGCAGTTTTCTAGCTTGCTGACCAAACAGATGAATAATGTCTTGGATTAGAAATTTAGAGAGACTTCTCTACTTAGCTGAGTGTTGATTTGAAAGACCTGGTTTCTTTAAGCCATCACATAGCAGGGACCAAATGTGTACACCTTTGGACTGGGCACAAATGGATTAACTAAAAGGCAGGTGGATGGTGATAGTTGTTTGGATTCTGCTTGTTTATCCCAATCAAAACAACTAGGCACAACATTGCCAGTTATGGAAGGCAATGATCTATGAGTCCAAATTGCTCAACAGCCGACAATGACAAATCTCCAACAGTTCTCATGGTGTTCATCTGCTGGATCTCCATGCTGGGTTCATTAACAGTCAATAGACTGTTTGACTTCAGAGAAGTGACTTCCTGTTGGGGTCCTGCTGCCAAAATGCAACAGGTTTCTTTTTTCCTCTTATACTTTGCTCCAAGTCTGGGACAAGAATGGCTATGTATGTGAATTCATTTTTTTGTTTTCTGCCCCTCCCTTTATTTACACTGAGTGGGCCCAATCCTAACTGAAAAAAACCTGCCAATGCAGCCACACCAATGGGGAGCACACTGCATCCTGCTGGTGGGGCGTTAGTCACCAAGGTTTCCTCCAAGTTAAGGGAATATTTGTTCCCTCACCTGAGAATAAGCCTCCATTATCCCAATGGGACACTTCAAATCTACGCCAGCTTCTTTGCTGGTTCAAGTCCAAGAAAGGAAGTGCAAAGGGGGGGGGAATGGGAGGAGGATACCATTACTCCTCCTCCACTCCCAGATACTTCCCCATTCCTTCCACTCCCTGCCCCCACCGCTGACTTACCTGCCCTGCAAGAGGTAGCAAGGTGTAGGAACAGACCTCCAGTACTGCTGCCATTTGCTCTCAAAATGGCTACCAGTGGCATGCTGCAGGTGCCAGAAGTCATTTTACAATAGAAGAACAGTGTTACACTACCATAAAGGGTTGCATAGCCCTAGTTAGGATTTGGCTGTTAGTTTCCTGACATAAGAACAGCCCCACTGGATAAGGCCATAGGCCCATCTAGTCCAGCCAGCTTCCTGTATCTCACAGTGGCCCACCAAATGCCTCAGGGAGCATACAAGACAACAAGAGACCTGCATCCTGGTGCCCTCCCTTGCATCTAGCATTCTGACGTAACCCATTTCTAAAATCAGGAGGTTGCGTATACACATCATGGCTTGTAACCCATAATGGATTTTTCCTCCAGAAACATGTCCATCTAGGCCGTTAAAGGCATCTAGGCCAGATGCCATCACCACATGCTGTGGCAAGGAGCTCCTCACAATCACTTCTGGTCTTCACCACCCGGAAAAGCTTGGTGTCATCTGCAAACATATCCCCCTCACTGCTCAGCCTTGTCTCCAGGTCATTTATGAAGAGATTGAAGAGCACCGGTCCCAGGACAGATCCTTGGGGCACACCACCTTTTACCTCTCTCCATTGTGAAAATTGCCCATTGACACCCATTGTAGATTGAAGAGCACCGGTCCCAGGACAGATCCTTGGGGCACACCACCTTTCACCTTTCTCCATTGTGAAAATTGCCCAATGACACCATTGACACCCACTCTCTGTTTCCTTGTCTTCAACCAGTTCCCAATCCAGGAGACGACCTGTCCTCTAATTCCCTGACTGTGGAGTTTTCTCAGTAGCCTTTGGTGAGGGACCATGTCGAATGCTTTCTGAAAGTCCAGATATATAATGTCCACGGGTTCTCCCGCATCCACATGCCTGTTGACCTTTTCAAAGAATTCTAAAAGGTTTGTGAGGCAAGACTTACCGTTGGAAAGGTATGACCTGGAAAAGTATACTTATGGCAGATTTTAGAGTCTCTATCTTGAGCATTAACCTTTGCAAAACCAACTGCCATATTTGTGTTGTCTGTCAGTGTTGGGATCTGGATAATGGGGCATTTGTAACAGTGAAGGCAGCATCTTTTGTGACTTAAATTAATGTAACCAGGTAGAGGCTTTTCCTTGAATCAGAGTTGATACTGGCACCTATGACCTCTTTACACTGGCAATAAAAGAGTACTCCATCTGAAAGGGAAAGGAACAGGAACAAACACCTGACACATGTCTTAGCCGGTGTGTTCTTGATGCTCCTGATGCAACTGTGAGTCTTGACCCATACTGAAATCAATAAGTTATGGAAGACGTGACGACTAATCCAAGTATTTTGCAGTGTAGCTTTTGTTTCATATTCCTCATTTAAACTAGATAAAAGTGCAAAAATGCATATAGTTTGATATTGGTGGTTTTGTTGTGTGTGAGCCAACTTGAGTACAGTTTCATTAAATTACACTACCCCAAACTGTAGGCAGGACATAATAAAAACATGTGTCATGTAATTTATAACTGTTTCATGATTCACGTTATAAAGTTACATATATGTTGTCACAGAATATAGACATTGGTAACACAGGCCAACACATTTTGCTTCCTTAAATGTTACACCAATTCCTTGGTATATTTGGGGTGTCGATTCCAAAAATGGCATCTGTTTTGCCCTATCATGTCTAGTTTTGGAGTCACGGCGTAGCCTCTTTAGTGAATGGTTCAAGCAGCTTCCTCATGAGGAAGCCTACACTATGGCTTCTTCATAAGGAAGCTGCTTGAACAATTCACTAATGAGGCTGTACTTTATCTCCAAAACTACACGTGATAGGACAAAACGGATGTCATTTTAGGAATCGGCACCCCAAATTCATATCAAACCACCATAAAGTTTGGGAAAAACTTTTCTGACCCTCATTTTGTATGCCTGTGTAATTTTTACTTGATCTTATTTTATGATACATTTGAAATATTCGTATGCTATTAGACATATTGAATGTTAATATTGTGCTCTTTATAATACAGCTACTGCGAATAGTTGCCACAATACATTTGGCAGCTTTTTCATAATGCATTGAAGTCACTGAAGTGAAGCAATTAAAAGCTAATTTCCTTCATTTTCGTACTGGCAAAAATTATTTCTATACTGTTTGTATTTTATACTTCTCAACCTTAATCATAATGATGTGAAATTGGTGAGAATATGTATATAGTGCTCAGTACACTGCTATCCTATTACTTTTCTGGGAATTTGATCCCTTGTAATCTCTTATCTGTGACAAGAGTTGTTTTCTTCACTTTTCAGTCACTTTTCATAATCCATATGCCAGAGTATTTTTATAGGACTGCTTATTAATCAAGCTGCAAATCAAACAGGATAAGATGCTGGGGCAGGCATCCAAGCTGACCACAAACAGGGGCTAAAATAGCAGCGGTCATATGCTTGAGTGTTATTTTTTTACAGTTTGCCCACAAGGATCATCATCATGGCTATTAAAAAAAAATAAACATCTGTTCTACATACATTTAACATGCAGAAGTAGGCAGTATTCCTGCCTATTGTCTCTTTACTCAAGGATCAACTGGAGCTGGTTGCGATGTTGCAGAGAAAGAAAATCTTGTGTTCTGCTAAGCAGGACATAGCATTTTTGAATACCGAAAGGAGTATTTTGCGTAAATAGTAAGACTATAAACTTGCCTGCAATTATGATTATGTAAAAATCACATTCATGTCATTTCAGAGGAGGAATGCCACTGCAATTAATGTCATTTCAAACATGCTGTTCTTGTAATGAAGATTCAGTTCATACGTAGTGAATATTTTTATTAATATAGATAAAAACACAAACTGCATGTATTTACTGTAGAATTGTCTTTTCCAATGAATAAACATTTGGTATTTCAAGGCTGCAGTACTATACACACTTTAATGGGACTAAGCCCCAATGAACCCAGTAGGTAAGCCTGGCCAGTGTCGTCACCCGGTGCTGGAGGCCTGCATGTCACCCCATGTAGTGGGCGGAACAGCGCTCCAGGTTGGTGTGGTGATGTACCATCGCCCCTTCCCCACAAGTTTTTTGGCTGTACCTTTTGTTAGAACACAGATATTTCAATGTGGTTTGTTTCATTGCATTCTGCATGAAATTACCCATTGATTGATATATAACATGATGGTATTATTCCTCCAAATTCTGATTCTAGTGATTTTGAAAACTTGTAGAGTCTCTCTCTCTCTCTCTCTCTCTCTCTCTCTCTCTCACACACACACACACACACACACACACACACCCCGTGTCAACTTACTAACACCTTATTGCAGCAGTTCTCCAACTTTTAGCACTGGGACTCACTTTTTTGAATGACAATCTGTCCAGGACAGTTGGAAGTGACATCATCAAGCAAATTAAAATAAATAAATGAAAATAAAATAAATAAGGGGGAGCCAGTCCTGTTCTACCAAGTGAATTTACTCTGAAGTAAGTCCTATTGTGGTCAATGGGGCTTACTCTCAGGAAAGTGTGGGTAGCATTGCAGCCTGTGAGCCCAATCCTATGCATGTCTACTCTGAAGTAAGTCCCATAGTAGCCAATGGGGCTTACTCTGTAGCCTGCCTGCAATAACCCCCCCAGAAAAGGATCAGTGAGCTCTTCAGCCCTCCCAGTGCCCAGTTTAAAGTTCTTCTATTTCAGGCATATCAATACAAAGACCCTCCTGGCTCTGCAAGTGCAAAACAGAAAACTTTCTCTTTTTTGTCCTTTTTAGTGGGGGGAGGGGAGAGGCTGCCTTCTGTTGCGCTTCAGCTCCATCAGATCAGGACCCTTATGGTGTCCTCACATTCCCCTTTGCCTAGCCTGACCACCAGCCAAGGCACGTCTGACTACTCACGAGTAAACATCACTGTGAGGCTGCTTTGCTTTCCATAGGGCTCCATGGACTGGGAGGAAGGTAGCTGGAAGGGAGGAACCTCCTTCTCCGGTGTTTTTGGGGGCTGCACTCATTGGATGAGGACCATTCTGACGTCCTTGGAGCCTCTCAGCCTGCCTCGACTAACGAAAGTCTGCCTACTCGCGAGTAAACACGGCCACGTGGCTTCGTTTTGCGCTCAGGCTCAGACTCGCGGCTGGGGGCAGCTTCTCGGGTGTTTTTTGGGGGCTGCATTCTTTGGATTGGGACCATTCTGGTGTCGGTGGATTCCTCTCAGCCTGCCCTTTCCGACGGACTATGGCAAGTTCGCCTACTCACGAGTAAACGCGCAATATGGCTCACTTTCCATAGGGCTCCATGCCTATTTTTCCTTCCGGTTTTTTTACCATAACTTTTGAAGGAAAGGAGATATTTCAATTCTGATTTTTGCACTGCACTCCGCTGGCCTGTGTGCATTCAATAGTGTATGGCATAATGCGGTAACCCCACGATGTTAGCACGTCCTCCCACCGGGGCGCGTCACACACCCCCGGTGCATCACCTGGTGTGGCCCGCACCCCCCTAGCGATGCCATTGAGCCTAGCACAGGGGGCAGAATGGAGCAGGGGGAAGGATTAAATGGGGCAGTGGAAGGGCGGAATGGGGAGGAGATGGGTGGGTTTGGTGGCAACATGCACCAAATCTCATCCCCTTTCCTTGGCCTAATCTATCTGCACAGATCATCACGGACTTGTGCCAGCAATATTGCAGGGTACACGCTGACCTGTTGCAGCTGCTGGAGCTTACACTAGAGCAAGGGGACAAATGTTCTCTTTTCCCAAGGAAACCTCCAGCAGTTGAAAATCCCATGTGGGATGCAGCATAGCCTGTGCGGGCACCACTCCATTGCTGCATGGGAATTTAGTGTGAATTGGGCTGTGAGACAAAGTTTCTGTCATCTGCTTACAAAAATCAAAACCTCAAGATGGTGGCTCTTAGATGTCCTTGTCTCCTAAGTAAATGATTCATCACATGCTGAATGCATAGATACTGAAACATCAGGAATGGATAATGATCCATTGTATTAGGTATCTAGGTGTGTGATTGCATTTCTACTTCATTAAAAAAAGTATATACTGTATATCCTGAAGTTCTTATAATAAACAACTGTCGAGGGAAAGAAGACTGGGCTCAGCTTAATTTTAAATTCATACAACAACAAACAACAACAACAACAGTATTTATATACCGCTTTTCAACAAAAAGTTCACAAAGCGGTTTACAAAGAGAAAATCAAATATCTAATGGCTCCCTGTCCCAAAAGGGCTCACAATCTAAAAAGATGCAAAGGAATACCAGCAGACAGCCACTAGAACAGACAGTGCTGGGGTGAGGTGGGCCAGTTACTCTCCCCCTGCTAAATAAAAGAGGAGCACCCACTTGAAAAAGTGCCTCTTACCCATACCATGTAGAAAGGAGTGTTTTAATGTAAGAGTTGACTCTAATAAATACTGTTGTTGTTGTTGTTGTTGTTATTATTAACAGTATTTATATACCGCTTTTCAACTAAAAGTTCACAAAGCGGTTTACAGAGAAAAATCAAATAACTAAATGGTTCCCTGTCCCAAAAGGGCTCACAATCTAAAAAGATGCAAAAGAATACCAGCAGACAGCCACTAGAACAGATAATATATATTATTATTACCTTTACAATAGTGTCATAGCTAGAAATGGGAGAAAGTTTATTTTTTCACTGATTTCAGTGTTTTCCAAAGTTTGGAGTGCAGAAAGCAGCATTATTATGTTTTTATTCAAAATTTATATTATAATTGCTTTAAAAGTGTACTAGGTAATTGATATAGGTGACATAGTGTCAGCAGATCAGTCACAGTCATTACCCATGCACCCCACCTTAAATAATTTAAAAAGCAATTTAAAAATTTTTGTGCATATTTTGGTGTTTTTTTTTACAAAAACGAGAAGTTCAGAAAGCATTTCATTATCACCATCCTCTCCTACCGCTAGTCGTAGTGTATCTTCCAGGCAGTGAGACTTCCTGCTGCTCCAGAATCAGAGATCTGCATGTACCAATCCAACAAATCACTCAGCATGACAGCACGCAAAATACTTCCTAATATCAGGAAACATCAAGCCACTTATTCTTATAGAATATTTCTCATCCCAAGGAAATCCAACAGTATGTTCTGCCAGTTTAACTAAGATTTTACCTGTAAAATAGTGCTAAAAAACAACATACAATCTGTGACTGTACATTCACTTTCAGAATTAAGACCCACAAGATTTTTTAATTGTGTCACTTTAGCTTTAGCTTTGATCCTGTCGAGCTTCTTAGCAATTTGTTGTGATTAAATTGCACTAAATTGAAGGAACATCCCTTCAAGGCAACTAACATTAGCATTTGAAATATTTGTGTCATATCATGTAATGTTTGTTTGTTGAAAAAAGAACTGTTATGGAACTTTCTGAATAGGTGGATGTTAGAATACTTGCTGCTGCAAAATTGGTTAAATGCTGCCACAGAACAGGACTGAGGAATGGATAGGGCAAAGCTAGGTATTAGTGCGGGCCCACAGGTCTCTGAGGCTCTTTCTGGCTGTCTCTGGCACTCTTCACTGCAGCAGCTGGTAGGCAGCTGTTGCCCGACTTGTTCAGCCAAGCAACTTGTGGTGCCTGTTTCAGTTCTCTGCTGGTATTCTTCATAACTGCTTCCTTCCATTCCTTCCTTTGTTCATGGAACAACTCAGTTCCTATTATCATTGCACTTCCCTTTTGAAAAGAAACTTTGTTCAATATGGTTTTCTTCTCCCCTCATCTCGTGGTGTAGTTGATACCCCTGTCCAAAGCAGTATCATATGTAGGTACAAGTGCATTCTCAGTTGTTTAATCAATCACGGTCTCTATCCTTTTTGGTGCTCTGCAGACCTCTTTTTTAAAAAAAATCTTTTAGACAGCTGCATCATTATCCTCAACAAAATATTTTGTGTGTCTTATATTCAGGGCTGGCTCAGCCATTATGTGGCTTTCATCAGGGTGGGTGGTGAGAGGAGTGGTGGATTTGGCATGCCCTTCCCCTGAGTCAGCCACTCCCACCTTCCTCCAGCCTGCCATGGACACAAGCCACATTGATCCACTTCCTCACTATGCTCTGTCATGTTTGGCACATTCCCTGGCATGCTTGGAGAAAAACAAATGTTTCTTACCACGCTTCATTGTATTCCTCAACCAGGAACTCCTGCCTTTTCCACTTTGGGAACATGACGGAGCATGGTAAGGCGCTTCCCCCTCCCCCAACATGCTGCAGTGACATCAGCAGTGGCAGACCTGGGACAGCATCAATTGGTGAGCCATATTGCACTGCCCCTCCTTACATTCCTCAGGGCCCAGTTTTATCTAACTTTCCACCTGCAGCCATACCAACAGTGCATGCACTGCATCCTATGGTGGGGGAGGCAGTCATGGAGGCTGCCTCAAGGTAAGGGAACATTTGTTCCCTTACCTAAGGGCTACATTGTGGCTGCATCGGTATTGGAAAGTTGGATAGGATTGGGCCCTTAGGGCGCAATCCTAACCCCTTATGTCAGTGCTTTCCAGTGAGTGACACCCAACTGCAGGATGCAGCACATGTCTGATTGGCACCGTTATGCCAGTGCTGGAAAGCAGTGACATAAGGGGTTAGGATTGCGCCCTTAGTCATTTTCTTCACTCTCCATTTTTATGGACAGTAAAGGAGCCTCCCACGTGTGATGGAGACAAACAGGAATCCTTTTTCTGCAGAATCCTTTTTATTGCTTGAATTGCACTTTATATTGAAGTGAGGAAGTAATGGACTTGATGTAGTGTGAACAAAGTTCCATTCTTTTCAAACACGCTCAAGTCTCTGGAATTAAACTGAATTTTGTTATCAATTACAATCTCTTTTGATACTCGTATTTACAAATGCTTGATTACCAATTTATTTGTGATTTTCTCAGGTGTTCATATATTTTGAGCAGTAATCAATCAGAAAATTTGTTTTACCTGACCCCATTACATCTTGATGAGTCACTGCTAGTCTGTGGAATGAAGTTCAAGGAGAGGAAGAAAACAGGACCAGGACCATTTGACTTGCAACTTGGGTGCAGTGACTCCAGCATGTCCCTACTACTCATCTTGGCATTTGTCCAAATATAACACTTCCTAGGTCATTGAACTACAGTTTCCTGACTCAGCTATCACAGGAAATCATGGCTGTAGTTCACTGGTAGTCCTGGGAATGGTTGGGAGGGGCAAAATCCCTGGGGCGCAACGCTTGTGGGAACAGAAGCGCCATGCCTTTGCTGCACTTGCTGTGCTGTCGCTACCTGCCCTCCAGATCCCTTTTGGAGCTAGGGAGGCTGTGCATGACATCCCCTGGCCCTCCCAAAGCCTTCTGAGGCGTCCAGAGGGCTGGCACTACTTCTGGTTTTTGTCATACTGCAGGCCCTCAAATGGCTTCCGAAGCCTCTGAGAGGGCCAGGGGATGTTGCTCAAGGCACTGTAATGAAGGTAAGTCTCCTCTCTGGAGGGGGGGGGACATTTTGCAACTTGTCTGTAAAAGATAGGAAGAGATAGGAACACAACTTTGTGCTGTTACATCAGGTGGAGAGAATGTGAAAGAGGAAGCAGCAAATGGATGCTAGTGGAAAGAACAGGTGTCATTTGCCACTTCCTGCTGATCCCAAGCAAGGATTGCTACTAATTCTGAACAAGAAAGCAAGTAGCTAATAGCGTGCTGTTGTCTAGCGTGTTTTATGCCAGGTTGCCTAGTTGTATGATATGCCTAGTTGTACATATGTCTAGTTGTATGATGGGTTAAGCTAGAAATCATACATATGCCTATGTTAAGCTAGTTGTACATATGCCTAGTTGTATGATGGGTTAAGCTAGAAATCCCACCTTGGGCCATTTTCCTTCGGATGGGAAAGGCAAGGTATATATCTTTTAAATAAAATAAGTAGATCTTGAACAAGCAACTGTGCCAGCCATCCCTACATAGGATGATGTGGCACAGAGGATCCTAGTACTGACACTCCTGGTGCAGAGCTCCTGGTAATAAGTCTCACTGAACTCAATGTCTTCTGAGTGGACATGCATAAGGTCAGTTTTATCACTTGCTAGGGATAATGCCAGGCTTTGACCAGGTCAACACAAACCAGTACCCAAGCTCATAAGGGGGACCCACCTGCCTTGGTCAACTTTTGAACCCTCAGTACTAGTGGTAGTAGTGGTTCTCTGTGTACCATGGGGAACACAGTGCAGCACTTTGCTACAAGGCCCCAGCAACCCGGCACCAGCACTGATACTTCTGCAGTGCTTAGCTACTGGCCTGAATACACTTTTATACATCTTCAGAATGTTCTTACAGAGCCATATATTTCTAGCTTTGTTTTTTACAGGAACCAGCAGGAGGATGAAACTCTGTTGAGAGTTTTTCAAGTTGCTGCAAAACTGAGCAGGCTTCCCCCTTTGAAACCCAAATATAACTTCCATTTGGTGTCCTTAGAAGCACTTGCAATCTGAAGAGACCCAGAAATTATGGCCTATTTTTTTCCATTGCTTTGACATTTCTGTATAATTATGTCATGTGACAGATAAAGAAGAAAGCCACGATGACCATTTCTGAGATTTTCCTGGATCTGCTTTGTTAAGATTTTTCACTGGGAAAGGGGAAAAAAACTATTTTCAAAAGTGGGCTGACCTTCCAAGCGCGTTCTACACTATCCTGCAACCAGCAAGTGTTTTAGCTTTCATCCTTGACATGTCACTGGTTTTTCTATAAGAAAAATATATGCTTTTAAATTAACTACCTCAACCTATTAGATTAAAGCTGATATACATTTTAAGTGGATTGTTTAACGGTATAATCTGAAATGTTTATCCCTCTTATTTTAATTGTAGTCCTAGCATTTCTACCAAGTTGTGGCACTTTTATAGTTAGCAGGAGGATAGCAGGCAGCTGCCCCCATTCATTTCAGCTCAGCATCCCTCTCATAGACAGTTGTTGCTGGTGTCTGTCTTGTGCTTTTTCTGTAGGCTGTGAGTCCCCTTAGGAAAGGGAACCATCTTCTCATTCATTTTGCTAGGTAGATCTTTGAGAACTCTTTTTCTTGAACAATAGTATATAAATATTTTAATAATAATAATAATAATAATAATAATAAGAGGGCGCTTATGAGCTCTGTAAAGTAAAATGTTAATTGGAATCAATTTTAAGACAACCACATTCGGGGAAAATACAATCTCTATAGTGAAAACAGGTGAATCCATTAGGAATGAGTTCTTGATGTCCAGATTGTCTTTGTAAAATTTAGAATACATTTTAATTCAATCCAGATGCATAAATCAAGTTCTTAACATTTCTTGTTTGCGGTGATATTCCTGCTTGATTGAGTCTATGAAGACTTAAGGAAATAGATATTTCTAATCAGGTTTTTTTCATAGAATTTGGTACAGTTTCCCTGGCTTATGAGAGGTAAAACCTATATTAATGCATTGGTTTACTTAAGGCAGGATAGTGGTCCAGTTTAAAACCTAGATTATGCAAGCATTATGCTCTTACGTTGACGATTATGTTGAGTTATTACTTGTTTGTAGCAAACTATGCAAGTGAATCTTTACAGAGCTGGCATTGTTTTCCTCTGAGTTGAAGAATGTGAAATATCTTTGGAAATGAGGTATTTTTCACAAAGCTGTCAATGTTTGTGCTATTTCCATAGCCCATGCATTTCACACATAGGTATTAAATTTTCCTCTTTAGGTAAATAGCAGTGAGCCCTTACCTGCTGATGTAACAGCTGTGGACATGGCTCTACTATTCAAAATCAGTGCACTATAAAGGCTTTGCATTCAAAGAGCACAACACAGGCTGTGTCTGTATGCAGGCACATGTGCCACTCTGTTTTCTCATCAGTAGTTTGATTGCTTTAAACCCCATGGGTAATTAGCATGATTGTTACTCTGTATATGCAGATAATCAATTAAATTAAATGCCACTGGCATTGGAAAAAGGTCAAACCAGGTTTTGCTACTCTTTTAAAAACCCAAATGGCTTTAGGAAAGTAACTTACGTGTGTGTGTGTGTGTGTGTGTGTGTGTGTGTGTGTGTGTGTGTGTGTGTGTGCATTTTAGATGCTTCTGAGAAAGCATGAACAGAGAAGCCATTTCATTCTCTTTTGCGTGTATTTAGTATGGGTATTTAGTCTGTTGCTTTGATGATGATATTTTATTTCTATTACTTCCTAAAGACAAGTTGTAATAACTCTCTCCCAAATGACTGTTAATCCTTTTGAGCACTATAACGTTAGGAACATAAGAACATAAGAACAGCCCCACTAGATCAGGCCATAGGCCCATCTAGTCCAGCTTCCTGTATCTCACAGTGGCCCACCAAATGCCCCAGGGAGCACACCACATAACAAGAGACCTCATCCTGGTGCCCTCCCTTGCATCTGGCCTTCTGACATAGCCCATTTCTAAAATTAGGAGGTTACGCATACACATCATGGCTTGTAACCCGTAATGGATTTTTCCTCCAGAAACTTGTCCAATCCCCTTTTAAAGATGTCCAGGCCAGATGCCGTCACCACATCCTGTGGCAAGGAGTTCCACAGACCAACCACACGCTGAGTAAAGAAATATTTTCTCTTGTCAGTTCTAACTCTCCCAACACTCAATTTTAGTGGATGTCCCCTGGTTCTGGTGTTATGTGAGAGTGTAAAGAGCATCTCCCTATCCACTCTGTCCATCCTCTGCATAATTTTGTATGTCTCAATCATGTCCCCCCTCAGGCGTCTCTTTTCTAGGCTGAAGAGGCCCAAACGCCGTAGCCTTTCCTCATAAGGAAGGTGCCCCAGCCCCGTAATCATCTTAGTCGCTCTCTTTTGCAGCTAAGTCATCACACCACAGTCTTTTTTTGCTGCTGGAAATACAGTCCTGATTCACGCTTTACTAGAACTCACACTGCTTCTCCCTTTTCCAAAGCCCAGAGTAAAGCAAGCCAACACCATACCATCCAACAATTCCCAGATGAAAACAAAGGCACTATTACCCATTTATTTTAAAAACTGAGTGGATGATGGTAGGAGCAGAATCCAGCATTCCAGCAGCATGGGTTGGCGGACAATGCCAATGGCTCCAGAGCAAGTCAAGGTCATATAAGAAACAGATATACAGGTTGAGACTAATTATTCCAGTGGGTTCCATTCCAAGCATTCACTTGGATGGCAAAAAACGCACTATAGCAAATCAATTTAAAAAACAAAGTTTCTTTGCTCTGGTGATTTAAAAACAGCCTTGCTGACCTTTTGACTCTAAGATAAGAGTCATTAAGAAGACAATCCATCAACCAGTTCTCCTCCAAGAGCTTAGAAAGCTTCACTCAGCCCCTCCCTTCACCAATGCAAAATGATCACCTTTCTTTCATGCGCACAGGGGGAAGGGAGGGGTCTGCTGGAGAGAGAAGGATTGATGGATTGTCAGATAGCTGCCCTCTCTCATTAAGGAGGCTATTGTTAAAGGACTGTTCAGTTTTTTAAACTGATTTTAAAGGGATGCATTTTTCCCCTTCTCCAGGGATCAGCACGTTCCTTCTCTTTTGCAGGGGCCATTCTTGTTGAGTCAAATCCGTGTATAAAAAATCCATGTATAAATAGGCTGGACCTGTACGCAATATTGCATTTATATCTTTTAGAGAACATTGGTCCTATTTAACCACCAAGGAAACAGCAATAGGGGACGGACTAGCTTAAGACCATTCAGTGAATCCATGGCAGAGAATTCTTAAGCAGACAGAATAACAATAGAGCATTTCTGAGCATATGAGGAGTACTTTTTCATCACTACTGGCTAACTGCAGCTCCTGCCTCCCCACAGACTTAGAGTTAGTGTGCATCTGAATATTGCAGACTGCCTTTCATTTATCACTAAGCAACTGCAGCCTGTCCTATCCCCAGGTACTTAAAGTGAAGCAGCAGGGTTTACAAAGTGATGGCATCTTTCATACATCCTCAACACCTCTTTCTTTAGAAATTAAATTAGAAATTAAGCATTCAGTCCACCTTCACTGCAAGTCCACTACAACCAGCTTCCGTTTTACCTACTTATACTGGAAGAAGAGAAGCAAATGTAATTCCATCTTTAAAACTGAAGTCTCTGGATGCTATTTGTCAATATTGGTACTTGGATCGCTCTGCCTATGCATTTGTACATCCATTCAGTGCCTTGTGGTGGCACAACAGGTGATGGCAACTGCAGTGACCTGCATGTGCTGCTGTGAACAGACTGTATAAAACATTAAAGTCTTCCATTTCATGAAGCAAGGTCATGCTGCATGCCATCAATGAGTCTGTGATTAAGCTATAATTAGTGTACAGTTAGCTTGGTTCTTACTCTAAAGGTTATGAGAAAAATCAGTATTCATGAATATGAATGCTTGAATAATCTGGAAACTGGAATACACTACAGATGGTGCAATCAGTACCTAATAATGCCTCTGTTGGTGATGAGGGAAGGTTTGGGGAAACTATGAGCCTTCGTGAAACTCCACAGGCAATGAAATCTCACATGCAAGTTTCCTGTGGTTGAAAGATGGTCTGAATGTCTGTCTGACTTGAGATATGAGAACTTGTTAGAAGCAAATGTGAAATTGATTTCTGATTAGTTCTGTCAACATTCTTCCATTGATAGATACACTCAAGCTTTTCTTAGTTTTTTTTTTAACCCTAATAATCCCAATCCCTGCACTTGTTAGAGAGTAAATGAGTTGCCTTCCACAAACCAGCACTAGATTTCACAGCAGACCTAGCAGAAAACAGGCACAATCATTCCTGTGCTTGAAGTTACTGTAGATACCACTCGCCTTTGGGGAGAAGTTTCTACCAATAAATCAAGCGTAGATTGACACCTCATCTTATCTGTGGATCACTCAGGGGTCAGGGCTGTTCAGGCATGTCTTTGCAGCCAGGAGAAACTTGGAGGAGCTTCTCAGGAACATTTTGAGTGATTGCAGATAGCTTACAAACACCAGCTTTGTTTACATTTATTTCTTGGAGCTCTGTTGTAGAGTCTTCTGAGCTACTTAACTCCAAGCCCAGAAGTGCCTCTTAAAATGACAGTGAACAGTATAAAAAGTTGTCTGGCAGCAATTGAAGCAGGGTGCTGTGCCGTGGTAAGCTGTTTATGTTGCTTTATAAGGGTGCTGCATTTGTTTTGGATGGTTTTTAAAACTGCCAGTGCTTTTCTGCAGATTCAAACCTGAACCTTTTTTCTTAGCAATTCAATGCAATGTTCAATTCTGTTGCGGGGGGGGGGGGAGGGGGAATGGCACACAATGCCACATAAGCATCTTGTTTAAAAACAAAAAAAGTGGCTCAGATTCCCCAGGTTTTACCCCCAAGGGTCATGGAACATTCCGTGATTTTTGGCTGAAAATCTGCCTTCGCCTTATCTGTGAGATCGATTTATAGGAGAGTGTGGTGAGTGTCCTGGGTTTGATGAAGTTCTGAAGGTGCCTGATTGGATGAATGGAACCCACCTGGCCTCTCCATCCTACCTTTTAGTCCTGTCAGTTAATGTACTGTGTCTATTCCTGTTTTGTTGTCAAAGGTAAATTTGTTTGTATATCATCTGCATTTTATTAAGATATTAGAGAGTTATAAAAAAATATACAAGCAGACATTACACCTCTTCAGACATTCTGTACACATTCTGTGCAGTCTTCATTCTTCCAGAATGCTGTGAATGTGCCTGGTGAGCCCTGCTGCCATGCTGCTACTGCCATGTCCCTATTCTCCTCTGGGAGAGTGTTGGTTGCTGCAGAACTAGGAGCACATAGGTGGTGAGGCTGGCTGGGGGCGCTCTTAGTATTCTGTAATGGTGGAGACTCTACATATCTACTGAAAAGGGTTATAGAAGCAATTGGAGGGCCTCTCTTGTTGAAGGGGTAGTTTCAGTTTATTATTATTATTATTATTATTATTATTATTTCTACCCCGCCTTTCTACCCGGGGGGACTCAAGGCGGCTTACAACAAGGTTAAAACAAATTAAAAACATAATTTAAAAACAGATAAAAGCATATTAACAACATATCATTAAAACAGTAGTCAGATAAAAGTAGTCAGGTAAAAAGAGCATAGAGCAGCAAATCATAAAAGAATCAGGCCTGTAACCAGGTATTTAAAAAGATATTAAAAGATTTTGAAAAGATCTTAACCCCTGCTAATTGGGTAAGAGGCACTTTTTCAAGTGGGTGCTCCTTTTTTTTAGCAGGGGGAGAGTAACTGGCCCACCTCACCCCAGCAGTGTCTGTTCTGGTGGCTGTCTGCCGGTGTTCTTTTGCATCTTTTTAGATTGTGAACCCTTTTGGGACAGGGAGCCATTTAGTTATTTGATTTTTCTCTGTAAACCGCTTTGTGAACTTTTAGTTGAAAAGCGGTATATAAATACTGTTAATAATAATAATAATTAATAATCTTTAAAAAGGCCGAGAACTCAGAAGGCCTGTCTAAGCAGAAGGGTCTTCAGGCCTCGCCGAAAAGTCTCAGGAGAGGGCACCATTCTTAAGTCAAGGGGAAGGGAATTCCATAGCGTTGGTGCCACTGCTGAGAAGGCCTTATTTCTTGCTGCTGCCCCACATACCTCCCTAGGCGGCGGCACTTGTAAAAAGGCCTTCTCTGATGACCTAAGAGGACAAGCTGGATTGTACGGGAGTAGGTGATCTCTAAGATACCCTGGCCCAGAGCAGTATAGGGCTTTAAAGGTCAAAACCAGCACTTTGAATTGGGCCCAGAAACGAATGGACAGCCAATGCAGCCATCGGAGAAGCGGACTGACAGAGTCAAACTGCCTACTTCCAGTAACTACACGGGCCACCGCATTCTGCACTAGCTGCAGTTTCCGAACTGTCTTCAAGGGCAGCCCCACATGGCGCTCGTTACAATAATCTAACCTCGATGTCACCGTGGCATGGATCACCGTGACCAGGTCTGCACGATCCAAGTACGGCCGAAGCTGAGCGAAGGCCCCCCTTGCCACAGCCGCCACCTGGGAATCCAGGAGCAGCTGCGAGTCCAGGTGGACCCCCAAGCTGCGGACCTGCTTAAGCCAACTAAGTTAAGGCTTAATTGTAAAAAAGCAAAAACATTAACTCCTTCATATGATCAACTTTTCTCTAATTTACTTAGAATAAACTAGATGCAATTCGGTTAAGTCTGCAGCTGTTCTGCACTCCTCCTTGAACTCTGCTTTCTCACTCATATCCTGCAACTCACCAATCGTTCTGTCTTCTATCTCATAGCTTTCAAATACTTGGTATTATGTTAAAAATGGGATAATTTTTATTCTTATTTCATTTATTACAACTAAGAAGTTTTACTGTGGCATGCTTATTTTTCTTTGCCAACGCAGGTCTGGTGCTGCCAGAACCAGTCATCTGGAAACCAGGCTATAGTTGGGGGAGTGGGAAAAAGCAGGTCAACTTGCAGCTCTTTACCCCCCCTTCTTTGAGGAATGATGCTTTGTCTGTTGCTTCCCCACATACAACCTCTATCACTTCTTGCCCCAACCAGCCACCTCTCCTCTTGCCGTTTTCAAAACAGTAACCATTCACCACTTCTCCCCACCTCATTTTGCTGCTCTTTCAAATGACTGGAAAAGCAGTGAGTGGCTGGGGCAGGAGGTGGTGGCAGAGGTGCACATGGGGTGGCAATAGCAGATGAAGCTACGTTGCTACCGCTGACACAAAGGCAGTAGAGAGGGGCAAGCAAACACGGCATGCCCCCCCACAAAATGAAATTTCTGCAGGAGTCATGAGTTAGCAAAGTGAAGAATTGTCAGTATCTAGTGTAAAATGTATGACTGAATCTGGTTTTCATTTCAAAGGTGAGAGAAAGTAGTGAGTATAACTTTGGAAGAGATAAGTTAACTGATCTTGAACTTTGATTTGACTAGGTAAACTCAGCCACTCTGTGATGTGTAACATTAATTTCAACCAGCTGTACTAATAAGTTACTTCCACTTAAAAATAAAAGGAACTTACTTTTTAGCCAATTCCCAAGTGTATAATAATACTGATACTTTTTCTAAAGCATTTTAGAGTGTTGAAAGAGCGTCACAGAATAAATTCATTAGGTCTGGTAATTGCACAATAGCCAGCAATTCCTAACTCGGTTATTTCTGGATCCGTTTCTCTAGTAGTTGCATGCATCTTGTCACTAAAATCTATTTGTCTGTGTCTAAGGTCACAATCCTACCCTGCTCTGGAACAGGCAAGCCAAGAAGCTTGTGCTGTATCCTGCGCAGAACTGGGCCCCAAAGTGGCTCAGCCAGAGGTAAGGGAAAACTTTTCCTCTTACCTCCAGGTAAGGCACACTGGCCCCTATGAGTCTCCTTGGACTTGTGCTACCTCCGGAGGTGGCACAAGTCCAAGGAAAGCGGAACAGCTTGAACATGCTCCAAACTCCCAGGGAACGGGATCTGGTATAATTGCTGGGTCCCAGCCCTGCCTCCCACTCCCCACCTCACCGCCCCACTGCCGCCCATTGCCCTCCCTCCCCCTGCCCCAGAATGCTTCCCTCCCACCTCCTCCCCACCTCCTCCCCGCCCACCCCAGCTGGGCCGACGCAAGGTGTACCGTGCAAGCCACCACGGAGGCTGGATTCAACCTCCGTGTGCCAGTGCACCTCTGTGTGCTTGCGCGGCTTGCTTGTGAGGAGGCGCAAACGTACTTTACAGCACGTTTGCCACCCTCCTGGGCTGGCGTAAGGGCGTCTCTGGATTGTGCTCTAAGTATGAGAAGGGCAGCATCAGTTGCAGTTCTCCAAAGGTAACATCATGTTTTTCTCCAGTTATAAGATTTCAGGTAGCAAGACACAGAGAGATCTTTCCCCAAGGCCATGGGGCAGACCTTCCACTTTTACACCAGTAGTTGGTTAGAACCATTTGTTTCACTCAGAGTTCAGTTACTGTGTTTATCCTTGTTTCTTGTGGTTCTTTGCTTGTGGCCTAGTATTGCCTTACTTCCTGCAGAGCTGCAGAACCAGAGTTGAAGCAGAACCACCTGGGTTCACAGCAGGCAAAGATGAACTGTCATTTTGTATCAAAGCCAAGTTGCAGACAGAGAGAAAACATCTATTGGATATGGAGATGCACTCCACCAAGATTCACATTTCAGGGAGACTTTGTTGAAATAGGGCTAACGCTACCATTCCTTTACACACTTGGATTTACTTCTTAGTAGATATACATAAGATTGGGCTGTAAGTCACCCATCAGTGATCAGCTGATCACAGCTGATCAGCTGAAGACTAATGCACATTATTGGGCTAGAAAAGAGAATAAATCTTGGTGGAAAGCTGTACTAATAAGGATGCTGTAAGACTGTGATCTGAACAGTGCCTTAAAGTGCACCCATGGATTTGTCTGTGCATACTAAGTTCTTCACTGTGCATTGTTCACAGCACATTGTTAGCAGCTTTTGTAGCCTAATGCATTTCAAATTTAGCCTTTAAAGTCTGCCATTATGGAAAAAGAGTTTTGGAACATATGCAATGGCTCATCAACCAGTTCTCTGGATCATGCTGCAATAATCTGGGTTGTCTGTAGATTACTTATTTAGGGAAAGGACTATGGCACAGTGGTAGGACATCTGCTTGACCTGCAGAACATCCCAGGTTCAATCCTTGACATCTCTAAACAGGGCAGAGAAAAAAGTCCTACTTGAAAACTTTGAGAGACACTGTCAGTCTGGGTGCCAAGAGGGACCAATCTTGTGGGGTTTTGCTTAGGCTGGTGGCAATGAAACATTGAGTAAATAAAGGCCAATCCTTTATTGGAGGATTGGCCTATTGGAGCAATCCCCACTGCTCTGTGAAGAGAAACAGAAGTCTTACCTTGGGAAATCCCATGACAAGCCACATCTTGCTTGGTTAGCTAGTTCCTACTCATAAAAAAAAGCTCATAAACAAGACCATTAACAGTCACTAAAAATGGCTTCAGCTTTGCTTCTATCACCAACTTCACTGTAAACTCATTCATGAGTCCTATGCTAGTTGAGGCATAGGGTTCAAGGGCAATCAAGAAGTCTCTGCTGCACCCTTCTCAGGGTGCTACACAATACAATAGGTAATTACCATCTGTTGTCACAGACGAACTATCAGGACACAAAGGAATGGTCACCTCCCCTTCCTAAATAGCAGCTGTGTTGTCCTATGGGGATTTTTTTCTATAAAAAGCTGGATCACAGTCCTTGCTGTTGCTGGTGTCATTGTTGAGGGTTGCTCAGTTACTCTTTGGTACTATGTCAAGCACCTCCATTCCCTCTGCTTCCCAAGAACTGCTGTGCCAGCAAGTGCCTCATGACACCCCAGGGCATCACAACTCATGGTTTGGGAACCGCTGGCCTAGCAGTTGGCTTGCTTTAGTGGCCTGACCTGGGTTTTGCATATCAAGCCTATGTCTTCCTTTCCCCCATCTTTTGAATGGAGAGAATAGTTTGTCTTGGCAAACTAGCCCCACAATCACAAGAGCAGTTAGCCAAGACTCCTTTCGTTTGCCTAACACCACCTGTTGCTGAATATTAATACATAGCTAATTCAGTCATCCCAATCTTGCAGTTCCTGATACGTGCAAGACCTCCAGTCGTATAACAGTCCCTTGACTGCAAGATCATTCTACTTTGGTTCAAAGGAAAGGGCAAGTCTCCACATCCAATAGGGATGTGGACCTGTTGATTTCTCCCTACACCAAAGTGAATATGGTACCCACACACTCAGGATGTCTTTGTATGTGTGCAAGCATATGGGGCTATAGCACTATATTTAATATCTTTTGTTCTCCCTACCTGAAGACTGTGTACACTTTCAGTAGTATGCAGCATATGTTGAAAACCATCTATATGTTTTATTAAAAGATAGTTTACTCTCTTTGTCTGCACAAACTCTGACATAATTCTTCTTTCTCCCCATGCTTCTCACCAACCATTCCTAACACTTTATCTTGAAAAAACAAGTTTTAAAAACCTGTTTGAGCAGGAAAGCAGAACCAAGTTTGGCAAAGTTGTTAACCTACATAGAATGGTGTGGTATTTTCCTTTCCTCTTTCTCACGCGTAAATGTAACATAGGCATTACTTTGTAACACTCAATGTAAGGCTAATTTGCCTCATTTGAATCTAAATAGAGCCCACATCCTTCCTGTGCCCTTCAAAGAATTCTAAAAGACTCTACAGAAAAAACAGATGTACCAGTATGTATCACTTTCAATTAGGGATGACATGATTAGGTCTATGCTGAAGAAACTAAAGGACAAAACTGTCCATGCAGAAAATAGGCTACTGAGACGATGAGGAGAGTTGGACACTCAGCTGTTTGCTTTTTCTTGTTGCAGTAACCCAAACCCTTTCAACAGACTATCAACAAAGCTATAGAATACCCACTGTGTTTCCAGACAGCTGTTTTGGAAATGAGAAAATTATAACACTTCAATTGTAACAAGAACGTAGAAAAGGCAGAAATTAACCACAAGTCAGAAGCATCATACTAAAACTCAACCCCATGAAAGTACAGTGGTGCCTCGCATAACGAAATTAATCCGTTCCGCAAGTCCTTTCGTTGTGCCAGTTTTTCGTTTTGCAAAGCACGTTTTCCCATAGGAATGCATTGAAATTTAATTAATGCGTTCCTATGGGCAAGAAAAGTCAGAACAAAGTCAAATTTGGTTTACAAAGTGTTTATTAAGTGCTCTTTAAAGGCATACATACTTGTACTGAGGATTTCAAAAACGGGGGGATGCTGAGTGGGGAGCTTGATTCCAATACAAGTGGGGGGGGAGAGCAGATCTCTATACAGACCAGTGCAAAAACAGGGGAAAGGTGTGGGGGAGGGAAGATCTCTAAATAGACATCACAGCAAGACCAGTGCAAAACCCCTTGCACACAGAACCAACAGATGGAAGTTGGGGGGGCAGATCTCCATACATACCAGTGCAAAAACAGGGGAAAGGTAAGTCAGCACCAGTAGAGTCAATGGGGCTCACTCCAGGGATGTGTGGATGGGAGAGAAGCCTTCCTGGGCTCGCTCCCTGGGCTCCTTCCCTAGGCTCACTCCCTGGGTTCCCTGGGCTCCTTCCCTAGGCTCGCTCCCTCGGCTCACTCCCTAGGCCAGTGATGGCTAACCTTTTTGAGACCGAGTGCCCAAACTGCAATGCAAAACCCACCTTTTTTATCACAAAGTGCCAACACGGCAATTGAACCTGAATATTGAGATTTTAGTTTAGAAAAAAAAAAACTCATACATTAACATCTTTTACCCACTATTACTTGTAACCCTTAATGAACTTTTCCTCTAGAAATTTGTCCAATCCCTTCTTAAAGGCATCTAGGCAAGTTGTCATCACTGCTTCCTGTGGCAAAGAGTTCCACAGACTAATTACATGCTGGGTAAAGAACTATTGTCAGGGAGGAGGTGGCTGCAAGACCATGCCACTGCTCATTTTCTCAAACAAGAAAATATTTTTGTTAAAAAGCCCCACCCACAGAAGTGGGCTCTAAGGCTGCAATCCCAGCCACTCTTTCCTAGCAGTAAGCCTCATTGACTCTAATGGGGCTTACTTCTGAGTAGACATGCACAGGTGCAGGCTCCAATCCCAGGCACTCTTTCCTGGGAGTAAGCCTCATCCACTGTAATGGGGCTTACTTCTGAGTAGATATGCACAGGAGTGGGCTCCAAGGCTGCAATCCCAGCCACTCTTTCCTGGGAGTAAGCCTCATCAACTCTACTGGGGCTTACTTCTGAGTAGACACGCACAGGAACAGACTCCAATCCAAGCTTGCAGAATGGGCAAAATTCAAAACGGAAACAAATGCAGGGCAGGTGGGGGTGAAGGGAGAAGAGGAGCAGACTCCAATCCCAGGCACCCTTTCCTGGGAATAAGCCTCATCCACTGTAATGGGGTTTACTACTGAGTAGACACGCACAGCAGTAGCTCCAAGGCTGCAATCCCAGGCACTCTTTCCTGGGAGTAAGCCTTATTGACTCTAATGGGGCTTACTTCTGAGTAGACACGCACAGGAGCAGACTCCAATCCAAGCTTGCAGAATGGGCAAAATTGAAAACGGAAACAAATGTGGGGCAGGTGGGGGTGAAGGGAGAGGAGGGCAGTGAGCACAGGGGGTGGAGGGAAGCAACCTGCCCTCCCAACACATAGGGGCTGGGAAAAAGCCTCAGTTTCCTTTAAAGGGACACGCCGCTTCAGCGCCCCTCCCCAGGCTGCCTGGTTCAGCGCTGTGTGCCAACAGAGACAGCGCTGCGTATCTGGCACGCGTGCCACAGGTTCGCCACCACTGCCCTAGGCTCATTCCCTAGGCTCACTCCCTGGGCTCACTCCCTAGGATGGGATGAGAGAGAGGCTGGGATGCTCCAGGCTTGGGGGGGGAGAGAGGCTGCGATGCTCCAGGCTTGGGAAGAGAGAGGGCTGTGATGTTCCAGGCACACAGGAGCCTGGCCCTGTGAGTGAGTGAGTGAGTGAGTGAGTGAGTGAGTGAGTGAGGGGTGGTGAAGAGACCGTAAGTGTGTGTGTGAGAGGGAGGGAGGGATGCTGACTGACCCGCTGCTGCGCAAGGAAACCCCAAGAACTCATCATCCTTCCTTAGGGTGAATGTGAGCATAAACCAGCATGACGATCCTCCCCTTTCCTTAGGGTGAATGTGAGCATAAACTGGCATGAAGATCCCCCCCTTAAGACAAACAAAAACAAAAACAAAAAAAATTCGTTATGCGAAGCATAAGTCATAAAAATTTGTTGTGCGAGTTACCAAACTTCGCACAACTCTTTTGTTCTGTGGGTTTTTCGCTGCGCGGGGCATTCGTTATGTGAGGTACCACTGTATTCTGAATTGCTGAATGGATTGCCGTTCTGAGCAAGTAAAAGAAGAAATACCCTGCCTGTACCAGTAGTATTGGCGTCAACAAAATCAACTAAGCAGTTTTGCATGCCCACTTGCCATGGTGAAAGCTATGGTTTTGACCATGCGTGGTGCTCAGCTTCTCACATAAAAAAGTTCCTGTTTGCAGTAGCATGCTTCGAATAATATGCAACTAATAAGCAGCATGTGTTGCCCATTCTGGTATTCCTACACGTCTGTGCTCTATAAAGCAGTAGTCCTTCCCACACTGTTATAATGTATGTGCAATAAGCAGTTTGTTCTGTTTTTGTTAGGAGGTGGCCTCACTGCTGTTCACCAATCCTCATTATCTTTTAAAAAAAACTGATAACTTCTAGTCCAAATTACCATCTTCCCTTTTGCTATTCATTGCATTCTCTTCCCACCTACTCTTCCTTCCCTTGACCTTTGTGCTCCCTGACTTATATGTGTTCAGTCTGTGGTTACTAAAAAGGTACATCTTTTAAAAAAACAATTCCATGAGTAGTGTCAGCCAAATGTTGATTGTGTTTATAGAATAAATAATTTATAGAATAAATAATTTCTTGTAAAAGCACTAGCATAGAATATGAAAATACAATTTTGAATTGGAGGAAAATTTGAAAATGCGTTTTAGTAGAGATGTGTGTTTTTTGTTAAAAGCACATAAAACACTGCATTTTGTGTTAAAATATTAAAATAAAAACACAAAATACTGCGTTTTGGTGTTTAAGATCTTTTCCAGAAACTAAAATAGATTACTTTTCCAGTTAGAAATAATGCAGTGGCTGCATCTGTTGATACTATGTCACCTACCTAGTTACAATTGGCATCCTTCAGTCTCGGAAGACTATGGTGTCACTCTCTGAATGGTGGTTCTGGAACAGAGTGTCCTCTCCAGTGCGCAAAGCCTGGGTAAAGTAGGTATGGAGGATAGACTGTTACCCATGCAGCAAATCCCTCCTCTCCACGTCGCTGAAATGGTCCAATGGAAAGGCAGAGGCCAATACGGTTGGTTCCAGCGGCATCACAGGAGTTGCCAGAACGTGACTGTGTTCAGCCATGAACTGCCTCAGGGACTCCGGCTCCGGATTTTGCCTCAAGGTTGACTCCTGAAGCCTTTTCCATAACTGGATGTAGCCACAAGGCAGTGGAGGTTTGGGATCAGAGTTTTCCTTCTCTCAGATGAGCTGCCTTCCCAGGCTGACAAGTCCCATCTACCCGGTACTCTTTTAATATTAATAAAAATTAGAACTTGGAATGAGAACTTAGAATAAAAACACATAACACAGCTTTCTGCCATTTACATTTTTTCAAATCACGAAATCTGTGAAAAACTACTTTCAAACACTCCATATTAACTCTCACTCTAGTGATGGGGCTGCAGAAGCACATCCCAGCAACTCCTGGTTTTGTACAGAAGGGCTTGAATCTTTCTGCACACAATCCCATAGAAAAATACTCTGATTGCATGAAGTTGCTTGGATGAGAATGACCTAGCATGCCCTATCCTAACCCACCTCCTGGCATAAATAACTGTTTTCTTTGAAGAGTTTTTCTTGCTCTCTGAGCTTTTACAAGAAGCCGCATAAGGATGGCTGGAGTGCTACATAGGTTAAGGGGAAATGTATCCACTTCCTCTGAGGTCATCCAGCCACCTCCTAACTTGCATTGCATAGAGTGCAAGCCATGCGGCTTGGCTATACTTGCGCAGAGTTAGATTGCGCTGTTAATGTCTATCTCAAATTAGCAATACCTGACAAGCTAGAATGTAACAGCAGTATACTTCTTTTAGAATTCTTAGGACTACATCTGTTCCAGGAACTATTTTTAGTTAATTGCCTGTCTTTTTTTTCATTCATCAACTTAAAAAAAAATCCAAACTACATGCTAGTAATAATTTAATTATGATAACTATCTCTCTCCACAGACAATTTTAATTTATTGTTTTAAAATAATCTTAAACACACTGATCACAACTGATTAAGATCTGACTAAGAACTTACCTTCTAAGTCTAATATTAATGAATTAATCTGCCAAGCAATCCTTTTAATGCTTTAATCCCTACTAAAAAGCCAGGCTGATTTTACTGACCACAATCTGAAGGGTACTCTCAGGTCATTTGTTTGTGTATTTAAATTCTTGTCAGAACCGAATTGAGATTTGGAACATATTAGCACAAAAACTTTTCAAATGGGAAATTGGTTGAAATAATATCCATGCACCAGTGGCTTCCCCTTTCATTGCAGTGGATCCTCAAACTGGTTTTTCTTGCCTTCAGTAGTAGATCTGTGATATTCTTGCCAAATGAAGATAACTCAGTGAACCTAACAAAGTGGGTTCTAGTCCTAAGGCCCAGAAACAGCATTTTTAATGCTAGTACAAGGTTGTTAACTTCACAGATGAGATTTACCAGTGTATGTCTCAGATAGTTTTCACAAAGGGCTGCAAAATCCATCTGTTCAGAGGAGCATTTCAGAGCTGAGACCCAGATGTTCTGAGAGTTTAATGCTGCTGGGTGTTGTTCTCTTTGTATGTTAGTGCTTTTATTAGGTACTGTTGTGATTTTAATTATCGTGAACCTCCTCAAGCGTATAAATACATGAAATTAAATTTGGCATCAAGTCATTTGCCCTCTTCCTTCTTAAGGCTGAAACATACTCAGACAATGTTCCCAATACCTATGATATGATGTTCGTCCATCTAAGGGGTTGTGGACTGTCCACGGTGTGTCCACAAGTGACTAATAAGGCCGATAGGAGCACAGAATGTTCTGCCACGTCGGGCAGACATGTGCAGGCACCACTGTTGCAGCATTTGCAGCTCTGGCTTTCCGGGGTGCACACTTCTCTTGTCCTTCTGGCTTCAGATGTCTGACAGCCTTGGTAGATCAGCGTGCACCATGTCAATTGGTCTTGTGCCAGGATTTCCCAGGTGGTGGTGTCAATATCCAGGGACTTGAGAGAGGCTTTCAGTGTGTCTTTATATCTCTTCTTTTGTCCCTCATGCGATCGCTTTCCTTGAGACAGCTCACCATAGAAGAGCTGTTTAGGGATGCAGTGGTCTGGCATCCTTATAGCATGACCAGCCCAGCATGTCTGGACTTTCATCAGCAGGGTGTGAACTGACAGCACTTCTGCTCTGGAGAGCCCTTCTGTATCTGGCACCCCGTCCTGCCACTGGATCCTCAGAAGTCTGTGGAGGCATGTCGTGTGGAAGTGGTTCAGTTGCCTAGCGTGCCTCCTGTATACAGTCCAAGTCTCACTGGCATGCAGCAGAGTAGTTAGCACAACTGCTCAGTAGACTTTAAGTTTTGAAACAAGGCTTATTCCACAGCGATTCCACACATCGGTCCACAGTCTGCTGAATGCAGAACTTGCGTTGGAAATTCTGCAGTTGACCTCGATGTCAATTGTCACTGCGTGGGAGAGGGTGCTGCCAAGGTATGTAAATTGGTCCACTGCTTGCTTTTGTCCCTTTGTGCCTTCACTGTGATGGTGGGCTCTCGGTGTTGGGCCTTCGGAGCTGACTGGTGCATCACTTCGGTTTTCTTTGTGTTGATGAGGAAACCAAAGTTGTCACATGCTGCTTCGAATTCGTCCATGCTGGCTTGCATTTCCTGTTCTGATCCAGCACTCATGGCGCAGTCGTCCACAAAAGAAGGTCTCGTAGCACAGTCTCCTTTATCTTTGTGACAGTCTGGAGTCTATACAGGTTAAACAGTTTTCCATCGGTCTTGTATCTCAGGATGACTCCCAAGGAACTGTTCTGAAAGGCGTCTGACAGCATGACTGAAAAAATTATACTGAACAGGGTCGGTGCCAGCACGCACCCTTGCTTGACACCAGTTATGACAGGAAAGGCCTCTGAAGCTTTTCCGTCATCCAGAACAAGAGCCATCATGCCGTCATGGAACTGACACACCATCAGGATGAATTTTCAGGGCACCCAAACTTCGACATGATGCTCCACAAACCTTCGCAACTGACAGTGTTAAAAGCCTTGGTGAGATCCACAAAGGTGGTATACAGTTCATGATTCTGCTCTTGACACTTTTCTTGGAGCTGTCGGGCTGCAAAGATCTTGTCCACAGTGCCACGCCCTTTACGGAAGCCGCACTGTGTCTCAGGTAGTAGACCCTGTTCCAGGTGGTCAGTTAGGCCATTCAGCAACACTCATGCAAGGATCTTGTCTGCGATGGAGAGCAGTGATATTCCTCTGTAATTATCGCAGACTTGTTGATTTCCTTTCCTCTTGTAGAGGTGTACGATGGACGCGTCTTTCAGTTCCTGAGGGATGGATCCTTGATTCCAGAAAGACTGGAACAGCTGAGTGAGTTTATCGACAAGCACTGCACCACAATCTTTATAAACTTTCACTGGGATTGCATCAGATCCTGGGGCCTTGCCACTGGACAACTGGCTAATGGCCTGCAGAGTTTCAGTCTCTGATGTTGGGACATCCAGGCTGTAGTTGATATCCACCTGGGGCATTCTGTCAATCGCCTCATTATTGATGGAGGATGGACGGTTCAGTATGGATTGTAAGTGCTCAGCCCAACACTGTAGAATCAGGGTCTTCTCAGTAATGAGAGTTACACCATCTGAGTCCATTAGAGGGGAGCTCCCTGAGGGCTGAGGTCCATACAAGGATCTGAGAGCTTCATAGAACCATTTGGCATCGTTTCTATCAGCAAACGCCTGGATTTCATCTGCTTTGGCACTCAACCATGAGTCCTGCATCTTGCGGTGCTTGCTCTGTATGGTCCTGCAAATGTTGTTGAAGATATTTTTCTTAGTTGTTGACGATGGGTCGTTCTGATGAGCACAGTGAAAGCAGTGCTTTTCAGCAAGTAGGACCTTGATCTCTTCATCGTTATTATCAAACCAGTCCTGCTGTTTTCTGTATGAGGGTCCAAGAATCTTTAGCACAGAAGAGTGCACAATGTCCCAGAAGCATTCCCAGTCCTTCTCAGCATTTTCCTCTAATTGCAGCTCTGAGAGTTGGTTGTCAAGTTCTTCTGCTAGTGAGGCTGCTGTGATGGAATTCCTCAGTTTACTGACGTTGATCTTTTTCATTACAGCTTTGTTTCCCTACAGACGTCTCTTTGGCTTGATGTGAAGGCTTAATTTGGAGATGATAAGTCTGTGGTCAGTCCAACATTCAGCACTCAGCATGGCCTTGGTCACCCTTACATCCTGTCTGACTTTCCTCCGCACAATGACATAATCAATAAGATGCCAGTGCTTGGAGCGTCGATGCATCCAGGACGTCTTTTTGCGAGTGGGCAGGTGGAAGATGGTATTGGTAATGATCAGATCATGAGCCGCGCATGTCTTCAGTAATAGTAGGCCATTGCTGTTACATTTGCCGATTCCATTTTTTCCAGTGACGCCATCCCAGGCAGAGTGATCAGATCCTACTCTTGCGTTGAAATCACCAAGTAGAATCAGCCTGTCGGTACGCTTCACAGATGAGAGTAGGGCATCGAGATCTTCATAAAACTTGTCCTTTACTTCATCTGGATTTATAATTGTAGGTGCATAGGTGCTGATCAGTGCGGCTTGCTTTCCTCCCGGTAGTGGGAGATGCAGTGTAATGAGTCGGTTGTTCACACCCTTGGGAAAACTGGCAAGTTTGCAGACAAGACAATTCTTGACCGCAAAGCCAACTCCAGATTCACGACGTTCGTCACTGCTACGTCCACACCAGAAGAATGTGTAACCGTCTCCTGTTTCTGTAAGCTGACCTTTGTTGACTAGACGAGTTTCACACAGGGCCGCAATATCGATGTTAAATCTTGCGAGCTCTCTAGCGACCAGGGCTGTTCATCTTTCAGGTCGCTCTGCTGAGGGGTTATCTTGAAGCGTGCGAATGTTCCATGTGCCAATAGTGAGTGGTGTCACCTTGCATTTGGAAGTTTTGTTGTTCAACTGCATGCTGGCCAGAGTTCTGTGAAGCAAACAATGTTTAGGGCACCTTTTCTAGCCCCTTCCTCTGCTACGGAGGTGAGCAGTGTGGTCCTAAAGAGGGCTGCTCAGTCACTCAGGTAGACGCCAAATCCAGCTGTTGCTTCGGTCAGCAAGAAGATGACTATTAGACCTGAGCCGCTTGTGCAGGTCCATGGCTACAGCTCCCAGTGTATCCACACATACTGCTTTGTTGCTCACCCATTGCCACAGAACTTTAAAGTTTATAAAAGGTGGGGGAGATGTCAAGACTTGCGCGTGAATTGGATTACAGTGAGGGAGATGTGCGCATAGTCAGCCTAACTCTCTCTTCCCAGATTCCATCTTACTCCAATGACAGGACAAAAGTTGAGATGGTTGGAGATGGGCTGGGCCCAGTGGTTGACCAGAGCGTCTTTGTGTCTCGCCGTGCTCTTAGCGTACCACGTCGCTTGCAGAAACCACCTTCATGACCATTGGTCCTATTCTAGTAGGACTCATCCACTCGATCCACCGGAGTCTGTCTTCACATGCTGGGGATAGACAAATCCCTACTCACCGAAGGTCAATGACCCGACGGCTACCCTCAACCTGGTTTGGCCAGCCTGTCCCAGTGCCTAAGAGCACTTCAACATGGTACTTGGATGTGTGTCTAACAGTGGGGTGAATAGGAGCCATACTGCGGCAGTTTACTGACATAATTTAAATATCATGTCCAAGTTGTTTTAGGTATTGGGGGCATGCATTTAAGTCCTGTATCCTTAAGGATCCACATTACAGCTGCTGGTGGACATGCCTGGAAGATCTAAGATGCTGATGTTTATATGCAAAGAAACTGGGGAAATTAGAAGGGTGATGTTGGGTAAGAGACAAAGAACAGTAGCTCTGTAACTTTCCAAGCTAAGACTCTTGATTCTTGGAGATTCAGCCCATCCATACAAAAACTCTTTGACAATTGGCAGGTATTTCATTAAATATTATAAATTTAGTTTAACTTCCAGTTTAGCTTCTAGGCTATGTACACTTCCACTTATTCACTTTGTTTTATTGATTGATTTTTTTTAGTTGCTGCTGCTTACTATTGTACTGCCTGGGATTTAGTCCAGGAATCATAATGTGCTAGAGACAGCAGCTGCCACAGGCCATACAACTCCCCTCCTCTCCAACTCAGCCACTACCCACCCATAACCATTGATGGGATCGAGGCGCCTGGCCGTGGTCCCACATGAAGGAGAACAAAAGCTTGCACTGTGTCCTTGAAGAATACTAAATGCACATACTGGCAGATGGATTGCAAAGAAGAGTGACTTCTACGTTTGAAGGCCCTTCCTTCAAGGGTTCTTACAGTTTCCAGGCCACCTGCTAGAATCCAGTCTTGCAGGTTGACTCCAACCCTGCTTTGATTTAATTTTCTCCACAGGTTATAGAAGAAACAGTTATAGTTTAAGGGCACAATCCTAACCAACTTCCCAGCGCCAACCTAAGGGCAATGTAGGTCCGTGGTAAGGGAACAAACATTCCCTTACCTTGAGGAGGTGTCCATGGCTGCCCCCAATTGCTAGATGCAGCACACGCCCCATTAGCAGAACTCTGTCAGACCTGGAAAATTGGTTAGGATTTGGGCCTAAGATGCGTAAAACGATGACCTTTCTCTTGTATGTTCTTGTGCACATATCCTATATATGCCACTATACTAGCTGCAGCTTTTTGGTACTCCGTTATGATAATGCTTTCTGATAGTGACATTCTAAAACTTTGAAGAAAAGTTCTCCAGGATGCAGTTCTCAAGCCAGTGGCATAGGCCACTTGGTTGCATTGCTTCTTTTGCACAGGCTGAGTTAAAAGATGGATATCTTATACTTTCAGTTGTTTTAAAATAACTTCACCTTGATAACTCATTTAAATCTCAGATTTGTTTAAAGGCTCAAGGTGCAGAAACCTGAATATCAAGTGTGGCAAAAGAGTGGGATGCAATCAGTTTCTTGGTGCCTCCGCAAATGGTAGGGCACTGAGGTGAAAATTTTTTCACTATCCTATGTTGCTGGGGCAGATACTCCATGAGTCCAGTAGGTATGGCCCAGCACTAGCCTCATGTGTTTGAAGAGTCCAGACACAACATTACTCAAACATTGCAAACATTAGTTTAGCAAGAAAATTCAGTGTAAAGTTTCTGTTTTTCAGAAACAATCAGTAACGTGTAGCCTAACAAGAAGTGAAGTAGGATTCTAAATATTGACTTCATAGCTGGTAATTTTATCCAACACTGATAGGATCAAGCTAAGCTCACTATTGCATCACTGAGTTGGGCAGCTGGCAATGAAGCACTGTAGTACAGTGGTTCTCAAACTTTCCATGCTGTGACCTATCATGTCTTCCTTGGTGGGCTGCAACTCTGCTGGTTGGAATGATTTTCCAGGAGCCTCTGGAAACCCTTCTGGTGGATCACACTGGCCTCAACAGGCATCCGAATGGCCTGCAGAAGCATCCAAAAGTGACTTCCGGTCAAACCAGATTTTGCCTCTGAAAAGCAGAAGTTGCTTCCAGACGCTTCTAAGGGGCATTTTGAGCCTGTGGAGGCCAGTAGAGTGGGTGTTGCCCGCCAGGCCCACTGAGGTTGTTGTGGGTCAGGAGAATGCTGTGGAAATTTGGTTAGATGGCCCCCTTGGTTTGAGGAGCTACTTAGCCTTGATAGGGTTGTGACCCACACTTTGGGAAACCCTGCTATAATATAAGGAAGCATTGGCAAAGTCATACTGTTGTAGACAGTAACACAGGGGAAAGTGATTGTGAAGGGGGTCCCACAGCAGTTATTTGCTTAAGAAAAGTTACCTACAATTTATGTTTAGTGTACTGTGTAAATTGGCACTGAAAGAAAACAGAAACACTTCAAACTTTCTAAAAGAATTTTTAATGTGTGAAAACACTACAAATACATGTTTTATCAAAGCACTTAGTGGCTAGATTTATCCAGGTAAGTTTCTAAAACCAAGGACAGAATTTTAGAAATGGGTGGATTTAAATAGGAAATAGTCAAGCCTTAGAATCTGCTTTTATGCTTCTAGTGCAAAAAAAGAGGAATGTTCATCAAAAATTCTTCATTCCAGTCATCTCCTTAGGAATAAAGCAGTTGTGTCACTTGGATGATATGAGCAAACAGTGGCATTTCTAGGGGGGTGCGGGCTGGACCAGGTGATGGTTGCAGGGACAGGGGAAGTGACACTACTACTAGCAAAATAAATTTTTAATCTTGGTGTTAACTTCTCATACAGTGAAGTTCAGTGGTGCCTACTTTTAACAAATGCAGATATTTAACACTTCTGCTTTTGCTGCAAGTGCCTTTTTTCTCCCTTCTTCAGTTGGACACTCCTTTTCTCCTTGACTGAAACTGGTACAAGCAAAGAGAATGAAAAAGAATTCACTATTTCTTTTTTTTTTTAAAGGAAAGAAAGAGGAGTCCCTAACACTTCCAGAATTATCTGGCAATGAAATTCTGTACAAGCTGGGAAGAGTGGCAAAGTGGCCTTTTGTTAGGCATTTGGAGTAAGCCTCCTCCTCTTTCATTTGCTGCAGTGGAGAGTTTTTCATTATGCCTGCTCAAACAGCCACTTTGTGCTAATGTGTTTTCTTGTGGATTTGCCAGGTGACCCCCTGACTCACGGGCACCCAGCCAGTTCCACTACAGTGACAGTTCCTTAAACAAGCACAGAAAAGTGAAGTCGGTTTTTGCTACTACTGTCCAGATGGGACACTGACTTTCCTGTTTCTTTTCGGCTTCTGGTGAATATATCCTTGGGCTTTAAAAAAAAAAAAAAACAGCACATAATACCACTGTGCAAAAATGTGAGAGTTCCTTGTATAGCAAAGCAGGAAAGATGGCTTCCTGATATTTCTGCAAAATATACCTTCTTCTTCAGTACCCTGTATATTAACAAGTTTTTCTTCCTATGGAATGAAAATAACAATCTTTTTTTCCCTTCAGCTGCTTTGTTCCTTTAGCTTCCATCTGCAAAGTTCATGTATATTGTGGGATGGTTTCATAAGTACCAATATTTGGTACAAAATGGGCCAGTTTTGTGGCTCATAATACCTATAGGAAACATGGTGATTATCAGGGTTCCTGATTTTTTTTTTGTCTAGAGCAAACTGCTACATATCCAGAGTTGAATCATGATCATCTTGCTCAGTATTTACTGGCTGCAAATATCAGATATTTATTTTGCCCTTGAACATGACAAAGGGGGGGGGGAAGACTCCTACAACAATTTATCTTCTTTCTTCCCCACTACTGGGTTTTGCTAAACCACCCATTGCCATTGTAAATTAAAAACCTTAACCTGGTAGTGCTTGGGAGTGGCAACACAACTTGATATAAAACTGAATCAAAAAAACACTTTATAAAAATAATAAACAGGATACTTTATTTACTTAGATATTCTAATGTTTATAAGAATATTCTAATACTAACTCTGAAAAATGGCTAGATCTGTGTTTCTCAACGGGTGATATGTGAGGTAGTATCTGGTGATACACTCGGCACCCTCAGACACCCACTGCACAGCAGCGAGACTGCAATATGACAAACAGTGATAGGAGGCTCCGCTTGGTGGACAGAGCTCCAGTGTGCAATTTTTGCTTGCTTGAAAAAGCCCACCCACTGGTCCTGAGCCTCTTACCACTTTTTGTCTCATTGCTTCTGGCCTCCCAACCTGGAAGTAACTGGTGATGACATGGCGCTTGGTCTGGTGGTATACAGGTGTGCACTGCTTTGCGACCTACCAGCTTACGCCAGAATCGCATAACCGACAACCACATGTGGTCGTCGGTAGCACACACCCCAACCCCTCCAAAGCAAAGGGCACACCACTTCCTCCCCTCCAGAGGCTTGTCTGAGCCTCCCAGAGGCAGCACACGTTCACATGCTACCTCTGCAAGGCTCAGACTGAGGGAAACAGCGCATCATGCAATTTCCAGTTTCCTCTGTGAAACTGGAAGTTGCATGAGAGACACATTTTCCTTCAGTCTGAGCTCCGCAGAAGCAGTGAGCAGACACGCACTGCCTCTGGGAAACTCATACCACCCTCTGGAGGGGAGGGGCGTGGAGCATCCCTTTCCCTGCGGAGGGACCAGATTGTGTCAAGCCCCTCTTGATGGGAATTGCAGTCCCAATCCCTGGCGTTAAGTGGCGCATGACCGTATATGACAATTTGACCATGAGAAGGAATATGTCAGCGGACAAGGGTTGAGAGACCCTGGGCTAGACATTGTGACTAGTTCAATTCTTAAGTAATTTAGGGCACAAGCCTATTACTACAAGCCTACACATGGTCTACTCAGAAGTAAGTCCTATTTTGTTCAATGGTGCTTACTCTCAAGAAAGTGTGGTTAGGATTGCAGCCTTTGATAACCAGGTTCCTCAGCTTATCTCCAAATAACTCACAATATCACACTTGAAGGGCTTCCCTGGAAAGCAGGCTAGCACTGTACCTAAGATAGATTCAGGACTTGGGGAACATCTTACTGAAGGCTTCCCTCAGATCCTCACAACAAAGGTCTTCTGACACTCACTCTTCTATGAATTGTCCAGCCAAAGGGACTACCAAGTAGTTGACTCCTCATTCTTCATTTAGTTGCAGCTTCTGGGAAGGCTTGTTTTTGCCTTAATAGGCTTTGTACCCTAGTACCTTAGAACAAAATGAGCAGCAGAGAGCATCTATGCAGCCTCACATGATGATGGTCAGACTCTGTTTTGAGTTACAGAAGCAGCAAGCAGTCACATTTGACCTACTACGCACATAACTGACCTTCTGGATCACAGCATAGTTTGCAACTCATAGTGTGCTTGTCCAGAGACAACTGCAAGTGTCTCTTCTCCAACTTCTTCAGTGGTTATCAGTCACAAGGTCCTCTCTTGGTCTTAAGAACTTCTTTTTGAGAACACAGTTTCTCAAATTCCAGAATAACTACAACCAACAGCAACCTCTCTCGCAGACTCTGCTGTCTTTCTCTGACTGATCATAAGATGTGCCCTTCAAAGCTACTGACCACTGGTCCCTAGTTAAAAGCTAGTGAGAACTCTTGGAGGCGGTTTTGAATAACTTGTTGAAAATGCTCACCTGCTGACCAATCAGGTTTACAATACCTTCTGGATCATTTAGATCAGGGGTGTCAAACTCGTTCCATAGCAAGGGTCGAATAGCATTCATGATGCCTGCTGAGGGCCTGAAGTGATGTCATTAGGCAGGAAGTGATGTCATTAAACAGGTCATAACAAAAAATAAGCACTTTTTCTAACTTAGGAACTCATTAACTGCAAATGACAAAGAGAAAATATGCAAAACTTGATCATATTTCAAGATATGGAAGAGCCCAATTTTCAGGTGGGCTGCCCTTTCAGCAGTAACACCACAGCACGGCTCAGAAGCTGAGAACCTGAGGGCCAGATAAAAAGCTTCTGCAGGCCGCATCCAGCCCCCGGGCCTTAAGTTTGTCACCCCTGATTTAGATAGTCCTAGCACATGCAACCCCCCCCCCCCATAGTTCTGTCATCTTTTAGCAGCTGGTGTATAGTACATTACTGTTACAAAGAAAACTACCAATTCTTGGTTCCTTAGCACATCTTGTCAGCAGTAAGGCCCATACAAAGCATCAGTTTTCTCATAGATTGCATCCACTCAGATTTCACTTTTAAACTGAGGTTCTGTTTATTAAGCTGTCCCTGAATCCTGTTCCTTCACAACCTAGCACCCTCAGAATGGGGCTGCCTTCATGCTGCAAAATAACCCAACGTTGCAAAATAGTATCTTTGTTGTATAAAGGACAGCAAGTTACATCTGAAAAAAAAAACAGACAGCAAAGTGAAAAAGGACATCTGTTTTGTGACTGCAGTACATTGATGTTTTGTTACTGGCAACTGTCAGGAAATGGACTTTCCAAGTAGCAATCTTTCTAAAGTTGGTTGGGGTGACAATTGCATTTGACCCTGGATGAACGCACTATGAGTAGCCAATTATATTGTGATCCAGAAGGTGACTTGTGTGCATAGTTGCCCAAGCATGATTGCCTGCTGCATTGTGACACAGAATAGAACTGGGACTGACCATCAACATGTGAGGCTGCACAGACAGCTCCTTGATGCCAATTTTGCTCTCAGATGCAAGGGTGCTCGGGTATTAGACTATTAAGGCAGAAGAATCCAAAGCATAGTCAAATACACTGGATAACATGCATGGCCATTTCCCACGTGTTCTTGAAATCTTGGTGGATCTTCTTCAGTTGAACCTGGAATAAAATGCTGCTTTTGAAAGGGAGGAGAGCATTCAATACAAAAAGGAGAGCTAACATGATTTGAATTATCAATCACATAATGTGGGATATTTTCTGTATTCTGGGAAATGAAGACGCAGAAGATGATGTGGCGGTGTATATACCGAAAGCATCTCCTCTCCCCCTTTTCAATTTTCAAGGTGGCTTACAATAATAAATAAAAACAGAACTTTGGGAGGGCTTTTTATTGGGACCATTGAGAGTTGAGAACCTTCCCAATATTGGACCTGGCTCTGAGACAATTTCGCATCTCTCTGTTCTTGCTGCTCAGAGGAACTGTTAGATCAAACAGCCAGTGAACCAAGTGATCTTCAGTTGGTTTCAGATAAATGCTAATAAATTTGGACAGCCTTCCTGGAACTCTAAAGTTTAACTGGCAGTGTACTAAATTGTCTCACAGCCCAGTCCTATGCACATCTGTGGGAAATAAGTCCCATAAAAGTCAATGGGGCTTTCTCCCAGGTTTGTGTGGATAGGATTGCACCCTCAAGCTCTCCATAGATCCTACTTTTCATTTACTGGTTTTTCTCCTGCAACATTTTGTTTCCTTTCTGTGGGTGTATCGAGGTTCTTTTGGAATAATGGAGTGGAAATGAAGAGCATTTCAAAGGACTGGGGATAGTTTCGCAGAAAGTATGTATAATTACAACTTTAAACTAAAAAGGGATTCTTTGGTATTTGCAAAGGAACATATAGAAGCATAATAAAGAATATACTCATTTTGGATTTTGCTTCTTTTGAGGACCTAAGTTGTTTTGTTTGCCCGTTTTTCCAGTTAGCTTCCCTTGCGCCTGATTTTGATGGTGGCTTTATTTTGATTTTGATTGATTTGTTAATTGATTTCAGTGAGTAGAATTCAATTAACTGCAACCTTTTTATTTTCAGAATTGGATGACATTTACAGAGGTAGAAAGCCCTCCACAAGGGTATAAAGCTATCTAAATTTCATTCAGATGCATGCTGGGGTTTTCATTTTAGGAACAAATGAACTTTATTTTTAAAAGTTTCTGTTGGACGTGCTGTGTGTTTTGGTGGCTAATTTGGGTAATATACATATGTCCTGGACATCCTAATGCAGCCTAAGTCTACCTCCTGCCAATGCAGTTGCACCAGCAGGTTGTGCACTGCATCCCACAAGGGAGTTTCAGGTCCCAGAGGCTGACTCAAGGTAAGAGAACATTTGTTCCCTTGCCTTGGAGCAGAGGTATCCAGAGTTTTTGGCAGGAGGGCCACATTATCTCTCTAACACTGTGTCAGGAGCCAGGGAAAAAAAGAATTGATTTACATTTAAAATTTGAATAAATTTACATAAGTTTACATAAATGAATATATTAAAGATGAACTTATATGAATGAATGAAGGTCTTGCAATAGCTTAAGGCCTATAAAAGACCTTTCGCAAAGCAACACTGGCCTTTCCTTTGCTGCCACTGCTGCATCACAGACATGAAACAACAAGCAGTGGAGGGAGCCCTCATCCCACAGCTCACGTGAGGTCAAACAGTCGCCCTCGTGCTGAGAGCAGTTGCGTCAGGCCAGTGTGGGCTCCAACAAATCTCCAGAGGGCCAGAGACTCCGGATTGGAGACTGGGGGCTCCCTGAGGGCTGCATTGAGAGGCCTCGAGGGCTGCAAATGGCCCCAGGGCCGGGGTTTGGGCACCCCTGCCTTGGAGCAAGCCTCCACTATGTCAATGAGTCCACTCAGATCTCTCAGTTAGTTAGTCTCTCAATTAATTAGTCTCTCAATTAGCAAAATGGTAAGCCATGGTTTGCCATTACATCTGGAACCAATATATCTGACTATGGCTGACTGGGAGTTCATTGTGCTTGAGTGCCCTGTCATGAATTCACTGACTCGTTGGACAAGTTATCATTTTCTAACTATTCCCAATATGTTAAATGGCAAATGTGCCTTGGTCATATAATACATGTGCCTTAGCCATATAATACATAGGTATGACTTTGGATTGGTTCACTTTCTTGAATTATCTTCTCTGCATGAAAACTTTCTATATGTGAGTTTTCTGCCATGGATTAATGATTTCCCTAGGTTAGTCTTAGCCTCAGTGTTCCCAGTCTATAAAATTCAAAAACATTTTAAAGTTTCATTTTTAATGCCTTAAAAGGCATTAAAACATCACTTCTTGTTTCCTTCCAGAAAGCAGAAGTTGCATTTTTTTTTCTGCCTTTTTAGCCACTCTGAGGTCTGCAGTGGCTGTGGGTGGTTGCACACAACCTTTACCGGCCTCAAAAGACCCTTCAAAGTCAATGGGAGCCCAGCTCCCTCACCTCTGGGTGTGCAGGGTTCCTACGGATCTGACCTGAGGTGAAGTAAAACTACAGATATGGGATCTGCTGCTACAGGAGCCTCCCTGTACTTCCTTGCTTTCAGTTAATCTATCAGCCACTGGGTGGGAGGAACTTGGGTGTGTGGATTGAGAGATTTAAGCATCACTTTCTTCTGAGGAACGGATTCCCCATGCAAAATGGCACGTAAGGCCAAGGTCAGACATAAGAGGAAGACATGGTTTTCTGTTCCATCAGTGAGCCTCTATGAGCTGCAGGTCTGTACACTTCCCATTTCCCTTTCACATGGGAGAAGAGTGAGATAGCCTTTAGTTCTGTTTTGAAATAAACCACAATTCTGTATTACAGATGACCTTGAAACTGTGTACTTCAAAGTACAGTTAGGTAAAACAGGCCTTGTTTTTACATCCTAGTTTGTTCACTAACGTAAGCAACTGTTGCATGCACTTGAAAGTCCCCTCGCACCAGACCTCCTGATGCCTAAGGCAGCATGTAAAATGCTATCCGCCCTTGCCTGATGATATACCAGTTCCTCCTATTCTCCAATATTCTAGCTCAGTACTCTCCTCCACTTCACATTTCCCTTTATTAATCCAGGGAGTGGGAGGAGGAGGAACAGTGGAGGCAAGCAGGTGGACAGAGATTGGCAACCCCCCCCCCCCCACAAACCAATCTGCTGCCTGAGACAACGGCTTTACTTGGCCTCATGTATGAGCCAAGTGAAATGATCTCTTGCACCAAGCAATGCCATGTGTACCAGATTTCAGTAATGCAGAACTGTGGTTTACTCCAAAACAAAAGTAAATGCTTTTGCTTTTCTCCTCACTCCACATGAAAAGGACAGTTGGGGAGGAGGAGTGTGTGAGCACAGCTTACAGAAGTTCATGCGCATAGCAGGAAACTATAGTTTTCCATTACAGCTAAACTGAGTCATTGACTTTGTTCAGTGTTTTATATCACAGCAAGAATCATCCTTAAGTTGGATTCTGCTTATTTGGCAGCTCTTTTTCATGTGAAACTGATTAGCACAATGAGTGGGCAGAAAGTGAGCGCAAGAGTTTATAAAAAGTTTACTTAACAGGTTCTAGCCCATTTTGCAAGATCAAAAAGGTCTAAAAAGTTATTTTTCCTTCACTGAATCATTTTGCTTATATAAGTATCAAAATCATCAGCATCATCGTAATATCTGTGTTCTGTTTCTGCCATGTGATAAACAATAGCCTACGACATGAAGAATACTAAGTAAATTAAGGCACAATCCTATCCAGCTTTCCAGCAGCTGTGCAACAAGGGCAGGCACTGTATCCTGAGGGGGGGAGGCAGTCACAGAGGCCTTAAAGTAAAGGAACATTTGTTCCCTTACCTGGGGGCTGTAGTGTGGCTGCATCAGCACTGGGAAGTTGGATAGGATTGGACCCTTTAGCATTTTTTTTTCACTATGAATTTTTTGTGCTAATACACAAGTGTTCATGACTACATTTGAACTTACTCATGATCACACAACGTTATGGAGTGGTGTCAGCTATGGTGGAGCACTGCTTGGGGGTTTATGCTCCTCAAAGGATGCCCCTAGCTGGGCCAGACTTTGAACCTCAGTATTGGTGGTAGCACCCAGACAGCCATGAGGAAATAGGGGGTGCCATGGTTTCCCAAGACCCCCAATAACTGGCACCAAAGCCTGCAAGAGGCGTTTTATCAGGGGGTTCTTTTAGGCCTCTTCCCAAAGGGGGAGGGGAGAGGGCAAAAAGGGCAGGGAAAAGGTGGTAACAGGGGTGAGGAGAGTGGGTAAGGGAAGGCAACTGGCAACTGAACAAGTCTCTGGAGTCCAGGTCTACCAATAGAGCTCTTCTTATGTTCTTATCTGCCTGGTCAACCTGGCTACCCGGTTGACGCAGCCTCTATCTTTCACTCTCCACAAGGCCAGAAGAAATCCCAGGAAATTTCCAGATATCAAAATTTACTTCTGCAGCAGCTTTAGCCCTGCAGCTGTGTCCTGAGCTATACACTCCTTCATGATAAACAGATTCACAAGCTAAAGAGCTACTGTAGCAGGCCCATTTCCTCCCAGATTTGACACTGTGTTAAGGAGTGTCACGTATGTATTCCTCAGACTAGCACATATGGCTTGCAGCAGCAGTTGCTGCTGTGTGGCCCGCTATATCACACCCCCCACAGCATGCCTTGCGAGAGGCTAAGTCAAAGTCAGTGCGGAGTCAGCAGTGGTGGAGGTTGCACAGCAAGGGCTGCAGGGATCTTACATAGACAGTGAGTCTGGGTGAGATCAGAAAATATCCCAGGAAATTTCCAGGCCCTCTTTTGGCTCCCAGGCCCCCTTTCTGACCCTGGGCCCAGGTATCCCGTTTTGACCCTTGCACCCCCATCGCATGGGCCCCAACTGGCACTGTTTATTATATGCAACACACACATGTTGGCAGTATAAGCAGAAAAACTAAAGTATTTAAGGGCGCAATCCTAACCTGCGCTGGAGCAGGCAAGCGAGGAGGCTTGCGCTCCATCCAATGCGGGATCGCAGTGAGCAGTGGCTCAGCCACGTGCAAGTGAAAGTTCTTCTCCTTATCCGTGAGTAAGGGCTACGTGCCCCTATGGATCTCTTCGGATCTGCGCCACCTCTGGAGGTGGTGCAAGTCCGAGGAGAGCGGAGTAGCTTCAAGCCACTCCGCTCGCCCCGAGGATGGGGGTTGGGATCCGGGATAACCGCTGGGTCCCAGCCCCGCCCCCGGCTCCCCATGTGCCTGCCCCCGGGCCTGCCCTGTCCCAGCCCCGCCCAGTAACACCCCCTCCCCACACACACCCACGCCTACCTTTGCCACTTATGTCAGCGCGCTTACGCCAACACAAGCAGTGGTGCGGGAGGTACGGCAGAGGCTTCTTCCTCCATCTGCGCGTCGGCGCATCTGAATGCGCCAACGAGCTCCCACCTAAGGAAGCGCAAACGTGCTTTACGGCACGTTTGCGACCCTCCAGGGCCATCTTTACCAGCATAACTGCTGGTTAGGATTGCGCCCTAAGACGAGCATGTCTTTGTGACAGGTCAGTTTGCTGTTTTCTTCAGTTTTTGTCTCCTGGTATCAGGTTTTCAGTTACTACTGTGTTGTCAACTGCAGTTTCTTTGTGTGCCTTTTAAAACTTTTATTCTTTTTTTTTTATAAATACAATGTTAAATTTCCCTTCCATCCACAGCCTTGGGAGAAGTTCATTGTGTACGTTTATTCTTGTGCAAAGACAATCTGTTACTTACCACTCTAAGTACAGTGTGTTGTGGGCATAGAATTGTTGAACCCATAAAGAACTGCCATAATAAAGTGAAATGATATATAATCCTACATCACTCAAAATTTAATCATTCCTGTAGCCTTTGATTTGAAAACATTAATTTTCTTTGGAGAAGTTGATCAAGACTGACCTGTTTTACGTAACTTTCTCTTAACAGCAGTGACATTATGAAACTATCATATGAGCTGGCTACCCAAACATTTTAGGAAGAAATGCATCATCCAACATAACTAAATTAAAATCTTGTTTATTGCAAGTTAAATAGCATGTAGTGTTGGACATAAATCCCAGAGGGGGTTAGTGTAAATAGTTTCCAGATTTTGTTGAATGAGATCATCAGTGCTGTCCAAAAAGTTCATGTTTCTAGCTTTCCAAAAACCTGGATGTCTGCATTTAAGTGTGATGAAGGTTTGGAGTGCTCTGCAATAACAGCCAAAAATAAATTCTTTTGCTGTGACAATTTAGAGCTTCTATTGAATAGAGGATGTATTTACAATTATCTACAAAAACCCTGGAGTCCTTTTGAATCAAGTCCAGCAATGTACTTGGGCTTTCCCCTGAATCTTAACTAGGCAACCAATGATATCATGCATAGTTAGTGTCTTCAGGAAGAAATGGACAACTTTTCAAAGTCTTGGCTTGAAAAGAAACATGTAGGTTACACCCTCTGTCACATCTTACATGGCCCTGTAATCAAGCAGCCTTTATACGTGTACAGCCCAGACACTGGAGCCAAATTGGAAAGGACAATAGAAAGGGAAATAGCCTCTCCATCAAACTTTTCTATCCACTTCTCCCCCATTCCTCTCACAGAAAAGACACCCAAGCAAAAACAGTAGGGAAAGAAAGAAACTGGCTAAAATCCATTCATTGAAGAGCTGTCTATTGTACTGATGTCACTCTTACCTCTCTTAAAAGGGAGGGAGGTAATGTTTTGTTTTACAGTTTGGAATGCCTGAGCATTCATTGTTGGCATATTTTCTAAGTTGTTCATTTGGCATTCATTTCTTAAATAGTTCACTGCTTTCTTTTTCTTCCCTCTTTTTTTGGCAACTTGCGGTTAATAATTCACTTTTGTGTTGGCTCAGCATGCAAATAATGCATTTAGGGTGTAATCGCAACCAACTTGCCAGCAGCAAGGTAAGGGCAATGCAGCTCCGAGGTAAGGGAACAAACATTCCTGCCACCCAACTGCAGGATGCAGCACATACCCCATTGGCACAGCTATGTCAGCACTGGAAAGTTGGTTAGAATTTGAGCCTTAGGCTCTTATCATCCCCTTCCTTTTCAATAAAGCATATCCTTTCTATACTCTAATTTGGAAAAAATTCTTGAATATCTTAAAAATTCTATTAAGCAGAGAGGGGCCAAAGCTTGAAAATTACAGATAAATCCATGCAGTCAGTGATGGGAGGTGGGATGTTTTTATGGCATTCCAACATCCAAATCACAGATTCTGCTAAAATCAAGGAAACATACATAATCTGCAGTTTAAAGGCACAACAATCTGTTCCTTTCCAACTCTCTGCAGGGATTGTTAGAAGCTAGTATGGATCAGGGATAGTCCATAATTGGCCTAGAAGCCCTTCAACATCTGTGTTATCCATGATTCAAACTTGAGCCACTACTATCACTTGGAGTTAACCTGGTGGGGAGAACAAATTTGAGGATCAGCATGCTTATCAAAGCTTTTAAAAAGGCTTTGTATGTTCCTGTTCATGGGTGATGCATGCTGTGTATGGGAAACAAAGCATTGTAACTGATAATACTGGGCATATGCGTAGGAACCATAGAAATGAGCATTAATCTCTAAGGTACCATTGCTGGAAAAAGTGCAGCTGCTGTGGGAAAGATAACTGCCAGCCTAGTTCATGCTAGCCTTCTCTCATATGATTGCATGCCCATACTTATGATGGAAGAAGTTAATAGAGCCTAGTTCAGTCATCACAGGATACCAGGCTGTGGTTTCTCATTGGGTTCAAATATAGGACACTGCAGTTTGTTCAAAACCTCAGATCCTAGTTTAAGATTTGAACAAACCATATTTTCTGTATTTAGACATGATGAGAAACTTCAAGTCCTTACTAGATACAAATGAACTCTTCCAATCTTCATCCAGCATAGGTAAAGGAGGAAAAAAGGGAAAGAGTGTGCGTACCAAAAAGTTGCTGCAGTTCATTCTCATCACAACAAGCCATGATTGCAGTGACATCTGAGTCAGGCTAATATAAATCAATCCCTTATAACACTGTCCCCCTGTGTACATACAAGGTTTGGTTCTGGAGATCTGTATGTAAACTGAAACAGACGTATGTCGAAACGGCGGGTTCTTGTCAGCACAGCGTTATTACTCCTGTGTGAATGCACTACCAAAGGATGTGCTGTGCCTGTGTGAGAGTGCAGGCTCAGCTGTCCATAATTTGGACATCTGTAACTCAAACATCTGCAACTCAGAGAGTCAATGTAATGTTAGGTGGTAATTACAGTATGCGGTTGACATGGAATGAGCTCAAACAGTACAGACTCTTTGCTCATCATAGCATCTCTGACTTAGTTGAAATAAAATAAATACTTTGCATCAAAGGATATTTATGCATATTTATTTATATGCATATATATGTATTTATTTGTTCAATATTTATTCAATACAACTAAATATTTATTCAAATCTAGCAGTGGTTTATTAGCATAAATATGAAAGGTTAACAGTATTGGACACCTACTGGAACCCTACTGGTCAACACTGACCAACAGCTAAAGTCCCTTATTGCAGGCTGCTGCTTCATCCTCTTCCTCACTACCTTTATCTCTTTAGAGGCCCAATTTCACCATGACCCGAAGAGGCAGATGAGCAAGTGGAGGTGAGAAGGGAAAAACAGTGCTGTCCAATGCCATTGCTTAGCTCTGTCACTGTGGGCCTGCTGCTGCCTTTAGTAACTTCTCTCTTTCATTGCCGCTGCACCTTGCTTGCTCTCTCAGTGTAGGCTGGTGGTAGGGAGCAGTGACTGTGGTGAAGAGGGAGATGAAAAGCAGCAGTAGCAGCTCCCACTGTTGGGCATCTCAAGGTGTAGTGAGGCAGGAGACCAATGGTGGGGAGGAAGAAAACTTCAGGAAGGACCCCATTTCTCACATCAGGGAGTCTTTCTTAAGGATGATCCCAAACCTATATCTGGCACTGTCTGCTCTTACTTTGACCAGGTCCAGCTACATGGATAATTTCTATGGTAAAGCGAACATGTCAGACTGAACAGCTTGATGTTTTTTTTCTCTGCTTGTAGCTTGCTCGGCATGGTGGACTTGTTTTTTTTTTTAAAGTGGGTGTAAGGAAGCTGAATGTATGTAATAAGCAACTAAAGACTGAGTGGTTCATGAACAATATTTTCCACACTAGTTATGAGAAGCACATAAGATGTCTGTCTTCAGAAAGTCAAGGTATAAAATGAAAATGATTTTCTATCAAAACATAAAAAATGAGTTTCCACTACAGAAAAAGGAGCAGAGGGGTAGATTCCTGGAGATTTCAGGCTGCAATCCTGTCCACACTTACCTGGGAGCAAGCCCCTTTGGTATAATGGGACTTACTTTTGAGTATACGTGCATAGGATTGGGTTATGAGATTGGTTAGCCTATGATTCAAAGGTATTTTCACATCCTATGAGCAGTTTGTGACAGACTTTATACTGCACGCGTCCATAGTTATCCTGGTCATCCACACTACACCAAGCAAAGGACTTTTATAATCTGTCTTGGAATCACCTGTAGGTACTGAAAATAAGAGACATGTGTTTTTTAAAAAATAAATCAATTTCAAATCATATTTTGGATTTGGAGAGCTCCGAACAGAAAGCTGTACCTGGAAATGACCAATGAAAGAGGCTTTTTGCCTATAGCAATTGAATGCCTATTTGCCCAAAGATAATGTTCACACTTTAGATGCCTCTGGTACATATGATTTAGGTGAGGTTTAGTACTATCAAAATGGAAACAGCAATGTATTTCTTCTTTCTTTTTAATTACAGGATTTTAGATAATGGGCTGTGTGCAATGTAAGGATAAAGAAGCAACGAAACTAACAGACGAGAGGGATGGCAGTTTAAACCAGAGTTCAGGTTACCGCTATGGGACAGATCCCACCCCCCAGCATTACCCAAGCTTCGGTGTGACTTCAATTCCAAACTACAACAACTTTCCCACAGCTGGAGGACAGGGGTTGACGGTCTTTGGGGGTGTCAACTCCTCATCACATACTGGCACCCTGCGTACAAGAGGAGCAACAGGTAAATCATTATAACAGATATTTCCATTAACTTTTAAAAATCAGTTTGGGATGCTCATCAGGTCAAAATAAGAATGACAGTCTTTTATTGTTGAGGATCAGAATACTTCCTTGTATTCTGAAGCCAATGAAACTATGGGCACAATCCTAACTGCGCCTTTTGCCGGCCCAAGTATAGGAGGGTCGCAAACGTGCCATAAAGCATGTTTGCACCTCCGTGGAATGCGCCGACACACGGAGGCCGGCAGAAGCCTCTGTGGCAACTTCCTCAGCGCTGCTTGTGTCGGCGCGCCTGCACTGACACAAATGGCAAAGGTAGGCAGGGAGGAGGTGGGAGGGGCGTTTCTGGACGGGGGGAGGGCAGGCGATGGGTGCCCTGGGGCAGGCAGGGCTGGGACCCGGCGGATCCCAACTCCCATCCCCGTGGAGAACAGAGCGGCTTCAAGCCGCTCTGCTCTCCTCAGACTTGCGCTACCTCCAGAGGTGGCGCAGGTCCAAGGAGACCCATTGGGGAGAGCAGCCCTTACTCAGGCGTATGGGGAAGAGCTTCCCCTTGCCCCTGGCTGAGCCGCTGCAGCCAACGAACCTGCATTGGATGCAGCTCAAGCCTCCTGGCTTGCCTGCTCCAGCACAGGTTTGGTTTGTGCCCTGTATTTCTCAAGAGATGCTAGCTATAGTCACAATGCAGCCTAGCTCACAAAGTGGAGACCTGAGTGTGTCACAACAGGAGTTGGAAACCTGCATAGAATGTATCTGAACAACCCCTCATGCAATTACTAACATTGGAAGGCACCCTGTGATGTTGAATGAGACATGCTTGCTAATGTCATGTGTCATATATAGGAATGGCCAGACAGACAAATCCACCTGTTTATCTGATTTTTCAGTCAAATTGACTAATGCAGTTTAGGTGATTCTGGTGAAAATTACAACAAATTCTACATTAAAAATAAACTGCAGACTCTACAAGTCATCTCCCTTCTCGCCCCATTCCTAAGTTTAAAAAAGTGATAGTTATAGAAATTTGTATTCACATCTGAATCTCTTTCTATAGGTGTAACACTATTTGTGGCTCTGTATGATTATGATGCAAGGACAGAAGAAGACTTAAGTTTTCATAAAGGAGAAAAATTTCAGATACTTAATAGCTCGTAAGTTTTATGTTCTGTTCTCTCTCCTGATGCCTTTTTAAATGAACAGTACTGATCCACTCCAGTTTGTTTTCTTTAAGGGGCATGGCGTACTGAATTAGGATCACTTGCTTTCAATATCATAAATTTTTAGGGAGAAGAAAGGGTTCTTGTCTGAAGTGTCGTGTCAGGTAGGAAAACTACTTCAATAAGATCATATTTTGAGTTTCAGCAAATGAAAAAATCAATGCCAAATGGCCACAATTTGGAATGGACACATAGGTTTACAGCCCAGTCTTAAGACCCGGAGCCGCCATAAGGAACAGTGGAACCGAAATGGCTGCCACTGCATCATGTGGCACCAGGGCAGTTGCTGGAGTCTCCTCAGGGTAAGAGGAGACTTACCATGTTGAGCTCCGCAGCCAGCAATGGCTCTCCTCAGATCTGAGCCCACTGTTTAGTGGGTGCAGAACCGAGGAGGCCAGTGACAGGCTTTCCGGCTCGAAAAGCTGCACAGGACTCTGTGGCAGTCTGCCCCTGCCCCTCTCTCAGACCCAGTCCTCCCTCTGGCCCACCCTCCCCCTCCCAGTTCTGCCCCTCCCTGCCTTCTCCTATCCAGTTCTGCCCCCACCCCAAAAACCCCTTTGTCTGGGTCCATGCAGACCTGCGCTTGCCATTTTGCTAGTGCAGGTCTTGTAGACCCATCTACACCATGGAGGCTTACCGAGAGGAGACTTCTGGGGCTGCCCCCTCCTGGCAGGATGCAGTACGAGCTCTTTTAGTGCAGCTGCATTGGTGGGGGTGGAGTATAAGATTGGGCTATAAGAGTTTTATGGGGATGTCATATCTTCTTGGGAAAATGAATTCTTGCTGTAATTGCATAAACCAAATACTCAACAGTGATGTGTAGTAGAGTGAAAACTGAAGTGAAAGCAGGAAGATAATTTTGAAGAATATTTCATGATTCTGTGTAGCGGAATGCCTTTGATCTACATGAAAGCACGGAATCTTGAGCGATGACTTGTGAAAGAAGCAGGTTTTTAAAAATCCTTTGCTTTTAAATTAGCAACTGAAAACAGCCAACAAAAGATTGATCCCAGGTTTCTTTTGTACTTCAAAATACTACAGGCTACTGCAGACCTAATGAAGTAATGCTTGAAATTAATTACAAATCTTAAATGCAGTTAGGATATCAATACAGGTCAGTCCTTGGCATCCACAGGGTTCTGTTTGCAGAACCCCTGCGGATGCTGAAACCGTGGATAATGAAATCCATGGTCTGACCTCTTTTCTGAGATGTGGGGATGCCACCCAACTCCCTTCAGCTCAGAGTGCATGCCTTTTAGCAGGCACTTCCAGTTTTCGCTGCCAGAAGGCTCCGGTAGGCATTCTGAATCACAGGGAGGCCATGTGACTCCAAAGACCTCCTGGACGTGATCTTTGATGGGTCCTCCTGCTGGTTCAGAACCACAGTACATGTGTGTGCATCTTGTGATTAGAATTACTGGGTTGTATTCTAAGCTTTCTTCTTTTGGAGGAACACTCCTTCCTCTGGACAGGGTTTTTCCCCTGAACAAAGAAAATCTGAGGCTATAACTTACTGAAGAAGGGCAAACTGTGCAAAGTACAACAGTTCAGCTTAATCTTCTCCTTCATCTTACTGAGAAGAAACTTATTTCTCTCTTAGCACTGCAGACCCAATGGACATGTTTACAGATGTGTTAAAATATCTCCATCTAGTGGCATTTCTAAGCAATAATAGTAAGATAAGAAGCAATGACAAATAGATCTTTATTGAGCAATATTAGGGACTCATGCCTTCCAAACCATTTTCCTATAAGGATATAACAGAATCTTGAGCTATCACCTGTACATCAGACAAAACTGAGATGTGCTTCTGTCACACATACACAGCATTTGCAGAAGTGATTAGATGCCAAGGTGGGTTGCAGTAGCAGTTTCAGAAACAGTCCACTGTTTAAAGGAAAGTTTTTTAAAAGATCCTGCGAAGTCTGCAGAAGTACTCGTTGTTTTTCCCTGCCTGTTAGAGGTTCCCTGCAGCATGTGCTGTGGCTGTCTTTCTCGATCTTCAGGAATTTGTCTTAATCCCATGAAGGGACTTTTTGCAGCTTCTTTGCTGTGAAGATATAAGGGCCAAACCACACAATACATTAAATGCAGAGAGAGAGAGAGAGAGAGAGAGAGAGAGAGAGAGAGAGAGAGAGAGAGTGTTTAAAGTAGCAAAGGAGGGGGAAATGGGGCAATACTAGAAGGGCCCATTCCCCTAAAGGGAAGTGACCCAGAAATGGGTGTCCCAACAGCCGATCGTGGCACTGCAGGCACCCAGCAGTATTTCAACATTCCTGGGGGGAGGGACGGGGGGGCACTGTGCAGCCTCCTGGAGGGTCCTGGAGCCATAGCACTAGAGTGTGGAGTTTCCAAAACGAAGTGGGCTCCGACTGCACAACTGAACCCACTGCAACAAAGGGAAAGCCATGGATGGGGCTGCAAGCATCCAGGACCCTCCGGGAGGTTGCACAGTCCCCCCAGGTATGTTGAAATGCTGCTGGGTGCCCTCAGCACCACAATTGCTGCAGCACTGTCAGAACATTCCCCCATTCTAGTGTCCCGGCCCCCCACAAGCACTTGCCCCCAGTTCTCAGATTCCCAGAGAATTTGAGAACCACTGTACTAAAGCATTTATATCTCTGTTGTGTTTTCATCCTGTTTCTCCCTCCCCCTGCACTACTTAAAAATGTACACACAAAGTGGGACCTCTAGATGTCTTTATTGTAATAAGTAATTTGGCTCTAACCTACACAGAACCTGTTTTTTGTGCATGTGTATGTATACACACACACACAAACAAAAAGCAACAGTAACACACAAATGATAAGACAAATCCTGAGCAGTGCAAGCAGGTGAGATCCTAAATCCCTACTGAATTTGATAGCAATTTGTTACTAATATTTTAATAAATATACCAATAGCAATAACGCCCAATCCAATATAATTTCTCATGCTGCATTATATTTTCCTAAATGAATGTGTTCTCTCTGAGTGAGTGAGTGAGTGAGTGAGTGAGTGAGTGAGTGAGTGAAATACACACGCACAGACTGCACACTTATATAGTTTAAATTTTTCCAATAGTTTTGGTTATTGTTGGGTTCCTGTTTATCACGATTGCTTCTTAACAGGTTTGCACATTCTTTTCCCATCATTAAAAAACAAACCTTTCCATCTTTCTTCAATATTAAATTTCCAAAATCTTGATTGTTTATCAAAATGAACCTGTAAAAGAAATTAGACCTATAATATTTAAGAAGAGTATCTTTAAATTTAGGGGAGATTTCTTATGCTTTTTCTTATTTTTTTTTCAGGGAAGGAGACTGGTGGGAAGCCCGTTCCTTGACTACAGGACACACTGGTTACATTCCCAGTAATTATGTGGCTCCAGTTGACTCAATTCAAGCAGAAGAGTATGTATTTTCTTTTAAATGTTATGCTAGCTCATTAATGTTATACTTGAATGAGGTACAAGGGATTTGTGTATGATTGACTATATTAATTTTCAAGCAACCTAACATTTCAAAAAAGAAAGGAAGTATTCATTTTCTTTTTCAACTGTACTGATAAGTAATTGGATAATTATGACCCAGTCCTGAGCTTCCCAGCGCCCAGGACTGCCACGACACTGAAATGGCTACCGGGGCATCCAAAGGAGCTGGGAAGCATCACCGGGCAACTTGGACTAAGGGAGCTTATGCTCTCACAAATTGCCTTTAAATCTGCTGTTATAAAAACATATATGTATTTGACTTTACTATTTAATTTCCTATCTTAAAAAAATCATATTTGCCATACTTACATTTTTGTTTAGGTGGTACTTTGGCAAATTGGGACGAAAGGATGCAGAGAGGCAACTGCTGTCATTTGGAAACCCACGAGGAACTTTCCTAATTCGTGAGAGTGAAACCACCAAAGGTAATATGCTCAGTATTTTGATTGGTATATAGAGACCGCCTGGCCTTTCTTCACTGCTGTAGGAAGAGGGCTCTTTGCCACATTCTGGCAGGTGACACAACCACTCAGTTGGCTGCCAGGCATGAGGGAAGTGCTTAGAGTCCTGATAATCAGCCAAGGTACCCACACCAGTCTGATTCTGGCAAAGGCTTGAGTCTATCTTGAAGAATCAGGCATACCCACTGATTTTTTTAAAAATAATCTTTGGTTGCTGAAGAGGAATCCAACATTATTTGTTACTGAATAATCATTTCCAAATAATTCTGCACTAGTTATGATTGTGCCATGCCTAAATTATATTCTAGAATGGAGAAACATAACTGCAGAGTTATGGGTTGACAAGTTAAAACTTTGTTGTGTTATGGAATTCTGCTACGGTTTGGAATGGGAAGTTAAAAATAGGGAGGAATGGACCATATCAAATATATAGTATACATACTCTGATTTCCCATTGCTGGAGTGGGAGGAAGCATTTTCATGTACAGGTGGAGTCTGTTTTTCTGCAGAATTTCCATCCGTGGATCTGGCTCCACACAGGTTCCCTGGACCAGTGTGGAGCCAGACTTGGCCCCACCTGAACCCTTTGGAGGCAACCTCAGAAAGGCCTCCAAAAGCATAGCTTCAGTCATCTCCGGAGTCTCTTCTGAGGCCTGTGGAGGCTGCGTGCAGCCTCCACAGGCCTCAGAATGACCTCTGGAGGTCCTAGAAAGGCACTTCCAAAAACCAGAAGTGCCTTTCTAGGACCTCCGGAGGCCATTCTGAGGCTCATAGAAGCTATGCAAGGCCTCCGTGGCCCTCAGAAAGGCCCTCAAAGGCCTCAGAAGACCCCTGAAAGCATCAGATGGCAAATCCTTCCAGCACTTTTGGGGGCCTTTCTTAGGACCATTCAGCCTCCTCAGAAAGGCCTCCGGAGGTCCTAATAGGGCACCTCCAGTTTTTGCCCAAAAACCAGAAGTGCCCTTTTAGGACCTCTGCAGGCCTGTGGAGGCTACACACAGCCTCAACAGGCTTCAGAACAGCTCCGGTTGTGACCTGAGCAAGGTTCCGGTTGCGTTTAGAACTTGGTGGTGCCTGAAATGTGCGTGATGTAGTTTCACATAAAATTCGGTATCCACGAGGGTTCTCGGAATGGAATCTTCGCAAAGAATGAGGGTCCACCTGTATATATTTTAAATGGTTCTTATACTGACAAGCAATAAAAACCATTTATTTTTAGACACTGCACAAATGTTAAAATTGTTACTTAAAACTGATTTTATTCAGTATTTGCCTTTACAGTGCTATCTTTGATTTTTTATCTGCTAAAAGTTGCACCAGTAACTTCTCTCATCAAGAAAATTCCTTTTTACAGTCTTGAGGGAACATTGATTTTCATTTTCATGCCTTCATTCTTGTGTAATTTATATTGGACATTTTCAAAAGAATGTAAAAATGAAACTCCTAGGTTTTAGCCACATGTCATTTCTTTCTCATGTTTAATAGGTGCCTATTCATTGTCTATTCGTGACTGGGATGATATGAAAGGAGATCATGTTAAACATTATAAAATTCGCAAACTTGACAATGGTGGATATTACATTACAACCAGGGCACAATTTGAAACTCTACAGCAGCTTGTTCAGCATTATTCCGGTAATTTTGCAAAATAACATTTGGTCAATACTATCAGTTCCTTAATATACAAATATGCCTTAGTCTGAATAAACATGTATATGATCATGCTTTTAATTTGTTGCACCAAATATTAGGGCCCAATCCTATCCAACTTTCCAGGACCATTGCAACCGTGCCAGTGGAGTGTGTGCTGCATCCTGCAGTGAGGAGGCAGTCATGAAGGCCTCCTTCAAGTAAGGGAACATTTGTTCTCTTGCCTTGGGTCTGCATTGCAGCTGCATCAGTGCTGGAAAGTTGGTTAGGATTACGTCTTTACTGTTAGTTTAACTGAGGAAATGACAAATGATATTCTTTCTAGGAAAGATATTTATAGGAATGCTTGTAGTCAGTCCTGTGGTTTCAAATGACAGCTGCAGTCTCGCTATTTCTTCCCTTTTTAATATCACAATCTTATGCACCTGGAAGTATGCCAATGAGACTTTATTCTTGGTAGATAGGTTTAGGATTGCACTGTAAGGGGCGTTGATATGAAATCCTCTGTGCTACAATATATCTGGTGATACATTTTCCCTTGGCTGACATGCATTGGCTTAGATCACGCTGAGGAACTCCATGCTAGGCCTTTTCAGCAAGTTTCTGTTGACAAAAAACAGTCCAGATCATGGTATGCAAATTGTCTCTAAAATGAAAAGTTATGTGAAGTTACAACCCCACTTGGCAAATGGGCATCAAGAAGCTGTTGGATGTGGTAGAACCTATCTGGCATTGCCTTCATCGGCTGAACTAAACTTGTTGGAATAAAAAGCACAGCTAGCCTTCACATAATCTTCAGCAATCCTTAGAAATGTGCACTGAGAATATATTCAGGTGATAATACTCCTGATGCTTTCAGCAAAGCTAGAAATCTAGATCGCATAGGTGTGTGAAACCATGCTATAGCAGAAAAGAATCTTTAAACAAAAAACATAGAAGGATCATCCCACAACATACACCACAGGAGATCCATATCTAGTTTACAATAAACTTCTAGCGTATGTTGTGCCTGTTCTAGCATACACATACATTCAGTATGTCCCTGGCAGAGAAGCAACCTTGAGCTGAGATAGTGGATGCATAGTCTTCTTCTTACCCTTTAATTTGTTTACTTAAGTGGAAGCGGTGGTTTTTTGTATTTTCTTTAACTGCCACCTATCACTCACATGGCTTTTCAACCAACTCCAGTACTTCTTCCAGTACCATAGTTGGAGAGATGTGAGGAGACAACTGCTTTCACCCCAGTTTTACCCCAATTAGAATCACCCCAATTCTCTCTCTTCTCTTACCAGTGATGGTGTCAACATTTTGGGTGAAAAATTGCCCTTGTGAGCTCTGATGCTGCCATTATTTGCAAAGAAGAGGATTGTTAGTTATGCCAGGACCACTGTTTTATTTCCATCTCATCTCCTGTCCATCATAAGGCAGATTTTAGATACACACTATAGTGTGTGGCCTATACACCTTACCTTAAACAGTTCTAATGAACTTATGCTTTAACTGCTGACTTGTTAATCATCTCGTACAATGGACAGCTATTGAAACTGACAGCCTTCATATTTATTGCTTGCTACTGCTAACATCTGATCAAAGGAGATTACTAATGTGTTGAAATATTCTCACCCAGATTTCAGCAAAGTTGCTGCATAGGAGTTGCAGAGTTCATTTTATTACAAATTTTACATTTTTATGTGAACAGATAGTCAGTATTTGATATTTGGTGATATATAAATATTGTAATAAATAAATTTGCATTATCAGATACTAATACAGTATTGATATAACAGCCAAAGGGCGCATTCCTAACCCCTTACGTCAGTGCTTTCCAGCACTGACATAAGGGCAATGCAGCTCCAAGGTAAGGGAATGAACATTCCCTTACTTTGAGGAGGCCTCTGTGAGTGACACCCAACTGCAGGATTCAGCACACATTTCCATTGGCTGGAAAGCACTGACATAAGGGGTTAGGATTGTGCCCAAAATTGTTTAGTGCTACAAATACCTTCCTTGTTAATTTTTAGAAGTGCCTAAATACAAGAGTGCCATGATTCATGGCTGATATTTATGCATTTCATTATGTAGACTGATTTTCTCCCCACAAATGTCTACTAAATGTTTTAGCCCTTATGACATTAAATTATTCTTTAAAAATATATCAGTTTATTGAGGATTTCTCAGCTGATTAGAACTGATGGAAAGATATCAAAATTTTATATGCACTATAGTTAATATGTCTGCTTTATTACAGTGAAGAAAACTTTTAATTTCATATATCTTTTGAGATAATCCACAGTTTACATTATGTTAGCTGAGAAATCAACAGAAATGCACACTGCATAATTTGCTTAATCCTCTTTCATATTAGCTGTTCCAAATTTTAGATAGCATGTATCTATCTATGTGCCGGCAATGTTATATAAGTCTTGTATAAAGAGTCTTATCTTTCAAGAAGTATACTTCAAACAACTGTATTTTAATACTTATTCTAGGGTATCATTGTTATAATAGTATTGTGAATGTTCTGTTTAATTGGTTTGGGAATATTCCTGCTTCATTTTATTTCTATTTGCATCATAATTCAATGCCTCTCTGTTGCTTTTACTCAAGCAAGCTCTGCAAAAATGTCTGACTTTCTATTTTTGCTTGGCCTAAGGCTGTGTTAACTAGAGGAGTACTTAATTTATGCCTCAGCTGTTTTTTTAAAACATTAATACTACCTGTAACTCTCCTGCATTGTCTCCTCTTTCTCTTTTGCATCAAAGCACTCCCCCTTGGTTCTAAGGTCCCTTAGTCTATGTACTGTGGTACTATGTACCATGTAGTCTATTGTCAGGGCAGCAGGGGAGGATAGCCCTTGCTTTCACAATAGCAGAGTGGCACCAAAGCGTAGGGAGACAGCACAAGAAGCAGGCGATCCCAAACAGAGCCAAAGAAGCAGACACAGGCTTGTTTGTTGCAGAAGCATGTATTGGTAAAGGAGCAGGCAGAAGAGTAGTCAATCCAACGGTCCAGAAGTCAGGGATACAGCAGGTCACAGTCATGATAAGGCAGTCCAAGTCACAGAACAAACCAGCAGCACGACACGCAGAAACTCCACCACAGCAACCCACATTTGGTGTCTGTTCTTGCCCCCATATATACCAGGGCCAGCCAATCAGAATAGGGTGACTTCATAGTCACAAGACAGTCTTGTGACCCACTCCGATTGTCTGTCCAGTGGTGCATTGCACCACTCCACCATAGCCTATGTGACTCTGCACACATTTCTCCCCAAGTCACGTGACTCCCACCCGCAACAGGTGCAGTTTATTGCATCAGCACACGTATACAGTGCTGCTGTTCCTTTAATTACATTTCACAGCAGGCCTGGACATCAAGGCATCACCTGCCACATCCTGGCTTATAACAGTTTAGGGTCTGGGATGCCAAAGGCCTGACAACATTCAACTTCTCGAATCCCATGTGTTGGTGCTTGTCCCAGTTCTCCTAATAGCATAGATATAGTGCTGAAACATTGATCCATGACAAATTTTGCAGCACACATTTAAAAAGTGTTCCTTCACAATCATTGGCTTCTGCACTGACAGCATTGTCCTTCTTGGACATGGGCAGTGATATCATAAGCTTATAGTCAGGTAGCACTGTTGGGCAGTTACCAGCAGGCTACTCCTATCTCAGTTGCTTTCAGTGATGCCCACCTTAAAGGGTTTCCTCACCTCCCTTTTCAGTCTTCTGTCAGCTGCAGTCATTTAGTGCTGTTTCACCCATGTCATTAGTCCCTGATGGATATGAACCTCAGTCTTTTTTCTCCTCTACCTCTCATAGTCATGATCTAAACCTCTCTTCTGCCCATTTTCTCTCCCAGTTTTCTTTTTGTCTGACCCTGCCCCCATCTCACATCTTCTCTTGTAAATACAACTGTGTTTCATTATGCTTTTTGCTGTTTAAACTTCTGTGGTGCAAACACTTTTAGAGCAGTAATTTGAAAAGTTCTTGCTATACATGCCCAATTGATTGGATCATGCAAATTGCAAGATTCATCATCAACATTCTGGCTCTGTCACTACACTTATCTATACATTACTTTGGTATGCCCTAGCACTGTCACTCCACCTGGCATTACTACATTTTCTCCTCCTTCCCCCATCTTCAGATTCATCTCCTACTTAGAAATGTATAGAACAGGGCTGGGCAGAGGGCCAAATTCTTCCCTCCCATGACTTGCTCTTGAGTTCCAGAGCACCACAAGACTGCATGTGCCCAGATCGGGACAGTGCAACGCTTCCACCAGTACAAGACTTCCAGGCTCAAGACTGGTTGGAGCATTGCATCATCCCAATCTGGGGACATGCAGTCCTGCAGCTGTTCAGAGTGCTGGTCATGCTGGAGAACACATTACCGGTGTGCAGTGGTCACTGCTTTGAGCACCACTGACATAGAGGAATGATTCTCACACCTATTCATAGGGCATGGCATGTAAATGTCTTGCAGAGGAAGCAATGCCAGCCTGCAAAAAAAGGCAAAATTTCAGACTTATGCTTGAACTGCCAGACTGAAACCATGCAGGCCTCCCCATCCCGCCTCAGATAGAACCAGCCGGCATATGAACACCCAGATGCTGCATGTCTGGATAGGATGTCCTAGCCTTTGGGGTAGCTGTGTACGTGTACTGTATCTGGAGTCTTAATATAGATTAATAATGCAGTTGTCCTTGCCTGGCTCAGAGAAGCCTTGGGCACGTGCAGAACCTTGTTGACTTGTTATTGGAACCCACTAAGTGGACACTAGATGTCAGGATATTTCCATAATTATTTTTTTTTGCATTCTGGGGCAAATTAACATTTCATTAATGTTAATTTTGATTAAAGGTTTTTCCTTTTATTTCTCTAAACAGTGCACAGGAGCATATACAACGCAGCTCAAAGCTGCACTGGGGAATGCAGGGGTTTATTGCTTTATCTCATCAAAATTGCAGTCATATCCTCTACTCCTGCACACTGTTTTAAAGAAGAAGAAAAATAGTGTTCATTGAAAGCCAATAAAAGCTTGTTTTCTCTTTCAAATAGTATGGAGGTACCATGATCACAATTTCAATTATGGAGGGGAGAGTAATTTTTAAAAAATCCTCTCCCCCCATAACATGGTATTAAGCGGTTTTTCATCCCATCCTCCCATATACTTTTAAAAATGAAAGGGAAAACCCCATAAGAACATAAGAACATAAGAAGAGCCCCACTGGATCAGGCCATAGGCCCATCTAGTCCAGCTTCCTGTATCTCACAGCGGCCCACCAAATGCCCCAGGGAGCACACCAGATAACAAGAGACCTCATCCTGGTGCCCTCCCTTGCATCTGGCATTCTGACATAACCCATTTCTAAAATCAGGAGGTTGCGCGTACACATCATGGCTTGTACCCCGTAATGGATTTTTCTCCAGAAACTTGTCCAAAAGTACATTTAACTCAGAAATAAGCCCCATTGAGTTCAATGGGGCTTACTCTCTAGTAAGCAGGATTGCAGCCCTAGTTTGGGGAGTGCTATATAACTTTGGATTTAGTCTTAAGAACATAACACAAGAAGAGCCCCACTGGATCAGGCCATAGGCCCATCTAGTCCAGCTTCCTGTATCTCACAGCAGTCCACCAAATGCCCCAGGGAGCAAACTAGACAACAAGAGACCTGCATCCTGGTGCCCTCCCTTGCATCTGGCATTCTGACATAGCCCATTTCTAAAATCAGGAGGTTGCACATGCACATCATGGCTTGTAACCTGTAATGGATTTTTCCTCCAGAAACTTGTCCAATCCCCTCTTAAAGGCATCTAGACCAGATGCCATCACCGCATTTTGTGGCAAGGAGTTCCACAGACCAACCACATGCTGAGTAAAGAAATAATTTCTTTTATCTGTCCTAACTCACCCAACACTCAATTTTAGTGGATGTCTCCTGGTTCCGGTGTTATGTGAGAGTATAAAGAGCAACTCCCTATCCACTTTAGCCTTCCCATGCATAATTTTGTATGTCTCAATCATGTCCCCCCTCAAGCGTCTCTTTTCTAGGCTGAAGAGGCCCAAACGCTGTAGCCTTTCCTCATAAGGAAGGTGCCCCAGCCCCGTAATCATTCGCTCTCTTTTGCACCTTTTCCATTTCCACTATGTCTTTTTTTAGATGTGGCGACCAGAACTGGACACAATACTCCAGGTGTGGCCTTACCATAGATTTGTACAACGGCATTATAATATTAGCTGTTTTGTTCTCAATACCCTTCCTAATGATCCCAAGCATAGAATTGGCCTTCTTCACTCCCGCCGCACATTGGGTCGACACTTTCATCGACCTGTCCACCACCACCCCAAGATCTCTCTCCTGATCTGTCACAGACAGCTCAGAACCCATCAGCCTATATGTGAAGTTTTGATTTTTTGCCCCAATGTGCATGACTTTACACTTACTGACATTGAAGCGCATCTGCCATTTTGCTGCCCATTCTGCCAGTCTGGAGAGAATGGAGAGTCTGGAGAGAACCCCAGGGCAAAGCACACTAATATGTACGTAATTTGACTAACAGAATAATCCTATGCGTGCCTACTCAGAAGTAAGCCCCATTAATTTGAATGGGCCTTACTCCCATGTGCGTAAGATTGTAACCCTAGGCTGCAGTCTTGCATACACTTACATTGGACCAAGTCCCATGAAAGTCACAGAGACTAATTTCTGAATAGGATTTCATGCACAGGATTTCACTATTAGAAAAGTGTTTTGCTCAAAATACTAGTCCCATAGCTAAGACTAGTAAGTAAACTTTGCATCAGGTTATTGACTATGGCAGCAGCTTTCAAACTCTCTAGGATCACTCCACTTTCACTTCTAACAAGCTGGGGAGCCCTGCAGCCACTCACGCAGGGCTCCCCATACCCCAGGACGGCTGCTGCAGGGCCTGGTGAGTACATCCCAGTCCCTGCAGCCCTGTAAGCAATGTGATCCTGGGAATCACATTGCTGCCTCCCCCCTGCCCCTGCTCCCTAAGGGAAAAGAGGCCAGGGCCTTCAGGCTGGGGCGTCATGACGCCCCAGGTTGGAAACCACTGGACTACGGTAATATGATGGACTAATGTGTACTTTTCACCAATAGTAATACACAATAATTTTTTTCTCGATCTCAGATTGAAGTCATCGACATAACATTAATATAAGAGCGGTTGATTAACTGTTGCCTAATATCAGTGTATTCTTGCATTCACTGTCATTCATTCTATCATCTCACTAGTGCAACTTTTTTCAATTACTTAAGACTTGCTTGTTTAATATGCTCTTTGCCACTCAGTAAAGCCAGGTAGATTTTTATTTCTATCCGAAATAAAGCCAACCAAAAAATGCTGAACTCCACTGAATAGCAGTATCTAAGTAAATAAGGACATGTCTTATTTTTCCATACCACCACTGTACTACACATGCATTTTCATGTACAGGGATACCTCCAAAAATACCACTTCCTTTACTGCTGTTTTGTTAAAGTGCTCATTTTCCTGGGTTGACTAACAGCTATTGTAGCCAATGGGAGCAGCTCATTCCAGCCCATCAGCTCCAGTTTTCTTCAATGATGTTTTCTATAGTGCTGTTTCAGACAGAACTCAGCTTTCCAGGAATTGATCCCCAGCATTATTGGAGGTACAGGAAAGTATAGTACGTTTCTCCCTGGCTTCCAGATCTTAGGTTAAGTAGGAATTCTAGTTAACTCTAGCTGCAGTTAGCATGATATTGGTGACAAAAAATGTAACATGAATAGTATTGATTCATGAAATACCTGGAGTTTCATATATTGATATCTGGATATTTTTCAAATGAATGTGTTTTACATGTGCAGTTTGTTTATTCTCTTAAGCTTGTTTTGGAATGCTACTAACAGACAATATAGCTTGTTCACTAGCATTGTTTTTCTTGCTTGCTGCGTTTGTTTCATGTTTGTTACTCTTTTCTTTCTCCTCTGCTTCACTTCTGCTTCATCAGAGAGAGCTGCAGGTCTTTGCTGCCGCTTAGTAGTCCCTTGTCATAAAGGAATGCCAAGGCTTACTGATCTGTCTGTCAAAACCAAAGATGTCTGGGAAATTCCACGAGAATCACTACAGTTGATCAAGAGACTGGGAAATGGGCAGTTTGGGGAAGTATGGATGGGTATGGAGAGAAAATATTATTTTTTTTAACTGTCTCCCAGTGTTTGGGGGCGAGTATGGAAGATGGAATGTGGAAGCAAAAAGAGTCGTGACCAGCAGTATCAAAGAGCAGATGTCTCCAAAACATGGGTAGCATGTTCTTGGTTTTGAAAACCTTTCATTTCAAGCACTGCATAAGTGACTTTTTAAAAAAAAGGAAGCAGTTATCATATGCCTCCTGCGTCTAGGTGTCAGGTTGACAAACTACCTTCAGCTTAACTATCAAACCTCACACATTCTAATCTTAGTTCCAAAAAGGTTTGTCATGAGCCTGCTATCTAGAAATTGACTGAGCACAGACACCATAAGGACAAAGCCACCTTCCATCTTTCTCTGTGCATGCATAACAATGGATTATAAGTATTTCTTTTGTCAATTTCCTTTCCTGTAGAGAAAGCTGATGGTTTATGTTTTAACTTAACTGTGATTGCATCGAATTACATTCCACAAACTGTCGGATTGGCTAAGGATGCATGGGAAGTTGCACGAGATTCATTGTTTCTGGAAAAGAAGCTGGGTCAGGGCTGTTTTGCTGAAGTGTGGAGTGGTAAGGCAGTGAAAACTGTTCTGTTTGGGATGAATACTTAAAGTCATCGTGAAAGAAGTCAATTTCAGAATCAAAGTTCATACTGAAATAAGTGATAGTACAATTTGTTTATATGATCCCCCAGAAGAAGCCCGGTCTGTTGACTTGCTATACAGGTCCATAAATGCTTAGGATAGGCCATGTTAATAGCTGCATAAGTTCTGCATCACAGCATCATACTGGTGTTGCAACACTTTATTCTAGCACTGCAGGCAATTATAAATGCATAGGCTTTGTAAGGGATGAGTACAGTCATTTTATTAGCTCCTAAATTCCATCACACTAGTTTGTTCAAGAAATTAAATCTAGAATGGGGCTATGCTAAATGTGCTAGTTCACATTATTAGCTGTTTTCCATTGAGTTCTAAGATATAATACAAAAAAGCTGTAATTTGGGGCATAATCAGAGGGGAACAAAACCCGCACCATGCACTGGAGTAACAGGTGAGCCTATTGAGCTCCAAACCCAGTATTTTTCCAAAATTCATTCCATTCTCCCATATAAGTGAAGGACAGCCTAGTCCTAAGCTGTGCTAGCATATTGGGGCCACAAGGCCTTCTGCTACAGAGGCCAACACAGCTTAGGAGCAGGCTGGAGGCCTCCTTGGGGTAAGCAGATATTTTTCCCCTTACCCTGAGTAAAGCTCAGCCTGCCCTATGGTGCTACTCCTTCTACCAGTTACTTGACTGGCAGAAGTCCAAGCAGCCCTGTATAAGGCTAGGAGGGAAGATGTAGCTTAGGAAGCCTCAGCCACTCTTGCCCTCCCTGTGCCCAAAAATACCCCCTCCCTGGCTCCAAACCACCTTCCTGCTGCCCCTGTGCCACTCAGCATTTCACTTACCTCCACCAGTAGCCTGAAGCTTTAATGCAGCGTTGGCAGGGCAGCACAGACTTCCCAACTGGTGCTGCTTACTCTCTGGGTGTTGCAGTGTGTCTTAGGACACATTTGCTATGCCCTCTGCAGTCACAGGAACAGCTGTGCCAGTGTATCATTGAAATAAGATTGTGCACTGGGTTGCATACAATTCGGTCAGGAAGGGTAAGGGTTTCTATAGAATTCTATAGAATTTCACTAGAATTCAGCTTTCTATACCTGATGGTGGGTCTCCCAGTCTTTACGGATGATAATACCTCAGGGATATAGTGCACAGACCCGTATAGCACAAATGCATGCACTTGCTCACTCTACCAATCAGAACAGCAGGCATTTTGTTAGTTAAGCAACTTTTTCATTTATTGAATATGGGTGTGCCATTTCTACAGCAGATGTGAGAATAAATTAACAATATGTAGTAATATTCAGAGACAGTAACAACATAGAATCTGCTTTGACCCAATTTATTGCTTTTTTAACACACACTTCCAACACACACACCCCAAAAAACAAGTGCTTTTAATTTCAGAATACAAAAAAAAAAAAAAAAAGAACAATTCCAGGGATGGAAAAACAGATTAAACACCAGAAGAAATTGATGAGCTGAAGTGGGTGTCGTTCCCTGTAATAATGCACTCACAGTTGCTGATTCAATGCAGACTTAATTTTAACTGAAGAGATCATGAATTCCTTATCTGTGTCTTTTTAAAGAATGCAATTTCATATGCTTAATGTTGTCTTCCTTCATTAAAAGACTCTTCTGATTACTCCTGTCAAATAAATTGAACAAATTTTAACACTGAAACATCAATCAGCAGAATTTAGTCAAATGAGACCTCTGCTAATGTATATCTGGTGCTCAGAAATCCAGCCCTTTTTTAGAGGCAGAGAAACAACCTCAAAAGAGCCTGAGGTTATGTCAAGGCCATACCTCAGTCATAAAAGATGGATTCAGCTACATTAACAGTGGTTACTCATGGTCACACTGGCTGCAATCCAATACTGTACACACTGTTCTGAGAGTAAGAACATAAGAACATAAGAACAGCCCCACTGGATCAGGCCATAGGCCCATCTAGTCCAGCTTCCTGTATCTCACAGCGGCCCACCAAATGCCCCAGGGAGCACACCAGACAACAAGAGACCTCATCCTGGTGCCCTCCCCTGCATCTGGCATTCTGAAATAACCCATTTCTAAAATCAGGAGGTTGCGCATACACATCATGGCTTGTACCCCATAATGGATTTTTCCTCCAGAAACTTGTCCAATCCCCTTTTAAAGGCGTCTAGGCTAGACGCCAGCACCACATCCTGTGGCAAGGAGTTCCACAGACCGACCACACGCTGAGTAAAGAAATATTTTCTTTTGTCTGTCCTAACCCGCCCAACACTCAATTTTAGTGGATGTCCCCTGGTTCTGGTATTATGTGAGAGTGTAAAGAGCATCTAAAGTGTAAAGAGCATCTAAAGTGTAAAGAGCAGCCTATATCTAAAGTTTTGATTTTTTGCCCCAATGTGCATGACTTTACACTTACTGACATTGAAGCGCATCTGCCATTTTGCTGCCCATTGCACTGAACGCATTGGGGCTTACTTCTGAGTAGACATGCATAGGCTTGTGCTGTCAGTGAGTTTTATCACTGTGGATTTATCGTTAGCTTCCCACATCTGAACTCTGGCACTACACTGGGCAGATCTAAATTAAGTGGGTAACTAAATGGTTACAGCATCATTAGCATCTATTATTATTTCTTAGATGCCACATGTATTTGTCTTTCCATTTGTCCTCTTTAACATTTACATAGTACAGTAGGAGCAAAGGGGCATGGGACCTTTCAAGTTTACTGTATGTCTGGATTTTTTTGCAGGTACCTGGAATGGGAATACTAAAGTGGCGATAAAAACACTGAAGCCTGGCACAATGTCCCCAGAGTCATTCCTGGAGGAGGCTCAGATCATGAAAAAGCTAAAGCACGACAAACTGGTTCAGCTTTATGCCGTGGTATCTGAAGAACCTATCTACATTGTCACAGAGTATATGAATAAAGGTAGTTTAAGAATTGCTCCTGGATTCATACTTTGTTCCAGCTCATTCTAGATGTGTGAGAAATAGGGGAATTGTAGTAATTTACATTTGCAAAATGCTTCACATGTAAGGACTCCATCAAGATAATACAAGAACCCTATAAGATAAGTAAGTATTATTATCCCTATTTTGTAGCTAGGGAGCTGAAACTGAGATGGAATGGCTTGCCTAAGGCACAATCCTAACCCCTTATGTCAGTGCTTTCCAGCACTGGCATAGTGGTGCCAATGGAATGTGTGCTGCATCCTACAGTTGGGTGTCACTGTAGTTGGGTGTCACTCACAGAGGCCTCCTCAAAGTAAGGAAATATTTGTTCCCTTACCTCAGAGCTGCATTGCCCTTATGTCAGTGCTGGAAAGCACTGACATAAGGGGTTAGGATTGTACCCTAAGTCTACCTGGTGAGTTCAGGGGAGATTTGAACCAGGGAAATCCCAACTCACAGCTTAGTCTCCTAGCCACTATGGCATACCTGTTCACTGTACAGATTACCGGCACATTAAACCATTTGTTCACCTATGCCAGGGGTTCCCAAAGTGTGTATTGCAATGCCTTAGGGTGTCACAGCACACTGAAAGGGGTGTGCCAGGATGTCCCCCCCCCCCCCGATGTGCTGCCATGAGATCTAAGGTGGTGGCACCTGGCTCAGCCAGGAAGAAGAGGCTGTGGGCACATCATGTCTCAGGAAAGTTTGGGAACCACTGGCCTATGTTGTTGATAAATAGATTGATTTCTCCATTCTTCCATACAACATTTTAAAGTGGAAAGGAGATTAAAGATCAAACTACACCCTATTCAGGGTCTTTATTACAGATTCTTTACACTTTAACAATTTGTTTCTGAGACAAACTTTTATTCACAGAGCTGAAATAAATGAAAGAGTAGTAATGTGTTTTTCTACCATTTTATTTTTTTTATCATTTTCCAAAATAAAAACAAGCAACAAATATAAACAAACACATAACAAATACAAACTCAATACACAACACAAAAACACACCATTGGAGGGTGGCAGGCAATTATATATCAATATATCTAATCAATCAATACATATCTTCTAATCTTGTTCCTCTTCTAGTTTAGCCTCTTAATATCATTTATCTATCATATCATATCCTGTATAATATATCATGTATACAATATATTCATCTAAATGCCCTGTCTTATACATCTACAACTTCATTTTCAACCAAGCATAGAATGGTCTCCATTGCTCTATCTGTGTCGGTTTGCGCTGTTGATCCAAAATCTCTGCAAGTCTATCCATTTCCGCCATATTCATTATTTTCTCTATTAATTCATCTTCCATTGGAATTTTAATATCTTTCCAGTATCTAACACATAAAATCCTTGCAGCAGTTAATATCATAATAACTAAATATACATCATTTTCTTCATCTATAATATCCAAGGTAATATTAAGCAAAAATAACTCTGGTTTCAGCGGTATCGTAAATCCAACAATCTCTTGCATTAGATTCCTTACCATTTTCCAATATACTTGCACTTTTTTACATGTCCGCCACATATGATAAAATGTCCCTTCTTCACATTTACACTTCCAACAATTTTTTGATATGTTCTGATTCATTTTTACCAGTTTTACTGGTGTCATGTACCATCTATAAAACATTTTATATACATTTTCTTTAAAATTTGTTGCTCTAGTAAATTTTATATTATATTTCCAAATCTGTTCCCATTGTTCTAATGTAATATTATGGCCTATATTTTGCGCCCATTTTATCACACACTCTTTTATTGTTTCTTCATGAATCTCAAAATCCAATGGGAACTATATACATTCTTTTGATATATTTTGCATTTGTATTCTAAAAGTATTCTATCAAATGGTGTCTGTTCTGAATAGAATCCTTCTTGTTTATCTTTTCCAAATTTTGAATCAAGTTGCAAGCGAGTCCACCAATCCATCTCCATACCCTGTCTTAACAGTTCTTCTTTTGTCTTTAAATGCCCATCTTTCTTCAATAAACTCTCATATCTAAGCATTTTTGTTGTCTCTAATAAATTCGGCTGTGTACATGCTTCTAGCAGCGCCACCCATCGGGGGATAAAGTTTTTCTACAACTTTAAATGTGCATTGACATATGGAAGAGTGACTCTAATCTATTTTTTTTTTGTAAAAAAAAATTGTAAAATGAGGGAATATTATTATTTCACTGATATTATGCTTCAGCAAAGGGAGGTTTATGAAGAGAAGCTTTATTAGTGCACTTAACATTTTCATGTTGTGTTATGGAGAATTATCACAGTTCAAGCTAGAGCTACCTATTAACCTTATTAGGAATGTATATCTTATATTTCATATCCAAAGACATAGTTTCCTGAATACCACTGACCAGATGTTGCATTTTCCAGTGAGAGTTCACTCCAGTGACAGCTAAGAGAAATCATATGTCTTGGTGACTTGTTGCAGAATGAAACAGTAAAAGTGGGAATGCATATCTCAGCACCTACATTTCTGTTCATATCAGAAGAAGAAACAACAACTATGACTCAAGTACTGTAGGCACTTGGTATCCGCAGGGGAGCTGTTCCCAAACCTCCCATGGATACCAATTTCTGTGGATAATGAAATCCACAGAGAGGCCTGGCCTGAAAAACCAACTTTCAGAAGGTTCCAGCAGGTGCAGGTGAGGCATAGTCAGCCTGCCCTCGCCTCAGAAATCCTCCCGGAGCCTTCTGAAGGGCACTTCCAGGTTGGAAGAGAGCAGCAGCAGCAGGATGAATGGCCCCCCAAATATGTCTTACCTTCAGACCTTTGCAATCTGCCAATACAACCTGCTTCAGGTGGCTGCATGGATGGACCAACCCTGTGCATGGGTCTGAATTCTTCCAGGAGTTAAGTAATTTTTAGGGCATTTCTGACATTTATTGTGACCTGCACTTAAAAAAAAAAAAAATCTAGTACCATTTTCATTCAGCATCAAAAATAACTGCTTTCCTTAAAAAAAAAAAATCTTTGTTCATCATTGTTGCAGGAAGCTTGCTGGATTTCTTAAAGGATGGAGAAGGAAGAGCTCTGAAACTGCCAAATTTAGTGGACATGGCAGCACAGGTAGATTTTAAATATGTATATAGTAATTTGTATCCATGTCAGGGTTCCTTTATGTTAAGCAGAGTCCATTGTTCACCTAACAGGTCGCTGCAGGTATGGCTTATATCGAGCGAATGAATTATATACACAGAGATCTACGATCTGCAAACATCCTGGTGGGAAATGGTCTAATATGCAAGATTGCTGATTTTGGATTAGCAAGGTTAATTGAAGATAATGAATATACAGCCAGACAAGGTAAGATCAACCCTTAATGTAACCTTGACCGTGGCTTTGATCGACAAAGAAGCCAAGGTGTTGGTGGCTTTCTCCGTACTTACTGCCCAACCCTAACCAACATTCCAGCACTGATGCAGCCCCAAAGTATGAGAGCAAATGTTCCCTTACGCTGAGGAGGCCTCAGTAACTGCCCCTCCACCACACAATGCAGCCCGTCCACCCTGTTGGCATGGCTGCATCCGCGCTGGAGAATTTGTTACGTCTTGGGCAGTTAGTCATTTGTTATAAATGGAATGTGAATCAGTGTTGGATTTGTGAATATAGATAAGGAATTGTGAGACTGTTTAAAGAGAGAAGAAATGTGTGTGTCATGTTTTAATTTATTATAATACTGACTAATTTGGCCCGGTCTTCAATCGGAAAGATAATTTCTGATTCACATATGCTTGCAGTGGTTCCAGAAGGACTCAAAAGCAAACAGGGAAAATGGAAGCAAGAGAAGTGATGTCTTGTTTATTAACTCCGGAGCCAGTTTACCTGATTGGAAAGAAAGGGAATGTGGCTATTCCCTCTTCTTGGTGCCTGTTATTATGAGGATAATGAGGGCCATAAATCGAGAGCACTTTGCAGGATAAAGCAAAAAATAATATTATTCAATAATATAAACCAGGGGTGTCCAAAGTTTTTGGCAGGAGGGCCACATCATCTCTCTGACACTGTGTTGGGGGCCGGGGAGAAAAAGAATTAATTTACATTTAAAATTTGAATAAATTTGCATAAGTTTACATAAATGAATATATTAAAGATGAACTTCTATGAATGAATGAAGGTTTTGCAATATCTCAAGGCCTATAAAAGGCCTTGCACAAAGCAAGGGTGGCCTTTCCTTTGCTGCCGCTACTACATCACAGACATGAAACAGCAAGCAGTGGAGGGAGCCCTCATTCCACAGCTCACACAAGAGGTCAAACAGTTGCCCTCACGCTGAGAGCAGTTGCGTTGTGCCAGTGTGGGCTTCAACAAATCTCCGGAGGGCCAGAGGCTCATTGGAGACTAGGGGCTCTCTGAGGGCCGCATTGAGAGGCTTCGAGGGCCGTAAGTGGCCTCAGGGCCGGGGTTTGGGCACCCCTGCTATAAACAGTAGGAGCAACAACTGTAAATTACTGCAGTACAAAAGCTGGAATATTTTTTTCGTTGATGTTTATTACATTTTAGAATAAACCAGGCAATCTGTTAATATAATGATAAAGTCAGTTCAGATTTTTTTCCCCTTTTCATAGATTGCTACAGCAGCACATCTGCAATTATCGTCCCAAGAAGATCAAAACCCTAATGGTCAAACAGTTGAGTTGTCACATGATCATTGCAATTATCACATTTAAAAAAGTTGTAATTGTAACGTGATCCAGTCTCCCACATTAATCTCTTGTTCCTTTTCAGTATTTTATCTGTGATAGACTATTTTATTTTGGAACATGTGCCGTTTTATGATGGGGGGGTTAGACTGTTTCGATTTAAACAACTTCTAATGGTACTGTTTTCAGTTAGACTGGGACAAAACCATTGAAAAAAGCATAAAGAACCATCTTAAAAAGAACACTTAACATTCTCTGGTGTATTAAACAATTGGTACTAATGAACTGACTTTGTGCATACTGATTTAAACAAAGGACCAAGTTATTCCACATATATCAAAATGCAGATCTGAAAAATGTATTTATTATAATCTCAAGAATGTAATGCTATACATACATTAAATCTAGGCTTTCTAAATAATAAGATATCCTGTATGTGAAAATTTGATAATTGTGAAAAACAGATTATACAAACATATAGTTTGTGGTTATCTAGGTTTTTTGGCATACTTTATAAGATAATAGATTTAAGAATTATGAAAAACCAGCTAGTCTTTCTTTTGAAACTTTTGCTTTATATTGAAACAGGTTTTTGAAGCAAGCTTTTAAATCATTTTTAACTGGAGCCTTGTTTAGACTCCCCCTTGCCTGTAGTCTCACTCCAGAGGGACTGTTGATGGCATAGTAACACTATTAAGCAGGGACTGTTTTTGTATTTTTTTTTCCCATGACCCACTCATAGATTTTCCATAGGGATACAGCTGGGGAATTGTGTTGTTTATCTAGTCGGCTACTGCTCCTATAGTGTCTCTGGTGCACAGGAGCAGAACACTGGAAAGCAAGATAAAAACTGGCAGATGTTTTTGGAGACACGAAGTGTTCACCCCATTTATAGCTAAAGGTTGCATTTGAAAAAACACTGAGTTTTCTTTTTCCTTGCCACTTGATATTTTGTATACTTGACATTAATAGGGCTGACTTCCTCCCTCCTCCTTCTCTGCTCTCCAAAAACTATCTTGAATTCTTGCAGAAATTGCTGAAGGAAGCAGATGGTGTTGATTCTCAACTCCAGTGGTTTACAGGACATAGGATTATTGGCTTGATCTTTTTGTTTTGTTTTCCTTCTATCATTGTTCTTCTAACATTTGCACTAACCATTTGTAAGAACAAAATAGAGTTATAAACTATCTTTATTGACTATAAATCACACACAAGCAACCAATGGACACCCGCTGCTGTTTTCCACTAGGGCAGAAAAAGCTATTCATGTGTCCTTGATAGATATTTTCTCTGTATCACCCTGCTTTATCCCTCCTCCAGACAGTGGCAGACCTCCCCAGCTCTGCATTCCAGGGCAAAGGTCTGTGATGGCACCCCCGTAGAATGCCAGCACCCCCACCCCCCCACATGCAAATCCGCCCCCTACTCACCATAACATTCCAGAGCCTTGCACGACTCCAGGATGTACCAGGGAAGCCTCCTGAGGGTTCCCTGCACTCTTAAACTGTGCTTCTGGCAGACCAGAAGCACAGTTTCCGACCATGTCAGGAGCTTCAGCAAGACTTCCACACGGTCCCAGAGATGCAGGAGGCTCCACACCCAAGGCATTTTCCCCTTTCACTTAATGGCAGGTCTGCCACTGCTGCCAGAGTTTTGCTGGTTTGAGCAATGTGGAAGAGTGGTTGGAACTGTGACCAAAAAAGTGTTAGCATTTCTCATAGTTTAGACTGTAAAAAGGGCACTGCACTAAAGGCTTCCCAGGCGTATATGTAAGGACAAATCTGGTATCACACTTGGTTGGTGGTATGTGTCTTTTTGATAGAATTGAATGTATAGCCTAAACTACACAAAAATTGACTTAAATATTTTATAATACTCAAATGCAGTGGCTCCCAAACTGTGCCACCACAAACTAGCAGGGGCATTGACATTGTTGCAGGGACATTGACTAGCACTGGAGAAAGTTGTTCTCTGAAGTAGTCAAAACTAGCCTACATGGTTAAACATATAGACTAGTAAAATATTAGCATTTCTTGAGGAAAGTTGAGAGGCAGCTATGAGCCCAATTCTATCCCCCCCCCCGTGCGATAGCATGTAGCTGTGCCAGAAAGGCGCATGCTGCATGCTATGGGGGAGGGGGGCTGAAGGCAAATGGAAGGTAAGTAAAAAACATTTTTATTTCCTTCCAGGTAAGCCCTCAGGCCACCTATGGGTCTCCTTGGACATACACCACCTCTTACATCACTCTGTACCAATTAGGTTTATTAGCGTAAGCAGCATAGATTGTACCTCCCAAGGTGCAGTGTAGGACTGTCTTACACCAAACCATGTTTTCTTTCTCAGAATATTTTGCCAGAATTTCAACTCTCATGCTGTATTAAAAATGGGGGAAATGGCCCTTAGAAGAAAATATATGCTGCTGTTAAGATGCCTATGATGTTTCCCGTTCATAGAAGTTCTTCTATCTTCATGAATAGCATAGGAACGTTAGGAATAATTCATGTTTTGAGGAACTCATTTGATCATCAAAGGAATATTCTAACTTGCAAAGAGATCCAGTTCATTTCATAGGACACACAAAGGTTTTTATTGAAAGATTTGGGGAATACTAGAGTTTTGTAATACAAGATGACCAGGGTATGGCAGGTAAAGGACTCTTGTGTTTATTTTCCTAACATGTTATATAATTTTGTATCAGTTGCTAGTTCCTCTTGAATTTCAATTGAACTTTTCTGTTCATAAGTCCCTGCAAATGACACCGTAGCCTTATCAAAATGAACTTGTTTCCTGCTGGGTACATATGTCAGCATTTTCTAAACCTTTCTGGTTTCCTTTCTATTCCCCTGTACCAACGACACAAAACTAGAAATTACTAGTGAGTAACAGTACCAATTCAAAATTCCTCCGTAAAATACGATATTAATTATAGTGATTGGGTTGTATCCTAACTTCATTGGCAGTTCCTTCCACATGCAGAATGGTGCCAACCAGGAGGCATCAATGTGGTCAGCATTTTGCTCCTCCCCCTCACAGCTCAGGCAAGTAGAGACAGCTGATTGGAACTTCTGTGACAATGGCCTGGGGAGGGTGATGCAGTCCAGATCTTCCTCAAGCCCCTTTAAAGGGGTCTGCATTGATAAACTAAGTCATTATCAGTGATGGTTAGCTTGGAGCCAGAGTGGGTTGCCCTTAAGGTGAACAGAGAGTAGCTGGCTGTTTCCCTCAAGGAAAGGAATCCACACTAAAGGGGACCGTTATGATACGTGTGCTTCAAGTTTCTGTATTTGATCTATAAATTATGATCCATTTCAACCCAATCTTGTTTGTCCTTTCTTAGGGAGTGTCTGGAGGCGAAGATAGCTGTACTCATGCAAGGGATTCTCCCATGAGTGGAAGGGGCCCTTGCATGAGCACAACTCACCTTCTGCTGGCAACAGTGGCAAGACACTCCACACAAAGTTCGAATAGAACCCCTTAAGAACTATAGGTTGTTCTGACTTGTTGGTTGGAGGAGGTCAGGAATGTAGTGTGCCAAGGTTTAGTAACAATACATTAGAAACAGAGCAAAACTAACCACCAGGATAAAAGAAAAGATTAAGGTTCCATCTCCATGGCAGTTCTCAAAGCCAGACCAAATAACTAGACTAGAACATGCCCAAGTCCCAACTTTATTAAGCCTTTATATGGTCTTGCTCTTGTAAGTTGATAACAGATGGCAAACTTGAAGGGATACTCTTATCAATCAAGTACATTACAGTAGGTCATAGGAAAAGAGGTATTTTCTTAGAAATACTCCTTTAATATTCTACTGCCAAATCCCCTCTATTGGCACCGATGCAGCTCTGCTGATGGAGCATGCATTGCATCCAAATATTTTTACTTACTTCTGCATAGTCCTCCTGGTGGCTTATGGGTCTCCTCATATCCACGCTAACTATCAACGACGTTGGCAACCTTCAGTCTCGGAAGACTGTGGTATCGCGCTCTGGATGGTGGTTCTGGCACAGCGTCTAGTGTGGCTGAAAAGGTCACATGCTAACTATACAACAGGCATAAATCCAAGAAGAGAAAGGGGCGGGGCAAAAATGGATCTGGCATGCTCATTTGCTGGCAAGATCCTCCCCCATTGACCTGGTCCCCACCCTCCACCCTTCCCACCACTGAATACTCCCAAACCTCCACCACCAACTTTACCAGCACTTGCAAAGACTCCTGTTTCTGCTGCCAACTGCACCATTCCTTTTGTGGCAGTGGCCTGACAGCAGCCCAGCTTTCATGCCATAACAAGGACCTTGCACTGCCAGAATGCTAGTTCCAGCAGTATGAGGCCACAGCAATATTGGGGTTTTAGTTGCACTATTCTATTTTCCATATTCTATATTCCATCAAGTGGTTTTTGTCGTCGTTTTCATGAGAGCATCATATCCCAAGTGTGTGTACTTCTAAATTTTGTAACTCTGCTGGATTTCCACAATACCAACTGCACTTTTATGTAGCAGATTACGGTTGCAATCCTTTTCACACTTTCCTGGGAAGAAGTCCTATTAGTGGAGCTTACTTCTGAGTAGATGTGTGTAAGGATAGCACTATATCCAGCTTTCGTTTATTTTAAATAAGCTTAGAACTCTCCTGGTTATATAAACTGGAAAGAAAAAAAATGATCACAATATGACCCAAAGACTCAGAATTCAAAGCAAAATAGAAAGGAGGTTTGACTTGTTTCTCAAACCTCTCAGTTTCTGAAAGTTTCTGTCAAGGATTTTCATACTCACAATGAAGTTAGGCAATCAATGGAGTTTTATTTCACTCCCACTGAATGACGTGGCCTCCGATTAGCTAAAGTAGCACATGCTGCAATGTTACCTTGTCTGTTCTCTCCTAGGTGCAAAGTTTCCTATAAAATGGACTGCCCCGGAAGCAGCATTGTATGGAAGGTTTACCATAAAATCAGATGTCTGGTCCTTTGGGATATTGCTGACAGAGCTAGTAACAAAAGGGAGAGTGCCATATCCAGGTAAGAAAAGAATCCAGAAAGCATACTCTTGTTTTCAAATAGTTGTATGAGTAATGTCAGGATCAAAGAAATTATAGGTATGCAAGGGGGAGAACATGCATGCAACCACCTTTCATTTCCAGGCAACGTGAACTACTGAACAAAACCAACAAATAACACTGCATTCATTATTCTCCTCTTGCATGTGCATATCAATGGCTTTGGATCCACAGTCAAAGGATTCATTTGTGTATTACATCAGGCATATGAGCATGCCCTTTTTTGTTTTTTAACAAACAAAACAAAACTCTGTACCTACAGAGTTCTGCTGTACCTACAATTGTCAAAGATGGTATCATAATGGAAATACAAGCTTTTGAAACTGTTTTTATGGATGCAGAATGCCTACTAACTGTTTTTATGGTCTTTACCACCTTTTTGTAAACACTATCCGTGCACTGAAAACAACCTACCTGTAGAACAGTGGTTCCCAACCTGGGGTTCATGTACTCCCAGGGGCACTCAACAGGACCCTTAGGGGTACTTGAAAAAGAATGGCATAATGGCAGAAAAAGGCAGGTCGTGCTCCAGAATGCTTTGTAGGGCCAGCAAGGCAGGAAGGAAGGTAGCTAGTTGACTATGAAAGCCCCACCAATAGCTAGTTTTTGGTCATCAATTCACTTATGCACCAGTGATTGAAAACCAGCATAGTAAAAAAGCTGAAACATAATATGGAAAGTGATCAATCAGCCAGAATTTCTCAGCACACTTCTAGTGCAAAACAGTGCAAAGGCAGAGTCTTCTGTTCTTCAAACAGATAAAAAGAGAAAACACCATGATAAATACATGAAGTCTGGGCTTTCATATAAATGAGATGAGGGCTTGTATTATTAATTACAAACATTTTGCTAATATGAAGGGTACAATTTATGGAAATGGGCTGCCAAGGGATATGCAAGTGAAAAAGGTTGGGAACCACTGCAGGAGAACCATGAATCAAATCCACCTTGAAGGTGTCTGGTGTGTTAAGCCAGAATCTCTATGTACAACTTACAACCCATAACACAGAACTGGGAGTGTGCAATTCAGTTCACAGCAGAGAGATGCAGCTGCATATATTTGCAACCCTTTTTACTCAGAAGTAGCCCCACTGCTTTCCATGGGTGTTATTCTTAAGTAAGGGTGCACTGAATTGTAGCCTGCTTCAAATGGAAAAGAGGATTCCCATCCTGGTGTTTCAACAAACAAACCTGCTTTGCAAGCATTTGCCAAGCAGAACCAGGCTGCAGCAGAAGAAAGGAGAATAAAAGGTTAACAAATTGCTTCTAAGGAGCTGTGCCTGCCTGCTGCTTGAGAAACTTGGCACCTGTCTGCAGCTTGAGAAGTGAAACTTTTCAGAGTTGAAAGGCTTTGCCCTCTGATTGACCCGGAGATAAGGCGAAGTGATAATTGGAGCTTGACTACCTGACAAAAATTTCATGCACTATAAGCAAGTATCTACAGTAATTAAAAGCCTCTTTAAGGGGCGAGGACTTTATGGCATGGAAAGAGTTAGATGGGTGCAGTACATGATCCAAGAGATGTTTGTGCATATAGGTTGAGCTTACTTATCCATGTATTTTCTGTTTGTGGATCTAGCTCAGTGTGGGTTCCCCGGCCCTCAGAATGCCTTTTAAAGATACAAAAATGTAACTTGTTTTCCTCCTTCAGGCATTCTGAAGCCCACAGATGCCATGGGCATACGCATGCAGCCTCTGCGGGCTTCTAAAAAATTTTCTGAAGGCAATCAAAGCACAGCTCTGGTCACTTTCAGAGGGTTTCTGTTGGCATCCTTCAGTCAGAACAGAAATCCTTCAGGGTTTCTGTTGGCATCCGACTATGGTATCGTGCTCTGAATGGTGGTTCTGGAACAGAGTGTCCTCTCCAGTGCACGAAGCCTGGGTAATGTAGATATGGAGGATAGACTGTTAACCCATGCAGCAAATCCCCCCTCTCCACGTCACTGAAATGGTCCAATGGAAACGCAGAAGCCAATACGGTTGGTTCCAGCGGTGTCGCAGGAGTTGCCAGAGCGTGACTGTTTTCAGTCGCGAACTGCCTCAGGTACTCCGGCTCTGGATTTTGCCTCAAGCTTGTCTCCTGAAGCCTTTTCCGTAACTGGACGTAGCCACAAGGCAGTGGAGGTTTGGGATCAGAGTTTTCCTTCTCTCAGATGAGCTGCCTTCCCAGGCTGACGAGCCTCATCTACCCAGTTTAAGAGACCCAAAACTGAAGATTTGCTTATCCCTGGTTTTTGGTATCAGCAGGGGGTCTGAGAACCAATCCCCAGTAGATACCAAGGCCCCATTTGTATTTACAAAAAAGAATTCCATATTGCAATGTTTGTCTGCTGCTTGATTTGCTAGTGGTATTCTTTGACAAATTCAAAAGAAACTAGAAAAATTTGTATAGCACTCTGAAGTTTGTTGCAAATGTTTAGCGTCATTTTCTTGAAAACTTCCAAGTATCTTCAACTGGTCTTGGTTTTTCAATCCATGCAGACTTTGGGAGGCGGGGGGAGTGGAGGCAGTAAACTTGAAATATGCACATGACAAATTAGACTTGTGAATCATTTTTGATCAGTCGGTTTGAATCTCATTGTATATATCCATTGCTGGCTTGCTGGGCCTGTCGCAATTTCACCAGAGCCCTTTTTGCCAGGTCTTTTCAGGGTAATCCAGGATGGCCTTCATGCCTGCCGTAGTGGTCCCATGGTACAAAAACCATGCTTACTTTGCCCAATCCTAGCTATCCCTTACTTGTCCTGTTACCACCTCTCACAATGTGGATGCAGGGTTGGACTTTAAGAGATCATATGAGAATTATTAAAGAATAGACTGAAGTAACGGCAATTGGAAAAGCATACTCTAAACATTGTAATAGAAAAAAAACAAGTATGAAACAAGTGTCAGAGTTTACATAGCTAGGAACAACATTTGCTGAAGATGGTAAAATGAACAAAGAGATCACTATATGATGTAGTAAGGCAAACCAAGTACTAGGACCGTTAGCTCCACTTTTATAATGTAAGGTAGATCCGATTAGTACAAAGAAGCACCTCATACAGAGTATATTTATGCCCACATTATGTTACCAGTGCCAAACACTTACAATGAAACATAAGTTAGTCACTATGGAAATGAGATGTTTGAGGAAAGCTATTGGAGTAACCAGAAGAGATAAAATCAGGAGCGAGATAATAAGGGAAAGAATTGGAATAGAACCAATATTATATTAAAGGTAAAAGTTCCCCTGCACAGTCACGTCCAACTCTAGGGGGCTGTGCTCCTCTCAGTCTCCAAGCTGAGGGAGCCAGCGTTGTCCAAAGACATCTTCCGTGGTCATGTGGCCAGCATGACTAAATGCTGAAGCACACAGAATGCTGTTACCTTCCCATCAAAGTGGTACCTATATTATATACAAGACAGCAAATAAAGTGGTTTGCTCACCTAGAGAGAATGTCTTGAGATTCTATACCTTATAAGGCATGTATAAAGAGAGGAGAAGGGCAAAGAGCACGAGGCAGACCCAGAGGACAGTGGAGAGACCACATCAAAGATATATTGCAACAACATCAAATAACATGGATAGAGGCTGCTAGAAGTGCAGGAACCAAAACTTTGTATCTCCCTCGATACTCAAAGTAGTAAAAGAAGTGAAAAAGAAGAATCATTTTTGCCACCAACAGAAAATAATTGTTTTCCTCATGATGGACTATGTGGAATGCCTTTAGCATAGTTGGTCATGGCTAGGTAGGGAGAAATTCTGAAAAACCATGAAATAATTTTGCCTTTCACTTTGATTTTCTTTTCACCTAATTCCCATAGAGTACTTGAAAAGCAGCAGTCTCACAATGAATGTCTTGCTGCTGTAAAGGGCATTTTCTCTCTCCTTACCTTACTCTTTTCCATTGCAAAAAGTGTCTCCCATTTGGTTTATTTCTGGCATTCATTCCAAACACATTCATGTGTTTGCTGCCCTTCTAGATTACATTTCTGTCTTCCTTTGCCTTCACAGCTGTCTTCAGTCTCATTTGATCACACTTCCATTTAATCCTGTCAGCCATGGTACGCCATATGACATCACAGTACTATATCTGATGTAATTATGTCATGAATGCTTAGAAACAAAACTATGTGGGTGATCATAGCCAAATGTATTAAATGACAGTTTGGGCAAATGAGAGAAAAGAAAATTATGCAGAAAAGAAGCAGAACAGCAGCAGTGAAACAATACAGATGTTGCAGAAGGCAAGGAGATTTTTTTAAAGAAATCTTTGCTGTTTCATGTGATTAGGTGCTAGCACTCTGGCAGTGCTGATGGAGGGGCACGCAAGCAACCTCCTTATCCACCTTCTTTGTCCTGAGTGGCCTTCCTCTGAACCCCCTGCATCATCGTCTTTGCACGTAGGGAGGGCAGAGCAAGATGGTGATGGCATGAATTGCCTGGTTGAACAGCTTGTGCTGCCTGCATTGGGAGGCTTATGGGGGTCAGCCAGTTGGGCTCTTTTGGGCCCCTGTGGAGTCTCTTGACCAATGCCTGGACTGGCCAACTGCTGACACCATCCTTGGGCATGATGGTTTTTAGGGAGAAATATGTCCAGAATGTGTCTTTTCCGAGCAGATTTTGCTTTTACGTTTGTGTTTATAAAAAACATGTTTCTGCTCTTTTTTATAGGTATGAATAACCGTGAAGTCTTGGAACAAGTAGAACGGGGCTATAGGATGCCATGTCCTCAAGATTGTCCTATCTCCCTGCATGAGCTCATGATTCACTGCTGGAAAAAAGACCCAGAGGAGCGTCCAACATTTGAGTACTTGCAGGGTTTCCTTGAAGACTACTTTACTGCAACTGAACCCCAATACCAGCCAGGTGACAACCTCTAATTTTGTAGCCTGAATAGACTGCCATTATCAGGTGTCCCGTTCACTGTTGACGCATGGTGACTGGCTCCTCCCGGAAGCTGCATCTCAGAGCAACAGAAGCTCTGGCGTTTGAAGTAGAGAACTTTCACAGCTACCTGCTCAAAAGTCTGAATGTCTTCTAGGAACAGAAAGTGAACATTTGGTTTTGTTCTTGATCAGAGACTCTGAAACTGCATTGTTTTTGACGTTATGTAAACTGCAAGATCTTTGTTCAATGTAAATAATAATTCAGTGCCAATAACTGATCCTAGTGCTTTCCTTTTTTAAAAAAAATAATAATGCAGAACAATGTGATTTTAACTAGTCTTCTCCTGACTCAACTAAAAGTATTTTTTCCAAAAGTGGCCTCTTTTTGTCTATGTTTTTTCATGTTTTAACAAAATAAAATCAGGACTGGTGTTTAGGGTTTTTGTTTGTTTGTTCATTTGTTTGCTTTTATATATGAAATATATGTAAAATATATACATACCTGTATATATAGTAAGTGGGTGCTACTGCAGAGAAAACTTGTTTGAAAACTGATTAGCCATGCTGTGGAAGCACCCAGAAGAAAACACCCTAATTTCACTGTGCACATGAAACACTGGTAAGATTCCGAGAGCCAGTGGCTGAGTTTTTGGCTTTTGCCAAGCATGACTTTTTAAATTGGTTTGCACTTTTTAGTTTGACGATGTACCTGTAGGCCATTGTAACTTTGGATCTTTCAGAAATCATGTGCACAGTCTCCAGCAATGTTTGCCAACTGCATGGTTTGATTTTTGTGATCAAAATGAAAACAAACTTGTTAAAGCAAGAAAAGGCAACATTTACCATTTGGACTGAAAGGTTAAATTTGCAATTACTCTTATGTATCAAAACATGTATACTGAGGATTTTTCTGATTTTTTAATTTAATAAACATTGCAACCACCTGCAAATACTCTCAACCTCATAGCATTATAGTCATGTCCACTTGCTTAACCATTCATCAGACATTGGCTAGAATATATTTTATGTGTACCATTTCGCATCATAAAATAAGTGTTTTAAATGTCCTGTACTGCTATTGGAATTACTTTTAATATGTCTGCAAGTTTTCCAGTGGAATTACTATGCACTTCTTTCATGAGAAATGGGAGGGGGATGGGAGGGATGTTCACAAGTATTATTTTTTAAGTTGACTGTACCAGCCTTTAACTCCTTACTTATTTTTTAACCAAAAAGAAACAAAAAACCCAATCCTTTCTTTTTCTCTTTTTAATAATTTTGAAGTCTTAAGTATGTTTTGTTGTTGTTTATTTGCAAGTTTACATTTTTAAAATGTTTAACTGTCTTAATTTAGTAATTAAAAGAGAGCATTTTACTTCTGGATTTTTATTCTTTCATTTAAACCACAGCCAGCTGTGTTTCCTAGTAGAGAAGGAACATCAGCCTTGGCCATTTGACTCTTGAGTATCATTATCCAGTTTTATGAACAATTGACATGAAACAGCTGGATTCAACCTAGGCGAGTGGATGGAGATGGAGCTTTCCATACTCTTGTTCTAGAAAGCCAATTATGCTAGAATTATAACTCAGTCCTAACTAAAACACACACACACACCCCGCTGCCAGTGCAGCCACACCAATGGAGCATATGCTGTATCCTGCATTCTGCAGGGAGCAGTCACTGAAGTCTCCTTGAGGTGAGGATTCCCTTATCCATGGACAAGAGTATTCTACCACAATGAAATCTGTGGCAGTCATTTTGCTACAGAAAGACCAAGGAGAGTAAGAGATAACAAGGGAAGGAATGAGGATAGGATCCTGGTGCATGCCAATACCGCTGGGTTCCACCCCTCCATCCCCATTACACCTCCCTACCCAGACATTCCCCCATTCTTGCCCCATTCCTCACACCACCTGCCCCTGCTGCCAACTTACTGGTACTAGTATTGTGTGGATCCTCTGTTGGCAGTTGCGCATGACCACCAGCCATATGCAATGACCTCATCATGCATGCCATCGTGGTGGCACTTCTGCCGGCAGAATGTGCAATCCACCAGTGGAACACTTAGTTAAGATTAGAACCGTATTTTCTTTTAGCATGCATGTTTATGCACAGCTAGGTGTCAGAAGGAAAGAACAACATTTCTATGTAGGAGCGAATATCCTTCCCCAATACTTCCACGTGGAACCCTATCCCTAATTCACTGAGCCAAACTAAAGATAAATCCTGTCAAGATCAAAAAGGTCCATGAAGCATATTGAGTTTTTAATTTATTGTAAGAAGTACTAGGAGCGGTTTGCCTGCCAAAGTAGCAGTAGGGGTCACTGAAACATTAAAAATACAAGAGCTATTTCTCCACTGGATAGCAATGTTACTGTGCATTAATCTTTACAAAGCCCCTTTGGATATTTTGTATTTGCATCTCACAGCTATTTGTGAGACTGATGCAGGTCTCTTGTTATCTGGTGTGCTCCCTGGGGCATTTGGTGGGCTGCTGTGAGATACAGGAAGCTGGACTAGATGGGCCTATGGCCTGATCCAGTGGGGCTGTTCTTATGTGAAGGAGGAGGAAAGAGAAGTATCTTGTATTACCACTACTTAGTAAGCACTTTACATTCAGAATCCCTGTTTTTGATCAACCATTTCTCTCAAGACAATCGATATGGTGAAGTTATTTTTGCCTACTTCTGTTTGCATTTTGCAGATTTTGGAGAATTTTCAGGTACTATTAATTTTTGTATAGTACTTTGATACCTTCTACACCTTGAATGGAAAGGTCAGAACTTCCTAGGTTTTTTTCTTTTTGTGGAAATTAAGATTTTGCTTATCTCCTCAGGGTAAGGAGATATTCTTCCCCTTACCCCAAGTAATGCCCTAGTCTGCCCTCTGGAGTTACTAGGATCTCTGCCAGCTATTTAGCTGGCGGAAGTCCAAGCGGCCCCATGTAGAGCTGCCTGGCCTGGGAAGGGGGTTAGGCTACAGTGAAGGAGGCCTCTACCAATCCCACCCCCCTCCTTGGCCTGTTCTGCCTCCCATTCCACCCTCCCTCACCCTGAAAGCACCCTCCCTAGTTCACTTGCACCCTCCCCATGCCCTGCACCACTCCATGCCTTACCTGCTTATGCCAGTGGCTAGGAAAATGTACTGTGATTAACTTTGTCCCACTGCTTCTAAAATTAGCAAGGGTTAGTGTCCTTTTTTTTAAAGAATCTATTTCAATGCTTGGTCCTGACTACAATTATGATTGGTTATACATTATGTGCTATAGTCTGTTGTTCCCCTTTATCCCAGGGTTATAGATCATCTGTTTCAATCTCAATATAACAGTCATCTCTCAAACAATCTGTAGTGTGGTCGTCCTCATGAGGTGATGGAGAGGAAGTTCAAAATGGCAACTTCAGTTGCACCTCTGCTTTCAGCATGGGTTCTTTGAGTACCACATTATACTAATGTGCTATGCAGTCTCTTCTAAATCGGTTGGCATCCTTCAGTCTTGCAAGACTATGGTATCGCGCTCTGAAGAGTGGTTCTGGAACAGAGTGTCCTCTCCAGTGTGCGAAGTCTGGGTAAAGTAGATATGGAGGATAGACTGTTACCCATGCAGCAAATCCCCCCTCTCCACGTCGCTGAAATGGTCCAATGGAAAGGCAGAAGCCAATACGGTTGGTTCCAGCGGCGTCGCAGGAGTTGCCAGAACGTGACTGTGTTCAGCCATGAACTGCCTCAGGGACTCCGGCTCCGGATTTTGCCTCGCGGGTGACTCCTGAAGCCTTTTACATAACTGGATGTAGCCACAAGGCAGTGGAGGTTTGGGATCAGAGTTTTCCTTCTCTCAGATGAGCTGCCTTCGCAGGCTAACGAGCCCCAAAGCAGCAGCAATGGAAGATGCATTCCCTAAAAGTCATATTATTTTGCCTAGGAGAAACCTAAGCACACCTAAAGGGCATGCATCATGAGCAATAGTACATTATATTGGAGGAGTAACATAACCAAATACCTTTGATGGGACTGTAAGCAAATGTACTTCTGAATACAGAAATTAGGAATTTCTAATTCTGATGAGTAGCCATAGTAGGGGACCCTCTTTCTCTCCTTTCTTAGTACTAATTTTCAAACAAGATTAACTTTCCTTTCCATTGCCTCAGCTGATTTTGTCTGTGGTAACCAAGAACCATGAACTCCCTGCATGCCAAGTTAACAACTTACCTACAACAGATTGTGCTCAAATTACTCAATCCACAACAGTTGTGTGGGACTGTAATCTGTATATGTGGCCCTGCCTCTACCTATAACCTACCACATCACCACATGAAACCACAAGCTGGATTGACATAAAAAGACCCCAAAATACATTTTGTGAATTAGTTCTCAAATTGTAGCATCAGGACAAGCAATGTGTGACTTTAAAGTTTTATTAGATTCTTAGTATGGATTAGTAGGGTTTATTTTAATATGGGCTTCTATAAGAAACATCTGGGTGTCTAATGGCTATGATTTGGCACTTGAGCTGCTATCATTTTTGACAAATTCCAGTTAGTATTTTCAAGAGCTTTCTTAAACTCTCCCACTTGTTCATGCCAAGGCCTCCCTTTAGAGGGATGAGGTCATAACTCTGATATAGAGAACTTACTTTGCCTATATAAGGTATCACATTTAACCCCTACCATTTTCAGTGACTAGATAAAAGGTGGTATTGCTGTCAGAAGTCTCTGTCTGAGTCTGTGGCCAGTCATTGTTGAGAGGCAGAGACAGAGATGATGCTTAAGCTTAGGGTGGCCCACTCATGAGGCTAGCTGAATTCCTCACTTCATCTCCCCTGAACTGCTGCTTGCCCAGCCTTTCCACCAACCTACCCCATCTTCTCACATGCTCAGAGAACCTGCAAAAGAACGGGGACAGCTTACATCCTTTTACATCTGCTCTGCTATTAATCCTTGTATTGTGGCTGGTAGAGAGAATGCTGGGATGCAGAGAGGTTCCCAGGATTCTCCCCATTAAGCCACTTTACAAATGGTAAAGGTGGTGCCACAGCAGGAGGAGAAAGACAGTAAGGTGCACAGTTGTGGTGTGCACATGTGCAAGTATACACATGCTCACAGGGTAAGGGGAGACAAGCAGAATTTGGGGATAGGTTAGGGTGTTGGATTAACTTGGGCTATCTCTGAGACATTGGTCTAACTCAGGGGTGTTAAATTTATTTCATACAGCGAGCCATTCATAACACCTGCTGAGGGCCGGAAGTGATGTCATGAGGCAGGAAGTGGTGTCAGGCAGAAACCAGTCAAAACCAGAAATAAGTATTTCTTCTCACTAGGAACTCGTTAGCTGCAAATGACAGAAGAGAAAATACGCAAATCTTGATCATATTTCAATATATGAGACAGCCCCATTTTCATGCTGGCCACCCTTTCAGAAGTTACATCTCAGCAGCTGAGAGCCTGAAGGCCAAATAAAAAGCTTCTGTGGGCTGCATCCAGCCCCTGGATCTTATGTTTGACACCCCCGGTCTAACAACCATAAGGTAAATTATTAACTCTTTTTCAGTAGTAGTGGCATTACTAGGGCTTGCATCACCCAGTATGGGAGCCCAGCGTGTCATCCCATGATGGACCTCCTTCCATACAGTGGGCAGGGCAATGCATCATCACCCCATCCCAATGATTTTTTTTTCCTATAACATTTGATAGACTAGAGATATTTCAGCATGGTTTGTTTCATTACAGTCTGTATGAACATACACATCGAATGATATGTAACTTGATGGTATTATTCCTAAAACCCAAAATTTTAACAATTTTGGCCAGTAGTGTTGTCACCCCCATGCGCATCACACAGTGCAGCCTGCACCCCCTAACAACACCACTGTTCATTAGGTAACCTCATGCCAAACCAACAAGGGAATCCACCACCTGTGCCTTACAGCTTTCCAAATGATTCACAGAGTTTCCCAACAGAAGGGTTATCAAGCCTATGGAAGGTCATCATAGTAGTATATGGCTGGTGAGTGGAGTTCAGCTTGGTGGGTTAAGAGTGCTTAAGACCTGAGCTAATCTGAGCCACAGATTTGTTACTCAGGCCCAAGAAGTCTTTAGAGTACGTCGAAGGCAGATGGCAGATTAGTCTAATATCCTGCAGTGAAGGATGCAGTGTTTGTGCCATTGAAATAGATCCATGGAAATGTGGAGGGGATCATGTGCTGCTCTACTACATAACTGCCCATGTAATTGTTTGGACCTTAAGCAGCTGTTCCACACAAATGAAAGGGTTTCCCCATTTGAAAGGAAGTGAGTGGGGGCCACAATCCACTCAGCAGCAAGGAGGCTTCTTTCACTCTCTCGTTCATCCTCAAATGGAGACATTGAGTCTCCCAATGATAATTAGATATTATGTCATCATGCTGGAATCTGGCGGCATTGCCACAGTCCCACCAGAAACACAATTATAATTCTGGGTGACTCATGCACAGACTCTTGTGTTTTTTTAATTGTACAGTAATATCCAGCCATACTTATCTGTGCAGGGTGTTGCATGGAGAGTTTTGTTTTTTTTTAACCATGCATGATTTAAACCTGGACAATGTATCACACAGCCAATAAATGATCTTCCGCTTATTTCATAATTGAGTTGTAGGGTGGACAGAGAAACTTTGTACTTCCTGGAATCTTTGTACCAGCATTCCCTCTAAGCAATGCTGTCTCCAGGGGTCAAAGACCGCTGAGTGGTTCCAGAAAAAAATTACCTAAAGCAATGCCCATCTTCATTTCTGAGTATTCATATGAATTATTCCAGACACAGAAGGAAAATTCCCATAGACTGGCATTTTGTATGAACAATTCTTTGGACCTGGGGGAAGGGAAATAATGCTGAACTATTTAGTAAACATAGGTTGTGTGTGTGTGTGTGTGTGTGTGTGTGTGTGTGTGTGTGTGTGTGTGTGTGTGTGTGTGTGAGAAAGAAAGAAAGAAAGAAAGAACATTATATGAGCTGTAAAGTGTCACTTCTTCTAGTTTCTACACAACCGAGTGGAGTGGACAGTAGTGGGACACTTGGATGCCTAGAGTTGAGGTGGAAGCACATGAACTCTCTGGCAGTCACAAGGGGATGCCTGCAATTACCTCATTGTTGTAAGCACAAAGTATAATGTTTTGCTAAAGCCATTCTTGACTTTCAGATGACATCAAGCCCCTGTAATACTTTGCCCTCAAGACATTCACCAAAGAAAAGCAGGTCCCTGTCCAGTGGGCTGCCTTGAAATTCGACCATGTCCTGCAAGTGACTTCAAAGCTACCAGACCAGTTGTACGCATGACATCTCTGTGTTTGAACATTTGCCAAGAATTCAAGTAATCTGATTTACTTGAATCTGGGGAATCTGAGCTCCAGCTCTCTGCACCAAAATTCATGAGCTTCCTTTGTAAGGTAGTATGGAAGGTATTTAAACTAGGCAATGAGAACAGTATGTCAGTGCTTTTGGGAATATAGATCCAGACCAGGCTGCACTGCGGATTCAGCTCCACCACAGTCCTATATAATTATAGATAAAGATAATTCTGGATGAATAAATATCATTCAGCAAGTTAAGTATTTTATCTGTTTATCAAAGAAGCTGCTATTCAAAGAATGGGAGAAACACAGATAGCAGGAATGAATGTGAGCATATGCAGTTATATGTGCTTTGGTTAGTGATAAGTAAGTACATTGGGGGGAGAAATTTTTGCCACCTAATCAAGCTCCAATTCTCACTTCTCCTTCTCTCCAGGTCAATCAGAGGGCAGAACTTTTCAACTCTGAAAAGTTTCTTGCTCAAGCAGGCTCATTAGAAGCAATGCAGAGATTAGTTTCTATAGTAACTTAGCTGGGAAATTCCAGCCAAAGTTAACCTTTTATTCTCCTCTGTTTCATTTTGCAAATGCTGTTACAGCCTGGTTCTGTTTTGCATTTAGCAGAGATCTGTTTTTTTCAACACTAGGATGGGAATCCTCCTTTCCATTTGAAGCAGGCTACAATTCAATGCACCCTTACTTAAGAATAATACCCACGGAAAGCAGTGGGGCTACTTCCGAGTAAAAAGGATTGCAAATATATGCAGCTGCATCTCTCTGCTCTGAACTGAATTGCACACTCCCAGTTCTGTGTTATGGGTTGTATGTTGTACTTAGAGCTTCTGGCTTAACACACCAGTCACCTTCAAGGTGGATTTGATTCATGGTTCTCCTGCAGTGGTTCCCAACCTTTTTCACTTGCATATTCCTTGGCAGCCCATTTCCATAAATTGCACCCTTCATATTAGCAAAATGTTTGTAATACAAGCTCTCATCTCCTCTATATGAAAGCCCAGACTTCATGTACGAAGTCTGTATTTATCACAGTGTTTTCTCTTTTTATCTGTTTGAAGAACAGAAGACTCTGCCTTTGCACTGTTTTGCACTAGAAGTGTGCTGAGAAATTCTGGCTGACTGATCACTTTCCATATTATGTTTCAACTTTTTTACTATGCTAGTTTTCAATCACTGGTGCATAAGTGAATTGATGACCAAAAACTAGCTATTGGTGGGACTTTCACAGCCAACTAGCTACCTTCCTTCCTGCCTTGCTGGCCCTGCAAAGCATTCTGGAGCATGACCTGCCTTTTTCTGCCATTATGCCATTCTCTTTCAAGTACCCCTAAAGATCCTGTTGAGTGCCCCTTGGAGTACATGAATCCCAGGTTGGGAACTACTGTTCTACTGGTATGTTGTTTACAGTGCACGGATAGTGTTTACGAAAAGCTGGTGAAGACCAGAATTTAAAAAGAATAAAAATGTATCTTATGATTTTTTACTATTAGAGAGACTATCTTTTAATTAGAGACTGTACAATTCTTAGGTAACAATTAGTGGCAAGTTATTTTTCAGGATCTGGCCTCGGGTAAAATCAGTCAAAACTATAGTCAGACACCCCCCTAAGTTTAACCCCCGACTTATCCGAGGGTCATAGAAAATTCCATGATTTTTTGCTCAGAGCCTGCCCTCCACCTATCTGTGAGATCAACATATAGGCGGGTGCCTGCGGTATGTAATCCAGGAGAACCTGAGGTAGATTGGACAGAGTCACTTCAAAGAACAGAATAATTTTGAGTGGCAGAGCAGGATATGAAAATGCCATCTATGGTGTTTGAATGGTGGAGTGCACATTCAGGTCAACACTTGGCACCGCAGGCCACATCAAGCAATGTGGAGAGACGTGCAAACCAACCTTAAGACAAACTTACATGTAACCATCTTTACAGTGGTGCAGTGTAATCCTGTAAGGAATATTTATATTTCACATACAGGTTCAGTCTCATTATTTGCGAGGTTTCCGTTTCAAGAACTCATGCGGGTGGCAAAAAACACACTACAGGTCCAGCCTATTAATACATGGATTTTTTAATACATGGATTTGACTCAACCCGAATGGCCCCTGCAAATGAGAAGGAATGTGCTGATCCCTGGAGAAGGGGAAAAATGCACCCCTTTAAAATCAGTTTAAAAAACCGAACAGTCCTTTAACAATAGCCTCCTTAATGAGAGAGGGGGGGAGCAGCTGGTTGACAATCCATCAATCCTTCTCTCACCAGGCGACCCCGCCCTTCTCCTTGAGGAGTGAAAGAAAGATACTTTGCTTTGGTGAAGGGAGGGGCTGAGCAAAGCCTTTTTAAGCACTTTGAGAGAGACTGATTGTTGGATGTCATGAAGATGACTCTTATCTTACATCACAAAGGTCAGCAAGGCTGTTTTTCAATCATTGGAGCAAGGGAAATTTGTTTTTTAAATTGATTTGCTATAGTGTGTTTTTTGCCATCCACATGGGTGCTTGGAACCAAACCTATAATGAGGCTGAATAATGAGGTGAATAATGAGGCTCAGCCTGTACTGCACAAAACAGCATTAGGGAATGCATCAGTAATCAAATAGGCAGGAAATGGGAGCTGACTGGCCCAGAATGCACTGTTCCCATTGGCTGGAAAAGCTGTCAATCTCACTAGGGCAAAGAGCACTGTTAACATATCACTGCTAAAGAAAGCAGTGTGATGACTATGAGAAGGATAACTGTAATACTTTTCTAAAATATTCCTGTGACGTTCATGGTGGAGAGCAGCTCAGCAGATAGAGTTGACTTTGCTTTGCTGCAGCGTGACTATGTTTCTCCCAATGCATATCTCCTAGAACATATTATGCATTTCATTCAAACATACAGGCAGAAGCAGATCAACACTTTTACCAGCAAGTTGAGAGTGGTTTGAAAGAGGGATTGCTGGAAAAGTAGTGCTGTAGGTCTTCTGTGTGTTTTGCAAATTCTCCCCCCCCCCCATAATCTTGCTTGGAAGCATAGTCTTCCTACATAATAAAAATTCACATCCCAATCCTATCAATTACCCCCCCACACCTATGCAGCCATAGCCATGGAGCACAAGATGCATCCTGCAGGGGTTGGGGAGCAGTTCCAGAGGTTTCCTCTGGGTAAGGGAACATTTGTTCCCCTGCCTGGGAGGAAGCCTCCACTTCCTGAATGGATCTACTCAGACCTATGCTGGCAATTTAGCTGTTGCAAGCCTGAGTGGACCCAGGAAGGCAGAATGAGGTTGGGAGGGGGGGGTAGGACATTGGTGGATTCAATCCACCCTTCCCTATCTCCTCCCCATTCATCCCTTGCATTAGTTCTACAAGTTGCAGCACCTTCTTCCTGCCATACTGGAGGTAGTGGAAAGACATAGGGCAAGCCTAGTCTTTAAAGCACAGTAGTAAAGTAAGGTAAGTATAAGTTTCTTTTACTTTACTCTGCTCCCACATGGGCCCCTATGGGTCTACTTGGACCTGCACCAGCTCTGTAGTGGGCATGCTGGGGCCAAAATGGAGTGGAGGATATTGGCAGAGCCATCACCCACCCTGTGCCCCACTCCACCCACCCCACTGGCTTACTGTTGGTGGTGGCAGGGGTAGTTGGATCCACCAGCAAGCCACTGGCACCAGTGCTGTTTGCTTCTAAAATGGCCAATGGCAGCACACTGAGCACATTTCCAGAGACCATTTTATGACAGCGGAACTGTGTAAAGTGCCCTCCAACATGGTGTGTGTGAGATGTTTTCTGGATTTGGGCAAATTTCCCAGGTACTGGATATGCTGGCCTTCTGTGCATGTGGGTTCCAGTTCAGAAGGTATGTGATCTGCGCATAGAAGCATCTTTCCACATATTAATTCCTGTCACATGGTTTTGTGGATTTGGAACATTCTCAACTGCCTGGAACAGCTACCCCTCCATTGGGCAGCCAAACCTGTCTATCTAGGTAAAGGGTTGGGATGGAGAAGCCAGGTGGGCTCTGCCCCTCCAAGCAGGTAACTTGATGACACCATCAAACCAAAGTTATTTAAGCCCAAGCAAGTAGGCAGCTCAGTGTGTTCTGCATGGTTCTGCCATGGAGACCAGATACTGTGCATGGAAGTGCAGCCTTTTATTCCCTAAAGTACCAAGGTTCTTCCCTTGGGGAGAGTGGGGAGCAGGAATGGTTGCATGCACACTAGACACTATTTGCCTTGGTCCGCCTGCATTCTGTCCTTTTTCCTTGACAATGCACTTCAGTGACTTGAATGGTCTGTTTGGAACATTCCAGATGGCCGTTTGCTCCATTGCTAATCATGGTGGCTCCACCTTTCCTCCTGAAGCAGGATTTCTGCTTCATGCTCATCCTGTTGCCCAGCATTCTGTGCTAGTGTTTATTTTTGTTCTGTTAATTGTCAACTGTCTGCTGGGTAATGATCAATGATCAGCTAATTGAAAGCAAGAGGGAATAAGTCAAGCATTAGTTCATTGCTGATCTTAATTAAAGAGAGATGTATTGCTGTGGGGAAAACTTTAATAAATAGCAAGAGAGGTTTTTATCATTAAGAGAGAGTTAATTGGAAGTTGCTTGTAGATTAACATGGTCCTCACTCTTTTGTCAGCGTCTCAGCAGGGTATTTAGGGGCCTTAAAACCTTAAAGAGACAAAGGTTCAGCAGTCTAGGAAATGCATGCTAGCAACAGAAATGGTAACATTTCTTCATTATCAGTCAAGTTGTAATATCTGTGACAGAATACTTTGTGGTGTAGTGGTTAGAGTGCTGGACCTGGACCAGGACCACGAAGTCCTGAGTTCAAATCTCTTTCCAGTCATGAAGCTTCCTGGGTGACCTGGGGCCAGTCACTAGCTTGCAGTCTAACCCACTTCACAGGTTTATTGTGAGGTTGAAAGAAGGGGAAGGAACCATGTACACTGCCCTGAACAATCTGGAGGAATAGTGTAATATAAATGTGAAAAATAAATCTATATCTGAGTAAAAAGCAAACCATCCTGAAGTCTATCATAGAATTCACCCCTCTTTTCAGTCATTCATCCTTAAAATATTCAGTTAGATATTAGAGTTCTTTGAAATGGAGCTTATGCCTACAAAAGCAGCTTTGTATGAATGTGTACATCCAGCATTCCTTGGAATCTAGAGCAGTGGTTCTCAAACTTTTAGCCCAGGACCCACTTTTTAGAATGACAATCTGTCAGGGCCCACCAGAAGTGATGCCATTAACTTGGAAGTGATGTCATGGCCAGAAGTGACATCATCAAGTTTTTTTAGCAATCCTAGGCTGCAATCCTATCCACACTTACCCAGGAATAAGCTCCATTGTTAAAAGCATATACCTCATAGCCTGTTAAAAGTACAGATCTCCCGAAATGCAGTCACATACTACGTTGGCATCAAGTCTAATATACTAAAAATAAAATAATGAAATGAATGGGAACCCACTTGAAATTGGCTCTCTACCCATCTAGTGGGTCCCGACCACAGTTTGAGAACAGTGATCTAAATCAGTGGTTCTCACACATTTAGCACCGGGACCCACTTTTTAGAATAAGAATCTGTCAGGACCCATGGGAAGTGATGTCATGACCAAAAGTCATTAAACAGGAATATTTTTAACAATCCTAGGCAGCACCCAGGCTGCACACTTACCCAGGAGTAAGTCCCCTTTACAATCATTGTTAAAAGAATATACATAGTAGCTTGTTAAAAGTACAGGTCTGCAACATTTCCCCAAATGCAGTCGCATACCATGGGAGCATCAAATCTAATATATTCAAAATAAAATATTTAAATGAATGGGGACCCACCTGAAATTGGCTTGCAACCCACCTAGTGGTTCCTGACCCACAGTTTGAGAAACAGTGATCTAGAGGATATCAGCCACTTGCAAATGTTCATCTGGGTATAATGAGCTGTGTGTACACTACGAGAAGCCCTATATAGGGCTTCTAGGCCTAGTAGGAAGGATAGGATGATGCAGGGATGCTCAAACTTTCAACTTTAGGGATGCTGGTCCTTTAACAAGTGTATAGAAGAGAGAATTTCAGCAGGTGCAACTTGTCATCCCACAGATGACAAGCTGCACCTGCTGAAATTATCTCTCCTACACAATTTTAAAGGTCCAGGATCCCTAAAGTTGAAAGTTTGAGCACCCTGAGATGATGTTTTTCACCATATCTAAAGTTCTGGAATTTTTCTAGTTTTTTTTTCTAGTGGGAATGGGCGACATGGGCAAATGCAAGAAATGGGGGGGGGGGAAGCACATTCCATATTTTTGAAATTTTTAAGCATACAATTTTTGAAGGAACGCTATGCCCCAAGATGCCCTGCAAAAAAATTTACATAAAATTTAAAATATCTCATTGGGTGACTAACACTTGAATGGGCAATGTTCTCCCCAGTTACTAGTGTGTCAGTGGGTGGAATATTACTATTGTACTATTACCTGGCAAATCCATCTAACAGTAGTGCAGCCACAGGCATAATAGGCAATGGCTGGTTCAACTTCCCGAGGGACATTCTTTTCCCATGTTCTGTTCTCGGACCAAGAAGGCAAGATTCTCTCCAAGCCAAGTGATGGCAGGTTACCCAGGATGACCTACCCAAGCAGGGAGCACAGCCAGCGGGTGGGATGGGTGGTGTTGCTGGGTCTATGCAACTCCTGCCAAAAAGATCAGAGATACCCTCTGCAGCCATTTCAGCAGTGAGGGACTGGATTCATCAGCGGTTCAGAAAGAAAAGGTTTTTTGGGAACAAGTAAGCGTTTATTTTTAAGATACTTTACTGCCACTTCACCTGTCAATAAGCATTCCAGAATAAATCTGGAATGGTTTAGTCAGCATGTTCCAGTTAAGCCACAGGTTCTTACAAGTGCACGCAAAACAAGTGTTGTGTTCCAGTACAACAGTCATTTACAAACACTGAAAAGGTGCAAATTACCTGTGTGCCAACAAGCAGCTACAACAGCTATTTACAAAACACATGTTGACAAAGGGTTTGCAAAGGGAGGTCGAATGGTCCCTGGATAACATGCCCCCCTAGTACTTCTCCCTCACCCCAGCTTGTGAAGGCACATGCCTGGAGGTTCCAGCTTCCATTACAGCAGTCTGCTTCTCAGTGAAGGCACTTATCATACATCGAGTGTCTTTAGCAGCCCCAACAACCCTTTTATCCTGGGACTTTTACTGTCCCAGTGCCTTCAGCCTGGTGATCATGTTCTCCAAGGTTCATTCCGGAATTGCTGCTGGCCTCTCCATGTGCTTCTCCCATGCCACACCATCTCTGTCCTGGAGGCAGTTGAGGAGCTCCATGAGCTTTTTGCTCCTTTGCCTACAACAGCTGGCTAGAGAACCCAAGACTTTGTAACATCTGTCTGTTCCTCAGACGTCACACCCTCTCCGCCCTAGTCATTGCGGTCTCTTTTGCTTGAACTCTGCAAAGGACAGCATGGTTTTAACTCGTATATCACCTGTCCAATTCTTACTAAAGTCAGTGCCAAAGGCAAAGAATACATCGTCCCCCCCCTTCCTGCTACACCGCTTCTGCTGACTGGCTGCCTCCCCTATTTTTCAAAGTGTTCTCCACCAGAGATAGGGACAAGGGAGATAGGTTCCTCACCTATGGACACCCCCAGTGTCCCTCAGTATAGCAGTGCAACTCCACCACTATACCACCCCTGAGCTATTCTTCCAACCACCCCATGGCCCACACAGAGGAACTGGTCAAAGATGGCAAAGGAGGGCACACTTGTCCTGGAGCATCCAGATAGCTGTTGACCTCCTTTGCCACTTTGTAGTTCTTCTTCAGTTCCTTGACTCTGTATGCCTCAAGGTTCTGTCAGTAATCCATGTCCTTGAGCTTCTCCAAAATGTAGTGGAACTGCTCCATTGGTTGGTAATTTTTGGAAATAGCCAAATGGACAGCCAAGTGTCAGTGAAGGCTCCTAACTCCTCCTAGTTCCATGAAGGATTCCTTGGATAGAGAGGAAGTCCCTTGTTGCTGACAGGGGCTGCTCGAAGAGCTGGAAAGCCACTTTTCTCCATTATGAGCCAATCATAAGATCCAAAGCATCAGCCACAGTCCAGACACCCCCCCCCCCACTTTCACACCTTTCTCTCCTACTCACCATAAGAAAGGGGTGGAGATGGCTGCCCTCTAAAGCTGAAAACAAGGAGAGGACAAGCTGTGGAGAAAGAGGGCCCTGCCAGGTGCCAATCTAGGTACTGTCTCACATCTTCCAAGGATGTTGAAATCACAGGTATCGATGACCACATGTGGTTTGTAACCATATGTTCAAAACTCATGTAGAAGTTACAGAACTCATGAAATAAAAAGTGAAAAAGTATGTGGCTTATTCTGTGGAAAAAAGCTCATGGATAAGGAAAACCATGTGGGTTTCACATTCAAATGTGTGAATATTCTGTGGGAAACATTCATTGCCATATGGATTTCTGCACATCTGGGCCTTCTTGCCCAATTTGATGGCCGGCTGATGACAGCAGAACTTGCATTCCACTGTTGTAAATGTAGCAATACTGCTTGCTATATAAATGGCATGCTGCTACTGGGAGCTTTGGAACCAGCAGTGCAAGAAGTTGTCAGCTCTGCACACTCACCATGAAAAGACCTGGCCTGTATGGAACTAGGTAAGTTGCCAGAGAGGCAGTTCGTGGGCGGGGAGAGGGAGGTTCAGGGAGGAGAGGGGCAAGGCAGAGGACAGGGAGTGAGCTGAATGGGGTGGATCCCAGTGGCAAAAGTGCACCCTGGATCCTATCACCAATTTCCCAATCCACTTCACCCCCTTACTCTCTTCAGACTTACAGCAGCAAGATAGCTGGTGTGGGACCAAAGAGACCCATTAGGTGGCCTACCAAAAGGAAAGTTAAAAAGCCCTTTATTAACCCTTCATTGGCCACCTGATCACCTCCTCCACCATTGCATGAAGCATGCACTCCATCAGCCAGCACATACTATAGAGTGGCGGGGGATAGGATTGGGCTGTTTGACAATTCATTGCATCACTTACCTCTTGCATGTTATTTTATTTATTTAAAATATTTTTATCCTGTTTTTCACCTTGTAACCAAGGCATTCATGGAGGCACATAATGATTGCATAAAAGCACAAAATACAATCAACAATACAATATACCCATCCTACAAGGGCATTTGTTGGCTTGGTTCCAACACTTTATAAAATCTCAAGAACATCGCTAATTATTCACAGTAAATACATTGTCCAGCTTGCGCTCTAGCCTGCAAACACAGCATGTACACCAGCGTGGGTTCTGACTGTCTCATTCTAAAAATAAAAAAAATGAAACCCTGAAATAGTAACCAGGCCAACAAGTGGGAATCATTTTCCTCTGTTGGCTGCCATGTTCCTTTATGCATGGTCTGGAAGGCTTCTGGAAGCCACCTGGCTACCAGCTGTCAGCTCACAGTGAGAAATCTGCTTTGTTTATTACCGCTTTTCATTGTTAGAGAAATTGCCTGAAAAACAAACTTGCCAGGTCTGTAAAAGCTTGAGAGCACTTCTAGATCTGGATTTCAAACTGGGAAGCCAGCATTTTTTTTTTCAGTAGAAAAGGTAAGCTAAGCTCTCTGTCTTTGAAATTGGTGGGACTTAACAATTATTATTATTATTATTATTATTATTATTATTATTATTATTACAGTGCTGTGCAGTGTGAACCAAAGTACATTTAACTCAGAAATAAGCCCCATTGAGTTCAATGGGGCTTACTCTCTAGTAAGCAGAATTGCAGCCCTAGTTTGGAGAGTACTATATAACTTTGGATTTAGTCTTAAGAACATAACATAAGAAGAGCCCCAGTGGATCAGGCCATAGACCCATCTCGTCCAGCTTCCTGTATCTCACAGCAGCCCACCAAATGCCCCAGGGAGCAAACCAGACACTATAACGTTAGAAACATAAGAACATAAGAACAGCCCCACTGGATCAGGCCATAGGCCCATCTAGTCCAGCTTCCTGTATCTCACAGCGGCCCACCAAATGCCCCAGGGAGCACACCAGATAACAAGAGACCTCATCCTGGTGCCCTCCCTTGCATCTGGCCTTCTGACATAGCCCATTTCTAAAATTAGGAGGTTGCGCATACACATCATGGCTTGTAACCCGTAATGGATTTTTCCTCCAGAAACTTGTCCAATCCCCTTTTAAAGATGTCCAGGCCAGATGCCGTCACCACATCCTGTGGCAAGGAGTTCCACAGACCAACCACACGCTGAGTAAATAAATATTTTCTTTTGTCTGTCCTAACTCACCCAACACTCAATTTTAGTGGATGTCCCCTGGTTCCGGTGTTATGTGAGAGTGTAAAGAGCATCTCTCTATCCATTTTATCCTTCCCATGCATAATTTTGTATGTCTCAATCATGTCTCCCCTCAAGCGTCTCTTTTCTAGGCTGAAGAGGCCCAAACGCCGTAGCCTTTCCTCATAAGGAAGGTGCCCCAGCCCCGTAATCATCTTAGTCACTCTCTTTTGCACCTTTTCCATTTCCACTATGTCTTTTTTGAGATGCGGCAACCAGAACTGGACACAATACTCCAGGTGTGGCCTTACCATCGATTTGTACAACAGCATTATAATACTAGCCGTTTTGTTCTCAATACCCTTCCTAATGATCCCAAGCATAGAATTGGCCTTCTTCACTGCCACCGCACATTGGGTCAACACTTTCATCGACCTGTCCACCACCACCCCAAGATCTCTCACCTGATCTGTCACAGACAGCTCAGAACCCATCAGCCTATATCTAAAGTTTTGATTTTTTTGCCCCAATGTGCATGACTTTACACTTACTTACATTGAAACACATCTGCCATTTTGCTGCCCATTCTGCCAGTCTGGAGAGATCATTCTGGAGCTCCTCACAATCGCTTCTGGTCTTCACTGCTCGGAAAAGCTTGGTGTCATCTGCAGACTTAGCCACCTCGCTGCTCAACCCTGTCGCCAGGTCATTTATGAAGAGGTTGAAAAGCACCAGTTCCAGGACAGATCCTTGGGGCACACTGTTTTTCGCTTCTCTCCATTGTGAAAATTGCCCATTGACACCCACTCTCTGTTTCCTGGTCTTCAACCAGTTCCCAATCCATGAGAGGAACTGCCCTCAAATTCCCTGACTGTGGAGTTCTCAGCAGCCTTTGGTGAGGGACTGTGTTGAAAGGCTTCTGATAAGCCAGATGTAATGGAAGATCAGAAGATCATCAGGTGGATGATGTGGAGTTGACAGTGATTCCCTGTTTTGACAGCTGTTTGACAGCTCTGGGAAGGGCAGGGCTGGCTCCACAGCTGTAATCAATCAAGGCCAATGGAGACCTGGATGGACACCTGAGCTTCATTGGACCTTGATGGGACTTTGCATGGACTCATGGACTGAAGAGATAGCTCAGCTGAGCCTAACTTGGACTTAACAAGGTAGCTCACAGCTGAGCTGAATTTGGACTTAACAAGGGGCTGCAGGATAAAAGGCAGCTTCAGAAGGAGCCAAGGGCTGGCCAAGCAGGACGCTGACCCAGCCGGAAGCTGGACACTGACCAAGAGGGCTACCTGACCCAGGCCTACAGGAAGAGTGGACTGCCAGGACCCTGCTGGAGGAGACACACTGCTGGAGAGGAGAAACTCTACTGCAGAAGACTGGACTGTGTTTTGGAGACCAGATTGGACTTGGACTTGGACTGGAGGCTTCAGACGTTACCCCTGGAGTTAAGTGGAGTTTTGGGGAGGGAAAGCCTCTGGACAAGAGGACTTGCAGGGAGTGTCTGTGTTTGTAGCAATAAATTCTTGTTATTTGCTATAGATAAGGAGTTCTGTGTTCATTCCACTGCACACTGCAGCTGTTGTTCCTGGAAAAGGAGGGTGTTAATTAGCCAAAAAGTGGGCATTAGAAGGGAGTTGGGATATTTGTCAGAACACCAGATATATAATGTCCATGGGTTCTTCCGCATCCACATGCCTGTTGACCTTTTCAAAGAATTCTAAAAGGTTTGTGAGGCAAGACTTACCCTTACAGAAGCCATGCTGATTCTCCCTCAGCAAGGCCTGTTCATCTATGTGTTTTGAGATTCTATCTTTGATGAGGCATTCCACCATCTTACCTGGTATAGATGTTAGGCTGACTAGCCTATAGTTTCCCAGGTCCCCCCTCTTTCCCTTTTTAAAGATCGGCATGACATTTGCTACTCCAGTCCTCTGGCACTGTGGCCATTTTGAGGGACAAGTTGTATATTTTAGTCAAGAGATCAGCAACTTCATTCTTCAATTCCTTAATAACTCTTGGGAGGATGCCATCAGGACCCGGTGTCTTATTAATCTTTAATTTGTCAATTAGGTCTGAAACATCTTCTCTTTTCACCTCTATCTGACTTAGGGCACAATCCCAACCTGCGCTGGAGCAGGCAAGCCAGTAGGCAGGCAAGCCCGCCTCCTCCCCGCCCCCCATGCCTACCTTCGCCGCTTGTGTCCGCGCGGGTGCACTGGCACAAGCGGCGGGAAGGAAGCCACCGCCAGCCTCTGCATTGTTGCATCTAGATGCGCCGACGCAGCTTCCTCCCACGGAGGCGCAAACATGCTTTACGGCACGTTTGCGACCCTCCCAGGGCTCCTATGCCAGCATAAGTGCCCGTTAGGATTGCGCCCTTAACTCCTTGGTCAGGAGGGGCTATTTGAGCAACCGTATCTGCCCAAGGTCTTCTGCCATGAAGACAGATGCAAAGAACTCATTTAATTTCTCTGCCATCTCTAAGTCTCCTTTTATCTCCCCTTCCCCTCCCTCACCATCCAGAGGGCCAACCGCTTCTCTGGCGGGTTTCCTGCTTCTAACATATTTGAAGAAGCTTTCATTATTCCCCTTGCTGGCCATGCGTTCCTCTTAGTCTTGGTTGGCCTCCCGTATCACCTTCTTACATTTCTTTTGCCACAGTTTATGTTCCTTTTTATTCTCCTCGTTAGGGCAAGACTTCCATTTACGGAAGGAAACTTCCTTGCCCTTTAAGGCCTCTCTAACTTGGCTCATTAGCCATGCGGGCACCCTCCTGGACTTAGTCGAGTCCTTCTTCCTTTGCGGTATACACTTCTGCTGGGCCTCTATTACTGTTGTTTTAAGCAGCCTCCATGCACTCTGGAGAGATTGGACTCTTTTTACCTTCCCTTCCAACCTCCTTCTAACCAGCCTCCTCATTTGAGGGAAGTCTGCTTGTCAGAAGTCAAAAGTTTTTGTGACAGATTTGCGTGGTACTCTTCCCCCGACATGCATGTCAAAACAGATCACAGCATGGTCACTGTTCCCCAATGGCTCAGTAACATTTACATCTCTAACCAGGTCCTGAGTACCATAATATCAAATCCAGAGTCACCTGTGGTGGGCTCCACGACTAGCTGCTCTAAGGCACAGTCATTTAACATGTCAAGGAATCCAGTTTCTCTTTCGTGACCAGAACACAAATTGACCCAGTCAATGTGAGGATAATTGAAGTCCCCCACGATTACAACCCTGTCCCTCCTCGACACCTCCCTGATCTTATACCTCCCTGATATACAGGATCTTACACCTCCCTGATATCACTGGGTATCTTAGAGATTGCCTACTCCCGTACAATCCAGCTCATCCGCTTAGGTCATCAGAGAAGGCCTTTTTACAAGTGCCACCGCCTAAAGAGGTACATGGAGCAGCGGCAAGAAACAGGGCTTTCTCAGTAGTGGCACCAACGTTATGGAACTCCCTTCTCCTTGACTTGAGAATGGCTCCCTCTCTTGAGACTTTCGGCGAGGCCTGAAGACCCTTCTGTTTAAACAAGCCTTCTGAGTTCTCGGCCTTTTCAACACCTTTTAATATTTTTTAAATACTTGGTTACAGGCCTGATTCTTTTATGATTTGCTGCTCTATGCTCTTTTTACCTGATTACTTTTTATCTGACTACTGTTTTTATGATATGTGTTGTATACTTTTATCTGTTTTTAAATTATGTTTTTAATCTGTTTTAACCTGTTGTAAGCTGCCTTCAGTTCCTTCGGGGAGAAAGGTGGGATAAAAATAAAGTTATCATCATCATCATCATCATCATCATCATCATCTGTTTCCTCATTTCAAGGTCCCCTTCTGGTTTCTGGTCTAGAGGGCGATAGTACGCCCCCAGTATTACATCACTCCTCAGGCCTGGTAATTGAACCCACAGAGATTCTATGGTGGAGTCGGACCCGCCTTCAATCACTACTTTGCTGGATTCTATCCCTTCCTTAACATAAATGGCCACCCCACCTCCAACAGGGCCACCCTGTCCCTCCTGTAGAGTTTATAGCCCGGGATTGCGGTATCCCACTGATTCTCCACATTCCACCAGGTTTCCGTTATGCCCACTATGTCAATGTTTTCCCTTGTCACTGTTGCAAGGTCAAATGCAAAGTTCAAAAGCAAACTCAGTAAGTAAGAGTGGTGATCGTCTGCAAGCTTTATTTCGTTGCCAGCAACGAGCTTCTCAGGGACTCCTGTCCAAAGCGAAGAGAGCAATGAGAGCCATGTGGGAGCTCCCAAAACCCTCCCAGAGAGCAATTTTCCAGTGTGAGCCTCTCACTTATATTTGATTCTGGCTCCTTTGTTTGAGGAGTCTTACACTTCTCATTGGCTGGTGTGTGGCATCAGAAATGGGGGCTTTCTCAGGATTGGCCACAGATAACTTTGAATTACATTTTCAGACTTGTGGCTTTAAGTAAAAAATAGCTTTTCACTTTTCTGTGTATTTTATGCTTTGATCAAACTATTCTCACAGCTAAAATTCACTTCTGAAGCCACTATGCCCTTATATATGTGTTAATTACATTTTAAGCCATAATTATTAAAATATTGAAGAATGCATGCTAACTTAGTAATTTATTTGGCACTTCTGTGATGCTCTGGTGTAAATAACTCTCTCAGTATTCATTTAAAATGGCAAAACTGTTTTTTGATTTAAAGAGAAGCCTAAATGAACATTGTTTAAAAAGCCTTTTTTCCAAGAGTATTCATCTGTTCAGTTTAGTTTCATTTATCATACTAGCAATTAAGCTGAGATGGAAATTCCAGCTTCATACTCCCTTTTTTCATGAAGTGTTCACTTTATCTGATGACAGTTTGCCAAGAAACATTCCTTGAGACTAATTTACAGCCTGCTTGCAATTTGCAGTTTGAAGAGACCAAAATGCTTTTTGGTACTGAACATATAAGCATGCTAAACATATGAATATAACATTTTCCCTATTTCTTAAACATATAAACCAATAATTTGTTTTAAACTAATTTAGCTATAAACACCCATAAACATAGCATTGACATTTGATTCATTCAGCTTTGTTTGTTAGCATAAGTGGCTTTTATGGCCTTGTCTCATCACCAGACATTCCAGTTCTCCCATCTTCACTCGGAGACTTCGGGCATTTCCATAAAAGCATTTGTACATGGAATGCCCTAGGATGGGCTGCTTATTAGCAACTTTATCCCTGCAACCTCTCATTGTGCCAAACCATCTATCACATCCCATCGTGCTACCATTCCCAATTTCATCTCCTACTCTGTCTTAACCTTGTTGTTCTCTAATCACCCCATCCTCGTCCCATAGGGATGAGGAGTCCCGAACCAGATGCCCCTCAGCTCCTGTCGGCTTTCCCCCAGGGGTCAGTTTAAAAGCTGCTCTGTCACCTTTTTAATGTTATGCCCCAGCAGTCTGGTTCCATTCTGGTTCAAGTGAAGCCTGTCCCTCTTGTACAGGCCCCGCGTGTCCCGAAATGTTCCCCAGTGCCTAAGGAATCTAAACCTCTCCTCTGTACACCACTGTCTGATCCATGCATTGAGACCCCAGATCTCCGCTTGCCTAGCTGGCCCTGCATGTGGAACAGGTAGCACTTCCGAAAATGCTACCTTTGGGGTCCTGGCTTTCAGCTTCCTACCTAATAGCCTAAATTTGGCCTCCAGGACCTCCCAGCTACACTTGCTCACATCGTTGGTGCTGGTATGCCCCACTTACAACCTTACAATGCAGGTCACTATAATTCCTCTTTTTTTCAAAGCCACACAGTGATCATCTCTGGTGAGGTGAGACCTGAATCCAGGTGCCAGAACTGAGCTTTTCCTGCCATCTGCTGCAATGTACTAATTGTCTTGGCTATAAAAACACTCTTGCCATCCTTATGGCAATGTAGTTAAGAAGACTGAACCTAAAATCAGCTTATCTCTCATGGGTCTCCTCTTTATTTCCAATGGGGGGAAAAACTTCATTTTCCTCTGTGGCCCCAGTATGCTTCTTGTACAAACCTGCAGCTGCATGTAAATTCTTTCTTAATAGACATATATTTGTTTACTTATTTTGAGACTTTGGAGGGAGTTACAGTTTTTTGATGTAGGGTGGTAGTTGTCTTTTACATCACAACATAGATATTCACTGGTTTGCCTAATCATCCATGAGTCATATCTTGTACACCTATTAAAAAGATCTATTTGTTGAGAACAGGAAATGAAATTTCAGGAAGAATGCCTACTCTGGTTTCTGGTTCATCAAATCAAAATGAAATGTGTGTGGCTGTTTTGTTTTTTAAACATACACAGCACAATCCTATGCATGCTTACTCAGAAGCAAGTCCTACTGAGTTCAGTGATGCTTACTCCAAGGACAGCATGTATAGGATTGCAGCCACATGTGGTAATCCCATAAAAAATATAACAGATAATTTTCATGCAAATATTGAATGGCTAATATACATCCTAGTAGAATTTTGGCTGCAAAATGTTTCAGCTCCCTCTTTGTCTACTTCACTGGCAAACAAGGAACAACAAGTTCAGTATTCTAAACAGAGATTGAAGACTAAGGGCACAATCCTAACCCCTTATGGGGTTTCCAGCACTGACATAAGGGCAATGCAGCTCTGAGGTAAGGGAACCACATTCCCTTACTTTCAGGAGGCCTCTGTGAGTAACACCCAACTGCAGGATGCAGCACACGTCCCATTGGCACCACTAAGCCAGTGCTGGAAAGCACTGGCATAAGGAGTTAGGACTGAGCCCTAAGAGTTCAATCTTATCCAATTTTCCAGCACCAATGAACCATGCCATTGGGGTGTGCACTGCATCCTGCAATGAGAGTGCAGTCACGGAGGCCTCCTCAAGGGAAGGGAATATTTGTTCCCTTCTTTCAGGGCTGAATTGCAGCTGTGCTGGTGCTGGAAAGTTGTATAGGATTGGGCTCTTCATTATCAGGCAGAGACAGAAAGATACTTCTAGAGCCATCTTTGCTCTTTTCTGAGACTCTTCCACTGATTAAAGATTTTTAGTTCATTAATCATCTGTCTTTTTATAGATTTAATCAAATAATAATTGATTCCAGTTAACTAGATTTGCATATCACAAGAACCTCATGATAGGTGCTTTTGTTGAGTATTGAATGAAGTGTGATGTGACTTACAATATAATATGCAAACGCTCCCAGTCAATATTAGAAGCAAAGGACATCTTTAATTTTCTTTTCATTCCCTATCATAGTAACACCCCAGGGTCAAAGTGGTTTCAAATAGCAAACAGTGGTGCCCTTCAGAGCCAAATTATACATGCCATTGAAAGGTTTGCTCTCAGATCTAATATGGGATTTTAAAGTTACAAGCAGCTAGGCGGGGCAAATCAGAGCAGGGCTGTAAGGTGGGGGGTGGAATAACACTTCCCCAATGAGAGCTTTCGCCTTGATTATTATCCTGCATGCAGGAACATACCTATACATTCGCTTTCATTTTCCCCCTATTTACAACAAGAACTTTAAGACAGAGCAAACTTTATCAGATCCTAACCCAAAAACCTTCATGTGTGTATTTATGAGTACCCAATATAGTGGTAAGTTGCTACTCTTCTAGTAATTGACATACCTGCTCTACTTTTCTCAAGGTCCAACCTTAACCCCTACATATGTGTGCGAAGCGTGATCTGCTGCCTCAAGTCCATTTATGGTGGTATGAGAGGGGACGTGAAAGTCGGGATGCTCTGTGTGCCCATCGCTGCAGACCCCTGCCCCTGCTGACAGAGGTAAGTCAGCAGCAGCTATGGGTCAAAGATGGGGAGGAGGAGGTCCCAGAGCAGGGAGGGGGAGGGCAGGGAGCTGGAGAATGGGCTGACAGGGAAAGATCTCAGCTGCAAAAGTGCATACCAGATCTTATTAACCATTTTCCAGCCCACCCATCCCCTTTCCTCTCCTTAGACAGACACTAGCTACATAGCTGACATGGGTGTGAAGAGACACATAAGTGGCCAGGCAGAAGGCCTACCAAGGGTTAAATAAAAAAGTTTTTACTACCGTCTCATTGGCCTGCTGGTCAACCCCCTTCCCTGGTCAAAACCCCCTTCCTTCAAACACACAGGCTCTTCAGGCTAAAGCATGCTGTCAAGGATTCAGCTCTCAATCTGTTTTTGTTTGAATTGAGGTATTATTTTTCATACATTCACTTTGATAGCAGAAAACAAAGTGGATTCTCTTCCCCCCCCATTCCCCTTACAGCCGAAAAGAAAACAGTATTGCCTTCTGAAACAATCTCCAGTCAATTTTTAACTTTCAGAGCAGCTCTCCTCTCTTATCGATGGCATTTTCCCCCTTACACAGCCTGCTGACTTTTGAGACGGAGCCATCCCATGCTGCTTTCATCTGATTTGCATAAGAGCTCTACTTCCTGGTACAGAGCCTGTTCAGCAGCTTACCTGGCAGAGGGAGAGGGAGAGAAAAGAAAGGAGGAAAAAAAAAGAGAGGTGACAGCTCGAGGAAGGGAGGGGAGACTAGGAAGGCCAGGCTGGTTTTCTCTGTCTCCGTGGTCTGCTTTTGGGGTCTCAGGTAAGCTCTTCAAAGCCTTTCTACCGCACCACCCTACATGCGTCTTACTAGCTGCTGACCCACTTTATCTGACGTTCATTCGTCTCTGCTTGGGTGTGTTTCCTTTTCGATCACTAATTTTCTCCAGTAGCAAAATGGTTGAGTAAGAATGTTGACATTTTGAAAGTGGAGTCATCGAAAATATTTGCATCGGGGTCTAAAAAATGCCAGTGAGAGCCTAACTGTAACAGATCCTTATGTGTTGTTGGTGAGAAGACTTAGACCTATGTTCCTTGTCACTCTATGCTTTTTTTATAGGCCAAATGCAAAATGCTTGCCTACATGAGAAGAGTGCTAAAGCCTTTGTGTGTTATGATCACACATACACACATGAATTTTACAGTATGTTCCTGTACATACAGATTATGATGTAGTCACACAGATCTAAAATTGCTACCGCTTAGTGCAGATCTTGGAATCATATCCTTTTACAAGGACAGTGACATTTGTTCTATTAACAGAGCAACTGCAATGCTATCTGATTATTAGAAAAACAAAATATATAAGATAATCAGTAGTGATATGTATGTGTGTTGCGCTAACACTGGAAAGATCCAGGTTTAAATTCCTGGTCAACCATGGAGTTCTTTCAATCCTATCCAACATTTCAACCTTGATGCAGCAATTCCAAAGAGGCATGCACTCCGTCCTGTGGGGGGGGGGCAGTCACAGAGGCCTTCTCAAGGTAAGGGAAGATTTGTTCCCTTTGCTGCCTTGTGGCTGCATCAGTGCTGGAAAGTTGTACAGGATTGAACCCTCACTGTTACCTTGGGCCAGTCACTCACAACCAAATCTCATAAGGTTGGTATAAGAATAAAGGGGAGAGAGAGGAATATCCCATGTATGTTGTCCTGAGCTCTTTGAAGAAAGGGTGGTTTATAAATGTAAAAGTAATAAGTATGCACAACTTTTGAGTTACACAGAACTCCTCATCAGGCAAAATGAAAGTTAAGGCTGCAATACTAAGCATGTTCACTGAAAAGTAATGCCACTGAAGCCCATTGAACGTGCTTCCTAGTATGTATGATTAGGATTCTGCTGCTAAACTATGACATAGAGAAAGAAAAACTATTAAGTCCTGATGTCTTCTAGTTTGCAATGTGTGTTTAAATGGTCAAAAGCTTATTTTTTCCCCAATAGCTCACAAGAGATCTTTTGGTCCTGCTACAGGTTTAATATAGCTAGGTAAATAATAATCCCTATTTTAGTATAATACATACTAGTATAGTATAGTATAGTATAGTATAGTATAGTATAGTATAGTATAGTATAGTATAGTATCAACCTTCCAGTTTTTTTCCAGTGGAGGAACATCTCAATACCATAGACTGGTAAAAGCTGAAATTGACAGTCAAGGATGGCCTTTAGTGCTGCTGCGTCATGCCTCATATATGTCTGTGAATGAAGTTTGTAGAAAACAGAAGGCCAGGTTAGGTGGACTATTGCAGTGGCCCCCGAGACTTTTCCTCTGCTCTTTTAAGTCAAACGTTTGTGAGGAAAACCTCTGGAGGCAAGTGTAATACATACACACACCAGTCCTATCATCTTCCCATGCCAGTGCTCTGGCTCAAGGCTTGTCTCTTAGTCTTAAATAGCATCAATCTGAAGGTCATCACAGAGGGTTTATTGAGTCCGCCATTCTCCACTGTGCTTTCTTTCTCTCTACTTTTGGAAAAGGTTTAATCAAAAGCAGGTGAGTTTGAACAGACATGTTCCTCAGGGGACTCATACACTGACACATACCCTGAAACCAGAAACGGCATGGATTTCAAAACGGGCTCTGAGGAATCCTACTGAGAACTGTAAAGATGGGCTTGAGCACAAAGGCTACATCTGAACTTGCTTGCGTGCTGAACCTATTCAGATTGGAATTTGAACTGTCAATGTGGAGACACCTCCGGAATAAATTAGACAAATGGTGTGCGTGTCTTCTCAGCATCTGTTCTGCTTTAGATCTTCTCCTCCCTCTCCCCAGCCTGAATGGGTGCTGCTCTTTATCTATCAACACAGCAGTTTAGCTATGGACACTGCTGTTATCGTCAGTTTAACTGAGAGGAAACACCTCCCTTTGCTGTGGGGCTTGCTATTCCTTCAACCACGGAAGGCTGCCTCCAAGGCTAGGCCTGTTCTGAGTCAGACTGGAAAGAGCCTTCCCAGAAGAGGCTGAGAGTCTTCTGCCAAACAGCCTGCTGTAAGTGACTTCAAGGTTACTTACAGAATGAATCTGTGTTGCATAACTTTGCACTTAAGACAAGGAAAGGGAAGGAAAACACAGGGGCTGGTCGGAGTGCAATGCTTGTTTTCATTCATCAAACTGTGCAGATTCCGTAACCAAGAAGTTGGTTCATATGTATATATTAGGATCCGCTTTGGGGTGGATCCACATTTTGCATGGATCCACAACACTTCAGAAATCAGTATTTTGGGAGGCAAATGTCCACAGTGTGAACAATGAATTTTGTATGCAGGATTCTTTTTGTTGAAATTTTCAAAAGCTAAAGAATTAAAGTTGGAGCAGGGAAAAATAAGAGAGAGAGTAGAAGAATACAGAGAGATAAGAAAAGCCCCGCTGGATCAGGCCAAGGGCTCCTCTAGTTCAGCTTTCTGTATCTCATAGTGGCCAGCCAGATACCTCCGGGAGACATGTAAAACATTCAAAGGAAATAGGATTTCCTGTTTCACAGAGTAAGAATGTTTTATTCTGGAAGAGATACTTGTCTTTGCATATCAAATTTAAGCCATTCATGTTTACCTGCTGTTTTGCCAAATTCCCAGGCCAAGTTTCACTTAGGAAACTTATGCCCACTTTAAGCTAGTTAGCTCCCCTTCTTTCCCCAACAATGACCCTAGTTCTGCATTGCTGGACCCACCACCAGGGTAGCTCGCCTGTTCAACCTGCAGAGGTCCTCCTGTCTCCTGCCAGCAGCTTCTCCAGCAACACCTTGGTCCTCAGCAGCTCTTGGGCATGACAGCCATATAACAATCTCCAGTGTCTCCAGCAGTCTCTGTTCCAGCAGTCTCCAAAGTCCATTCATTCTTCCTTTAATCAGTTAGTCCATCAGCAGTTCCAGTAATCCATTAGTTCCTGTTCCTTCCTCCTACTATCCACCAAACTCTCCCTTCATCAGGTGCTTCTTAAGAACATAAGAACAGCCCCACTGGATCAGGCCATAGGCCCATCTAGTCCAGCTTCCTGTATCTCACAGCGGCCCACCAAATGCCCCAGGGAGCACACCAGATAACAAGAGCCCTCATCCTGGTGCCCTCCCTTGCATCTGGCATTCTGACATAGCCCATTTCTAAAATCAGGAGGTTGCGCATACACATCATGGCTTGTACCCCATAATGGATTTTTCCTCCAGAAACTTGCCCAATCCCCTTTTAAAGACGTCCAGGCCAGATGCCGTCACCACATCCTGTGGCAAGAAGTTCCACAGACCGACCACACGCTGAGTAAAGAAATATTTTCTTTTGTCTGTCCTAACCCGCCCAACACTCAATTTTAGTGGATGTCCCCTGGTTCTGGTATTATGTGAGAGTGTAAAGAGCATCTCCCTATCCACTCTGTCCATCCTCTGCATAATTTTGTATGTCTCAATCATGTCCCCCCTCAGGAGTCTCTTTTCTAGGCTGAAGAGGCCCAAACACCGTAGCCTTTCCTCATAAGGAAGGTGCCCCAGCCCCGTAATCAACTTAGTCGCTCTCTTTTGCACCTTTTCCATTTCCACTATGTTTTTTTGAGATGCGGCGACCAGAACTGGACACAATACTCCAGGTGTGGCCTTACCATAGATTTGTACAACGGCATTATAATACTAGCCGTTTTGTTCTCAATACCCTTCCTAATGATCCCAAGCATAGAATTGGCCTTCTTCACTGCCGCCGCACATTGGGTCGACACTTTCATCGACCTGTCCACCACCACCCCAAGATCTCTCTCCTGATCTGTCACAGACAGCTCAGAACCCATCAGCCTATATCTAAAGTTTTGATTTTTTGCCCCAATGTGCATGACTTTACACTTACTGACATTGAAGCGCATCTGCCATTTTGCTGCCCATTCTGCCAGTCTGGAGAGATCCTTCTGGAGCTCCTCACAATCACTTCTGGTCTTCACCGCTCGGAAAAGTTTGGTGTCGTCTGCAAACTTAGCCACTTCACTGCTCAACCCTGTCTCCAGGTCATTTATGAAGAGGTTGAAAAGCACCGGTCCCAGGACAGATCCTTGGGGCACACCGCTTTTCACCTCTCTCCATTGTGAAAATTGCCCATTGACACCCACTCTCTGCTTCCTGGCCTCCAACCAGTTCTCAATCCATGAGAGGACCTGTCCTCTAATTCCCTGACTGTGGAGTTTTTTCAGAAGCCTTTGGTGAGGGACCGTGTCAAACGCCTTCTGAAAGTCCAGATATATAATGTCCACGGGTTCTCCCGCATCCACATGCCTGTGGATCTTTTCAAAGAATTCTATAAGGTTCGTGAGGCAAGACTTAACCTTACAGAAGCCATGCTGACTCTCCCTCAGCAAGCCTGTTCGTCTATGTGTTTTGAGATCCTATCTTTGATGAGGCATTCCACCATCTCACCCGGTATGGATGTTAGGCTGACCGGCCTATAGTTTCCCGGGTCCCCCCTCTTTCCCTTTTTAAAAATAGGCGTGACATTTTCTATCCTCCAATCTTCTGGCACCATGGCCGTTTTGAGGGACAAGTTGCATACCTTAGTCAAGAGGTCTGCAACTTCATTCTTCAATTCCTTAATAACTTCTTCTATCCCTGAGGGCCCTATTGCCTTCAAGAGGCTGCAGCTGTGCAGCACACTCACTACAATCTAAGGCCCTGGTGTTGACCCCATGCTTGCCTGCCAGAGCAAGGGGCCACTGTTGACACCACACCCTATTTCCAAGGAAGGAACTTGCACATTTCCATTACACCTGCTTGAGTATTTACGAGCATAGACGCTTTGGTAGTTTTAAGATATTATTCACTATTGGAAGCCTGTAGCTGAAGAATTTGGTGACGAGTTAATTCAGAGCAGTACTTTAAGTTCACCCTCCCTTCCAGAACGCACACATACGCACACCTTTTTGGCCCTTGTTGCTTTTTTGAGTTGTCCGTTACAATTGCCCTTTCCAGACTTGTTTCTCATGCGTAGACAGAACACGTGGAGAGCAGAGTGGAATCACACCTTTTGCCTCCTCCATCAACTTCCACATACCTACTAGGCCTTCTGCAGTACTTCTGGAAAGGACTCCATGCTGCACTGACACTAGAAGGCATGACTGGCAGAGTTCTGCTGTCAGGTCTAGACTGAGCAATGTCTTCCTGGCACTCTGATCCACAGTCCCCAGCCATCCTTTTCTGCTCACTCACTTCCTATCATCAGTGCACATCCCTGGTTCTGCTCTCTGCTTGACTTTCTTTACTCCATGCCTTTACCATGCATTGTTTCTTTACATTTCTTGACTTCTTAAGCCCAGCGCAGCCCGAAACTGCCCTCCACCCTGCCAGAGCCACTGTCCTCCCAAATCTGCACTGGCCTAACATGGGCTCTTGAATCAAAGCAGGAAATGCAGAGCATGCTGGGTTCATTCCCACTGCACTCCACATTTCCTGCTTCATTTTAACAGCCCACATGGAGGGAGAAGCGATTGTGCCCTGTCCTCCACTGGGCTCCTTAGACAACAGAAAATGCAGAGCACACTGGGATAGTTCCTACATTTCCTATTTGGATTCAAGAGTTACAGAGAAAGGAACCTGAACCGCTATGTTCCAGTCCTCAGATTACAATAGGACTCCTGCCTTCTTCTTCTTCCTGGAGAAAAGAGCAAGGTGAAAAAGCCAGATCGCTGCACTCTGAGGATCAGAAAACAGCAATTTCACTCTTTCCTCTGTGAAGGCTCTTTAAATGAAGCTATCCCAGCATGCTTCACATTTCTTGCTATGTTTAAAGAGCCTGCATAGAGGAAGGAGCGGGTAAAGAAGATGGCTCCATCTGTAGCAAACTGAGGAGAGGTGGTGGTGGGCATCTCTTCGCCGCAACCCCAGGTGCTGCCAGTGGTATCTCACTTCATGGATGGGCTGGTCCATCTGTCCACTTTCTTCTGCCACCTTGGTTCTTGACCATTTTTTCATGCACTAATTTTATCTCCCCCTCCCATCCACAACTTAAATTCCGTGGAAGCCCTAGGCTACATGAGATTGTTTTGGAGCTCCTCTCTAATTAGCACTTTATTGGGTCCATTCTTTGTGTCCTTTATCCTTGTCCTCAAGCCTCCACCCACCTTGCCTTCAGCCTTCCTGCTTCTAGTCTCCCTGTCCCATAGTTGTCTATATCCAGGACCTCTTTCCAGTCTTCAGCTTGCTTTTGTGTGAGATCTTGATCTCAGCCAAACGGACAATCTTCCTTTTCCTCACAAAAGCCCCCACTGCTGTCAATATCAAAATATTTCCACATCTCCTATGAACCCATTTCTAGCCAAAGAACAGGGTTTAACTTGTGCCAGGTCTCACTGGGGTTCAGCCATAGCATCTGTTTTCAATGTCGTGGCACCATTCACCATGCTTCCCGTTTCCTTCCAGCAGTGAGAAGTTCCAGGGGCAGCACTGATCAAATTTTGGCTTCCTTTGGAGGTGAGGTCGCTGGAGTCTGATGGTGTCTGTTAAAGATTTGCTTTATTTCCAAGTATACAGCTTGAGTATTAGATGGAGGTAGACAGCAAAATGCTTCTACAGGCACCAACAGGTTACACAGTTCCCCAGAGAGGCTTCCCTGTACCCTGAAAGATGCTGCTAGAATACAGCTCTCTCTTGACTTCCATCCCAGTATCTGACTGCAGTCTTACCCACATTTACCTGGGAATAAGCCTCATAGGGCACAAGCCTAAGCCCTTATTTCAGTGCTTTCCAGCACTGGCATTGCGGAGTCAATGGGACGTGTGCTGCATCCTGCAGTTGGGTGTCACTCATGGGGGCCTCCTCAAAGTAAGAGAATGTTTGTTCCCTTACCTCAGAGCTGCACTGAAAAGCACTGACATAAGGGGTTAGGATTGCGCCCATAAGGGATCGTATTTCTGAGTAGACATGCATAGGATTGGCAGATCCAAGTCTGCTAAGCTGTGGTAAAACCATCACCTCTTTTTACACTGACCATAAATGGGTGGAGGGATGGGTGGTGATGGCATCTCGCCTAGATGCCTTTAAGGGGGATTAAACAAATTTCTGGAAGAAAAGTCCATTATGGATTACAAGTCATAATAGGTATGTGCAAGCTCCTAATTTTAGAAGTAGGCTACTTCAGAATGCCAGATGCAGGGGAAGGCACTGGACACAGCTTGTGTCTTGCTATCTTGTGCGCTTCCTGAAGCATTTGTTGGGCCACTGTGAGATACAGGAAGCTGGACTAGATGGGCCTTTGGCCTGATCCAGCGGGGCTCTTTTTATGTTCTTATGAGAAATGAATCACCTTAAACTCTCACCTCATCCCTTTCTCTCAGGGTTATCTTAGGATACCTGCAATCTCTGCAGACGCTGATGGTGCCCCCCATTCTTCTAGGGCAGTTACCCATTGAGACAGCACCCTGGAGTCATGAATACTTCATGCACAGACATCATTGGCTTCCTGAGCTAGCAGTCTGCAACCTGTGAAAGATAGTTGCCTAGCTAGCATTCACATTCACAATTACAACCTCAAATCCATTGCAAGACAAAGTTGGAATAGATGCAAGTGCCCTTGAGACATGAAGAATGCATTTCTCTCACCACAGTTAAAGAGCTGAGCTCCAATACATTAGGAACTAGGGACAAGAAGTGCTTCCAGATGGGAGGGTGTCATTTCCAGGCACAGCTGAGGTCTGGCATGTTTTTGTACCAATTAAGCATTGCAAAAGAAATGTCAAGACATGGACAGACATGCCTGATGTTGAGGAGCTCCATATAACTAGGTTCACTTGATAACCTTCTTATTGGCACTGCAGTATCCTCTGTTACATGTACATGGCCATTCACCACTTGAAGTGGCAGCCAGACTGCACTCTTTGGTGTGTCACTGTTTGCAACAGCTGTAAAGTGCGCTACATCACTGGAATGTGTGTTCCGGCAATGCAGTGGGCCTGATAGGATTGGACCGCTGATCTTTGTGCTTAGTAGCATGTGCATTTCCCTTGTCCACCGCTGCCTGCAAGGATCTGTGGATGCGAACTCTCCAACTAGATGGTGTGTACAGTGAAACAACCTATTCATGGGAGAGCAGGGAATGGGGGCTATAGATTCCCTCCCACTGTTCCCCCAACAGACAATTGGCACTGTCAGAAAGTTATTTCCTTACATTTTTATCCTGACCTTTCTCAGAGCAGTGCACACCCAGTCCGTGTTATCATTCCAACAACCGTGTAAGGTAGGTTAGGATGAGACAATGACTGGCACAAGGTCACACACTGAGCTTCATGGCTGAGTGTGGATTTGAAACTGGGTTTCCCTGCACCTAGACTGACTTTGTAACCACTATACCATGCTGTTTTCTGATATTACGACATTGACCATGTCTTAGGCATGGATATTAGGAAATGATGGATATAGCATCTTTTGCACATGTGGAATCTGGTCCAGAAGAGGATTGATGCGTTGACCTGCTTCCCTACGTGAATACTTCTTACAGGACTGAGGTGGCTGACTACTGTGACGTATCATGTTATATGATGCTAAAATATGATTTTATTTCACCATGGTGTTCTGTCTCTAACAAACTTTCTTTGGGATTAGGGAGTTAAAACTATTGGGGCCAAAGGAATGTGTTTCATCTGCTGAAGATTATCTTCCAGGCACTGGGGCTTGATTAAACCATGATTAACTGATGTGCCTGAAACAAACCTAGCATAATGCTCTCCATAATGCCAAAATCCCATGCATGCACCATTTAAAAAAAAATTGTAGTCAAGTCACACTGTTCATCTGGTGTCACTGTCTGCTACTAGCAATCTGTATTGTGTTCTTTGTCTAAGTTGTAAACTCTGTGTAAAAAAGTAATGTTCAGCCTTATATTTTAGGTGTGTGCTAGGCTTCTGATCCAGTCAACATCTTCTCTAAAAATGTTTTAGAGGTGAATTTATCACACCTTTGCTTCAGAAATGAAAATATTTTGAATATTACTTCTGAAGAGATGAGCATTATTATAGTTAAAATCGACAGGACTCTTGGTATGTTCCCACAGTTCTCAGTGGTTTTTCCTCTGCAGAAACTGAAGACATTAAATTGGATTTGTTTCAATTTTATATTGAACTTTTCCTGTTATGCAACTACAGAATGAGCAAGGCTTGAAGGGAGTCATCAAATCAGCTGTACTGGAACACAATATTATGCTTCCAAACTTGGCAAGAAAGTAACCATGACGAACATGTGCTTCCTCAAATTAAATGCATGGATTTTTGGACCAGAGAGCTACACAGGTCAGAATGGAGAAACAAAAAATTCACTTGTCAGAAATATAGTTTTACCTATTCCGTCTGAGATGTACAAGGTCAAATGAAACGTTAATTCAGATGGTGATCCTAAATTAACAACTCTTATTTATATGGGTAGTGGAACAGGATATTTTAGCCACACACCTTGAACCTTAATCTAAGTGATTAATACCCCAATCCTCAGCTTCCAAGTGCCTACTGGAGCAGAGGCGCAAAAGTGGTTACCGCTGTATCTAGCAGGTGCTGGGAAACAGCCAGAGGGACTTTCATCCCCTTCCCCTGGAGAAAGTCCCAAGCCTCGCAATGGGGCTTCTCAAGTCTGTGCTCTTTTGCCGGTGCAGACTTGAGAGAAAGGCCTGACACGGAGTTTAGGACCCCCTCCCATCATCCACAGGCCCAGGGATAGTATAGTATTATCTCAGTGGCCTACCCTATTCTTCCACACAGATTGGAGAACATCAGAAGACGGCATTCATGGAAGACCTTGTGGTGTGTGTGGGTGTGAGAGAGAGATTTACTAAGTATGATTTTAAGCGACTGATTAAATAAAAATAACTGATATAGAAGCATAGGACTAGAATGTACCTGGACCTGCCTCTGGCTTTAATACGCTCATCTTTATACTGGAACAAACATCATTTATGAACATTCTGTTTTGAAGTACCATAGCTCAGAGGCACAAGCAAGATGACAAACATATATAAAGCGTGAGGTGCAAAGAAGGGGAGCTGTTTTTGCAGCAGATTCACTAACAGTGCAAACCGAAGCATATTAGTCAAAAGTAAGCCTTACTGAGTATAATGGGACTTACTCCTAGGTAAATGGGTATAGGATTGCAGCCTGAAAATATCATAGGCCTTCTGTTTGGGAGGGTGTAAAAGCCAGAATGGAACAGGCCAGAACTTCTATGTTATAAATAAAATTATTGTAAAAAAAAAAAAAAATGGAATTGTTGGAGACATTCAAGAACAATATTTCAGCAATGAGACCCTTGCAACTGGAAAACCTTATTAACCCCTTAGCCAGAACCCATTTTTAAACAACAAAAAATTGGAACACATAGTTCCAAGGCATCCAAACTAAACAAATTCATATTCCACATAAATGGGAATGATGTTGGGCTTCTTGGGCAGAGGTTTTTCCAAGCTCCATGATTTCTTCACTAGGGTTGCCAGAAGCTGACTCTGAAGCAAAGCAGGAGTCCAACCATTGAACTGATACAACAGTTCTTTCTATAGTTATTTAAGTGTCAGTATCTGAAGACGTTTTCTCTCAGGGCCTATGTCCCACTGACATATGCTAATGATGTTTCACATCTGCAATCAATGCTTTAACTTCTTTTTGGGGGGTGGGGGCAGTGGAGGATGAAGTTGGAGGCCTGGGCCCTGGGCAGGGGGTATCCAAAGCAGCAGTGGCACACAGGGGAGTGACTGGGGTGACGTGTCGCCCCTCCATGGCACTTCGGGTGTTTCCTGGGCTCTCTGTGGGGGCAGGGTGCAGTGCTCATCACTGAAAGTGGTGAGCGCCATGAAGTTTGGCCTCCTGCCCACACTTGCCTCCATTTGGCTCCAGCATAGAGCCATTCTGGAAGCAGAGAAGGGTGTCAGGTGCAGGGGTGATGCATGATGCAGGGTGTGTGATGTTTTCACATTACTGTCTCTCCCAGCTCTGGGTGCCACGATGCTCCAAGACACTGTTGAGTAGTGGTGACTGATCCACCTTCTTTTCTATGGTTTCATTGATTCGTCCTGAAATGTTTATTATACAGTGGCTCGCAGTTTAGCTGTTTTCCTTTTTCAGCATTCTACCATTCAGTATTTCAGCAAAGCCTGACCTTTCTATTCAACATAAAAACATTAAAAAAAACATTTGGCATGGAAACTTTCCTGGGAGGAATATAATTGGCCAAGACAGAAATATCTCAGGGTCAAACTATATCTCATGTTAACAGCATCATCATGCTGTTCCTAAGCCTGGCTTGCTTGCTTGCTTGCTTGCTTGCTTTCTTTCTTTCTTTCTTAAAAACAATGACGGGGCCCAATCTGGATCAGGAGCACAGTGTGTGGCGTCTGGGGCAGGGGCAACCCAAGCCCTCCTGATGCATGAGGTGGTGCGTGCGAAATGCTGCCTCCCTTACCTCGCAATGTGCCAGCTTCTGCTCCTCCCACTCCCCAGATTGGAAAAGCAAGAGGAGAACAAAGCAGAAGAGGAAGTGTGGAGGAGAGTGGTAGGGTTGAGTGTGAAGCTCCACACTTCCTCTTCTTCTCTGTCTCCAGTGGTGTAGCTAATGATCGTGTAGCCCGGTGTAAAGCTCAAAATGTTGCCCCGGAAGTGATGTCACGCCTGGGCTTTTTCAAAGGTGAAAAGGCATCTATCTACTCTCTGGGGTCAAAGAAGATTTGTAGCGCCCCCCCCCCCCGACAAAATCAAATTAATTAAATAAATAAATAAAAAGTGTGCCCTTGATAGGTTCGAGACACTGTCTTGGGGTGAAGAGGGATGGTTATTCTTCTCTTGCTAAATATAAGAGGAGCACCTCTTGAACAATTGTCTCATACGTCCATTTTGAGTTAAGAAAATCTACTTTTTGTTCTATAAGGCAATTGTGTTTTCATTTTCTGGTTAATTAGCCATAACTTTTGATAGAATACAGATATTCCAGTGGGGTTGATTTCATTGCATTCTACATTAAATTACCTTTCCAATGATATATAACATAATGGTATTAATCGTATATACCAAGATTTTCACAATTTTTGTCACTAGTGTCAAGCTCAGCTTGTTGCCCCCCTAAAGCTTGATGCCCGGTGTAACTGCTACCCCCTGCACCCCCTTAGCTACGCCACTGTCTGTCTCCTTCTTGTTTTCCAATCCAGGGGGTTGGAGGAAGGATATAAGAAATGGAGGTGAGTGGTGGATGAGAGTGTGCACCCCCAGCCAATCTTCTGCCTGAAACCACCACTTCAGTAGGTCTCATAGATGAATAGTGGGGTTCACTATTTCTCTAGTTTCCCGTTTCTCTACCTGTCACTTTTCTGATCCAAATTGCTTTGCTTTCTTTCTCCACTAGGGAGGAATTTGGAGCACATATGTAATGAGAGAAAAAGAGTTAAGCATCTCTTCTCTTCTTCTCCCCACCCTTCTGCTGGTTCTTTGCCACTCTAACAACCCAATTCACCATAACTCACTGTGTGGTGATGCAGCAGTGCCAACACAGCATCTGCTGTATCCAGTGGGGGAATTTCAGTATGTTGAGGCTTTCTCAGTGTAAGAGAACATTGTCAGGATTATTTGGTCAAATACCCCTGAAGGAAATTAGCTGTCTGAATAGGACAAGGCCTTGATGTCTGGGCCTGTGGATGTAAGCCCATGTAAATGTATGTGTATACCTGTATTTAACTCTCTGTATCCCAAGTGACTCCCATGTAACCAATGAAATGCATATAAAACTGCTGAATCACAATGACTATGCACCTGCAATGCAAATGAATGTAAAAATGTAACTGGCGCACCATGGGAGCGGATACAATCAGTCACAAGAGGATGAAGCAATGGGATGAGGTCATCCTAAATGTGATTGGTGCACTGTAGTATATAAGGAAGGCAGGTACAACCTACCTTTGTGGGTTGTTGTATGGAGTTGGAGAGAGTGGGAGTCTGTGTCAGAGAGTTGGAGATTTATTGCTGTAAATACGTTTGCTGATTTGCTGCTGAAGAGACTGCTTATCTATTCATAGTCTGTAAATACAGCCTGGTGGTGGACATCTGCCTTGTCTGTGTTCTTCTGGGACTTCTTTGGTGTCCTTGGAGCTAGCAATCTGCTGCACTCTGCTAGGAACTGGCACTGCACTACAAAATTCCTCAACAAACATTTGTTTCCCTGTTCCAGGGTAACCACCAGCTGCTGTCATGGGTCAGCTTGGACCTGCACAAGCAATATCACTAGCGCAAGACCACACTATACTGTGAAGGTGAATCAGGCCCAGTTAGAGGGTAGGATTCAGTGTTCACTGCTGCCACCAAACCACCCCCTTCCTGGGCTCAATCTGTCCTCCACCCAACCCCCACCTCCTCACCGTTCTGCCCTCCCCTGTCCCATTTCACCCCCTCCTTGCCACTGACCCCTGCATGGCCTTACATGCACCAGTGGGTGTCCTCAGTCTGTCTTCAGATGGACCTAGCCACTCACTGATTGTGGCAGCCAGGCCACATACTCCAGTGGTGTCGCATTTGCGACAGCTGCAAATTGTGTTATGCCAATGGAACACACAACCCACCTGCATAATGCAACCATAGGATTGGGCCATAAGGCTGTAATCCCATACTCACTTACCTGAGAGGAAGCACCATTGAATACAATGGGATTTACTTCTGAGTACCCATGCATAGGATTGTGCTGTAATTCCTCTATATCCAAATCATGTTTGTTTTTTTCCTTAAAAAAGAAAAGGTAGTGGGGGTTTCATTACTGCATTGGTGTGTAATTTTTATCTAGGATCTCAAAATAAAGTATTTGGCAGTATAGCAACATTTTTATCAGTGTGAATAAAGTGGACCAGTTCTGTTGCCAGCTTTTGCATAACACCTCTGCTAACCTAAAGTACAGTACTTATAACACGTCACATTTTGAACTCTAACATAATTTTATTATTTAGGAGCATAATTATATTCCATAGATCTCTACAGTAAAATTAAGCACCTGCTTAACACACTCCTGTTAAAATCATTAGGCCATAAAGCTGCTCAGATTTGGTTAGATGTTTCTCAATTGAATTTTTTTTGTACTTTATCCCAGATTTTCTGTGTCATGTTGCTTCTTCAGACCTGCAGACAATAGCTGATGGAGGAATGCACATTAGCCAATACTTTCTCAAATTAGCATTTCTCTACAGCGGAAACACCAAAAGCACAGATTTTCTGATGTGTTTGCTGATGCTTCCTCCAAAAATGGAGGAAAAGGCAGGGTCTAAAGAGCTTAACTAAATAAAACATTCCACACAGGATTGGCTCCTGCACAAGGCACCCTTGGGCAGCTGCCAAAAGGCCCATGCTGCTAGAGCAGTCCACTGCTGGCCGCTACTATAGTCCTTTGGGAAGGGTTGGGCTTAGCCTATACTGTGATGGCAGATGTGGGTACTTTCACAATCAGTGGGCCAGAAGCAGAAACAGTGGTATTCTACTCAGTGGCTGCTGCCTGCCTCCTTTTTTCCTACAAGTATCATCTAGCATTTTGGACTCTAACATAATTTTATCATTTAGGGGCATAATGTTATGTGGACTTTGTTGGAGAAAACACGTGGCTGGTAACAACTGGTGGCTAGAACTTTGTTGCTTCTGGTGGCCCATTAAGAAATCCATGGTCTACCATCATGATAAGGGAAGAAGGCCCAGCAGAAGTACCCTTGCCAAGGGCCTCTTCAGAGCTGGAGCAAGGCCTGTACACATCCATGGTAAAACTACAGGTGTGCGCCACTTAACGATGGGGATATGTTCACCAATCCCCATTGTTATGTGATTAGGTCATTAAGTGAACATTCGGTTCAATCTATTGCCTTTGTTGTGTAAACAGACACTAGCTGGCTGCACAGGCTACTGGAGATTGCCTCTTGCATTAAGAAACTTTCTGTTATGTAAACAGACACTCTGCTGCAGGCTATGGGAGATGCGATTGCCTCATTAAGAGCATCTTCATTGTGCTTTGCCCACCATCATATATGCAGTCTGTCATTAAGCGAATGGTTGATAAGTTGCAAATGCCTGTATTTTAAAAATCTTAATTTAAGAGATAAATAGTCACCAACTTCAACTCCACCACCACTTGAAAGAATAGTGTAATTAAAATGTGACCTTAAAAAAAACAAAGCCAATATTGCTGAGATAATACTCTTTTTTATATATTATATCTTTTTGAAGGTCTGTTTATGATAAAACACTGTCTCATTTATTTCTTGAACTTCTGCTAGGATACTCAGTGGTAATCTTTTTGACTTTGTTTTTCCCTCCAGTTGCCATTTGGAGTGAATATATATATTTTCACAGAATTTCTTCTGAATATTGAAATGACCTCCCTAACAGGTTAGTCCTTTTCTACCAGCTTCATGCAATCATTCTTTCCTTAAACAGAATTTAAACAATGCTGACAAAACCCATTATACAGCTGATAATTCTTTAGCTGTCTAATCTTGAATCATGTAACTAGTTGGATATAAAATGTTTATATAAGGGAAATTGTGAGATAATACCTTGTATTTCTTTTCCATTTTTAGGCAACCCAGTGGGTCGAAGCATACCTGTTGAAGTTGATGAAACGGGTGACTGGTCTCCATTCCCAGAACACTCATTGGAAGAAGCTTTGGAACCTCCTGGTGACAACAGAGGAAACTTGGGACCCGCAGAATCTTCTCCATCTCAGATGTCTTTGGATTCATTGGCTGAGCAGTCATGTTTTCATAAGCAACTTAAGCATGTAGATTATCGTAACGCGGTGCTGGAAGAGTATAAGCAGCAGTATGATTTTAGAAGGGCAATACCTTCTGGCTCATCTATTGAATCAGCAGCCACATCAGAAGTTCATCTAGATAGAATGAACAACCTTGTAATATCAAGACCGTCAGCTGATTCTCCTGACACTGGACATAGTTCAAGCAGTTTGCAGAGAGGTTCATCTGATGTTTTCCAAAATTCACTTGGTGAAAGTCAAGACAATGCAAAATCTACTCCACACCAGGATAACAGGACACCACTTGAACTACGAACAGAAGACGCAGGATATAACTCTCAGCCTCTGGATGTTATGGGCATCAGGCACCTAGAACCTCCACTGCCCCTTACATCTATGTTTAACCTGCAAGACATTCCAATGCCTCTGATGTCCAAAGAGTTTCCACAGATGGATCCTAGACTATATCCTGTATTCCCACGAATGCCCCACCCTTGTGCTTCTCGACAAGCTCAGTGGCTTCCTAGATACATTCCAGCTGATATATGCTACCAGAATCCATGTAAGTCAATTTGTCAGATTTTCAGTTTTTTTTTTTTTTTTACCAATTTAGTTAAGGCCATTTTGGGGGGCAAACTGATACTCTTATTTCCTACTGTTTTTCATCAAACGGTTTGTATGTTGTTGATTTCCAGTATTTGTTCCAAGTCTTTTATGTTCCAAGATCTTAGCTATAGCAGTGACTTCATTAAAGTTGAACATTCAGTTTGATAAATCAGCACCCAAACTCAAAGTTTACACACAAAACAAAGCAAAGAAACTCTGCTAATCTAGGGCCCAATCCTAACCAATTTTCCAGTGCCGGTGTAGCTGTACCAATGGGACATGCAACACGTCCTGTGGTGGGGAGGCAGTCACAGAGGCCTCCCTCAAGGTATGAGAACATTTGTTCCCTTACCTCAGAGCTGCATTGCAGTTGCACCAGTGGTGGAACATTGGATAGGATTGAGCCCTTAATCTGCTTCCTTTCTTACAACCACACCTAAAGCTGTACTAGAGGCTCTCTGTTGAATGCTGAATTGTACTAATTTGATTATCATAATGTATTTTTCTTTTATGAGGGTGAAAGTTGTATCTGTCTTTTATTACTGGGTTTAACGTCTTCATTTTATCAATGGAATCTGGGACTTAAAGCCAGTATTTCTCAGGAACGTTTATAAAAGAGCATATTGATGAAGTGGCCATTGCATAAGCATGGCAGGCTCTGTTCACTGGAGTTTGTATTTGCGTTTATGTATCCAGCAGAGACATAATTCCTTTCTGAATAGTGAAATCACGTCATCTCCCAGACATTAAGAAACTGTGTGGAGAAGTACCACCCATGCCCATAGCAAGGGAAGCTTCTTATCAATAGTTTGGCCTTCTGTATTTTGGAGCCTTTAAAAAAAAATTAGCAGCTGTAGGAAGGCCCAATCTGGACTGGAATCAGAAAGAGAGAGTGAGTTGCCCCTTTTCCCATGCCATTGCACCAATCTGGATGGCTCCTGTGGCCGCTATTTGCAAACCCCTCCCCCGTCATCTACAACATATTAACATATTTAACATATTGTCAAATTTAAAGTCACATCTAATTCATCTGTCTCTTGCTCTCTATTATTTTTCTTGCCTGGGAATTTCATAACCTCTTCAGCCATCTAGACAGAGGCTTTCTCAGAACTGGTCTCAAGTAGAATGCCTCTGAGGATGCCACATTCTGAAGCTTTTTTCACCCCCTCACTTCTTTTCTGACCTCCTGGCACCGCTAGCTTCCTGGAGCCACATCGCTTCTGCCTAGAAGCAATCCCATCCTATGCATTCAATACATGTCCCTGTTTCAAAAAGCCACAGATTCACTAGTTGAAGCTTAACAACCTCCATATAACAGAAGATGCAACTGTACACAACTGCAGTGGGGAAACTGCACAGTGATATATTCAGGCAAGTGTATTTGAAAGGTACGAACAGTACTTATGAGGATAATGGAAACCATGCTATCCACATGAATTGCTAGGCTCAGGATAGTCCAATATGTGTGGAATCAGACACAGGGGGGCTCCTACAGGAGTCCTCAAGGTCTGAGTTAACATCACACTAGAATGCAGCAGAGACTTGATTGTTTTTTCATCTTCGGTTTTAACTACCAATATCTAGGATACAAAAACAAATGTTATTTGTTAAATTGGACCTCATATAATCCCCCCTTTTCATTTCTTCCCATCTCCTTTAATATGTGCTGGTTTAACAACCCTAATTGAACAAAGCTTTCTTTAAAACAGGAACCATTATGTAATTTGAGCCATGTTTGAAAAGGCTTCCCCCCTCCAAATGAAGCTGAAGGGTTTTTCCCCCCAGAATTGGAGGTATTATTTGCTTGCTAACTTTCCACCATGACAGCAGAGCATAAAATTGCTTCCTGATAGTTTTTACTGGTTCCCATGATTACTGGTCAATCATGGCTCACAGTAGGATTTTGCAGTTCCCATCTTCTAATGTCTACCTCCTTGACAGACACAATCTCATGCCTACAACACTCCTAGGCAGCAATCTTGCTATAGGTGCCTGCTCTCTAATATTCACAGTAGACCTGCCGTTACATTTCAAAGACATTAATAGTGCTCCTTTGGAAATGAAAGCTATCTTGCAAGGGGATTCTTGGGCGAAAAATCACAGAGAAGCAATTGAAAAGAAGCAATTGCGGAAGCAAGTGAAAAACCAAGGCTTATTTGGCTAAACCATGATCGGACTGGGAGTGTTGCATTCCCAGGTCTTTCACTGGTTAAATGCCTATCAAAGTTAAATGTTCTGAGCTTCACGTTCAAAAGGAGAATCAAGCACACCCTTTAAGACTGCAATCCTATGGATAGGATAAGATTCTTGGACAGTAATGGTACTCAGGGCCCAATCCTATGCATGTCTACTCAGAAGTAAGTCCCATTATAATCAATGGGGCTTACTCCCAAGGAAATACAGTGTTTGTGAAGTTTGCAGAACTTTCATAACACCATGAGAAGGCACAACCCTGCCAAAGTTAAACATTTTGTTAAGTCCCGTTGATTTCAGTATCATGTACTGTACAATTACGATGCACACACTATCTGTACAACTATGATGTATGCACTGAAATCTCTGCTGTGGAAATCAATAGAAACCTTTTCCCGGATAGTACCCATGGTTTAAATTTAAAAAAACAAAGTTGTTTCTCATGGATTGACATGCAATATATATATTTTTAAAGCCTTTAGTGTTACTAGCTTGATTTCACAACATTTGGGATTTGAGTCCCAGTTTTCTTCATTTCCAGGATGCTCTGAATTCCAGCATCACCATATCCTCCAGGGTGAGGTTATGTAAATGGTGGATTAACAAATTGACATAGAAATGAATTGTTTGCCCAGCCCAATCCTACCCAAGTCTTGCAATAACAGAACTTGCAGTCTGTCACCACAAGGCCTGGGCTGCTGGCATGGCAGCTGCTGTGACAGCACATGAGCAAGGGCCACTAGTGCAATTGGCTGGTGGCCATGGTTGCATGGCAATGAAGCCCCTGCCGGAGCAGGTGAACCAGCAGAGGGGGCATTCCAGGAGGATTGGGCAGAGATCAGGACAAGCTGGAGGTGTGTTGAGGAAGGGCTGAGGGAGAATATAGACTGCAGTGGTTGGGCCAATATCCTAGACCCCCAGCCCAGGCATAACATGCCCACTTGGACCCACTCAGATTTATGCCAGTCAAAGAGCTGGTGCAGATCAAAGTAGGCCCACTGGGGACAAGGAGGAAGCAGCAGAATAGGTTAGTAAAAAGTTTTCTGCTTACCAGAAAACCCTGGGCCCTGGTCTGTTCATAGCATGTAGTGGAGGCTGTGCTAGCACCAGTGCACAATCTGGACCAGCCCAGGATAGGGTAGGGTTCAGCTGTGAGTATATGAACTTAGTATGGTGAGTTTATCACTAAAATGACATAGATTTGCAGAAGATCCAAAGTTTTATCCAATACACAGTTTAGAATGCTTAATCCTGTTGATTTCAATTATCTTCAGTTTGCTGAGTGCTGCATTGGATCATAGCCATTCTTGGATGCATTAAAGACATTTGTCAAGCTGGCTTAACCGGACACTGGCTTCAGGTTTTTGTTTGCTCTTTGATTCTTAGATCCCCACCAACACATTGCACAACCACAGCAGCTACAGCATCCTGTTCCTGGCCCTTGTGTACGAGTTGTGCATCCTGCTCGGCAAATAATTCCAAATTACTCCAGTCTATATTCGCCCAAGTGCAATGAAGAAAGGCTCCCCCAGAGAGAGCTCTCCCCTGCAGTCCGGTAAGTTTGCCCTGAAGTTGGAGCCAGGATTCCACACACCACAAGCCACTGCAATGACATAGTCACTTGGTGGGGACAGCTCAAGACATTATGCTGGTCTGAAGTGAAGAATGAGGTGGCAGCCCCCCCCCCCGATCCATGGTGCAAAAACACAGTAAAATACTGGATGACTGTTGATCCACAAGAAGAAATATCCATAGTTCAAAGGATAATGATACTTTCAGTTGTTCTAAATAAAGGATCAAACATCAAGCCCTTGGGTTCTACAGAACATCGAGTAGCTGGTTGGTAAAAGGACAGGAGAAGAGCACTGTGTAGGGACCCCAACAGTTTGTAAACTATAAAAGTTGCACTGTATTTGCAGACTAAAAGGTATAAAATGGTTTTAATACACAAACAGGGCTGCTTAGACAGAGAGAGAAAGCCACAAATAATTAAGGGCTCAATCCTATCCAACTTTCCAGCCCTGGTGCAGCTGCAATGCAGCCCCTAGGCAAGAGAACAAATGTTACCTTACCTTGTGGAGGCCTCCATAATTACCCACCTACCATAGGATGCAGCACAAACCCCATTGGCACGGTTACACCAGGGCTAGAAAGCTGGATAGAATTTGGCCCTGAGTCCTTCTCCCCTTCTGGAAATAGAAGTCCTGTACATTAACTCAGATTGCAATTCTATATACAATTTCCTGGGAGGAAGTCCAAGTGAATTCAGTGAGACTCACTTCTTAGTAGACATGCATAGGCTTGTGCTGTGAATCTATTCTCCAGTCCAAATTTGAAACACACAGGTGCAGATATGCGGGGGGGGGGGGGAAGCAAAACTGGAATAAGTTCAGGTGGGGAGAGTGCAACGCTGGAGCAATCTGTGGGGAGAAGACAATGTTGGGGGAATGGGTCTGAGAAGAGAAGAAGGGGGAGATGAGAGCTAAAATGGGAAGAAAGAGAGCAATGCCCCCCGTTGCAATTAAAACCGAGCACACTCATGGTTCAGAGGCTGCTCATTGTGGTTGGAATGCTTCCCTGCAGCTACCTCCCTGCAATCCATCATGGGAAAAAGGCCTCCACAGCGAGGCCTCCAACCCAGCAGCAAGCAGCTACTGCCACACAATTTAGCTGGCTTTAGAATTTGTGTGAAAGTCCTGGCTGATGTGTACAAGAGGCTCTGGTTGCCATAGGGGCAAGGCAGTTGGACTGGGCCAGGAAAAGAGGTTGATCAACTTGGCAGATTTCACTGTCTCTCATACCTGTCTCCCTATGCGAATGTTCCAGTTTACCTCATCATATGGCCAGTTCTATCATTTGGTTGAATTAATGTGTGAGATTGGTACCATGGAGTTTTTCTTCCTGTCAACCTCTAACATTACCTACCTTTTTTAGATGACTGAGAGATTACAGTAAAGTGATTGCATTTGCTTTCCATGTACCTGCCTGTGTAAAATCACTTCAGTCACTGTGGCAGGTGGTTCAAAGTTCTGCCTAGTTTGGTTGAAGGGATTGGCTTGACTATTTCAGTTGTAGCATAGAGCAAGCTTCTGCCCTCAGGATAGTACCAGCTAATACCCTGGTTTGAATGAGATCAAAATTTCATTGCTATTTTCCTGAAATACTTTCATAGCTCTGCTTGAACTCTGGATTGGGTATGAGTCAGACATCCAGCTGTGTGGGAGTGGTCTTGAATGAGAACCAGGCCTGGTACATTCCTGCACAAGTCACCATATCTCCCTTGTAGACAGTGTGCATCTGGGACCCAAGGAGTCCTTTCCCTTGTTCCACACCCCTCCCCTGGTCACTGCCCACCGTTATCACTTCTTCTTGTAGTTCCTGGGCGTTGCTTCTAGAATCCAGAAATTCTTCACTGCTTCCTAATCTGAACCCCCAGTTTCTTCTGGGGAGCTGCCTGCCCCACTGCTTTCTCTTCCTCCTGCTCTCAGAAAGCCAGACTAGACAGGACAGCCATGTGAATGGGTACATGAATGTGCTCTGTTCACTTATAAAATGGGGCTGGTGGTCTACTCCTTACACAAAAAGGAGCATGCAGAAGAGAGGAGCAAACCCCAGCCTCCTCCTTATCTTGCTGCATGCTATTGCTTTTTCTCTGTGCACAGCTCTCTTCCTATATTGAAGGTGATGTGAGGGGAACAGGAATGGGTTCACCAGGACAGGCACTGACCAGATGCCGACGTCCTTTGTAGGGACCACTTGATAGCGCCCAATGTGCCATCGGGGATAAGTGCAGGCACTATGGGGGGCCCAGTGCAAAGCTTTGTCCCAAAGCAAACGTGCCAGTTTTGCACTGGGTACAGGGAGACTGCTTGCTGTAGCAGAGCAGGGGCACAGGGTGCAGCCAGCTTTACATATGACCCTTCATTTCCTTCTTAGTGACCAGTTACAGAACCATCAAGGACAGGCATCATCCCAAGCATATGGTGCCTATGAAGATTTGTATCGGTGCCCTTCTGACTCCATGGCTCCGGGGGATCACCCTCCGTGCCATGCCGCTATACCAAGGCATCCAAGTAATTTTGCAGCCAGGGGAACACTGAGGACAAGTAATTTGCCAGAAGAACTTCGTAAGTTGTTGCCAGTGCTTATTTTTCACAAGTGCTGTTACTGTGCATGGAACTGTAGGGTTGGAAGCAACATGAAGACTGCCTGCTCCAGGCTCCTAGCAGGATCAACACATTTATCAACCTCCCTAACCCTGGTTGCAGTACCTCTAGTGCTGCCGTAGCACAACTGCTTATAAGACTGGGGCTATCTGAGACTATCATTGTGATGGGGTTTGTTCCCAATCCTTTCTTTTCCTTGGAAAACATTGTATAGCATACTTTCTCAGGTGGTCACCAAAGGAGAGACTTCATGAGTCCCCTGACACTATTCTAGGTGGAACCTGCCTGGAAGCAATTCTGCTGGGCTGGAGCACTCTGGCTACTGCCCAGCAAATTGATGACATCAGAGGATGGAGATACAGGGAGCTGGTCTTCCTAATTGGCCATATTCATTGCCAAGCCTGCCAATGGCCTCCTTCCTCATGTTGAGAGAGCCTGTAGCTTGGCCTCTGGAAACAGGCCAAGGTGTGGTGAAACAGAAATATCCTGTGAAACAGGATGAGGTGAAACAGAAATATCCTGCCCTGCATAGAGTAAGTACTCCATTCTCTGGCTTCCCTGGCTCTACTATGAGTAGAAGGTGCACCAAGCAGTCCAAAGTCCTTAGGGGATAGCTTTTCCAGAAATGCTTAAGGTCCAGTGTATAATAGGTGAGTGCACTTTAAGAGGAGCATGCTGTACTTGAGATGGTGCAGAAGTTCTGGATCTGTTGAAAACAAAGATTCATTGAGTTTACCAGCTGTTGCAAACATGCCATAAAGCACATTTGCAACAACCCAGAAGTAGGCAGCACTAGTGGTAAGGCCCGCACTGCCCCGCTGGCACAGAACACACACCAATGGCCACCGGCGCTGGTAAGTTCAGCACTTAGTGGTGCAGGAATGGGGGGGAGGAATGAAATTGGAGAAGGGTGTTTCAGGGCAGGGAAAGGGCAGGGTGGGTGTTAGTTCAGATCTGGGAGGGGGGCAGGGACAGCAGAGGAGGTCTTGTCATATTGTAACCCCCTTCCCGGACCTGAAAGCCCTACATGGGGCTTCTTGAACTTGTGCCAGCATTTTAGCTGATGCAGATCTGAATAGTCCCATTGGGCAGGCTGGGGCTCGACAGGGGGTAAGGTAACAAATTCTCCCTTAATGCCAAGAGACCTCTGGCCTGCTCAATTTCAGCACTGGATACAGGCCCTACTGTGCCAGCACTGAATAGGATTGGGCTGCCCATTTGTCTCTTGGCATATTTGGCATGCAAAACAGCATGTAGTTCAAAATGTAATTTAGAGAGTAATCACTTTGGGGGACAGACACTTTGGGCTACATGAATCAGGAAACTGTGTCTAGAGAATGAAGAGACTTGTCAGCAGCTTATTACTTCCAACCATTATAATCCTCTTAGAAATATTTCTTCTGATGTTGAGAACTGGGAATCATTCACTGGTCAGAGAAGGAGCAACAACTTTCCCTTGAATGTGTCCTTGTACTCCCAGGGCTCCTGCCTGGAGAACAGGATATGGGACAAATTAGAATGTAATCCAGAGGTCTCGCTGGTGGAGGTGCCTGGCATGATCACAAGACCACCAAGCTCAGTTTGATTCTACAAATAATCCAAATAAAACAAAAGAGAGTTTGTCTGCTCTGAACAAGTCAAGTGGAAAAAAAAGTGGAGCTCAGTTGTTTCTAGGGCTGCCTGTTTTGACTCATCACATTGATACAAACATCTCTCCTAGGTAAAGTCTTTATAACCTATTCTGTGGATACAGCTGTGGAGGTCATGAAATTTGTGAACTTTTTGTTTGTAAATGGATTTCAAACGGCAGTAAGTACTCCATTCTGGAAGAATGAATTGCAGCAAAGGGAAACAAGGGAGGACCAGAAAGGGAGAATGTATAACATAGGATGTCTTTGAAAGTATGTTTTCCTTCTGTTTAATGTTCTTGCCTACAGTGCAGAATGTTGTATTTTAAAAACGAAGGAATTTGTTTATGTAGCCTACTGTATTGAAATTCTAATATCTTTAAGTAACACACTGACATTCCTAGTGCCTGTACTGCAGTTCTCAAGGAAAGAGATTGCGCTGACAGTGCGTTGAAGGAGTAAATTATTTCCAGGGCACTTAGGGAACAGTATGCTTTGTAGTTCATTCATTCTTGCATTAACCTCATGAAGGACCACACAAATCTCACATGGGCAGCCTGATCCTATACCCCACCAGAGGGCACATGATATGGGGGGGATGCAATCAGACAGCCCAAGAGAGGAAAGTGGATATCATTTTTACTTACCTCTCCACAAGCCAACTGACCGCCCATGAGTCTCCTTGGGCTTATGCTACCTATTTAGGGGCGCTATCCTAACCAAACTTCTAGCACTGACATAGCTGTGCCAGTGGGGCATGTGCTGCATCCTGCAGTTGGCGGGCAGTCACAGAGACCTCCTCAAGGTAAGGCAATGTTTGTTCCCTTACCTCAGAATTGCATTGCCCTTACCTCAGTGCTGGAAAATTGGTTAGGATTGAGCCCTAGCTGACATAAGTCTGAGAAGGCTCAGGAGGTGTGTTGGGCCAGGAAAGGGGGGATAGGATCTTGGTGTTTCAGCTGCTACCAAGATCCTCCCCCTTCTGCCCCCAGTTCAGCCTGCTCTCTGCCCTGATCTTTCCCCAAACCATCCCTGCCTGCACCTTACCTGCTCTGGTGTGGGCTGGATGAGCTGGTATAGCACATGCAGGGCTTCCAGGCATTAATGCTGGCAGCCCCAAAGCACACAACAGCAATCTGGCTTTTGCAGCACTGGGCTGGGGCTTCTGGCAGCAGATATTATGATCTGCTACTGTAGACCTTGGGTAGGATTGTGCCATAAGAGGTTGAAGAAATTACCTTAGGATAATTACTTGGGGCAATCTAATTGTCCACTTCAGACCATAATCTAAAACCATGTTTTAGATTATTGTGAATAAGCTGCTGTAAGACTTCGGCTTGGTAAGACTTGGGCTTATGCACTTCTCCTCCCACTTGGCAATGAGAGGAAGAGATTGAAAGCTGATTGAACTTCTGGTTCTGAATAAGCTACTGTTGCCCTTTATGTCTAAATTCAGGAATCTGTGTTTTATTCCAAGTGCAGTTAGTTAACAAACCTGAATCTGAAAACACAGTTTGATCCTGGTTTGTTTGAACTAACCATTGTTAAATAAACCACAGCTTTCTGAATTCACATGTAATAGGAAACAAGGTTTTGCAAAAGCAAAAGCTTTTTATCTCCTCCCTCCTGCATAAAGAAGGGGAAGAGGTAATGCACAAGCCCAATGCTCAGTGTGGTACATGTGGATAATTAAACCACAGTTTAGATGATTGTTTGAATGTGATTGATAATCTACCTTGGAACTCAAGAATTATGCATTAGAAGCAGTTTGTTCCTGGGTCATATTTGCATATTGGAAGAACCAGAGTTACCAACAGAGGCTCAGGGCATAATCCTGAGGTGCCCTTGGGCCTAAACGGGTTGCAAAAGTGCCGTAAAGCATGTTTTGCGCCTCCTTGTGAGTCAGCTGAGCGAGTGCATGGATGCGTGCCAGCCCATGGAGGCGGAATCCTGCCTCCATGCTGAATCTGCTAGGGAGCCTTGCATCGGCTGACACAAGGCACTGGGGTGGATGGGGAGTAGGCAGGGAGGAGGCAGGAGGGAGGTGTTCTGGGTGGGGGAATGGTAGGTTGAGGACAGTCTCGGGGGACAGGTGGGGAGCAGGAGGTGGGGCTGGAACTCGGCTTTCATGTCGGTTCCCAACCGCCGTTTCCGAGCAACGCAGAGCAGCTTCAAGGCACTCCACTTCCCTAGGACTTATGCCACCTCAGGAGGTGGCGCATGTCCGAGGGGACCCATTGGGGCTGCAGTGGCTTACCCAGGGTTAAGGGGAAGAGGGCCATTTCGGGACCCTATCTTGCACTGGATACAGCACAGGCCTCCTGGCCTGCCTGTTCCAGTGCAAGATAGGATTGTGCTGTAAGATAATGACAGTACCAAACACCTGAGGGCTGAAGTTTGCTCTGCACTGTGGTGATCCTATTATAGCAGCCCCTGCCCCCCCAACAGTGTCTCTTGCGTTAGATGGGAGGAAGACAATTACATAGAGACCCTGAAGATTTCTTGTCAGCTGCAGTGTTGCAATTGTCAGAGGACACCCCAGGCTACAGAAATGTACTGGCTCTTCCCTCGTAGATGGAGAATGAAGAGTATAGTTAGTACACACAGAGAGACATGGGCAGACACAGAGATGTAAACAAGGTATGATTGCACAAAGCACTCAAAACCTTGGGGCTCTAAAATAAAGGTGGTCAAGAGCAAAGATGTATGTTGTTACCTCCTACCTTCATCTACAGCCAGAGATGAAGAAATTAAGTATATGTTTTCACTTTCTTCTAGATTGATATATTTGAAGACACTGTGCGAGGTATCGATATTATTAAGTGGATGGAGCGCTACCTCAGTGATGTAAGTAAAGAAAAATAATGTACTTTTCCATGAACATTGTCCCACACAGAAAGAAAATCCTCCAGGTTGCCTACTAAGAAATCATGAACTAAAACTGAAACCTATCCCACCCCCCTTGTGGGCTCATTATTTGTGTTTTTCCTGTCTTTGCCTACCCCTTCACCCCTTCTGTCTAATTTAAAATAGGAGCTTTGAGATAAGGAGTCCTGGCTTTTATTTTTTGTTGTTTTAAATCAATACACTACTTGCTCTGACATCTTCTTTAAAAAAAATGTTTCACACATTTATTTATGCATTAAGGCACTTAGTGCAAAGAAAAACAAAATAAGTCACAGTCATAAGTAAACACATTCACATACAGCATTGGTACATTTGGGGGCTCTAGTTTAGGGGAACACACAAACTGCAGGGGGCTGTATGCTTATGTTTGTATGATAGTGGTCAACATGGTCAGCTCAACGCTATTGGGGAGGAAGAGTGGTCAGCACCCTGAACCAGTGGTCAGCACACAAAAATGTTTATGGCTGGCCACTTTTGAGAAGAGAATACTGAATGAAAAGAGAATAACCCCAACAAGCCTCTTCTTAATATCCTTGAGTTTACTTAAGGCTGATAGCATCAACCGCCTGCTAGTGAGCTGGAAATCAGCAAGACAAACCAATGAGCCACTCAAGGGAACAATGTGCAGGGCAGCAGTGTGGGTGTGGTTGGTTCCCAGTCCAACAGGGTAGGTGTGAGCAGAAGCATTTGCCTGTGGGCGCAATCCTAACCCACTTTCCAGCACTGGCCTATCTGTGCCAGTGGGGCATATGCTGCATCCTGCAGTTGGGGGGCAGGCACAGAGGCCTCCTCAAGGTATGGCAATGTTTGTTCCCTTACCTCAAAGTTGCATTACCCTTATGTCGGTAAGTGGGTTAGGATTGCACCCTGGGTCCCTTAAGGTTTCAAACTGTTTTCTGCCACCTACTAAGCTGAAGAATTTCATTTTCCCCCATGCAACTCCTGCTTTTTGCCTTCTTTCCATTTCATGCTCAATTCCTACCTTTTCATCCTCACCATTTGACACATTTCTAGCCCATGCCGGACTATCTTGCACATCCATCCCCTCAACACGGGCCTGTCCCAGCCTCCATAACCCCATATATTTTCTCCCTGTATACTCTTTTTTTCATTTCCCAATATACAGGTTCTTGTCTGGGGGGACAGTGCTGCTTTACATAAGGCTATGGCAGAAGTTCCCAAACTGTGTGCTGTTGTGCCTGAGGGTGCTGCAGCAAACTCACGGGCACCGCAGGATGTCTCCCATGGACTCTTCTTCTGGCTCTCCTGGGTGTTGCCATCTTGGGTCATTGCAAAAGAAGGATGCTGTGATCTGGATTAGGAATAGGATTGCTATAGGTTTTTTGCCCCATCAGATTGTTCTCTGTTGCTGGTCAAGGAGCCTTCCTGGGTTCTGGCTTTGTTTTCCCACCCTGCTGAGGGTTTGGTAGGTAGCTGGATAGCTGTTGGTTCATTCCTATATTAGAGCTCAATAATGGGGGTGGTGAGGACCACTGGAAATTTGAAACTTTTCCTTTGTTTTACAAAATTTGTTTTTTCCAAAATCAGGAGTCCAGGGATATGTCTGTAGTCACAAGGTCACATGACATGCTGTTCCAATGTCGGCAGTTACAAGGTCACATGACATGCTGTTCCAGCTTGATTTGCAGTCGAAGGTTTCAACTACATTTTGGAGGCATGAAAACTACATTTACATTTACAGAATAAACAAATCTCCATTCAAATTTGGAGAATTAGATTCCATGGATCATTTAAGGAAGGGGTGCAATTACATGACTTTAGGGTGAGAAATGTGGCCTGCCTGGCCTCTGGAACTGTGGCCTTTTGTCTTCAGGCCAGCAAATAGCCACATTACTGGTCTGACCCTTTGCTATGCAGACAGATACCGAGCATCAAGCACATGTATTTAGATGCATGTCTCCTACACACCTTGAATTAAACAAAATATTGACTATGTAATAGGGCATGGTGGCGGGTGTTGTACAGTATTGTCATTCCATATGAAACCTTTTCATTGCGGTAGATGGAAAGAGCTTTATGATTTTCTTTTTATAGGCCAGTTTAGGGCACTTCGATTAAAAAGCTTTTCCATTTGAAATAAATGATTATAAGTATAAATTTAAAATGAAGTGTGTCAAATCTTTCCAACTGGTGCATGAAAGGTATTTCAAGTCAAGTGGCAATAACCATATTCATTCTTGACCATAATCCAATGCTGGTAGGCTATATTTGCTCTGCTTGCAATCTCACTTGGAAAATGAGCCTTGCGTGCAGGGTTTGTGAATAAAGCAATGACTGCATTTCATTCAAATGAGAGCTGCAGTAAATGAGAGATCTTTACCCCTCGGATTTTTCCAGCACCTCAGTTCCAAATGCGTTCCTGGTTTTCTTTCTACAAGAGGCAGTGGTGAATTTTTCCCCCTCCCAGGTGCCCCATGTCAAAGCAGTCATGTTTCCCGGCTGCTCCAGTTCTGTGCGTTGTCAACGACCATTAAACAGATGCGCCCCATTCCCACTGAGTTTAGATCAGTATGGGCTTATTTATTTATTCATTAATTACTTGTTTATCTAACTGTTCCTCCAAAGAGCTTTGAGCTGCAGACGATGTTCTCTCCTTTTCCCCCGCCCACTTCTCCTCACAACAACCCTGTAAAGTGGATTAGGCTAAGAGAGAGTGACAGGCTTCAGGTTGTCTAATAAGCTTTGTGGCTGAGCAGGGATTTGAACCCAGATCTCCCCAGTCTGACACTGTGCCTACTACATTGCACTGGCTCTCTGGTATGTGGGTGCTGCATACAACAAATGAACAAAGAACATACTGCTTAACGGGATGATTTAGGATTGCAAACTAAAGCTTCTAAAAGATTCAAAACACATAGACGAACAGGCCTTGCTGAGGGAGAGTCAGCATGGCTTCTGTAAGGGTAAGTCTTGCCTCACAAACCTTATAGAATTCTTTGAAAAGGTCAACAGGCATGTGGATGCGGGAGAACCCGTGGACATTATATATCTGGACTTTCAGAAGGCGTTTGACACGGTCCCTCGCCAAAGGATACTGAAAAAACTCCACAGTCAGGGAATTAGAGGACAGGTCCTCTTGTGGATTGAGAACTGGTTGGAGGCCAGGAAGCAGAGAGTGGTTGTCAATGGGCAATTTTCACAATGGAGAGAGGTGAAAAGCGGTGTGCCCCAAGGATCTGTCCTGGGACCGGTGCTTTTCAACCTCTTCATAAATGACCTGGAGACAGGGTTGAGCAGTGAAGTGGCTAAGTTTGCAGATGACACCAAACTTTTCCGAGTGGTAAAGACCAGAAGTGATTGTGAGGAGCTCCAGAAGGATCTCTCCAGACTGGCAGAATGGGCAGCAAAATGGCAGATGCGCTTCAATGTCAGTAAGTGTAAAGTCATGCACATTGGGGCAAAAAATCAAAACTTTAGATATAGGCTGATGGGTTCTGAGCTGTCTGTGACAGATCAGGAGAGAGATCTTGGGGTGGTGGTGGACAGGTCAATGAAAGTGTCGACCCAATGTGCGGCGGCAGTGAAGAAGGCCAATTCTATGCTTGGGATCATTAGGAAGGGTATTGAGAACAAAACTGCTAGTATTATAATGCCGTTGTACAAATCGATGGTAAGGCCACACCTGGAGTATTGTGTCCAGTTCTGGTCGCCGCATCTCAAAAAAGACATAGTGGAAATGGAAAAGGTGCAAAAGAGAGCGACTAAGATGATTACGGGGCTGGGGCACCTTCCTTATGAGGAAAGGCTACGGCGTTTGGGCCTCTTCAGCCTAGAAAAGAGACGCTTGAGGGGGGATATGATTGAGACATACAAAATTATGCAGGGGATGGACAGAGTGGATAGGGAGATGCTCTTTACACTCTCACATAATACCAGAACCAGGGGACATCCACTAAAATTGAGTGTTGGGCGGGTTAGGACAGACAAAAGAAAATATTTATTTACTCAGCGTGTGGTCGGTCTGTGGAACTCCTTGCCACAGGATGTGGTGCTGCCGTCTAGCCTAGACACCTTTAAAAGGGGATTGGACAAGTTTCTGGAGGAAAAATCCATTATGGGGTACAAGCCATGATGTGTATGCGCAACCTCCTGATTTTAGGAATGGGTTAAGTCAGAATGCCAGATGTAGGGGAGGGCACCAGGATGAGGTCTCTTGTTATCTGGTGTGCTCCCTGGGGCATTTGGTGGGCCGCTGTGAGATACAGGAAACTGGACTAGATGGGCCTATGGCCTGATCCAGTGGGGCTGTTCTTATGTTCTTATGTGGGGAAGTTGGAATCCTGTATAAAATAAAAATGACCACTACTAACATGCTGTGTGCACTTCCACAAAAGCACTGAGAAAGCACAAAATGTGTTACTGAGCATAGAATACAGCATCCTGAGACTCTCCCACCTCATTGTTTAAAATAAACAAGTTTTTAGACCTTCTGGCTCTGAAAAGAGGCATGAACTCTGGGCAGTATCTAGCGAAACCCCAGAAGGCAAACAGGCAGCAAGGTAAGCCTTCTCTTAAAGAGGTGACTTCAAATTCCCCTTGGCTTCTTACTCTTCTCAATGATTAGCAGGAGCAAAGTAAATGATAAATCCCAATTCTATGCACAGGTATTAATTTGCATAATTTTATGCTGGTGACAGAAGCTTGATTTGCTTTTGTACAGAATCCAGATTCTTTTGTGAGCACAGGAATCCACAGCCCTAGCTGGAATTTTTGCATTCTAGGAGGCCAGTGATATCATTTCAATGAGTACACAGGCATAACTTGCTATTTTAATGAGCTTTTTGGTAATGCTTTGCATTATTGATTGGTGAGCTTCTGGAGGGAACCTGGTCAGCAGCAAAATATATTTTCTGTTCTTCTGGTGTTTAAGTATCATCTATCATTTATGAGTGGAGAGATCCAGGAAACCTGGTATGAGGAAATACAGTGTACAAAGATTTGTTGCTGCGCTGCCAAAATGAACTGGATTGCCTTATGCTTCCAGCGAACATCAGATCACGTAAAATAGACACTGGCAGCTTTCCAGGCTGCTTTGCCCAACCAGACTGCATTTTACAATTTCATAAAAGCTTCTTTCTCCCTGACAGAAGACAGTGATGATAATCATAGCAATCAGTCCAAAATACAAACAGGATGTTGAAGGGGCTGAATCCCAGCTGGACAAAGATGAACATGGCTTACATACTAAGTACATCCATAGGATGGTAAGTGAGGACATGTGCTTGCCATTTCAAAAGAGGTCTGCCGCTTCCTCTCTCCCAAAGAAGTGTCCTTTATGTCTTGTCCTCAATAAATCCTGCAGTTAAGCACTGCTTTGTTGGCATTTAAACTCTGCTCTCTGTTAGTACTGCTTATAACATACATCCAGTGCTATTTGCAGTTGTTCAGAAGTTCAGAAAAAAATGTGTGTGTGTGTGACTGGCTGCGTCTCTTTCGTTATGGCTTTGTAGCCTGTTTAAATCCCATTATATTCTTTCTCAAGTCCCTTAATATGATATTATCTCATGCCTGAGCTTCCTCGCATTGATTCGCTGCCTACAGACAGTGGAGCCTACAGACAACAGTAAATCTGACAACTAGACCTGTGAAAGTAATCATGGCATGCAAGCAAGGCAATTCACATCTGTGTCCTTTCATCAACCTCTGGGCTAGTGCATTCTCTTTCTGGGTCCATTTGTTCTGGTCTATCTGTGGCCTTCTCATTGTCACAGACTCAGCTTGCTAATACCGTGAAGAATTCTCTCTGGAGTGTTGCCTGATCTGATCTAATAAGCTGGCACAAAGCTGGTTTCCTTCTTCAGCAGCACTATCATGCCAGTCCCTGGAGTCTTCACCCATTCAGGTTAATTAGGATTCTTCACATACAATTGAACATTGTATATGAAGTGCACAGCTAGCCCAGCCTGTAAGAAGACACAAGTGCCAGGAGAAGGGGGCAGATTCAATGATGATCACAATGAAATTTCCTAACTGGAAGGGAAAAAACCCTGTCAGACCCATTCCAATAATGATGTTGATTCCAACATTATTTTACAGCAACGTAATATTTTTCCTATAAACAAAAAAGGCACAATCCAGCAGAAGTTATTCAGAACCAAGTCCCATGCCATTGCTTTCAGTAGGACTTGGTCATTACTAAGTTTTGCTGAAAACTTCTGATGAACCAGACTGTTTACTCAGATGTCTGCACCAAGTCCAAACTGATATTTGATGCCTGAAATACCACCCACAGTGCACAGAGATCTTCAAGGTCTGACATACCATCATGACCTCACTGCTGTGCACCAGGGGCTGCTACTGCAGATCAGAGTTCTTGTTGTCCACCTCCATGTGGCTTACCTAAAGTTGAGGGAATATGTGGGAGGAACCAATTCATGGCCTCTAGGCCAGAGGCTTCAAGGCCTTTCCTGCATGGGCAGCACATGAGTTTCACTACAGCTATGACCCATCTGGATTTATTTCAGATCAGACATGGACTCTGAAGGGTTTGGAAATTAAGTTGACAAACTGAACTCCCCAAATTTGGTCCAAAAGGTTTAGGCCATTCCAAAATTCAAATGTAGTTCTTTTTTCAGTGTTTGTGAATAGAACACAATTCGATATTAAGCAATGTTGAAATTAAGGAGGATCAAAAAGAAAATTGCTTTTTGAAGATTTATTTGAGTGTTACCACAACTGCACAGCAGACATGAGAAGGTCAAAATCCAATACAAGAGTTTGGTATCTCAGGATGTAAAGCCAAAGATCCTGCATGCAGCAGTTGGCAGCCTGCACAATGTAGCTCATGTGCACCTGCTCCTAGCTGCATGCTGCTCAGGATCCAGCATGTGCCATTGCCGCCAGATCCACCTCCACCCACAGCCTCCCCACCCTGCCCAATTTTACCCCTCCTCAAACCCATTATGCCCTCCCCTCCCAGCATCCTACCTTCCTGATGCTTGAGCAACACCCTCAGCAAAGCTCTGGCTTTCCCACCATCGCCCTGGAAGTGCACTATGCAACATGCTGCTGGAAAGTGTTTTATGGCTATTTTTCAGCAGCTGCTGCCAGCGGATCACATAGAATTGGGCTGTAAGACTGCAATCTTATACCCAGTTTCCTGGGTGTAAGCCTCATCACAGCTAATAAGGCTTCTGAGTTGACATGCATAGGACTGTGCTGTGATCACTACCCCCCCCCCCACGGTGATCAGGGCAGGGCATACTGTTCCAGTGCTCACTATCCTGATGCCCATGCAATGTACAGTCCAGAAGAGGATATACATACAAGCCTGTCTGCACAGGTGCATAGCCACTGCAGAATGTGCAGCAGACATGTTTGCAGAGACCTGATTCTGCATATGGAATTGTTTGAGTCTTGTGCTTAGGGCACAGAAAGCATAATTCTTACAATAATTTTGGACTAATTTCTTTTTTAGATGCAGATTGAGTTTATACAGCAGGGAAGCATGAACTTCCGATTCATTCCTGTGCTTTTTCCAAATGCAAAAAAGGTAAAAAGGCAATTCTGATTAAATGAATTAATCATGCTTCATTTTTGATGAATGCACAAACTGAAATACAAAAAGCTTTCACATGCCTTTTCTGAATGTCGAAAACAATTCTGCTTATATTCGGCGTGACATCTTTGAGAAATGCTTCACAGCGTTTGTAGATAAAAGTGTAGTTTGATTCAAGAATACTAATGTGCAAAGACATATTTGGTGCTGCGGTGTAGAAGAGCTAATGCTCCTCTTCTTGAGCAATTTAAAACATGAAAATTGAGCTTGAGAGGGGCAGTTTTCTGTCCATATGCCTTTTTTACTTTTTTATCCAAAACTAATCTTGAGTATGGAGTCTTATATTTGTCAGGCACAAATCTTCCTGATTTCACAGTTAGCAGGGCCAGCAAGAGCAGATGTCTCCTGAAGTGTATGATGAAAATTGGGAAGGAGGGGAGCTTCCCACAATGGGTGAAGTAAAAGAGCCTTCTAGAACTTCCATGAATATAGGAAGAGTCCATTTCTTGTGTTCTAGAATTTGTCAAAACACAGCAAAGGGAAAAATGAGTCTGTTGCAGCCTCTGAATATAAAAGATTAAAATTACATAAGCTTAACTTTTGCATTTTTTTGTACCTTGGTTAAGAGCCAAGACCAACTGCAGAAAGGCTGTAATTTCAAGTGTGAGTGGGAGAGAGGTGAATAGCCAGAGGTAGTGGGGATATAGTGGGGATCAGGCCAAGATCAAGTACCGGGTGAGGCAAGCAGAGGGTCAGAGATGCAAGGGGAAAGCAGAGCAATCTGCTTTGCTCCTCAGGTGAGTTGCTATAAGCCCAGGCTTAGGCAAGGGTTTTATAGAAGCAAGGAGCCAGTTGACCACAACCAGGTAGTGATCAGCTGATGGTGCTCCTGGGGCTGGAAACTAAATGTGGCCTTGATCTATGAAGGTTTTTAATTCTTCTGGCTTGCTGATGGGCATGGGAGGTAGGGTGCTGGCACAACAACCACTGAAACAGTTGTTTTAAAGCAAAATTGGGCATGATCTAACAAATACTTAAGCACCTGCAGTGGGGGAGTTAAGCACATGGTTCAGGCTATAAACCTATACACTCATACCTGGGAGTAAGTCCAATTGAACTCAGGAGGACTTACTTCTGAGGAGACATCCATAAGCTTGTGCTGTAATTCTCTCCTACTAAAATCAGTAGGCACAATTTATCCAAAGCTCATCACCTTTTGGTGCCACTGACTTAAACGGGAGAAGGCTAAGCCTGTGCCTAACTCTTCTCATGAAATTAGTGGGAAAAGTGCTTAATTTGTCTGGATAATGCCCACTGTATTTATCTTCTCAATAAGTTAATTTAATACCCCATTATATTGACTGTTTTCTGTTCTCAGTTGGGTTTTAGCTTAGTTGGTTTTTTTAGTTTTTAATGTTGTTTTGATTCTGCTTTAATACTTGATGTATTGAGCTAATGTCTACTATTTTATTTTTGTTATTTTTTCAATTTTATTTTTGTCCGTTTTTCTGATTTTGATGTAAGCCACCTTGAAGACCCTGGAAAGGCAGGGAAAAATGGATGAATAAATAAACATGCATCAGGTTCATAGGCATTAAGGGGTATTAAAACATGAGTGATGGCTAATGCCATAATTTGCTGACAAAAAATGTTACACACAAGTGATTTCTACAATGAGTTATTCAAATTGCACCATAAGCTCAAAGAGGGAATCCACAGCATGACTAATTGCTTGTCATATTTTGGCAAAGGCCACTGAAAGAGGGACTTTATAGAAGAGACTGATGCCTGGAAGTTTCTGGAAAAACTGTGATACAGAAGTAGAAGGATTTTTATATTGTTCTCTCCACCCACTCTTTTCTCCTGTCCTCCCTTCTTCGCAGGAACATGTGCCTACCTGGCTTCAGAACACTCGCATCTACAATTGGCCCTGCAATAAAAATAGCATTCTGTTGCGGTTGCTGAGAGAAGAGGAATACGTTGCCCCTCCGATAGGACCTTTGCCAACTCTCCAGGTTGTGCCATTATGAACATACATTAAAGTGCATATGAAGCAATTGTTGTATTACTCTGCTGGCTGGCTGCCAGGATTCTCCTGGCTTCCTCTTCTAAGTGATGAAAAGCATGTGCTCTCTCCCTCCCACCCTCCCTGCTAATAGAATTGTCTTGGGTAATGCAAACCCATGTGTTTTCTCTTATCCTGAATGTTTCCTTCTGCAACTGATCAGGCACACTGCTTCTCTCTCTGTGTTTCAACAAACTGCAGATGGAAAGAATGCCCAGTCATTTTTCTTCTGTTTCTAGCAATGTGCTTGCTAAGTCTGCAGCAGAGGAAATAAATACCCTCAGCAATGCTGCAATGAGCAAAACAATGGCTTTCTCTTGTTTGTGCAGGGCTCTTTTGTTGTCAGCCAGATGTTCTTGCATTGTGTAAGGGTCGCCCACAGTCGTTTCATGTACACAATAAAATATTTTTCTTTCATATGGACTGCCATCTTTGTCACTGCTGAGAAAGACATGAGGTTTAGGGCTTTCATTGTGAGTAAACACAGACTTGAGCCCCATTGTGGCTGCTCGTTATGCACATTGGGTTATGCACGCATTATTATTATTATTATTATTAACAGTATTTATATACCGCTTTTCAACTAAAAGTTCACAAAGCGGTTTACAGAGAAAAATCAAACAACTAAATGGCTCCCTGTCCCAAAAGGGCTCACAATCTAAAAAGATGCAAAAGAATACCAGCAGACAGCCACTAGAACAGACACTGCTGGGGTGAGGTGGGCCAGTTACTCTCCCCCTGCTAAAAAAGGAGCACCCACTTGAAAAAGTGCCTCTTACCCAAGCTTTTTCATGCTTGATAAGGACTTGCTTGCTGCTGCTGCAAATGATTATCATGCATTATCATGTTATGATCCATTTGGACAGCATAAACATGACTAAAAAACCCCTCTGCTCCATTTGAAGACTCTGCCACTTCATTCTCCTTAGAGTGGAGCTACATTTTCTGCTGGACACAGGGCTGCTGCTGAAAGTGGTATCTCCCATAACATGTATGAGCATTCACCTCATGGTGGCACAGTGTGTTGTACATTTCCCTGTCAGCAACAGCCAGTGATGTATAAATAGACCAACCCATGTTGTGGTGGCAGCTGGTGAGAAGCACACAGTAGTAAGACACTTCATGCCCTTATTTATTAATAATGTGGCAATGTGGCAGCAGAGGACAGCAGCAGCAACATGTATTTATGTGACCACTGAATGGACTGATGATGTCATCAGACTGTAGCAGACACTACTGGCCACTCAGCGGCTGTGTATCTACTCAGTGCTGCTCTCTTCTCTCCACCAGCATCAAAGCTCAGTAAGACTGGGCACTGGCCAAGGATCCAGGCCCATCAAAGGGCTTGCCTAGAACTTTCACAAAAGTATGTAACTGTATACCCTATTAATCTCTTAAACCTTTGCTGTGATAAACCTATCAACACCTGTCCCTTTTTCATGGTGTAAGTCCTTCATTTTTAGGTTCAGTTGGCAGTATTTAAATAAGACAGCCAAGACCTATTTCTATATGGGCAACAAGATAAACAATGGAGCTTTGCCAAAAAGAGCAGCTTAATTGAAAAGAATCATTGTTAAAGGCCTAGCCTGCCTTATCTCTAGCAAGCAGGGCTGAGCATAAAGCAGAAATCAGGAATGTTAATAAGACCACTACAACTCACCACAGCAAAGTTCAAAGGGAAAAATAGTTTGTAGCTGTGCAGCACACAAATGAGACAGACTGTTGAAGGGGAAAGATAATTACTATAATTTATCACATGTCCACATTAATGATGCTCGGGTGAATACCTGGTTTTAAAAGAAACAAAGCTGCATATTCTTATACAACTTTACCATGGCAACAGCCAGAAAACTAGACTCATAGTTATCTATCATTGAAGAGACATAGTAGAATTGACTTACAATTGAAAGTAAACATTCATGTATACCAGTCAACTATGTGGGCAGGACTTTCTAAAATAGTTATATTTGTGTTGTTCTCCCTACCATTCTGATCAATAGGCAAAGACTTTATTCAAAGATAGGCCTTGGCTACAAGCAAGCAACATTTAGCCCCCTGGTTATATTGATCTGATTTATGCAAAATCACAACTGCAGAGAATGCCTAACTTGGGTACCTATAGATTGCACAGATGTCAGTGCTGCCAGTTTTGGGGGTGGCACTGAGGCGGCATGGGTGAAAATTACCCCCGTATTTCGGTCCAGATGTGGTTGGGTATAGTGCTTACAGGAACATAGGAATCTGCCTTTCACTGAATCAGACCATCTATATCTATCCATGTTGCTCCGTATTGCCCACACTGACTGGCAGTGGCTCCCCAGACAGAACTTTTTCTCTTCCCTGCCATAAGAGGCCAAAGACTGAACCTGGATCTTATAGAGCAGAACTGAGTGATGGCCACTCCCCTACATTTTATTTATTTAAAATATTGGTACTCCACTTTTCCCCTTTTTGAAAGGAAGACATTCAGGGCAGTTATATGTATGTATTATATATTATGTATATTTACCCACACACTGGTTCTGTACACAGAGTGACTGGATATTGCTGAAACATGAAATATTGCCTCTGGCTTTGGCAAGGCTACTTTGATTTGAATGGGAAGAGTGGAAGCAGCAAGAACAAGTCTCTATTGTTCCTTTAAAGTGCTTATACCATGCAGGCCTGTTCATTCATTCCTGCTGACTTTACTAAACTTCTTAGAACTGTTCAAAGCTTCTGAATAATACTGGAAACACACCTCTTAAACAAGATAACATTGTATAGCTCAGATCAGCAGCCTCCCACCAGCTACTTAGCAAGAAAGGTCACTTTCAGCAACAGTACACAACAAAATTGTGTTTAAACCAGATCAGCAGTCTGATTTTGTTGTTGCTGCTTAGCCTTCACTATAATTGTCACTGTGATAATTGGCATTTGATCTGTTTTGCATTGTGCAATGATCATAGCTGAGTTTTACCCTTACATTACAATTGTGCTTAAACACAGCTGTCATCAAAACTTCTCCATCGTTCCAATTTTTCTATTCCAGCGAGAATATCTCATCTCCTTATTTGAGACCCCATAATCATTATAATTTTCTCCATCAAACCACGGTTATTTTATCCTAACCCATATGAGTGGTGAGCACACAACCTGGGCCAAACGATACAAAACCAGAATTTGTCACCAACAGATGGCTTATTAAAGCATAGGTGGATTAGGGAAGGAAATATTCTACTTAATCACTGAATCACATGCTAGATTTCTGTTCACCAGTGCCAGCAATTGAAAGCCATTGTGATCCCTATCCAGGATTGTATCTAGGTAGTTTTATATCCTGGCCTGGGTAGATATAAAAATGCACACTCTTCCATGTTAGAGAAAATGAATTACAGGTTGAGACTAATTATTCACCTGGGTTTCAAGCACTCACCTGGATGGCAAAAAAAATGCACTATAGCAAATCAATTTAAAAAACAAAGTTTCTTTGCTCCAGTGATTTAAAAACAGCCTTGCTGACCTTTTGACTTTAAGAGTCATTAAAAAGACAATCCATCAACCAGTCCTCCAAGAGCTTAGAAAGCTTTACTCAGCCCCTCCCTTCACCAATACACAGGGATCACCTTTCTTTCATGTGCTCAGGGGGAAGGGAGGGGGCCTGCTGGAGAGAGAAGGATTGATGGATTGTCAGTCAGCTGCCCTCTCTCTCTCTCTCTCTGTTAAGGAGGCTATTGTTAAAGGACTGTTCAGTTTTTTAAACTGATTTTTTAAACTGATTTTAAAGGGGTGCATTTTTCCCCTTCTCCAGGGATCAGCACACTGCTTCACATTTGCAGGGGCCATTCGTGTTGAGTCAAATCCGTGTATAAAAAAATCTGTGTATAAATAGGCTAGACATGTACTATGACAGTTCTAGAGCACTCTATGTTCCACCACCCATCAGTCAAAAACAAAAGCTGTTCTTGTTTCTGCTTTCCCCCAGTCCCCAAAGAGCTGTGTCCTCAGTGCCACCCCAGCTGCTGCCCTGATCCAATCACAGACACAGTTTGTCACTTACAGTCCTTCAAATCCACCACAGTTGTTAAAATGACATTTTAGGCTAGGGCTGCTGCAATCCATTATGGAATATCACTGTTGATTTGAGACATTTAGGATGTGCATAATTCTCACAAAAGCTGTTTCTAAAGGTACACTGTTATACTGAAGTTGTATTAGGTTAGCTTCTCAACTACAACAAAAATGTACAAGGACATAAATGGAGCACTATCGTAAACATGTTCTGTAGGCAAAGCCTGTCACTTATTACAGTATTTCTCTGCTTCTTTGGTTGTGTCCTCTGGTAAAATTAATATCCAGGCTGCTTTCCATTTGGCTTATACAGTACATTGTTCCTTCCTTATATTTTATTATACAATTCCATCTGTTTTGCTGCATGAGCCTCCTTTGCACAAACTAGCCCTACATTTAAGATAATAAGGTGGGCTGCAGTTTCATCAAAGTTTGAATAGAATTACAGTGTACAGACTGTTTTGGTTATCAGAATGTCATTCAGAAATTACTTTGTGATTAAAGTGGAATGCCAGCTTCCAGTGAAACACTACTGGCTTTAGTGGGACACTGGAAGCTGCAGTGCACTTAAAAACCACCAGTGGATTGTATGAAATCCTCAAAATATTAAGATTAATTCAAAGGAAACACTACATATAATTGACATGAATAAACTGACAAAAATGCGTATGAGAAGGAAGACCATTCATAAAATATTTGGAAATGCGTAGTTCAGATACAGTGGTTTCCAACCTGGGGTACGTGTACCCCCAGGGGTACTTGACAGGATCTTTAGGGGTTACAAAGAATTGAATAATGGCAGGAAAAGGCAGGTAGTGCCCCAGAATGCCTTATGGAGCCAGGAAGGCAGGAAGAAAGATAGCTAGCTGGCTGTGAAAGCCCCACCAATAGGTAGTTTTTGGTCATCAAATCATGTATGAAACAGTGATTGAAAACCAGCACAGTAAAATACATGAAGTGAAGAATACATGAAGTATGGCTTTTCATATATAGGAGATGAGTGCTTTTATTATCAATATTAATTACAAACATTTTGCTAATATGAAGGGTACAATTTACAGAAATGGGCTGCCAAGGGGTACACAAGTGAAAAAAGTTTGGGAACCATTGCTCTAAAACAATGTGATAGGCTGTAAAAACACAAAATTATGTGCTTTCAACTGAATAATTTTTTTTAAAATGCAAGAGGCCTTAGGTACAAACAAAAGTAGCACTGTGCAGATGCTACAACACTTCTGTAGGAGCAGATATGCCAGTACAAATAAATGTTGCTTTGGTTGACAACTAACTGTACATTGATTTACACTTTCTTCCAAAAGCCTTTGCAAGTCCTCTGTAGCTTCTTTGTAAGATTATTTTTCTTTGAGTGCTTCCTCTCTCTGCTCATGAATTAGGCTAGGGGAGAATGAACTTCCTGACTCATTCACTTAACTACAGAGAAATTCATTGTTTTCTGACCAAGGCAGAATATACACCAGTAAACATTTGTGTGGGAACTCTGAAGGCTTTTCTAAGAGAATAGCTTATTCTCCCAGATCCATTTGTCTAATGGAGTGGATCATGGGCTAAATGCACATAATGAGTTTTCTCAGTTGCCAGTGGAAATGCTAGCAGATAAAGTGCAAAATCTCACAGGCATAGCTGGATGCATAACAAGCTGATCACACAGTGGCAAAGTCACTCAAAGGCTCCCTTTGCTAAGCCAGAATTTACAGGAATTTTCCACCTGAAGCCTTGTGATTCAACAGAACAAATCATGCCCAATCCAGGACACTGAGCAAGTTGCTAGTAATATATCAATTCAGGTTTCTTTGTTGCCTTATAAAAAGGAAGCATGAATCCTTCAACAAAACTTTGTCCCATCTGTTGTTATGAATTTTCACCTAGCCACCATTTCTGGGATTCTTTAGGAAAGCCATGGTGGTTAAGCCAGTTTAAAACCAATATATATGTTAAAGGGAAATGTATTTGTGAAGCCTTCGGATACAGAAAACGTGTGTGTGTGTAAAAACATGGCTTGCCTTGTAAAGATAGTTTGCAAATCTTCCCCCTTCTGATCCCCGCAACCTGCACATTCATAGGGAAGGCTTAACTTGAATGTATTTTGGAAATATTGGTTGCATGGCTGCCACCTGATAGTAGTAGAACAAAGGATGAGGGGAAAAAATAGGCATCTCACTGGGTTTTGTTTATGCCTGTCCACTGGTTATTCAACCATCTGACCATGACCAAGGGGAGATTCAAGGGGCTGAACCTTGGTGTCTCACATATGTATTAGCCAATTATCATGTTGAACCATGATTCCCCACATCCCACAAACATGAGCTAACTGGAACCAGCACGTGTTCTGTTCCAACACTATCAGATGCTACCCGTTCTTTGCTGACTACTCCTCCAGACCCCCTGGAGATGAACAGGGGAACAGCAACTAAGTGACAGCACAATCCTAAGAATGTGCTGAGCCAGAGAAGCAGGCCCCCTGTGCCAGTTCCCAAGTGTCACAAGTGCACTGCACATTTGTGGCAACTCAGGAGTAGGCAGTGCCAACACAAGGAAGTGTGCTATACTGCCAGAGCCAGATCCCGCCCTGCACCAGCCAAAGAAGGCAGGTTTACACCAGGTGGCACAGGGGGTGGGAGAGGGCAGCGGGAGTGTGGAACAGGTTTTGGGGCTTGGGGAGAGGGTTGGTATTGGCAGCAGCAGTGCATGCCATATCCTAATCCCTGTCCCCAGCAACCCTACATGGATTGCTTGGATTTGCGCCAGCTAAATAGCTGGCACTGATCCAAGTACTCCCATTAGGCAGGCTGGGGTGTTACATGGGGTAAGGGGGAAAATACCCTCTTACTCCAAGGTGTCCTCCAGCCTGCTGCTAACCTGCATAGGATACAGTGCAAGCCTTGCAGCCTGGCTGCTCTGGTGCAGGTTAGGATTGGGCTGCCCATGATCTTAACATAGGTCTAATGTCTAAGCAATCGCAAAAGTTATTATTTTTATTTTGTTTCTAAATACAAATGCCTGTTTTTGTCTTTTGGACTTTGCTATTTCCCCCTTTTCCCTTTCTTAATGCATCTTATTTTTACAAGAAATCTGTCTTCCTCAAACCACAGCAAAGAGCTATTGTCTCTTACACTCTACAGTTAACTTAGACTTAACACTACAGAACAAGGGTTGGATGCTAAAAACTTTGGCCTAGTTATATGTCTTTTTTCCCTTGATCACTCTGAGAAGTTGGTTTGCATGCTGTGGAAACCCTGGCTCATGCCCAAGACAGAAAGAGGGTAAGGAAGGGCACCCCGTTTTCCTTTCCTGACGGCAGTAATGGTCTCTCACTTTTTGGGGGGGAGGGAGATGGCTCAATAATAACTGGTCAATACCACCTATGAAATATCTGAGGGTCTGTTGCAAGGTCAGGAGCATGGGCTGGCTTCCCTTTCCCTCATTATCACACTGTGTCAGGGTTGGCCTTAGGAGCTGCCAGGCCCAAGTGGAAGCATTTTTTGCACGGCCCCTGCTTCAAAGCCAGGGTCTGTAGAATCATAAGAGATATATCTATAATAAAATGTACTTATTATTTATAACAAATAAAATAACAAATATAATAAATTTTATTGTAGACTTATATTTCTATGGTAGAATCGAAAGAAATCAAAATGTGCGCTTGAAAAGTTCACGTGAGCTAATGGACCAAATTGATTGAAGCACATTTCAATATAAAATTGCACAGATCTAAAACTACAAGTAAATAAACAAAATGTGTAGATTAAAACTGAATGCCAGCATTTTGCTTGTCTGACTAGTTTTTCTTGTACTTTATCAGTAGTTCATCAATAGTTTTTTCAGCAGATGACCTTTGCTGCAGTTCACAGCAACTGGGCATAGTGAGCAAATGCTTTTTGTAGTTCTCAGGTTCAGCTAATCTTGTATGAATGTTCAGCCACTTATCAAAACCACAAGTTGCATTTGCTGCCTTACTGTCAAAAAGCTTGCAGTAGTAACAGAAGACTATCACTTGAAACAGAGTATGTTAGCCACAGACGACCTACACTTTGACCATTTGGCAGTTTTCTTTTGCAGTGAAATCTTGAAAAAATGTGATCTACTCTCATTTTTAGGGAAATTTTATACAATAATTGTAGGTGGTCCTTTTTCACTAAACGTTTCTGAACTTCTTTATGGCTAAATTGCAGGATCATCTGTTAATTCTATAGAATTGGAAGATTTCGAATTCCAGTTTTCCCTTGCCTCAGAGGCACCAGCATTCATGTCAACAGACGAGTTTCCCTGTTTGTCAAATTCAACACTTTCAAAATGACCAGTATCACTTTTCGTAAATAAATTCACACTTTTATTATCTTGCATAACTTCTTCAGACTGGGTTCCTCCCATGTCATCATGTTCACTGTGCTGTGGCTTGCTCTTCTGCATTTTCTGAAAAATACTCATCTAATATATGAGGGCTATTCTGAAAGTAAGTACCGCTTGGCTGTGGAAAAAAAACAAGATTTAAGGAAAACAATTTATAATACTGCTCAGAAGTTAAATACTATAGCTACACTACTTCTCCACACAATCTCCATCTGAAATGAGGTAATTGTCGTAAGAACATAAGAAGAGCCCTGCTGGATCGGGCCAAAGGCCCATCTAGTCCAGCTTCCTGTATCTCACAGTGGCCCACTAAATGCCCCAGGGAGCACACAAGACAACAGACACAACCTGCATCCTGGTGCCCTCCCCTGCATCTAGCAATTAGAAGCAGCCTGCCTCTAAAACCAAGAGCTTGCACATACCTACTATGACTTGTAACCCATAATGAATTTTTCCTCCAGAAATTTGTCCAATCCCCTCTTAAAGGCATCCAGGTAAGATGCCATCACTACTTCCTGTGGCAAAGAGTTCCACAAACTAATTACATGCTGGGCAAAGAAATATTTTCTTCTGTCTGTCCTAATTCTTCCAACACTCAACTTTCATGGATGTCCCCTGGTTCTGGTGTTATGTGAGAGCAAAAAGAGCATCTCTCTATCAATTCTGTCCATCCCCTGCATGATTTTGGATGTCTCAATCATGTCCCCCCTCAGGCGCCTCTTTACAAGACTGAAGAGGCCCAAACGCTGTAGCCTTTCCTCATAAAGAAGGTGCCCCAGCCCAGTAATCATTTTGGTTGCTCTCTTTTGCACCTTTTCCATCTCCACTATGTCCTTTTTGAGATGTGGCGATCAGAACTGGACACAATACTCCAGGTGTGGCCTTACCATTGATTTGTACAACGGTATTACAATATTAGCTGTCATGTCATGGGACAAGTTTCTTTATCCCCTTCACAAGGAATGTAATAAAATTCTTTATTTTAAAAGCACTTCAAGCTACAGTAAAGGCACAAAGTCAATTTCTGCTATCCTTTGGATCGCTTCCATAAAATAGGTAGATAGTTCAAGAGAATATGCATGTCCACAAACACCAATGTTCTAATATCTGGTTAATACACCTATTCAATACAGTTGTATCACTATACAAGTCCAAAACAAATGTCTACATGACACTTCAGATTTGCCACAGTGCTAACAGATCCCTTAATGACCCTTGCTAAAGAAGCATTTTCTTTTAAGTTCACTTTTCTTTCATCCATAATAAATGTATCTATATATAGAACAATATAATTAAGAAACAGAAGCACTTCAAGTCAAACTGCAAGGAAAAGTCATCTCTATTCTGCTGGGCATGAACAAGCAAGGCCAGAACAACTCAGTGAAAATGGCCTTTTAGTAACAGAGCAATGCAAATCTAATGCTTTGCGCTATGCTTGTGTGTCCCCACTTGAACCTTCAGTCCTCACAAATCTGTAAAGGATTATTAGTCTTGCTATAACTAGCCCAATACAAGTGGCTATTTTTAGAACTGAACAAACTCCTTATTTAGCCCTGATAGAACAGAAAGGATTGTTTTCCACTGCTCAGGGAAAAGTCTAACTTTTCCAAATGTAACACTAAACATTGCAAAGCTTTTACTGAAGCTTCAAGAAACCACAAGAAGAACCAATTATGAAAGCACAGCTGCAATTAATTCCAAATGTAGCTTTAAAAAAAAAAACTTCTCTGGACCTAAAGGAGAGAAAAATCTGGCCCTCAGCTAGTTAACTACTTTTATTTACCCAATAAACAAGACAAAACACCATAATTAAGAGAACTGTAGTACTGCTTGAAGAATTTTTGATAAACATCCAGGCAGTTCCTGTTACTTTATACAACCAGTTAAGAACGGGTACTTTTAGCTGACAGAAAACAGCAGAATCAGAGAATTTCTAAGCAATTAGCAAAAACTACCAACATATTTTAACTCTTAATGCAAACCACATGTTTAGTTAAAAAAAATCTACTTGAACATAAATATCTTTCTTGCTTTACACACTGTTGTGAGAGAAACAGTCCTAAGAGGTATCTCAGGTCAGTCAATCACTCTTGGCTTGTGTATCTCACAGGGTGGTGAGAAGATAGGATTGTCCTAGGTATCCCGCTCCGACATCCTTGAAAGTAGGTATAGTAATAAAGACATGATAAAAAATATTATTTTCTGTTTTTTCCACTTGGATGCCAGGAATAAGAAACAGTCACTTGTCCAAGGCCTGTAAGCAAATGGTTGTGCTGGGATTCTAGTTTCAGGGGCACTGGACGTTTAGAAATGTTGCAGCAAGGACAAGAATTTATAATGTTCAGACTCTTAGGCCCAAATTCTAACCAACTTTCCAGTACTGGCATAGCTGTGCTAATGGAACATGTGCTGCATCCTGCAGTTGGGTGGCACTCACTGAGGCCTCCTCAAAATAAGGGAATACCTATTCCCTTACCTCGGAGCTGCTCTGCCCTTATGTCAGTGCTGAAAGTAGGTTAGGGTTGTGCCCTTATACTTCTATGTAGAAATGGTATTCAGTGCAGCAAAACACATTTCTAGGTTACACATTCATCTGCACAGTAAAACCTATTGGGCTGGCTTACAAAGGAACTGCTCCATTTTAAATAATGCCATACTACAGTTGAGAAATTGAGTGGCACAGAAGGAGTGGACGTTGACCAAAACTGGGCAGAGGCACATTGTAGGAACATAATTCTTACTCAGCTTGTATTAGGAAGGGGCAGAAAGTATCCTTGTGTGTGCAAATGTCCAGGCATTCTTCTCTGGATCCAGACCATTACATTGTCCAATGTATTATATATAATTGTTAATAATACATGTTTGTATGTAAAATGTATTGTATGTTTGTATCTGTGTGTACACGTAGGTGTGCACATATACATATACTTGTGTATTACTTAGGTTTATATTTCCGTACAGAGTCTTCATCTACCTAATGTTTATGCCTAATAAAGGTTGACTTGACTTGACTAGCATATAATACTTTGTTCCAATCACTTATTGTGCTTCACATACAGTACATTACATCTCAGTAATCTGTATAAACAATCTTGCAAGATAAATAACTATTATCATTGTTCTACAAGTTGGGGCAGGGGGGTATGCAGAGGGATAGCAAGTAGCCTAAAGTCATGCAGCTTTGCAGCTGAGTTGCAATTTTAAGGGCCTTCCAACTTGTAACATATGCTTTTAATCATTGCTCTACACCAGCTGTCTTTAACCTTGCACACCAAATGCAAGCATCAAGGATTGCTAAGCAACAGGTGAAATTTAATCTCCTACAAAGAACAAGAAGAGGGATGTTACAATTTTATAAATAAGTTGCTGACATCAGGAAAGCAAGTGGGGCCATGAAGTACCAAATACAAGTTTGAATTTAAAGGCTATTTGTGTATTGCTACTGGTAACTGGTTAAAGAAACACTTTTTAAACTGGCGCTCCTTTTATATTTAACAGAGGGAGAGCAACTGTCCCTCTGCACCCCACAGCAGTTTTTCTAGTGGCTGCTTGCTGGCGCTTCTTCTGCATCTTTCAGACTGTGAGCCCTTTCAAGCTCACAAGGAATCATTTATTTATTAAGCTATATAAACCTCTTTGAAAAGTGGTATATAAATAGTCTTAATAATTTTGCTGATAATTGCTGATTTGGATACTAGACACCTGGAAAATATCTCACTATTGTTCTGCGTTCATTTCTAACTAAGGGCGCAATCCTAACCCCTTATGTCAGTGCTTTCCAGCACTGGCATAGCGGTGCCAATGGGGCACGTGCTACATCCTGCAGTTGGGTGTCACTCACGGAGGCCTCCTCAAAGTAAGGAAATGTTTGTTCCCTTACCTCAGAGCTGCATTATGTCAGTGCTGGAAAGCACTGACATAAGGGGTTAGGATTGCGCCCTAAGTCACACAACTTGCTTGTGGAAGATCCAATGACATTATAGTTTCTTTAATAGGTACTGAAGGATGACATACTCTCAAAAGATGATGCCACATGCACATCTGTCAAGAATCATTCTGTCAAGAGTTCCATTGGATCTAACTGCTCCCCTTCAGCACTTCCCCATGACTCTTTCTTACCTACAGTTCATCCTTGCCTTCTAAGACCCAGTCCACATTTCCAAATCTTTAGGTCAATCAAAAAAAGATTTACAGGCGAGCCCTGGTACCTGCAGGGGGCTCCAGGAACCCTCCACAAATACTTGAAACTACAGATACTGAGAACGCCGTCACCCTCGGGAGGCTCTTTGGAGCCCCAAAGAGGCTGCGTGTGTCCGCCCACAGCCTCTGCTGGGCTCAGAATGGCCATTTAGGTTAAAAAAACACAACTCGCTCCCGGTTTTACAGGAAAAAACCAGAAGTGACTTTTATTTTGCCTAAACGGCCATTCTGAGCACTACAGAGGCTGTGGGTGGATACGCACAGCCTCTGCAGGGTTCAGAAGAGCCTCTAAAACACAGCTCTCCTCACCTCTGGAGGTTGCAGGAGAAGTCCAGGGGGCCATCCACATCTGCAGTTAAGTGAAACCAGAGCTACAAGATCGGTTTCCCATCTTCCCATCTATATAAAGATGGGCTTTATATATGGGGCTTCCCATATATACATTTGTCCAGTTTACATAAATTATTCTAGTGATGGTGTTTGAGATTTCTGGAAGATTTCCTGCCAAAACAATCTGCAAAATAACAAATATCAGTTTAAAATAAATGTCTGTATAACTTTTTTTGCATATCTATTCAGAGGCAAATTCCACTAAGTTCAATGGGTTTTACTCCCATGTAATTGTGTGCAGGATTACAGATTGAACATAATGGTTCGAAAAAAATAGTATTCCAAGGAAACTGAGTGTTGGAAAGACATTAAAAGCAACTGTGTTGGGCGAGATCTTATATCGCTCCAGTGTACTGTCAGCAAATCTTAAGCAAGAACACCATACCAGGGCATTTATGCTCACACCATCAAGCATAACATCCCATCTCATCTGCATGCTTTTAATGAAGTGTCATATTTCACTGTTTAATTGAAATTGCTGAAGGTAGGCATCTCTCTTTTGGCATTGAGTATTGCTGCTTGCTTCTTCATACATCTCTCTGTAAATTAGTTAACTCTGTAAGGGCGCAATCCTGGGACGCCCTTGGGCTGGCTCAAGTCCCTTGGTGCAAGTTACTTGCGCCAGTCCAGGAGGGTGGCAAATGTGCTGTAAAGCATGTTTGCGCTTCCTCAGGACAAAGCCACACCAGTACACAGAGGTGCGCTGGAGCATGGAGATAGCATCTGAGCCTACGTGGTAGCTTCCTTACTGTTCCCCTAGCAAAGGGAACACCTTCCAGGGCTCCAGGGCTATTTCTCTGCCTGGGTGAGGCAGAGCCTTTTTGCAGTTTTCGGCTGCCTGAAAATGGATGGAGATGCCAGCGCAGGCAAAGATGTGTGTGACTTTCAGTACCCCCACCCCATTCTAGTTGAGACAAATCTGCAGATAAAAAAATCTGTGGATAAATAGGCTGCACCTGTACTGAGCTTCCTCAGACAACACAGCCATTATTTAAACAAATGTTTGTCTCTCAGGAATTTGACTGGAAGTGAAGGAGTTTTATGTGGCTGTGAAAGTGCCCATGTTCCGAGCAAGGGGAATAAGTCAAGGAATAATATGCTCTATGAATAGTTAGGAACACACTAAGGAAAATGGAATCCTCAGCTCCTAGACAAGGCTTTCTTTGTTAGAAAAGGGGAACTAGAAAATAATGGTTTCCTAGGCAAAGTCCCCAAACATAAACAGCCTAGCTTAGGGGCAGGGAGCCTGTGGCTTTAAGGCAAGATATGGCCATTTGGGATACCATTTGTGGCCTTTTGCATACTTGTTCACAAATACTAAATCTGTCTTTTATTTTAAAATGTCAGAGTAATTTTTTCAGTAACTTTCATTTATTCTTTCCTGTCAGTGGCAACTCAGTAATTGGCAAACTGGCAACTGTCCAGTGACTTGCATCACAGACATCTCTAGTCTAGCTGGTGCTACAGATGGAGAAAATTTTGCCTTATAAAAGAATGAACCACCTACCTGGTCAATGACAAAAATAGTCAATGACAAAAATAGAAAATAAGAGGCTCTCTTCAACTGTGATGGGTGTATCTGTTACTGAGCACCAAAAGAGTTAATATTTTAAAGTAAAGCTCCTTGGAAAACACTCCAGGTCAGTGGTGCTCAAACTCTGGGAGAGTATGAGAGCCACCAAGTCTTTGCGGGGGAGGAAGGGAGGCAGCGGGGACGGGGGAAAGCAGCGATGCGATCCCTAGGATCTTGCTGTTCAGGGGGGCTGCAGGGACTGGGATGTACTCACCAGTCCCTACAGCAGCCTTCCTGGGGTGCGGGGAGCCCTGCACGAGAGCCTGCAGGGCTCCCCAGCTGCTTTGAAGTGAAAGTAGAGCAATTGCACTCCACTTCTGCAAAACCGGAAGTGGAGCGCAATCACTCCACTTTCACTTCCAAGCGGCTGGGGAGCCCTGCAGGCGATTGCACAGGGCTCCCTGTACCCCAGGAAGGCTGCTGCAGGGAGTACATCCCAGTCCCTGCAGACCTTCCGTCCCCGGAGCTGCACGATCCTGGGAGTCGTGTCACTGCCTCCCCCCCTGCCCCCACCCCTTAAGGGGGCAGAGGCCAGGGACCTCAGGCTGGGGCGTTGCAACACCCTAGTCTGTATACCACTGCTCTAGGTTATAGAATTTGCCAGACTCCTACTCCAGAAACAACATCAAAGCTACGTAAGACTACTCCCCTCCTTAGTTTCTCCAGAATCAGTGAAATTTGCACTCCTCTAATCCATACACTTCACTCTTATCCACTGTTGCTAGAAAGCAGGGACACAGTGTTTGAGTCATGGCCTTTGTGACAAGAGTTCAAGTCTATAGAGCAGGGAAGTCAAACTTTATTTCATATAGTGGGCTGAGTAGCATCCACATGTGTGCTGAGGGCTGGAAGTGAAGTCATTAAACAGGTCATGACCTGAAATAAGCATTTTCATTTCTCATTTAGGAACTCATTAGTTGCAAATGACAGAAGAGATAATATGTCTCTTCTGCAAATTTTGCATAGATTTGCATATTTTCAAGATATAGGAGACCCAATGATCAGATGGGCTGCCCTTTCAGCAGAGGCACCTCAGCACAGCTCAGCAGTGAGAGCAGCAGATGGTGGTGCTAGGAGAGCCTGAGGGCCAGATAAAGAGCTTCCAGGGGCCACATCCAGCCCAAGGGCCTTATGTTTGATACCCCTGCTCTAATCTCAAGTCCTTGAGCCAAACTTCAAAGAAAAAAGGGAGGTGGTGGCGCAATGCGTGTGTGGGAGTTGTCATTTAACATCCCCTGATGTTTCCATCCAATCAGCACTCTAGTAAGCTATGTGTTAAAGCACAGGTATGTGTCACAGCACCTAAAGTGACATGGTGTGCAGCAGAAAAAAAATGGCCCTTGGGCCAAACAATGAAGTGAGCACCCTACCCCCAGTGTTCTCTTCTTGGCGCCTGCCTGGATGCTAACTGCCTGCTAATAAATAATAAGCTGACCCTAAGGTAGATGAACCACACAGCACCTGAGGGGGTGCAGCAGCAGGAGGGAAAAAGTCTTCCTTGGCCCCAATTCAATAAACCAATGACTCTCACAATCCTGCAGTCTGCCCTAAAAGAAATTCCTGCTCAGCTCAACTCCCAACTGCAGATATACAAACTAAAACACCTCAGAAACTCATGGCCTCAGCAAGAAAAAAACCACTATCAAGCTGAACTGCACTGACATTTAAAGCAGCAAACTCTTATAGGTGAAGCTGGGTCCCCCCCCCCCCGATTGTAGGTACACCACCACCAGTGATATATTTAAGTTGGTGCTTGCTTGTCCCCCTGGTCTGAAGCAAGGAACACGCAGGAGAGCAGAAGAACCTGTGTTGCTCCTGCCATGCCTAATACAAAATGTCCCAGAACAGCTGAAACTGTTTCTCATATATTGCAAAGAACTGCCTCCCTTCTGCTTGCCTCCTTTCATCCCTCCCTTGTACAAGGAAAACACCTTAAGCTGTTCGTTCCTATATCACAATGAGAACACAAGAAACCCCTCCCCCCCAAAAAAACCTTCCTCCTCCCCTCATTGTGCTACTCCTAGCCCCTGCCTCTTGGAGCCTACCCTCCCACCACATCTGCAGCTGTCCTTCTGAATGCCTGCTTCCAGACAGCCCACGAGGTCCTGTGGGGTGATGTGGAACTGCCTAAGAAAAAAAGCAAGCAAGAACACACACGCTATATAAAGATAGGGACTTGGAAAAAGCTGTAATGGCTCCAAGTCTGAGTCAATTTCCAGGTCACTGGCTGCAAGTCGGAGACAAGTGTGAGTCTGAGGATGCAAGTGAAGTTCAACTTAGACTCGAGTTGAGTCGCTTTAGTTGAGTGCACATCCTTGCTAGAAAGCCTTACCTCTTAAAACCTCAATGTCTGAAACATCTCACTCTTGGTATAATACATCAGCCTAGGTCAGACAATCCTCTAAACCAGTGGCATTCAGACTGGGGCGTCGCGACACCCCAGCCTGAGGGGCCTGGTCTCTTTTCCCTTAAGGAGTAGGGGCAGCCAGGAGGCAGCGGCATGATCCCCAGGATCGTGTCGCTCAGGGGCGCTGCAGGGGCTTGGGTGCACTTGCCCAAGCCTCCTGGAGCCTCCTGGGGGTGTGGGGAGCCCTGCGCGACCTTCGGCAGGGCTCCCCAGGTCAGGTAAAGTGAGAGTGGGGCAATCGCGCCTCGCCTCTGCTAAACCGGAAGCTGAGCATGATTGCTCCACTCTCCCTTCTGATGGGGCTGCAGGGACTGGGGTGCACCCTGCAGTCCCTGCAGCAGCCGTCCCTGAGTGTGGGGAGCCGGGCATGAGCGCCTGCAGGGTTTCCCAGGTCAGGGTAAGTGAGAATGGAGAAATTGTGCTCTGCTTCCAGTATTGCGGAGGCAGAGCGCCATCTCTCCACTCTCACTTTCCCTGACATGGGGAGCCCTGCAGGCGCTCGCGCATGGCTCCCCACACCCAGGGACGGCTGCTGTGGGGACTGGAGGGTGCACCCCAGTCCCTGCAGCCCCCTGAGCAACGTGATCCTGAGGATCGAGTCGCTGCCTACCCCCCGCTCCCGCAAAGACTTACTGCAGGTTTCAAACTCCCTGAGAGTTTGAAAACCGTAGCTAAACCATCAAATTACAAACTTTTCCATCTCATGGAACACTGAAAAGGTGCTAAAATTGTCAAAGCACATCATCAGTTTTTTTACAATTGACAAGGCACACCACACTGCTGAGCTCACATTCCCTCAAGGCCCTCACTCAAACTCCTGGGGCACAATGGTTGAGAATCATTGCTCTAATCATGGAGATTATGGTAAATGAGATGTGGGCTCACAGACTGCCAAACAAGTGAAAAAATGTTGCTGTTTAAAAAAAAAAAAAAGAGTTCAGCATTTTGCACAGGTTTGAGGAACTATGATTTAACTAACCTGAGTTAGAAAAGCCAGGATAGCCAAACACAAGTCCCTTTTCTTGTGCTGTGCATGGCAAACAATAGGGGGAGGACATAAACTGGACATTTGTTACAGCTTGTTTATGATAGTTTGACCCATGGTTCAAATTATCATCTGAATCAGTTCATCAGTTAGATTTCTCCGCCAATTATTGTGACCATGATGAGTGTTTATTTCTGTATCTTTAATAATCTTAATTTTGCTTCACTGGTCAAATTGCTGATAGGGTTGGGCTACAGTTTGCCTAGTTCCTGGTTCCTGCTACAATGTCTTGTCCTATGCCTGTGCCAACATAGGTTTTGTTATAATCCTAGGCAATATGTTATCTTATATTTCAAAACAATAAAGGCAAATAAAAATATCTAAATGTAAAGGTATCTTTAAGCCTGATTCTCTATTGGCAAAAAAAAAAAGAGCCATCTTTTCAAGTAACTCAATTGCATAAACAAAATGGACAATACTGTATTTTATACACCTACTTCCCTCCCCCCAAGACATTTCAGACAAACTAGCTCTCTTTTCAGAATTTGATAGCATTAGATACAAGGATATGAGAAACTGTATAAGGATGGCAAGGAATGTCTCTTTATCAGAGCAACAATGTTTTAATAGATGTCCCAATTACTGCTATGTAGATAAAACATAATTAAGGAACAAATAACTATATTGGAAAGATTCTTTCTGAACACCACCAGCACTGGAAAAATTCTAACATATTGTGGCATTAACATTAAGAAATCCAAAGGTGTTTAAAAGAAAGTTTATACATTTTGGCATGGTTTCAGAGTACAAGGCAAATTTGGTGAAGATTTGAGAGTAAATATAGGTGATCACCTTAAAAATCAGATTCAGACCATTATGTGATCCAGATGGAAAGACAAAAAAATTAAAATTAAAAAGTGAGATATTTGGGTATCTGACCTGTCAAACACATACACCAACTGAAAATAATCTAAACCTTGTCAAAGGAAAAGTAGAGACAGATCTTTAAAAACTGGCAGGATAAAAGCTATTGTGTTTGGTCAGATAGTGGTTTACAAAATGAAAGGCTAATTTATTTATTTAAAATATTTTTACCTTGGCTTTCCCCTTATAATCAAGGTAGTTTATAAAATAATTAACAGCATAAAATACAATAAACACACAGACAAAACAACTACCCACCACAGTTCCCTTTTTCTGCCCCCTCCAAATACAAACTTGATGCAGGGGAAGGGATTGTCCATGACTTCACTCAGGGGCATAGTACAAGGTAAAAAACAAAGTCCAAATGACTACAGATTTTGGCTTAACTACTAACATTTGCAAAGCCTGATGAAATGCACGATTGTAAACCCTGCATGAAATGCATGAAACCCCAATGAAATGCATCAGCTATTTCTGAATGACCAGGAATAATCCTGACTGGAAGTCTAAACCAGAGGTGCCCAAACCCCAGCCCGGGGGCCAATTGTGGCCCTTGGAGGTCCCCAATGCAGCCCATGGGGAACCCCCAGTCTCCAATGAGCCTTTGGCCTTCCAGAGATTTGCTGGAGCCTGCACTGAGCCAACATGACTACTCTCAGTGCAAGGGCCATCTGTTTGACCTTTCTCATGAGCTACAGACCAAGGGCTAACTCTGCTGCTTGCTGTTTCATATCTGTGAAACAGCAGCATCAGCAGAGGAAAGGCCGGCCTTGCTCTGTGCAAAGTCTTTTATAGGCCTAGAGCAGGGATGGGCAAGCATTTTGGCAGGAGGGCCACATCATCTCTGACAGTGACAGATCAGGAGAGAGATCTTGGGGTGGTGGTGGACAGGTCGATGAAAGTGTCAACCCAATGTGCGACGGCAGTGAAGAAGGCCAATTCTATGCTTGGGATCATTGGGAAGGGTACTGAAAACAAAACGGCTAGTATTATAATGCCGTTGTACAAATCTATGGTAAGGCCACACCTGGAGTATTGTGTCCAGTTCGGGTCGCCGCATCTCAAAAAAGACATAGTGGAAATGGAAAAGGTGCAAAAGAGAGCGACTAAGATGATTACGGGGCTGGGGCACCTTCCTTATGAGGAAAGGCTACGGCGTTTGGGCCTCTTCAGCCTAGAAAAGAGACGCTTGAGGGGGGACATGATTGAGACATACAAAATTATGCAGGGGATGGACAGAGTGGATAGGGAGATGCTCTTTACACTCTCACATAATACCAGAACCAGGGGACATCCACTAAAATTGAGTGTTGGGCGGGTTAGGACAGACAAAAGAAAATATTTCTTTACTCAGCGCGTGGTCGGTCTGTGGAACTCCTTGCCACAGGATGTGGTGCTGGCATCTAGCCTAGACACCTTTAAAAGGGGATTGGACGAGTTTCTGGAGGAAAAATCCATTATGGGGTACAAGCCATGATGTGTATGCGCAACCTCCTGATTTTAGGAATGGGTTAAGTCAGAATGCCAGATGTAGGGGAGGGCACCAGGATAAGGTCTCTTGTTATCTGGTGTGCTCCCTGGGGCATTTGGTGGGCCGCTGTGAGATACAGGAAGCTGGACTAGATGGGCCTATGGCCTGATCCAGTGGGGCTGTTCTTATGTTCTTATGTAGTGTGTTGAGGGCCAAAGGTAATTCACATTTCAAATCTGAATAAATTTAATAAATCTTGCATAAATGAGTATATTAGAGATGGAACATATAAGAACGAATGAGTTTCACTGAGTTTATTTATGCAGATGCAGAAAAGGGGGGGTTGTTAAAATAATCCGACACATCTAATGCACCTCTTCCCAGGGAAAAGCAACTTCAGAAGAGCAAGCCTGGGCTCCCTCTCCCCCACCCTGCAGAAGCATGTTTTTACCCTCTCCCCCCTATCCTGGCAACAAGCAGCAGTAAAGGAACAGTCAGTCAGGGAGCTGGTGGGCACCTCCTCCCTCAGGGCAGGAGTTTGTTCCTCCTCATTCACACACAGAAGGGAGCTGTGTGTCTGTCTCCCTCTTTTAGGCTGCAATCCTATGTACACTTTCCTGGGAGTAAGCTCCACTGACTATAATGGAACTTACTTCTGAGTAGAAGGGCACAGGAGTGGGCTCTCCGTCCCTCCGCCTCCCCCAACCAGCACCAAACAACTGACAGCCCAATCCCATCCACGCTTTCCTGGGAGGAAGCCCCACTGACTCTACGGGGCTTCCTGCTGAGTTTTTGAGCGCTGGGGCAGACGTGCCAACAGGGCACATGCTGCATCCTGCAGTGGCGGAGCGTCAGAGGCCTCCTCGAGGGAAGAGCTTGTCCCCTTTCCTCGGGGCTGCAGCAGCCCTGGAAAGTTGCACGGGCTCGGACCCTTACAGCCCACTCCTTGTGCACGCCTACTCAAAAGCAAGTCCCATTAAAGTCAATGGGGCTTACTCCCAGGAAAACGTGCACAGGATCGGGCTGTGAGTCTGCGGCAGCAACGCCCGTGCAGTACTTAGAATTGTCTTCTATGTGCAGAAATGGGAGCGCGTGCGAAGGAACGCCGCCCCCCAGCCCACTCCCACAGGCTGCACCCCATTCATGCTTTGCTTTCCTTCCCTCCCACCCTGCTGGGGCAGCGCGCGCCATGAACGTTCTCCTGACCCCGCCCCCTTACCCCGCCCCCTTCTCGTGAGCGCCGACGGCTGAAGATTCCCCTTTCCTCCGCCTCCCGGGGCACTCTCGACCGAGGGCTCCCCTCTCCTCTTCACAGCTGTCAAGACGGGTCCGCGTTCCGAAATGGCGGCGGCCATGAGCGCGGGGGAGCCGCAGCTCCATCCGAGCAGCCCGAAGCCCTCCCCTGGACAATTGATCGCTCGGTGCTCTGCTACAGCCTTCGAACTCCCCAGACCTTAGAGAGCGAGAGACGAGCGATCGATTGCGACGACCACACGCTCCGAGCAAGAGAGGCGACAAACGAACAGGCTGTTCTCGTGCTAAGCTGGGGGGGGCAAAGGAAGCCCCCCCTCACTCTCTCCGCCCTCCTTGGCTGCTCTGCTCCGTCGACACCACCCCTTTTCCCTCACCCAACGGCGGTGGTTTGGTCCGTGACATCATCATCATGGCAACAACAACCGCTGCAGTCAGGAAACGGCCGTTAAAGGAGCTCCGGGGCTGAGGAGAAGGGACAGTTTTTTATTTTTTTAAATCATGAGGCGCACGCAGTCCGCCCGCTTCTAACGCCTCGCTTGGTTTGCTGCTCCTTGCCGGCGCGCGCCGCTCCTCCCTCGCAGAGCCGGGCCCTCCTTTCGCCCGCCCCTCCCTCCTCGGAGCGGCCCATCCGCCCTCCCGCTCGTCCATGCGTGCGAGCGCGAGCGCGCCACAGTGGGTGAGGAAGGAGGGAGGGGGCTGCGCTCGCGCTGCGGCGGCAGCAGCAGGCGGCGGCTGACGGGGTGGGGGAGCCCCAGCCTCGGGGCGCGCCCAACGGTCCCCTCGGCGGCGCGCGCCCCTGGCGAAGGCGAACATGTTCTCAGTGAGGGTCGTGACCGCCGATTACTACATGAGCAGCCCCCTGCCCGGCCTGGACCCCTGCCAGTCTCCCTTCAGAGAGGCCCCGGTCAAGAAGGTGCCCGTGGTGAGAGTCTTCGGGGCCACCCCGTCAGGTGAGAGGGCGCCGAGACCCACCCGCGCGGGGGGGAGGGGTCTCCCTCGCCATTCCAGTCCGGGGGTCCCGCACCGCAGCAGCAGCGTCCACAGGGCTGGCGGTGGCTTTTTGTGACTGACTGGTTGGCGGAGTGACAGGCGCTGCCCTTCCCTGCTGTACCTTCCTCTAGGTGGTGTTGGCGCGCCGCAGCCTGCGCCTCACCTCCCAGCCACAGCCGCGGGCCACTCTGCGGTCGAGGGACTCGCCCGTGCCCGGAGCCCACCTGGAGGTCGCGGTGGAGGGGCCGCCCCGCGCCACGCCAGTGTAGCCCGGGAGCATGCCCTGCCAGCAGCCTGCCTGTGCCGTGGACCCTTCCGGCGGCGCGCACGGGAGCTGGCCCAGTGGGTGGAGGAGGCGATAAGGCGGCTGCCCCTCTAATGTGAGCCTGGTGCATGCTCTGCTGGGAGCCCGCGGACGATCGCCTCCCGCCCCTGTGTAGGATGAGACATAATGACATGCAGCTGTGCAAACACTGCCTTGAGACCGGTGCCGTTCAGTTGTTCGCTGTGCAGCACCAGATCCTCAGGTGTGGGCTTGTGTGCTCAGCCTGCGCTTGCTCGAAGCCTTCCTTGAATGTGGGTGGGAAGCGCGTTCTCAGGCAGTGGCAGAACCTGCCTTGAAGGCCGCTGCCCTGGGCACACTTCCTTGTGGATGAGTCTCTGAAAATTAATGCGGCTTAATTCTTAGTCAGTGCCGCATACTGTTGTTCTCTGAAGTTCCTGCATTTGTCAGAGCTGTAAGCAAGAATGCCTCACTGTGGAAAGATCAGCCTGAGACAGCCTGATCTTGTACATGTTATACTCCAGATTATGGTTTCTGTGTCCTCCTTTTAATTTTCACATTCCTTTCTTTTCCTCTTTTCACCTTTCTTCCACTGTCAGTCCAGCTAATACTTTTTCTAATACTATTTTAGCAACATTACACAATACTGTTTCAGCAAACCTTTTTTTTTTGGTTGATGCCCAGTAACAATTCGTGAAACAACCTGTGTAACAACTGAACCTTAGTGAGGTATAAGACTTATACAGGCAAGACACAATAGTTCAGGCAAAGTATATCAGCATAAAAGAAGAAAGTACATTGTGATCACACAATAAAATAGTAAACAGCTTTTCCATTACATTTTGTTTGTGTAGAATATTTTGCATGTTCTTGGCAGTAGTTTGCTTAATATGTCATTTTTCAGTGACTTTAATGAAGGGAGAATATTTGCATGTTATGTAATCCTCTGGGTAACTGTTTTCATAACTCATAAATTTACAGTACAATTCTATGCATGTCTGCTCAGAAGTCCCATTGATTTCAAATCAGTGGGACTTCTGAATAAACATGCATCGGATTGTGGTGGTCTGTGGAAGCATGCCCACGTTTCTTTGTGTGTAAATGGAGCTTCTTGTAAGGTAATAGATTATGTTTTTCAGCATATCATAATCAATAATTGTTTTTGTTATTTTTACACTTTCTCCACAAATATTTTCACCAGCACTGAGAGTCCCTCCCTCCTTTGTCAGCTGTCCTTGACCTGCATGCCCAGTACTGGGGGACGGGGAAGGAGAGATGTTTGCTTTCCCTTCTGCTTAAACCCAAAGTGAAGACAAACACTCCTCCTTTCTCCTGATCTCTTTGCCTTTCCCTGAAAACTTGGGGGGAAGGAAAGAATATATGCCTTCCCTTCGTACTAGGCTTCCTCAGAAGTAAGAAACCACTCTCTGAGCCATGCAGAACAGTTAGACATCTTGCAGTCTTCCAGAAAGTCTTGCACTCTTAAATAGATTTGGATCTAGAGTTTAAGCAAATGGTTTGTAATTAATTTCTTCAAGCAAATATGATAGTTCATGCTCTAGCAATGTGCTTTGACTGTTTGTAGTCTATTATTCTGAATACCTTATGGATACCTCTGGACAACATTGGGTGTCAGGCATTCAGTCCCCAGAGAATGGTGTTTATATGCTTTCTCTGTGCATGGTACAGGGAGGAGCACACTGCCTTAAAACTGGGGCAGTCTTTTCCCATCTGATAACTTGCTCAAGCTTTTTTACTATCTCCTTCCTTCCAAATATCATTCCGCCTTTTTAAAAAGTGGAATTAAAATAAATTCTTATCTCTTATACACATTTGTGGCCCTGTAATTTGTTTTCAATCTCTTAAGGTTGAGAGCACTCTGATTTTCACTTTCTTGGATTCTGCTGCTTTGTTTTAGACGCCTCTCTTGATTCTGCGTTGACTATGAAGAATGTTTGCTTTTTCTGTTCAAACCTTTCCTCTCAATCACATTTCTCTGTCATCAGTAAAAATAGTGTAATCCTATCTCCCTGAACGTCAGACAACCTCCGAGTTCTTAGAATCCTATCACCCCTTTTCTTCATACATTCAAGCAAATGCTTAATTCTGCTGCTTTTGCTTCCTTTCCCTCCATGCTAAGAAGTTTGTTGTATGATCATTTTAGTATATCAGGCTAGAAACACATAAAAATTCCCTTATCCTAAGTAATTTGCTATCCAGTTTAGTGTTGTCTATGCTGACTGCCAGCAGTTCTCCAGCCGTTCTCTAGGGGGGTCTTTTCCAGTCTTTCCTGGATTGAACTTGGAATCTGCCTGCAAGGGGCATAAGCTACAATAAGCTACTGTGTGGGAGAACTGGAGGCCAGAAATGAGACCAAACCAGAAAGATCCATTGTGAAATTTTGTTAGTTCTTGAAAGAGAGAACCTCTATGATTGTAAAAATTTCCTTGAAGGATTTAGAAATGCCTGCCTATGTAAACCGCCTTGAATAAAGTCAGAGGAGTAATCTGATGACCAGAAAGGCGGTATATAAATACCTAGTTGTTGTTGTTGTTGTTGTTACAACTAAGTTGTGACTTCTGTCTATAAACTTTTTTCAGTGACAGGTAGCAAACATCTTAACTCTGCTTGATTATACGAGGTATCCCAAGAAAGTACACACTTTATAGTCTACTTATGTGCTACATATGGTATAGAACTGAGTTGGGAATATGGTTCCCAAAATGAGGCGTCACAATGCCTTAGCCATGGAATCGCTTTTGCTGCCACCTTAAGGGGCGGGATGACAGCAGTGGTGGCAACGCAGTCACCATGATCTGCTGCTAGGGAGAGGAAGGGTTTTAAAAAAAACTTACTAGGTACTCTCCAGAAGGTCTGGGGAACCTGCACCTCCCTCTTCAGGCTTCCCCACACCTCCAAAGTGCTGTAAAAAGCCCCCCCCCCAGAAAGGTAGAAAAAAAATAAAACAACTTCCGGTTCCATGATAGAAATTCGAAGTGGGGATTCTTTTGCTTTTCACAGCACTCTGGAGGCGTGGGGAGGCTTGCAGAAGGGTTGTGAGCTCCTTGGACCCTCTGTAGAACCATAGTGACCCCCAGGTAAGTTTTTTAAAAAAACCTTCCTCCCCCTAGCAGCCACGCGATCATGGCAATGGCATTGCCACTACTCCCCCCGCAAATACTTATTGGTTTATTGGATTTTCTGTTTACTAGTTTACTGGATTTTTGTACCAGCCCTCTATCAGTCTCCTACCTGCAATTTAGGAATAATAATCTACCTTAGGGAATTGTTGAGAAAATGATTGAGTTAATGTACTTAAAGAACCATGAACTTTCAAATGTGCAGCCGATTGTATCCTGAGGTTGTTTTCCGCTTGTGGAAAAAGCCCCATTTATGGAAGGTAAAAGGGAGTGATTTCTGCATATCTCCCCTACACTCTGCACTCTCCTGAAGCCCTTAAGAATTTGTTCCTGGGGTTTGAGAGATCCTCAAGAACTGATATTCAAGGGGTTACAGCATGCTGCAAAAAGGGAGGTGGACAAAAATTGCACCTACTTCCCTTGCACATATAGGATGTTCTTCCTAAATTGATAATGGGCAGGAGGTCTGGTCTAGAGGGTAGAGCCTCCATTTGCCTGAAGATTAACATTCACAAGGTCGCCAGTTCGAGGCCACCGGCACCGTGCGACCTTGAAGCAGCTGACAAGCTGCAGCTGAGCTGTTCCATCTGCTCGGAGCGTGGGAGGATGGAGGCCAGAATGTTAAACCAGATCAGAGTGTAACACCTTGAATGTAGTGGTTCTTGAAAGAAAGAACCTTCTTTCAATTTGTAAAAATCCCTGCGTAGATTTAATAAGCCTGCCTATGTAAACCACCTTGAATAAAGTCTTGAATAAAGACCAAGAAAGGCGGTATATAAATACTGTATATTATATTATTATTATAATAATGAACTTATATATCAACTATACAGATACAATATAATCAAACATAAGCACTGTATAAATGCTAAGTATTATTGGCAACTCCTCTTCTCAAATAGAATTTGAATGTTTCTGGGAACAGCTGTTTGCTTTGTAGAAGCAGTATATAAGTATTCCTGGCCCTGCTGGAAATGGCATTCTCTTTTTTAAATCCCAGTTGCCTAATTAAAAGGGTGATCGGAGTTTGTTTGGCCTGGCCTAGGACACGAGAGTCCCTCCCCAAGGGGGAGTGGAAGGGGGCTGGGTTGGGCAGCCATGGCGGGCCTTTTAAAGGGCGCAGGACCCAGCCCTCTTCCTCCTTTGCACGTGGTAACCGTGGGAATACCCGCCTGCCTGCCCTAGGGGCAGTCTGAGTCTAACTGGTCGCTGTTTGGGGCCAGGTAGGAATTTTTTGCTGCCTGCCAAGATTGGCCAAAGGGCAGGCAGTTTTTTTGCCTACCCCCAGATTGTCACGGGCCAGGGGGTTACCCCCCCCCCGTTTTCAAGCTGCCATTAGTCACTTTAAGAGGGTAGGTGGTGCGGGTTAGGAGGTGTGAATGGGACTCTGGGCATGCACCTTCAGGCGGCATTTGCAGGGCGGAACCCTATTTCAGTCCTCGGGCTCGGCGGCACGAGGTGGAGCAGTCCGCGGTCTGGCTGCCTTCCCCTTAAGGGACAGACATGGATGAGACGTGCCGCCCAGCAGCGGGGCGCGACTTGGAGTCGGGTGCATGCCCGCCTGGGGGCAGAGGTTTCTGGTACCGCCCAGAGGTCCCGCCCTGCACCACAGGGGCTTTTGCTGCCTCAGATGCTGCAGGTCTCAGCCTCCTCTTCTATTGTTAATGTGAAATAAAGTGGCCCTTTCTCCCATATCTGCTGTCTCGAGTGTTCGTTGGACAGTGCAGAAACAAACAATTTATGGTGCACTGCCTAATTGCAGATAGTCCAGCTGAACTATTACTGTTGATGAGTTACTGTTTTGTTCCATATCCTTTCTGGTAACCCAGAATTCTACTCTTTAAAAGTTCTCAGTCTTTGAATTTATATCTTTCATGTCCCCTTAGGACCTGACATCTTTTGTTCTTTACACCCTTTTCTGCTTTTTGCTCCTTTTTGTTCCTTTTCTCACTCTTGTTTCTGAGCTTCTTCCATGCTGTTTACCTTGTCTTGAGTGGCCTTTTAAGTTTTGTGCTCTTTTTGCTGGGATTTTTATCATTTCTCTGTTCTCTGAAGCACTTGTCACAGCAGCAATAAGTGTTTTATCACAGCAATTTCTTGGCCTCCATTCCACAGGTATAAAATGGAAATATTGACATTTCCTCCTTTTATAGGATGACTGAGCTGTATGGTAATTTTGCTTACACCTGGTGTGTCATTGGCTGCCCATCCATGTAGCCATGTGCGGATGATATTTGATGTGTGTGGGCACATGCTGCCATATCTTCCTCATGACATTGATGTACACTCTTAGCCCCACCCCTCAATTTCCCCAGTTGCAGCATTTGTCGTTTCTCCCCATGTTTGAAAGTGCCAGGCACCCAGTCCTATTCTGCCACACTGGTAGCCTCCTTATTCAGGTTGTGGTTAGAGGGGACAGATATTGTTCCTGTAGAGCAGGGGTGCTCAAAGTTTTTGGTGGGAGGGCCACAAAATCTTTCTGACACTGTGTTGGGGAAAAAAAAGAATTAATTTAAATTTCAAATTTGAATAAATTTACATAAATGAATATATTAGAGAGGGAAAATGAATGAATGAATGAATTCAATCCAGTTTATGATCCCATTCACCCTAATAAAGGGGGGATCTTCATGCCAGTTTATGATCCCATTCACCCTAATAAGGGGGGGAGATCTTCATGCAGTTTATGATCCCATTCACCCTAATAAGGGGGGGAGATCTTCATGCCAGTTTATGACTCCATTCACCCTAATAAGCGGGGGAGATCTTCATGCAGTTTATGATCCCATTCAACCTAATAAGGGGGGGAGATCTTCATGCAGTTTATGATCCCATTCACCCTAATAAGGGGGGGGAGATCTTCATGCAGTTTATGATCCCATTCACCCTAATAAGGGGGGGAGATCTTCATGCCAGTTTATGATCCCATTCACCCTAATAAGCGGGGGAGATCTTCATGCAGTTTATGATCCCATTCACCCTAATAAGGGGGGGAGATCTTCATGCCAGTTTATGATCCCATTCAACCTAATAAGGGGGGGAGATCTTCATGCAGTTTATGATCCCATTCACCCTAATAAGGGGGGGAGATCTTCATGCCAGTTTATGACTCCATTCACCCTAATAAGCGGGGGAGATCTTCATGCAGTTTATGATCCCATTCAACCTAATAAGGGGGGGAGATCTTCATGCCAGTTTATGATCCCATTCAACCTAATAAGGGGGGGAGATCTTCATGCAGTTTATGATCCCATTCACCCTAATAAGGGGGGGGAGATCTTCATGCAGTTTATGATCCCATTCACCCTAATAAGGGGGGGAGATCTTCATGCCAGTTTATGATCCCATTCACCCTAATAAGCGGGGGAGATCTTCATGCAGTTTATGATCCCATTCACCCTAATAAGGGGGGGAGATCTTCATGCCAGTTTATGATCCCATTCAACCTAATAAGGGGGGGAGATCTTCATGCCAGTTTATGATCCCATTCACACACAAATGGAGGGGGATCTTCCACACTTTCACACATACACCCGCCTGCTTGCCTGCCCCCTTGCCCTCCCTCATTACCTCCCTCGTTTGCTTGGGCTGCCTGCCTGCCCACCTAACCGCCCTTCCTCACTAGCTAGGGCGGCATGTGCTGCTGCCTGCCTACCTGGCTGACCAGCCAGCTAGCCAGCCAGCCTTCCCTCCCTCGGAGAAATGTGCTGTGGGCTGGGCTCCCTTCGTGCGGGATCTCTCCCTCTCTGTCTCCTGCACTCCCCTGGTTCAGGTTGCGGGAGGGGAGTCCAGCCCAGCCCATAGGAAGGGCAAGGCAGGGAGAGACCGCCTGCAGGGAATCTCTCTCTCTCCTGCACTCCCCTGGCTCAGGTGGCAGGAGGGGAGCAGAGCCCAGCTGAGCAGAGCCCAGCCCAGCCCATGGGCGAGGCAGGAGGAGACCAGCACGCACGCAGGGTCTTTTATAGTGGGAAGTAATGTGAGACCAGCAAGTCTCACGTTACCTTCCCACTATAAAAGGCCCTATGCACGTGTTGGGCTTGTCTTTCCTTCGCTGCCATTGAGCTCAGTGGCAGCAAGGGAAAGCAAGGCACGGAGCTCCGCGGCGGGCCAGCGCGGGCTGGGGTGAGGGCCGAGTGCCCATTGGAGGGGGGGACCCCCTGGGGGCCGGATGGGGACCCACAGCGGGCTACAAGTGGCCTGCGGGCCAGGCTTTGGGCACCCCTGCTGTAGAGAGTGTATCAAGGTCGGTGGCTGGTATGTGTTTTTAGTTTGCTAATCTCTTCTGAGATATAGGGGGAAGAAACAGCTTTGGTGAGAAAGGAGTGGACCCCAGGAGTTGCCCCTGCCTAAAGAATAGCATGCTTTTCATATATCAGGGCAATCCAGACCCACTAGGTAAAGGGATTTGTTTTGCTGAAGAGCAGGGGGCCGACATAGCAGGGATGGAGGGAGGAAGGGAAGACTATACTAGGGTAGCAAACAAAGCAGGGAAATATTCTCCATTATTCACGTCATGAAATAACTAGGAAAGGGTAAAAGGTTTGTCTTTAATAAAAGCTGTGAAATATGCCTGTCTCTGTTCTGATGGCAAATGGAGTCTTTGACACCCAATAAAAATGATTGTGAATACATTTAATGTATAAATTACTTTTTAAGTCAAATATGTAAAGTGCATTTGGTATATAGGCTTGAGCTTGAGGTACAAATATTAAAAATGATACATAATATATTTTATGTTGTCTTAAAATTTTGTTAGTTCTAGTCCTTTTAACAGTAATATAAAGAGTCTACCATTCAAAAGGTACCTGAAGAGTTAAGATAGCTGAACACTTAAATTCTGTAGTTTACAGCTTAGGAAACTGGCTTAGTGTTGTTGCTGTATTTTTACACTTTAATCTTCAGAATCATTTTATGGTTGGGGTCACTCTCCCCGCCCCTCACAACTCTTCCAGACATGACCGGAAATCACTTTCTAGTTGCATCCAAAAGTCTTCTGTGCCCCCCCTTGCAGAAGGGGTATCTCCTTGTTTGGTATCCACTGGGGGGGGGGGAGGTCCAAGAATGGATCCACTGCAGATACTGAGGTTCAGCAATATAGCAATAACGTGCTATATAGCATGTTATATAGCAATAACATGCATGGGTTTGGGGCTGATAGCATGACGTCACCACTCCTCAGAACATTTCCAAATGCAACTGGAAGGCATTATTGGAGGTCTTCTGTGGGACCTCCAAATGCAAGATCAGAACCTGTGTTGGGTCACTGTATAGCAGGGGTCTCCATACCCCAGCCCAGGGGCCAGATGCGGCCTGTGGCAAGCCTCTATCCAGCCCATAGCCAGCCTCTGATCCCCTGAGAGCCTCTGTCCCTGTTGACCAAACACAACCATAATGCCGTTGTACAAATCGATGGTAAGGCCACACCTGGAGTATTGTGTCCAGTTCTGGTCGCCGCATCTCAAAAAAGACATAGTGGAAATGGAAAAGGTGCAAAAGAGAGCGACTAAGATGATTACGGGGCTGGGGCACCTTCCTTATGAGGAAAGGCTACGGCGTTTGGGCCTCTTCAGCCTAGAAAAGAGACGCTTGAGGGGGGACATGATTGAGACATACAAAATTATGCAGGGGATGGACAGAGTGGATAGGGAGATGCTCTTTACACTCTCACATAATACCAGAACCAGGGGACATCCACTAAAATTGAGTGTTGGGCGGGTTAGGATAGACAAAAGAAAATATTTCTTTACTCAGCGCGTGGTCGGTCTGTGGAACTCCTTGCCACAGGATGTGGTGCTGGCGTCTAGCCTAGACGCCTTTAAAAGGGGATTGGACGGGTTTCTGGAGGAAAAATCCATTATGGGGTACAAGCCATGATGTGTATGCGCAACCTCCTGATTTTAGGAATGGGTTAAGTCAGAATGCCAGATGTAGGGGAGAGCACCAGGATGAGGTCTCTTGTTATCTGGTGTGCTCCCTGGGGCATTTGGTGGGCCGCTGTGAGATACAGGAAGCTGGACTAGATGGGCCTATGGCCTGATCCAGTGGGGCTGTTCTTATGTTCTTATGTTCTTAACCAGAGCTGTACTTGTGGGATAGGGAAATGGAGGTCCATTTAAGTGTGTGCTTTATTTCTTGGGCTGTGTTCGTGGACATTTGGGCAGAAGGTCTTCTGCTTGGGCAGAAGGTCTGGTCTAGAGGGTAGAGTCGCAATTAAGTCTGAAGATTTAACATCTGAAGGTTGCCAGTTCAAGATCACCGGAAGCTTCTGTGAGTGACAAGACCTTGAGAACTGACAGGCCAAGCTGAACCCTTTTGGGTGTGGGAGCCAAAAGTCCTGGACATTTGAGCCCATTCATTTATTCATTCATCTAAGTTCCATCTACAGTGTATGAGCTCTCGACACTGTGCCAGATGTTTGATGCAGCCTTTCAGCCGAAAAGTTTAGAGGCCCCTGCTGTATAGCATTACGGGTGGTGGTGGTTTTGGAGAGTAGGAAAGTGAAAAGGTTGTATCCTGAAGTTTCTCAGAATGCTGCTCATCAGAAGCTCCTTTTGTTTCTGCAAGGAACATTGCGTTTGTGCAATGATCTCTTGTGTGAGTGGAATATTCCTTCCAGGAATGGATGGAGCTTCTGATAATGGACCTGTACTCTGTAACCTTAGGCTACAACCCACTATGTTTTCAGTTCTTTTGACACACCCCTGCATAGTACAGGAAGCTTTCTCGCAGCATGCATTCTTCAAACTCTAATCCTTGCTGTAGGATACTTACCATAATTGGTTAGGGCAGTAGTTGGGATGCTGCTTGGGCGGCATCCTGCTTGGGCAGAAGGTCTGGTCTAGAGGGTAGAGTCGCCATTAAGTCTGAAGATTTAACATCCGAAGGTTGCCAGTTCAAGATCACCGGAAGCTTCTGTGAGTGACAAGACCTTGAGAACTGACAGGCCAAGCTGAACCCTTTTGGGTGTGGGAGCCAAAAGAAGCCGGCTCTAATTCTTTTCATGAAAGGGAAAGGAGCTGTCTGTCAACGTATGACATAGTGTTCAGCCAGAACGTTTCACCAGACCATGGGAGATCCCCCTGGACTGTAGATTGTTCTTGAAAGACAGAACTTATGTGATTATAAAAGCTTCCTTGGGGATTTAGAGAAAGCCTGCCTGTGTAAATCGCCTTAAATAAAGCCAAAGGAGTAATCCAGTGGCCAGAAAGGTGGTATACAAATACCAGTTATTGTTACTATTATTGTGAGGAAAGGGAGGGGCAGCAACATGATCGCACCACTGCCGGGTACAAAAGAGGTTTTTTACTTACCTGGGTGTCGCTATAGCTCTCTGGAGGGTCTGGGGAGCCCGTGGCCCTCTTGGCAGGCCTTCCTGTGCCTCCAAACTGCTGTAAATGGTGAAAAAAGCCACTTACAGTTTCATGACAAAAACCAGAAGTGGGTTTTTTTTTGCTGTTCATGGCGGTTTGGAGGTGCAGGGAAGCCTGCAGAGGAAGCCATAGTCTCCATGGATCCTCTGGAGAGCCATCATGATACTCAGGTAAGTTTTTTTAAAAAAACAACACCCTTTTGTCCCGGCAGCAGTGTGTTCATGGCATCACGTCACTGCCACACTATTTAAGGGGGCAGTGATAGAGGTTCCCTGGCTGGAGTGTCATGTTGCCCCAGCTTGGGAACCTCTGGGATTGGGGCTTAAGCAGACTAATTCTCTCTTTTTTCCTTAAAACTGACACCCTGATTATTCTGTAGATCCTAGAAGCACATGGGGCAATTTTATTTTATGAAAATTTACAAATGTACAAGTGGGCCCTGACTTTAGAATGATAATTGGTTCTGGAGACCCTGTTGTACAGTATTGTGAAAATACTGTGATGTGAACCCAATAATGCATTGTTTGATAATTCATTCCAAGATCTTTAAAGTTTCTGCTACAGAACTAAACTATTTCTTTCTCTAAAAGGAGATTTAAAAGGTGCTTTCTGCTCTCTTTAAGGACGATGGTTATCAGTGTAGTGTATACAGTGTTATAATTATAAAACACAAATTATAAGGCTGTATCCTTCCTTCAGTACTCACAGCCACAATGTTAAAAATACTGCTACTAGCTGTGGCCAAATCCTATCCAACTTTCCAGCACTGGTGCAGTCAGCACAATGGGAAATGCGCTGCATCATGTGGTAGGGGAGCAATCAGATACCTCCTCTAGGGAAGGGTATGTTTGTTCCCTTTCCTCAGGACTACATTGCTACAGTATTGGCACTGGAAAGTTGGATAGGTTTGGGCTCTGAGGCACTACCCAGAAAGCTTGCATTGCATCAGTTATACCCTTCCCTCCATAAACAGCCACGTTATTAAAAATGATGCTCTTGGTTGAAATGTTACCAAAATGCATTTACTGTATATCACTGATTGGCTTATTGATCACCCACAACATCCTTTTTATAGCAGTTGTGAGCTCATCATAAAGTGATTAATGGGCAGCTTAGTCCTAACAAAATTCTCCCACTCCAAAGCAGTGGGACCAGCATGGCTTGCACTTTTTCTGCAGGGTAATTTTGCAGGCTGGAGGTATCCTCAAGGTAAGGGGACTTTTTTCCCTGTGCCCCAGGGCAATGACACTGGGTCTACTTTGACCTGTACCTGCTAAGTTGCTGGTGAAAGTTCAGTTTGCACTGTCGGATCTTGCATCCCTGCTGGGGCAGCTGAGGATTGGGATGTAAGAGAATGCCAAGAGGAATCGGAGAGCTTCCTGTTAATACTTACTTGTATTGTAAGTATAGAGTTTGCTTTTATCTGTGGTTTCTGGTATCTGTGGAGGGAGCAGGAACATATCTCCCAGGGATACCTGAGGACACTTGTATAAAATGTTTTGTGTACATCAAATGATAAGAGTGTTTCCAGCAAATATATACGTCGCCCTGTACTTGTGATATGGGTACTTAGGCGCTAAAATTGTCCTCAGCTAATCTCACTCCTTTCTGTCCTCTTTCCTCATACTGGTAAACATATATTTATACAGCATTTAAGGTTACTCTTACAAGTTTAGTATCCTTTCTTCATAAGCAAAAGAAAGGAATAAAATATTTTAACTAGCATTTAGAACAGTGGGCTGGTGCGTGTGTGCCACATGCATTTTAGCTTGTCTAAACTGTAATTAGAAAATAAGCAAATTGGAAAAACTTGCAAAACAAACTTTCTGAATAAAATGGAATTGGATTCTGTATTTTCTGTCTCGTGCTCAAGTTTTTGGCAATTTGGAGGAAAAGTGCAAAGGAAATGAAAAATGGGCAAAATGTTGTCTTTCCAAAATTTAAAGCTAGGTTATGAAGTAGATAAAAAGTATTGTACATGTTTTATCATATTTATGATTTGCCCTTCAAGAAGCTCAGAATGTATGGGTTTTCCTTTTTTCCCATCACAATAGCAGTTTGAGCAAGTCATTTTCTCCATTTCAAAGTTATTCTTTGAACTTTATAGTTTGATGATCAATTTTTTTTTTCTCTCTGAAACTTTAGTTACAAAAGCTCTTACATTAAATTTTGGTTTGTTTCTGAATGATGATGCTGTGAAAATTCTTGAGATTCCCAGCTGTGTACCTGTTTCCCCACTGTACCTGTACAAAGCTCCTCTGGACTGCAGTCTAGAAGAGAATTAAAGCTGTTAGGATTTTTTTTTTGCCCCACTGGGACTACTCCTGTAATCGTTGTTTGCTCAGAAAAATTTGATCCCTTGATATTTGGTAACAGCCACCACAAGGAAATGATTTCAAGTCTTACAAATTGAGTTAGAGGTAATATGCTTTATGCGTTAATTGTAATATCACATTTTCTTCAGATATTAAGGGAAGTTCATCATATAAGTGATCTAGTTCTATTGAAAATGGCTTGCTGTGAGGAAGCAAAACAAATTATGCCAAATATACAGTTTTTCCTAATTTATTCTCATTGTACGAGAGAATAAATAATTCTCGTAAATTCAAGTTTTGTTGGATGTTTGAATTTTTCCATAGTGTGGGCTCATGAAATGAAATAGAAAAATGTTGCATTGGCCAGTAGGTGTATCTGAGGCTATGGACACTGTCTATTGCAGTAAAGATTATTGGGAAGCTTGTGTGAATGCAGTTGCCTTATTGGCAGCTTTCATAGATGTAAAAAAAGCCCTGCTAGATCAGGCGAAAGACCCTTCTAGTCCAGCATTCTGTTTTCTACCATAACCCACTAGCTGCCTTTGGGAAGTCCACAAGCAGGAGAGAAAGGCATGCTTCTTTTCCACTGCTGCTTGCTTGCAGCTGCTATTTGGAAGCATACTGCTGCTGAATCTGGAGAAAGCACATAACCAGCATGACACGTAGTCATTAATAGACCTGTCCTCCATGAATTTGTCCAATCTACCTTTAAAGCCATCCAAGCTAGTAGCTATCATCACATCTTGTGGAAATGAATTCCACAGAGTAATTATATACTGTGTGAAGAAGCATTTCCTTTGTTCTTCCTAAATTTCCCACCAATCAGTTTTGTTGAATGACCCCTAATAGCTAGAATTCTGACAGAAGGGGAAAAGCCTTTCTATCTACTTTGTCCACACCATACATCAGTGGACAAACTGGGACCCACTTTTTATAATGTTTATCTGTCAGGACTCACTGGAAGTGATGTCATGACCAGAAGTGCTTATACATAGTAGCCTGTTAGAAGTACAGATCTGTAACATTTCCCTAAATGTAGTCACATACCATGGTAGCATCACGTCTAATGCATTAAAATTAAAATATCGAAATGAGTGGAGATCCACCTGAAATTGGCTCATGACTCACCTAGTGGGTCCTGACCCACGGTTTGAGAAACACTGCAATACATGATTTTATACATCTCAGTCATGTGTTGTCCCCCCTTTTCCCATGCTTAAAAGTCTCTAATGCCTTATCTCCTTTGATCATTTTTGTTGCCCTTTTTTCCTACTCTTCTTGACGTGTGGCAACCAGAAGTGTACACAATATTCTGGATGTGATGCACTATAGATTTATATAGGAGCAAAATAATATTAACTGTCTTATTCTTGATTATTTTGCATCTGACTCCTAGAATCAAATTTGCCTTCTTCACTGCCACACACTCATTCAGCGTTTCCATTGAGCTATTCACCATGCCCACAAGATTTGTAACCTGGTTTGTCACTGAACCAGACCATTCTCCACATTTGCAGGTGTCACACACAGATTGTTAGGTTTCCTTTTAAACATGGCATCTCCAGAAATCATTATTGTCACCATCAGTAAAAATTTACAAAATTGCATTGTCTCTTGATAAATATGTATATAGTGCTTGTTCTGATTTCTGTCAAGAGTACTTGCACGAGTACAACTCTCCTTCTGCAAGGGGAAATACTTTTTGCAACAGAGCTGCAGTCCATAGTAAATTAGGATATAACCCTTTGAAAGACTATTTATTAACCCCTAGTTCAGGAGTGCCCAAACCCTGGCCCTGGGGCCACTTGCGGCCCTCGACGCCTCTCAGTGCGGCCCTCAAGGAGCCCCCAGGCTCCAATGAGCCTCTGGCCCTGTGGAGATTTGTTGGAGCCCGCTCTGGCCCTATGCAACTGATCTCAGCGTGAGGGCGACTGTTTGACCTCTTGCATGAGCTGTGGGATGAGGGCTACCTCCACTGCTTGCTGTTTCACATCTGTGATGCTGTAGCGGCAGCAAAGGAAAGGCCAGCCTTGAGCAATCTCAAGACCTTCATTCATGTAAGTTCATCTTTAATATATTCATTTATGTAAACTTATGTAAATTCAAATTTTAAATGTAAATTAATCCCCCCCCCCGGTCCTCAACACAGTGTCAGAGAGCTGATGTGGTCCTCCTGCCACAAACTTTGGACACCCCTGCCCTAGTTAATGCTAGTTTTGTACAGTAAACACACCATGCTGTTTGTTTTAGCATGACAAAACTTATTATGCAAACATTAAATAATCTCACAATACAGTTTTAGAGTGGTTCATTGTGGGCCTTTGTATTTTGCAACACAATCCTCTGCATATTTACTCAGAAGTAAATCCCACAGAGTTCAGTGGATCTCCCACCAGTGATTAGGTATTGAATTGCTATCAATAGCAATCAAGACCTAACCGCTTTTCCTTCCATCTGCAAACGCAGCCTGTTTAAACAAGAATGTGCACCTGGTAAGTTTAAAAAACATTTTAATGGGCACATGGGGGGTGCAGGGTGTGGAGGGTTTGCCCCCACCCGCCACACAAGTGCCCATTAAATCATTTTGAAAGTTACCAGGGCAAAAATTGGTTTGTTTAAGCAAGCCAATTTTTGCCCCAATAATTTTAAAAAATGATTTAATGGGCGCCTGGGGCAAGGAGAATCCCCACATCTGCGGATACCTGAAACCACAGATACAGGATCTGTGGATATGGGGCCCTCCTGTACATGTATACAGTATTGCTTTTTCGCTCTGTGACTGCACTCCTCAGCATGCTCATTGCGTAGTACTTTCTTGGAACCCAGTGGGACAAACATGGATAGGATAAGGCTGTACAATGCATCTTCCACAGTTCACAGATCAACCACATGCTGAGTAAAGAAATATTTTCTTTCCACAGATCAACCACACGCTGAGTAAAGAAATATTTTCTTTTGTCTGTTCTAACTCTCCCAACACTCAATTTTAGTGGATGTCCCCTGGTTCTGGTGTTATGTGAGAGTGTAAAGAGCATCTCTCTATCCACTCTGTCCATCCTCTGCATAATTTTGTTTGTCTCAATCATGTCCCTCCTGAGGCACCTCTTTTCTAGGTTGAAGAGGCCCAAACACCTTAGCCTTTCCTCATAAGGAAGGTGCCCCAGCCCAGTAATCATCTTAGTCGCTCTCTTTCTGTCCGTTTCTGTTTCTGTCTGTAGGTATCTCTCTGCATTGATGGTAATCAGTCCATTCTGTCTTTCTATTCAGTGAGAATTACTTTACAGTTCTAAAACTTTTTATCCTCCTAAGACATGAAGTTGAGTTACAGAAAACTTTTTAAGGACACAATCCTAACCAGGTCTACTCAGAAGTAAGTTCTATTTTGTTCAGTGGGGCTTACTCTCAGGAAAGGGTGGTTAGGATTGCAGCCTAAAGCAAAGAATATAAACTCTAAAAATGGGGAAAGAATTAGGAGCTTCTGTTGGTGTTTTCTGTGGACTTAGCAAATAGGTAGCCTTCATACAGCACTGCCAGATGGAGCTTCTTGTGCACTTGAGGTACAGTAAGAGCTCATATTAATTAGCTTTTTGAGTTCACCTTTTGTCCATTTAAAACTCTCTAATAATGGTTGGGAGAGATTTGTAAGAAGTTTCAGTTGCATATTGTTGTGGGAGTGTATAGGTCAATTATATATCCAGGTGAAAGATAAAAAAATACTTTTGAGAGACTTAGGATTGTGAAATAATTATTTTCTCCATAAATACATCCTTCTCTCATTAATAGGTGTCTTGTCAGTGGTCCATAAAATGCTAGAACTTCCACTTTACTTCAGTCTTTGTAGTTCTTACTTACAATTTGCCTTTCTAACTCAGGGGTGTCATATTATGGAAAAAAATGGTGATCAGCTGTTATGAATGAACTTCTTATTTTTCACTTGAATTTACACACAGACTCTGAATCTTGTTAAATATTTTTTTGTGCTAGCCAATTGTGTTGCAAATGAGTGTAAAACAACCTCTGTGATTGCTGATTTTGTGGTTTTGGTTAGCAGCAGAGAATATAATGTTGTGGCAAGCTGCTTCATTCCAAATTAGTTTAAAGCTTATAACTAGAGGTGTTTAAAAAAGGTGTTATTTTACTCAGAAGTAAGCCCTTTGGTTTCAGTAAGACTTGAGCTGTAAGCCTATCTTACCAGAAAAAAATCCTCTAAAGTTTGACTGATAGAAAGCCTGTGGCTTAACCATTTGTTCTTTTCTGTTTACATTTTTTTACTACAGCTCTGATCTGCTAGCACTGAAATACTTTAATATTTACATGTGGTATACTAATTTGTTCAGATGAGGCTAGAGATATGTAGTAGAATCCCCAATCAAAATTTTACTTGTTACATAATGTTTGATTTACTTCATGCACAATTGGAAAATGAAAGAAATACCATCGGTTGAAGATTGGTGTCTTCAAGGTCTTGGACTTAGCAGAAATTGATAAACTTACAATTTTACTTAAAGAGAACTCAGTAACTACATTTATGAATAATTGGAAACTACTCTTCGACTTTCTGCATACAAAGGGAAAAGATGATATAATGATTTCAGGATTTGGGATTAGAGAGAAATGAAATAAACTATTGGGAATAGTCCAAATAATTAACCAGTAAGTTAAGAAGAAATGCTTAAGTACAAGATGGAGATATGAAATTTTGTATGGTACTCATAGGTATTTTATGTAGGTAGACATGTTGGTGTTTTAATTGTATTGTTTTTGTTCATTTGTTATTTTCATTTATTTATAAATAAATACGCAACAGAAAAAAAATGTAAACCTGTGGGCTTCAAAGGTGACCAAATACTTACAAGAACAAGTTCCATATTTGCCTCTTTTTGACTTTTTTTAATAAGAGTTCACATCTCATACCCTTGTATTTGTACTTACAAAGGCAAAACTCCATTGGATGAAGCCATAGGCTCATCTAGGTCAGCATTCTGTTTCCTGGTGCGGCCCAGCAGCTGTTCTGGGAAACCCACTTGGGGGAGAAAGGCATATTTCTCTCTGACCACTGCTCCCCTGCTGCTGATATTCAGAGGCATACTGCTGCTGAATCTGGAGATAATTCATAACCATCATTTATTTACTTTCACATTGTTTATACCGCACTTCCTCAAAGAAGTTCAGGGTGGTATACATAGTTCCTCTCCTCTTCTTGTCCTCACAACAACAACCTGTGAGGTAGATGAGAGAAAGTGACTGGCCCAAAGTCCCCCAGGAAGCTTCATGGCTGAGTGGGAATTGTACTTGGATCTTTCAGGTCTAAGTCCAACTCCTGAACCACTACAATGTTCTGGCTCTCATGATCTTAGCCATCATGTGTTGTAGCCATTGGTATATCTGTTCTCCTTGATTTTGTCCAATTCATCTTGAAAGCCATCCAAGCTAGTGGCTATTGCCACATCTTGTGAGAAATAATTCTTCATTTGACACAAAATAATAGGTTCTTGATTCCTTTGCTAATGACCCTATCATGGAATTTGCTTTCTGCATTGCTTTTGCACTGTGAATCTGACATTTCATTGGGTTGTCTTTCTTGATCCCAAGATCTATTTTCAGGTTTGTCCCTGACAGCTGGCAGCCCAATCCTGAGCTGCCTGGCACGTGGGTCTGCAGTGGCACAGAACACGGCTGCTGCTGCATCCAGCATGCTTCAGGCAGCTGCCACCTCTTCCTTGGGAGAAGGGGACTTTTGTCCCATTCTGGGTAAACCAAGTAACCCCACAATGGTTACAATGACCCGAAGGTCAGTATAGAATTAAAACCCAAAGTTTTTACAATGTATAGTATAGTATAGTATAGTATAGTATAGTATAGTATAGTATAAAACCTGAAGGATTTTACAATGACCTGAAGGTCAGTATAGGATGAACAGCCTCTGTGTAGGGAAGTCAGTCCCACCTCCCTCCCTCTAGCACTGGTGGAACACCAGAGCTAGGGCCTGCAAATGTGCCTTATGGCACGTTTGCGACAGTGCACATTGGCAGTGACTGATGTGTGCTGAGTAGGATTGGGCCCTAAGACCCTTATCAATGTATACACTGTCAATGTGAAGTTGGGATTTTTTTTTGTTTGTCCTGTTGTGCACCATTTTACGCTTATTGACATTGAGCTATATTTGCCATTTGGCTGCCCATTCACCCAGTCTGAAAAATCCTTTTAGAGCTCTTCACAATATGCTTTGGTTTTAACTGCCCTGAATAGTTTGGTGTTGTCTCCAAACTTGGCCACCTAGCTGTTTATCCCAAACTCCTGATCATTTATGAACAAGTTAAAAAGCACCAGTTCCAAGACAGATCCTACAGTGAACCCCAGTCACTTGTGACATTTGTGATCTGTTTTAAAAGTTGGTTAATCAAATTAGTATTTTTTCCTTGTAATAAGTGTTGGAGTTGGTAGCTTCCTGGACTTTCAAATGTAATATTTCTGAAAGGTTTACCACTTCTCCTCTAGGTCAGAAGACATGCCTGCATTTGCATGGGATTTTTCCCTACCTGTATGTGCCATATGATGGTTATGGACAGCAGCCAGAACATTATCTTCGTCATTTGGCATTCAGCATTGATCGAGCACTCAATGTAGCTTTAGGAAATCCATCCTCTTCTGTTCAGCATGTGTTCAAAGTGTCACTAGTATATGGAATGTAAGTATTGTTTCATTATTTATAACATTTGGTGTGATTGTTTGCTATTGTCAAAACTGAAAGAATGATTAGTTGTCAAATCATTGTTGAATAATAAAGAGTTTTGTGAAAAGATTTTGACAATACATTGTAGTGTCTTCACACAAAACCCTTTTCCTTCATCTCCTACCACCAATCTATTTCAATCCCCTTTCCCCCCAGCAGCATATTTGTACTTTGGTGCCAATAAGACATCCAGCATGAAAATTTGATGTCCTTAGGGTGGTTTAGAAGGTTCTGCTATTACCTCCAACCGCACTGTTGACTCAATTCTTCCCACCCTTTTTTCTTGAGTAGAAAATGTTGAGTACATGCATTTGTAGTATCGACTACAGTTTAGCAATCACCTTCAGTTTAGCTTCAGTGAAAAAGCATCCATATGAGCCCTTAATATTTTGGTTCATATGAAAGGCAGGGGCAGAGCAAGATATCCCTTGTTTTGTAAATGGAACATTTGTAGAATTTGTAGGTGAAGGAGGGAAGACACTTGTGAATGAAAGACAAAATTGAAATATACTAAGGAAGATGGCATATGTCTGTTTTGTGTGGAGTATATTTCTGAATTTGAGCCTATAGGAATTCTTAAACGTGCAAAAAATGGAGTTGGACATTGAGTGCTGTGAAAAAGGTGGAAAGAGAAAATGCAAGAACCCAGCAATATTTAATAGATGGAAGTTTGCCACCTATTTCAAAGTAGCGATATGTAAAGTAGCAATTCTTAAGGATGAAGTATGCTTTCAGATACACCTAATGATTCAGCTGCAGTCCATTTCCTCTTGCATCTTGGTCTCTTCCCTCCTAGTGATGCAGTGATAAACTGTTTCCTGACTACCTCTGTTCCATTCTTGCACATGGATTTATTATGAAATGGGAGCAGAGTGATGCAGCATACCTCACAACTGCAAAGCCAAAATTACAGTAGTCCCTTGGTATCTGAAGGGGTTTGGTTCTGCCCCTTCCCTGCAGATACCAATATCCACATACAGGTTGTTCCTTGTTATCCGCTAAGGTTCCATTCTAGAACCCCAGTGGATTAAAAAAAATCTGAATAAAAAATCAGTGGAAAAATAGATATAAAACCCACTTCTAGGTTTCTTGTCCCTCCATTGCTCCTAATGGAATAAGATTGTGCTTCAGCATCTGCAGGGGTTTGATTCTGGGACTCCCTGCTGATACCATAAAATGTGTTAAATAAAAACAGTTTAAAAAAATTAAATTGTGAATACGGTGTATTTGTAACATCTGAGAGTTGTATTTATCATTCTGTGTTTTTCATTAAACCTATGTACTGTGGGGAGCCAAGAATGATTGTAGTTCTTCATAATGTATGTATGCATTAATTTATAACTGTTTACTGGACCTGCAAAAACTTCACACTGGATCAGTTCCATAACTTTAGATCAGCTATGTCAGAATGCCAGATGCAAGGGAGGGCACCAGGATGAGGTCTCTTGTTATCTGGTGTGCTCCCTGGGACATTTGGTGGGCCGCTGTGAGATACAGGAGGCTGGACTAGATGGGCCTGTGGCCTATGGCCTATGGGGCTGTTCTTATGTTCTTATGTTCAGTGTTTCTCAAACTGTGGTTTGATAGTAAATGGGATTTACTGTTGGGTAAGTATGGTAGGGTTGCAGCTTAGGATTGTCAAAAAATTTCCTGTTTGATGTCACTTCCGGTCATGACATTACTTCCAGTGGTACTGACCAATTCTCATTGTAAAAAGTGGGTCCATTGCTAACTGTGTTAGAGCCACTGCTTTAGATCACCTAAGGACACTCAGTGATATTGAATTTTTGTTTTCCAGGCCTTTTTATGGTTACCATGAAAGGGAAAGGCAGTTCATGAAGATCTACCTTTACAGTCCTGTTATGGTAAAAAGGTAATAACATAGTAAAAATCTGATATCTCTGTTTTTGTAATGAACACTTTTTGAATTGATTCAGTGAAGGTAAATTACTGTAATGTGCTATAGTGGGTAATTCAGAAGCTATATCTAGTGCATGGTGCTGCAGGCTGCCTGATGATTACAGTACTTGGGCAACAATATATGCAAACAGCATTGCATTAATTGCACTGCATTAAAGTGCTGGTTCTTACCTTTTACAGTCCTTCATGCCCTCCAAGCAATATATCTTTGAGATGACCTCTCCCAGGAAGTGCCCACTTTCCTTTTGAGCTGATTTACAAGAGCCTTGCTCCATATTCCTACTTTTTGGGAAGTCCTGTTGACATTTGTGAAAAGCAGAGCATTCTCAATGGTTGCCCAAATTCTGTAAAATAACTTCCCTCAAAATTTATATTTTGTTCCTCTCTCTTTTGCCATTTTATATACTTCTGTAAGACTTCTTTTTTTTAGGAAATCCTCCAGCGTTTCAAATGTTTTTACTAACAAAATATAACTGTACATAGCCCATTGGAGCACATAATGTGATAGGAATCATGACAAACTAAATGCTAAAACTCTGTTATTCCCCCCCCATGGTTTTGTGGTGTCTTATGCACATCTGTGCACACCCAGAGACACACGATGCTAGTTATTCAAATAGAAAGACTGAAACCGGAAGTGCCATTTGGAAGCCTTCTGAGTCCCAGGGAGTTCCACTGAGGCCCAGTGAGTTCACTCGATCATGTTTTTTGTAGGTACAAGATTGGCTATTTAGCAATAATTCTAAATATCCTAATGCAGGGGTGTCCAAAGTTTTTGGCAGGAGAGCCACATCGTCTTTCTGACACTGTGTCGGGGGCAGGGGAAAACAATAACTATTTTACATTTAAAATTTGAATAAATTTACATAAGTTTATATAAATGAATATATTCAAGATGGAACTTATATGAATGAATAAAGGTCTTGCAATAGCTCAAGGCCTATAAAAGGCCTTGCACAAAGCAAGACTGACCTTTCCTTTGCTGCCGCTACTGCATCACAGATGTGAAACAACAAGCAGTGGAGGGAACCCTCATTCACAGCTCACATGAGACGTCAAACAATTGCCCTCACACTGAGAGCAGTTGCGTTGGGCCAGTGTGGGCTCCAACAAATCTCCAGAGGGCCAGAGACTCATTGGAGACTGGGGGCTCCTTGAGGGCCGCACTGAGAGGCGTCGAGGACTGCAAGTGGCCCCAGGGCCGGGGTTTGGGCACCCCTGTATGTAATGGGAATAGTCTAATTTTGTGTACAGCTTAACTTTTACAATTACTGATAAACTAAATATAGTATTGGAATATTTAAAAATATGGTAACTTCTAACTTTTTTTTTAACAGAGTGTGTGAACTTCTACAGGGTGGAGCCATAATGAATAAAATTTACCAACCTCATGAAGCTCATATTCCCTACCTCCTCCAGCTCTTTATCGATTACAATTTATATGGAATGAATCTAATAACTTTGGGTGCTGTCAAGTTCAGAAAAGCAAAGAAAAAAGGTAGATCAAAATTCTAATTCATTTTAAAATGTGTTTTACAGTTTTAAATGGGTATCTCCAAAAACAAAGATACAGTGAATGTTTGGCCAGCAGTAGGAATGGTTGAGGCACCTCCAGTTCACTCCCTGCTCTTAGTTGTTCTAAGTGTAAGGGTTAGTTAAGCAGCTCAGTTGATAGCGAGATATGTGATAATCCTGAGGGGTCAGGAGGCAAGGGGTAGAGACATGAGCCAGAGATGCAGCATCAGTTCAGTGCACCATGGAATTCCCTCCCCCCCCCCTCACTTTGCTTCCCTGCATTGGGTACATTGTGCTTACTTTCCCTGTTGGAGTTGTAAGGAAGAGATTGCAGAATACCTGCAATAAAAATTATGAGGAGAAAAGTGTTAACAAAATATCTTGCCATACATGTTGTGACGGACAAGAGGTTGCTTATGCAAAGTGTACACCAAGTGCACTTCGTGGTTCCCATCACCAAAGTTCCCCTTTGAGGTACCAGAAAACTATAGCCCCATTCTGCATGTCTTATAATCTGATCTATCATCTCCCTGGCAGAGGCTTTAGTACTGGGATTGGTGTGATGTAATTGACTGCCAGATGTAGTCTGTATTATGTGCCCCATCAGGGAATGGGTGTGGGTATGGCAGGAAATTCAATTTACTTAAGTTTTCCCCTTCCCCTTTTTCAATCAAAAACCAGAAGTGGGTTTCCATCACATTTTTTAGCAGCTTGGAGGCACAGGGAGGCTCACAATGGTGCCCACTGGCTCCCCACACTCTCCAGAGGGCCATAGTGACCCCTGGTAAATTTAAAAAAAAAAACACTTTTGTCCCTGGTGGTGGCGCCACTGCAAGAGCACTGGCGCAGTCCCCTCACCCACAAGCACTTATGGCAGCCCAAACTCTCTCAGGGAGTTTGGGAACTACTCAGCTAGATGATGTTTTCTCCTTGTGGAGGGAATATAAAACCCACTTTGATTAGCAGTGTTTTGCCTGCAAGCAAGTGCGAGGAGTAACCTGTGGCACTTTTACTTTCAGCGTTTTTTATGTTTTCGCATTGGAAGAAACAAAAAATAACTGTTACTTTAAAGCTGAAATATTTAAAGAGGAAATTTTAAGTTAGCTGAAAACTAATTTAACAGAACTAGAATACTCTTTGTTCTGTTTGTAGGTGATTCATCAGAAGAAATTGGATGTTGTGGAGACCATTTGTCAGGGCATTCATCTACCAGTACCTTTCTTCGATGGGAAGATAGTAAAATACCAAGGTTAATGCACCTCAAGTCTTTAAAGAATAAAAACCATAGTTCAATTTTGAAAACGATAGAATTAAATAAACTGCATGTACTGTATTACATATTTGTGTGTTACTGTTAAGTATGACTGCAAGTTTTGATTAGTTTAACCAGCTAAAGTTAATGAAGGTAGATTTTAAATCAGTGAGCCTGAAATTGAATATTGCAGTTTGAAACAATTTTGGCAGTGGTGTGTTAGGATGATAGGGACTGAAAAAGATAACTTCTTCTAATAAGGCATCTGTGCAAATGTATGCTTAACTATAGTTGGGAAATCTTAAGAGAATCTTATATTTTCTCCTATCTTGGGAATGAACTTGGTTTTCTTATCCAAGTATGGTTAAGGAGTGTGTAATCTTACTCACAGGAATGTCTGGATAGAGAGAGCACACAATCCCTTGATCTCTTAGGCACAGTTAAGAATATGATCCTGACCAGAGAGAAATCATTTATGAGGTCTTCTTATCTGATGATAAAGGAATTGTTTTGCAAAGGAAAAATAATCAGTATTAACCATTTTTATTATCAGTGTCTAATGACCATTCTAACCTATCAAAGTCCTTCTGGCTTCTTGGTTCATGAGAAATACCACATTTTAATAATCTTTCTTTAATTTTAATATAACTGTAGCTCTTTAATACTGGAGGGTGTCGAACCACAGAGTACGTGTGAATTAGAAGTGGATGCAGTGGCTGCTGATATTTTAAATAGGCTGGATATTGAAGGTAAACCAATTTTTCATGTGTAATCATCAGGAAAATTGACCACTTTGCTGTTTTTACAATGCTCAGCTCAATGAATCCTCATTGGCATTTAAGATCTCTAAGAGTAAGCAATATAAATAAGAGGAGATACATAAATGGGAAGCAAACAGAAGTAGTGTGGGCAAGGCGGGCAAGGCAATTGTCTAAAAAGCATAGAATTATAGAAATCATACAAGAAAATATTGGAATATCATTTGAAAGCTATTGTTGATTTGATGTGGTGATGAAAGAATACACATTATTCTTTTTAAAATTCACATGGCATGTGCTTTGTAGGAGGCTTGATTTGTGTACTAGAAAAGTTTATACTTATGAAATCTCCGCCTTCCAGAAATGAGAGAGTACATGTGACTGCTAACTTGACATTACATGCAGGAATGTTGTTAATTCCTATGACCAGTAGGGACTATGTTGGCAAAAGTTCTAACAGATTAAAAATCCTAAAAGTATTAGACTTAGTTAGCTTGACACTTGTTGATACTGCTTTTACCTTTCCAGCTAAGTCTGGTCAAAACCCAGGTTTACGTGCAATATGGGAGGATGAAAAACAGCGTCGTAGAGAGAACAAGGAGTCCTCTCAGATTAGTCCTCCAAGCTCGCAAGGTAAGGAGACACAAATTTTTATTTTTTTTATCTCAATCACTGAACAGCTCCACATGACAGGTCAGTATTTAAGAAAATAAGCCCTGCTGGATCAGGGCAAAGGCCCATCTAGCCTGGCTTCTTGTACTGAAGAGTGACCTGCCAGATACCTTAGGGAGGACTCAAGACAACATGATACCTGCATCTTGTTGCCACTCTGTTGCATTTGGCATTCAGAGATAGGCTACCTCTAAAATCCAGGGTTTGCATGTGGTTGTCATGGCTTGTAACCTGTGATAGATTTTTCCTTTATAAATCTGTCCAATCCCCTTTGAAAGACATCTAGACCAGGTGTCATCACAATATCATGTGGCAAGGAGTTCCACAGACTAATTACAATCTGGATAAAAAAATTTTCTTTTGTCTGTTCTAATAATAATAACAATAATAATAATAATAATAATAAACTTTATTTATATCCCGCCCTTCTCCCCAAAAGGGACCCAGGGCGGCTTACAACATGTTAAAAACAGATTAAAAACATAATTTAACAGCAAATAAAAACGTATTAAAACATATTAACAGATACCATAAAAACAGTAGTCAGATAAAAAGTCAGATAAAAAGAACAGAACGCAGCAAATCATAGAGGAATCAGGCCTGTAAAAATACTAAAAGATATAAAAAAGATGTTAAAAAGGCCATGAACTCAGAAGGTTTGTTTAAACAAAAAGGTCTTCAGGCCTCGCCGAAAAGTCTCAAGAGAGGGAGCCATTCTCAAGTCAAGGGGAAGGGAGTTTCATAACGTTGGTGCCACTACTGAGAAGGCCCTATTTCTTGCTGCCGCCCCACGTACCTCCTTAGGCGGCGGCACTTGTAAAAAGGCCTTCTCTGATGACCTGAGGCGGATTGTACAGAAGTAGGCGATCTCTAAGATGCCCTGGCCCAGAGCAGTATAGGGCAATATTGTATATATGCAACAGGGATAAAATGTGTACATCTGTGGGCTGGGCAGAAATGCTGGGAAGTAGGCAATCTCTAAGATACCCTGGCCCAGAGCAGTATAGGGCTTTAAAGGTCAAAACCAGCACCTTGAATTGGGCCCGAAAACGAATGGGCAGCCAATGCAGCCACCGGAGAAGCGAGCTGACAGAGTCAAACCGCCTAACTCCAGTGACCACACGGGCCGACACATTCTGCACTAATTGTAGTTTCCGAACCGTCTTCAGGGGCAGCCCCACATAAAGCGCGTTACAATAATCTAACCTCAATGTCACCATGGCATGGATCACCATGGCCAGGTCTGCACGATCCAAGTATGGCCGCAGCTGGCGCACCAGCCGAAGCTGAGCGAAGGTCCCCCTAGTCACAACCGCCACCTGGGAATCCAGGAGCAGTTGCGAATCCAGGTAGACTCCCAAGCTACAGACCTGCTCCTTCAGAGGGAGTGCAACCCCATTCAGAGCAAGCCGATAGTCCAGTACCTGCAACGAGGATTTCCGAACCAGGAGACCCTCTGTCTTATCCGGATTTAATGTCAGCTTATTAGCCCCCATCCAGATACTCACTGCTTCCAGACAGCGCTGCAGGCCCTCAACCGCCACCCTGGAGTCTGGAGGAAAGGAGAGATAGAGTTGGGTGTCATCAGCATATTGATGACACCCCACTCCAAACCCCCGGATGACCTCTCCCAGCGGTTTCATGTAGATATTAAATAGCATGGGGGACATAATTGAACCCTGTGGCACCCTGCACCTCAAAGGCCAGGGTGTCGAGCAGGCATCCCCCAGCACCACCATCTGGGACCGACCCTCCAAGTAGGAGCGGAACCACCGCAAAACAGTGCCTCCAACTCCCAACTCGGCCAATTGGCCCAGAAGGATACCGTGGTTGATGGTATCGAAAGCTGCTGAGAGGTCCAGCAGGACCAACAGGGACGCACTCCCCCTGTCCAGTCCCCGGCGTAGGTCATCCACCAAGGCGACCAAGGCAGTTTCCGTCTCAAACCAGATTGAAAAGGATCCAGATAATCCGCTTCATCCAAGACCCTCTGGAGTTGGGCCGCCACCACCCGCTCAATTACCTTGCCCAGAAACGGGATGTTGGAGACTGGCTGATAGTTATCCAACACAGTGGAATCCAGGGAGGGCTTCTTCAGGAGGGGGTGAACCACCACCCGTTTCAAAGCGAGTAGCAACATCCCCTCCATCAAGGAAGAGTTGACCACCCTCCCTGTCCACTCAGCCAGTCCACCCCGGGCAGCTCCTATCAGCCAAGCTGGGCAAGGGTCAAACAGACAGGCAGATGGCCTCACACTCCAAAGGAGTCTGTCCACATCCTCAGGCTGTACAAGCTGAAAAGAATCCCATAACACTGGACAAGCAGTTGCCAAGGGGACATTGTCAGACATTGTCAAACTGTTTGACATTGTCAAAATGTTCTAACCCTCCCTACACTTAATTTTAGTGGATGCTTCCTAGTTCTGGTGTTGTGTGAGAGGGAAAAAAGCTTCTCTCTATCCACCCCCTGATTAATTTTGTATGCCTCAGTCATATTACCCCCAGGCCCTTTTTTTCTAGACCAAAAAGCCTCAAACTCTGTAGCCTTTCCTCATAAGCAAGGTGCCTCAGCCCAGCATCATTTTGGTTGCTCTCTTCTGCACCTTTTCTAGTTCTGCTACGTACTTTTTGAGATATGATGACCAGAACTATATACGATACTCCAGACGCAGTCTTGTTGATTTGTACAATGGCATTATAATATTAGCTGTTTTATTCTCAATCCCCTTTTTAATGATCTCATGCATAGAATTGGCCTTCTTCACCGCCACCTCTCACTGGGTCATCACTTTCATCAAGCTATCCACTAGCACCCCAAGATCTCTCTCCAGATCCTACTTCTCTTGTGTTTTATCATGAAAGAGCTAACTTCTTCATGATACCTAAAGCCTATTAATAATAGGTGTGATCCAACTAAAATTAAACTCCATTATCTACATTGTGAAAAAATTAAATATGTGATTAATACTCCTTAATCCAAGGGAACTTTACTAAAAAACCTTTATTGGATTGTGCCCAATACCTGAAGGGTAATAGCTGCTGCCATGCCTGTTTTCTGTTTCCTTTTGTATTATTCATAATTTTATCTTGTTAATTTGCACCTTCAAGTGAATTGTGTTGATGGATTATACTTTTATAATATGAAAATGAGGCTATACATTGGCTATATAGCTGTGTTGTAGAGGAAAACTTTAATAATCTGTTTACAAATTCTCTTGACCATCCTTCTGGTGTTAATATAGTTAACAAAACTTTCTCCCCCATAACTAAAGATCGTGGATTTGTGACTGTCACGGAGAGTGAAAAAATGTTTCAAAAGAGACTTAAAGAAATTCTCAAGCAAAGAGATCTCTCTGTGTAAGTATTCATTTAATTAACTCTTAGTCTTGTAAGTTATTTGATATTCAGTCATTTTGAAAGGTGAGGATTGAAAGACACTGAAAGGTGTTTTTTCCCCATTAATTAGGACATTATCTGGATCGGTAGACTACAATAATGGATCACAAGAATTATCTGCCGAGTTGACATTACATTCTGAAGAATCAACTCCTAAAATTGTACCATGTTCACCAGCCAGTATGGTGGAAGTCCACAGAGATGAAGAGCTGAATAAAGGTTAGTAATAATATTGCACCCCAATCCTAGCTAACTTTCTGGGGCCAATGCATCCATACTAATGTGGTGCATGCTGCATCCTGCAATGGGAGCAGTCATGGAGGCTTCCTCAAGGTAAGGAAAAATGCAACTTGTCCCTCAAAACAGCCACAGTGCCAAAGGATTGGAGGATAGCAAATGTCACGCCAATCTTTAAAAAGGGAAAGAGGGGGGACCCGGGAAACTACAGGCCAGTCAGCCTAACATCTATACCGGGTAAGATGGTGGAATGCCTCATCAAAGATAGACTCTCAAAACACGTACAAGAATCTCAAAACAAGCCTTGCTGAGGGAGAATCAGCATGTCTTCTGTAAGGGTAAGTCTTGCCTCACAAATCTTTTAGAATACTTTGAAAAGGTCAACAGGCATGTGGATGCGGGAGAACCCGTGGACATTATATATCTGGACTTTCAGAAGGCATTCGACACGGTCCCTCACCAAAGGCTACTGAAAAAACTCCACAGTCAGGGAATTAGAGGGCAGGTCCTCTCCTAGACTGAGACCTGGTTGAAGACCAGGAAACAGATAGGGGGTGTCAATGGGCAATTTTCACAATGGAGGGAGGTGAAAAGCGTTGTGCCCCAAGGAGCTGTCCTGGGACCGGTGCTCTTCAACCTCTTCATAAATGACCTGGAGACAGGGTTGATAAGTGAGGTGGCTAAGTTTGCAGACGTCACCAAACTTTTCCGAGTGGTGAAGACCAGAAATGATTTTGAGGAGCTCCAGAAGGATCTCTCCAAACTGGCAGAATGGGCAGCAAAATGGCAGATGCGTTTCAATGTAAGTAAGTGTAAAGTCATGCGCATTGGGGCAAAAAATCAAAACTTCACATATAGGCTAATGGGTTCTGAGCTATCTGTGACAGATCAGAAAAGAGATCTTGGGGTGGTGGTGGACAGGTTGATGAAAGTGTCGACCCAATGTGCGGCGGCAGTAAAGTAGGCCAATTCTATGCTTGGGATCATTAGAAAAGGTATTGAGAACAAAACGGCTAATATTATAATGCCGTTGTACAAATCAATGGTAAGGCCACACCTGGAGTATTGTGTTCAGTTCTGGTTGCCGCATCTCAAAAAAAGACATAGTGGAAATGGAAAAGGTGCAAAAGAGGGCAACTAAGATGATTGCTGGGCTGGAGCACCTTCCTTATGAGGAAAGGCTACGGCGTTTGGGCCTCTTCAGCCTAGAAAAGAGTCGCCTGAGGGGGGACATGTCTGAGACCTACAAAATTATGCATGGGAAGGATAAAGTGGATAGAGAGATATAACTCTCGCACAACATCAGAACCAGGGGACATCCACTAAAATTGAGTGTTGGGAGAGTTAGGACAGACAAAAGAAAATATTTCTTTACTCAGCGTGTGGTCTGTGGAACTCCTTGCTACAGGATGTGTTGACGGCATCTGGCCTGGATGCCTTTAAAAGGGGATTGGACAAGTTTCTGGAGGAAAAATCCATTACGGGTTATATACCACCTCCTGATTTTAGAAATGGTCTATGTCAGATGCAAGGGAGGGCACCAGGATGCAGGTCTCTTGTTATCAGGTGTGCTCCCTGGGGCATTTGGTGGGCCGCTGTGAGATACAGGAAGCTGGACTAGATGGGCCTATGGCCTGATCCAGTGGAGCTGTTCTTATGTTCCTATGTTGGGGCTTTATTGCAACTGCATCAGTGCTGGAAAGTTGGTTTGGATTGGGCTGCTAGTATTGTTTAGACCAGTGGTCTTCAAGCTTTTTTGTGCCGTCATCCAAATAAATAAGTAAATGCAGTATGAGACGGGACACACTACCAGTCCTACTCCCCAATGGGACCTGATCTGTCCACCCACACCCCCATCTGCTCAGCTTCCCCCTACCTCTTGTGTCTTTACAACAACCCTGTGAGGTACAGCCTATCCTTAGGAGCTGTGAAGCAAGTCAGGGAGAAGAGGCTGTGTAGGATTACCATATGTCAAGAAATCAGTTTTGATAGGGTAGTCCCATTATTGGATTGGATCCAAGCTGTCTCTTGCACAGGCTTTGAAGGTTGCCAGTTGCCACAAGCCTCCAAATGAGGCTTTGTGACCCCATTGGGGTCATGACCCACTGAAGAACACTGGTTAAGACCAAATCCAACTGTGTAAATACCTCCTCAGTAGAACTACTTTTGTGAATCAGCTTAGCAAAGTATTAGCAAAGTATTGTTCTGATGTTTGTTTCCAACTGAGGAAAAGGGGTTGAGGAGAGAAATAGAGCTCATGAGAAGTTATCTTTAGGTGCTTGTCTTCAATCCCTTCCATTTTGTCATGAGTCATAACCTGACCAAAAACAAGCAAAGCTCACAAACAAGAGATTTATTTTTCTCTCTCAGTCTCTCCCTTGTGTTCTGCCCCACCCCTTTCATATTCCATTGCTTTTTCTGAGCCATAATAAGTGGGGGAGATAGCTGTTCTGTATATCTCTGGTTCCATCTGTTTTTACTTTTCTGAGAAAGGAGGAGGAACAAAAGAGCATGTAAGCATTCTTATTTATGCAGCTGACTCCCACTTCTGAACAGTAAACCTGGTGAGGAAGGATTGATGACAATGAATGGCATCTCTCAAGCAGGTAGAGGACACCCCACAGGACTATGTTGAGCTGATGGGCTATTAGTGACTGAACTCTCCTATAATTTTATAAAATAAATACAGGCGGAGCCTATTTATCTGCGTTAGTTCCGTTCCGTGACTTGGCGCGATTAACGAGTTGTGCTAAATGCCATAGAGTTACACAAATTTGCTGCGACCTGACACTTCTGGATGGAAGGAAACTAAGGCAGTTGTTCTCAATCCCCTCCCCTCCCCACTCAGCCCTTCTGTTGCCAGCTGTCCTGCTTCTTTCACAGTTGGAATGGTGAGCTTGCTTGGGAAGCCTTGTCCTCTGTGCCCCAGGCAGCCTCCCAACAGCACTGCAGGTTCTCCTCCTCCTCTTCGATGCTGCTGCTCCTGCAGCCCTCCCTGGCCACCATCATGGAAGCTCCTCTGCCCCAGAGCATTCTGGGACTTGTAGTCTGGCTCTCTGCTCACCCTCACCTGTCTCTCCAAGGCTTCCCAAGGCTTGCTGGGGGGTGGGGGAAATTCGGCAAACACTCCCTGGGTTTTTTAAAGCAATCCCCTCTCCTCCCCCTCCTGCCTCCCTCTGCTGAGCCCTCCCTGTTGCCAGCTTCCCAGCTTCTTTCACAGTTGGAATGCTGAGCTTTTAAGAGTCCAGCCCTGTGCGTTTCTACTCAGAAGTAGGTCCCATTCCAGTCATTGGGGCTTACTCCCAGGAAAGTGTGGAGAGGATTGTAGGCTAAATCTCATGCTTTGCTTGGTGGGAAGGCTTGCTTGTGTCATGATTGCCTGCACCATGGGGGGGGGGGGAATTTGGCAAACATCCCCTGGGTTTTTTAAAGTAATCTCTGTTGCTACCACACCTGCCCCTGTGTGTGTGTGAGTGAGAGAGAGAGAGCTCCACCTCGCTGCACTTGTTCTGGTTACACAGGGTTTTCTGCCCCCCTCTTCAGCCTCTTTGCTGGCTCAGGGGCTCCAGGAATGTTACTGTTCCTTTGAAAGGGGAACCTCTTCCATGGCTCTAGGGCTATTCCCTGCCTGGGTGAGGCAGAGCCTTTTTGCAGTGTTTTGGGCTGCCTGGAAAGGGAGTGAGAGGCCAGCACAGGGCAAAGGAGGCAAAGGTGTGTGTGACTTTCAGTACCGCCACCCCATTTGAGTTGAGACAAATCCTCAGCTAAAAAATCCATGGATCAGTAGGCTGCACCTGTACTTGTTTTCTTCTCAAACAATGATAAAAGAAAAGTTTTAGTGTTCCTAATTCCTGTGTTTTGTGAACAGTCAGTACAGCTCCACTAGCATAAAATGTCTTTGTTTGTTTTACTTGTTGTTTGTGAGCATCCTTTTTAACTAGAAATGCAAGAATTGAATTTGGGAGCTTCTGCATTCAAATTGTGTCCTCTACCACTGTGTATGGCTCCCAAACACAAAATGTCTTCAGCTACATGTTTTGAAAATCTTGTTCAAGGAATTTGAATAGGTCTTTGATCCAATTAATATATAACTTTAAGCTGTTGTTTAGTGTTGTGTGAACAGGTCTTAAGAGAGCTGTGCACTCTTCCTCTCTCACACACACAAGAAAAGGAAGGTGAAAGTGCCCTCTTACTTTTAAGAAATTCTTCACAGCTTTCTGTTATATAAACTTGAGGAAATGTGGTTTGTTTAATTAGAATAAGCCAGGATATCAAACCACATTTTGATTTTGATACCTTGGGTAGCAAATGTTCTAACTATGGTTAACAAGACCACACAGTTCCTTAAATTTATGTGTAATGGAGAACTGTGGTTTGCTTTAAAAATGAAAGCAATAATTTTCACTCTACTCTTCTTGTGTACAAGTTGCGGTTATGGAACAAGCGAATGGCTTGATCTTATAATGCTAAACCATGAGTTATTTCAACATCTGAATTGGGCCCATATATTTAATACTCAAGAACAATTTTAAGAAGAAATCATATTGACAGTTGATTTGCTAAACTCTTAATCTCATTTGTAGAGGAGTCCAACAGAAAGTACAAAGAGGAGGATGCACTTATTAATGAAGAAGCTATTTTGAATATCATAGAAAATAGTCAGCATTTTCAGCGCTTGTCTCAGAGATTGAATAAGACCCCAGCATTCAGTAAGTATAATCCAGAAACATATTAACCTTTTCAGTAGACAAGAGTTATTTTTCATGCTAGAAGTTGCATCACAAACGTTTGCAAATGATTATTATCAAGAATATTTTTACAGCTGGGGCCTCCATATCCGTGGATTGTGTGTCTGCTGATCTGACTTGAGCCAGACTTGACCCCACCTGAGCCTCAGAATGACTGCTTTGGCTGAAAAAACACTATTTCCAGTTTCCCGAGGAATACTAGAAATGACATTTTTATGCCATATAAGGCATTATGAGACCAAGGAAAGCCCTCCAGAGGGTGGGTCTCCTTTGGAGGGCTTAAGGGGCCAAAGAGCATGGATTTGATTATCCACTATTTTCTGTATCTTTGGGAGGTCCAAGAACGGATCCCTGTGAATACCAAGGCTCCATCTGCATACTGCTTTTCAACAAGAATAGTTCATAATGTGATTTACAAAGTAAAATAAGTCAGTAAATGGTTCCCTAGACCCAAAGGATTTACAGTCTTTAAAAAATCAAAAAACTCAGAAGAGACACCTGCAATAGCCATTGGAAAAGATGCCATGCTGGGGTGCAGACAGACAGTTGCTCTCTCACTGCTGAATGCTCCTGCTGAGGACACCTATTTAAAAGGTGCTTCTTTGCCCAGTAATCAGGGGTGTGCAGTAGTGTGCAAATAGTGCTATACTGTTGGTGTTCTCTAAGAATAGCGACCTTTGGATCAAGTAAACTGGGGATTCGTTTTCTGGTGTAATCATGAGACTAAAATATACATAGGTTATGTCAAAATATTTCTAATATATTTGCAGAGTGAGAAGTAATCATAAATTAGATTTTCAGAAGGCTGATTAGTAATTAAGTTTTGCATTTTTGTTCATCTCGTACTTGCATTTTTCAAAACACTTTATTCAGTCTTCATATGTAAAATGTATGAGCCATTTAAGAAAAAGGACAGAGGTTTAACAATGTGTCTGAGATAACAAAGAAAGTAATTGGCCTTTTTAATGAAACATGTTAAATTTTGATAACCTTTAAAAAGAAACAGGATGTATATCTGGGCAGGAGGTCTGGTCTAGAGGGTAGAGCCTCCATTGCCTGAAGATTAACATCCACAAGGTCGCCAGTTCGAGGCCACCGGCACCGTGCGACCTTGAAGCAGCTGGCAAGCTGCAGCTGAGCTGTTCCATCTGCTCGGAGCGTGGGAGGATGGAGGCCAGAATGTTAAACCAGATCGGAGTGTAACGCCTTGAATGTAGTGGTTCTTGAAAGAAAGAACCTTCTTTCAATTTGTAAAAATCCCTGCGTGGATTTAATAAGCCTGCCTATGTAAACCGCCTTGAATAAAGTCTTGAATAAAGACCAAGAAAGGCGGTATATAAATACTGTATATTATTATATTATATTATCTTTGAATTTCTGATTTTGCTGCAGTTGATAGTAGTGCCGACCAAGCCATGATACATCTCTTGGCTGGTTTGGAGGATGATGAATTTGAAATTGGACGGCAAAATACATTATCACAACATTTTTCTCCTGGAACCTGTAAAAATCCACAGAACAGTGATGATGAAGAAAATGAACCCCAAATTGAAAAGGAAGACATTGAGCTCAGTTTGCTAATGTCCCAACGGTGGGACAGTAACATTAATGATGCCAATGCAAAGAGAAGGTATGTTCTGTGTTTTGGGAATTGTAGAGCTGAAGGAAACTAATAGCATAATCCTATTCTAGAATAAAGCAGGCGCAGTGACTGCTGCGCCAGCCTAGGGTGTCACAAAAGTGTCATCAAGCGCTCTATTCCCAGGGAGTATGTGGCACTGGCAGGAAGTCATGCACTGGTACTAGATCCAGACAGCATGCCCAATGGAGCAGGTAAGCACCCATTGGGTAGCGCAGGAACAGATATAGAGCAGGGAGGGGGTGTTATGGGATGGAGCATGGCTGAGATGGGGGCCATTTGGGCCCAGGAAGGGGATTAGATCAGCAGTGCTGGCACACACTAAATCCTGTTCCCCTTCCTGGGCATGAAAGCCTGACATGAAGCTTCTTGAACTTGCACTGGCTACTTGGCATGCGCAGATCCAAGTAGCCCCATTAAACAGGCTTGGGCTTTACACAGGGTAAGGGAACAAAGGTCCCCTTACTTTGAGGAGATCTCCAGCCTGCTGCTTGCCAGCTCTGGATATAGCATGGACCACACAGCCCAACTACATCTGCACTGGTTAGAACTGGGCTATAATTTTTATTTATTTAAAGAGTTTATACCTCACCTTTCCAATGCCGAACCAAATGCCCAAGGTGGCTTACAAAGAGCCATAGTAACTGTATACAAAGAGTGAGTAAAACCATTAATAAAAAACAATAAAACCATTGGGGGGGAGAACAGTTTGGTCCAGAGACAGGCAGCAGAACCAAAACACTACTGAAGAGGGGCAGATGGCAGACATCAATCCATTACCAAGATGCCAGACAAAACAGAAATGTTTTGAGCTCTTAATCCATGAGGGAAGGGGTAGTTCTTAATTCCTCCAGCAGGGAGTTCCATAATTGTGGCACCACTACAGAGAAGGCTCACTCTCGTGCCACCATCCCTCTAACGTGGGACAAAGTTGAACAAGTAATTGACCTAAGCTGAGCCACCCACACTAAATTTTTTAGGTTCCAGACTAGTATGTTATGAGGAGACTTGTCTGTAGAACAAGATCTGTGATGCGAAACCAAATTAGACAAAGTACAGGGACTTCCTCCTTGAAGCAAGGGATGCAGTGCCAGCTTCTGTCTTTTGTAGCTGTAGGGGGTCGAAGATGTTGCTCTGTGTACTTGTACAGAACCATGAAGGTAAATAGCCAAGCTAATGGATTTTAGAAACATAATTCAGATTTTCTTACTTTAAAAGCAGAGAAGAATGCTAACACAAATAGTTTGCTATAATTTTGCATGGTGAAAGGCATCTTTCTATTAGTTATGTCCACAAACCATGGTTTGAAGTGAGTTTCCAAACTATGGGGAGAGGGGATAAATCCAGTTTAAGTTTGACTACACTCAAGAGAAGGTTGAGGAAAGGGGAGGAGTATGTGAGCCTGTAGCACATTCCCATTCTTCAAACTATATTTTGGATAATGAGGGGAAAATGATATCTGAAATGAGCCTGTGGCATGAATATCCAAATGATTCAGTTGCATAATTTGGTTTTCTTGGAGCCCAATCCTATCCTCAACCAGCCTGCGGGATGCAGGGACACTGATACAGCATCCACTGCATCTTGTGGGTCAGCTGCAAACTGGCCAATGGGGAGAGGCAAATTAACAAGTTTTTTACTTACCTTCTCTACTCTCTGACTCCCGTTGCACCTACTCAGATCTATGCCAGCTGTTTTGTTGGCATAATTCTGTTAGGCTATTAGCCCCATGACAGGGACTGCAGATATTACTGATGCCACTGTCAACAAGATCCACCCCATCTCAGCCCTATTTCTGCCCCTCCTACCAATTTCCCTTTGTTGCTAGCCAGTCTCTGTCCTGCTGCTGGTGGTGAGTGGTGCAGTGGCTGCTCTGCTGTTGGCAGTGCTCCACACACCATTGGACCAGCTCATGGATTGAGGCCTATATGATATGAAGGCAGGTTGTAAGATTCTCCAACTTGTTATAGGGATAGTACTGGGCTGTTTCATACTGAGTTTTCCTATTCTAGATTTTTGTTGTCCTTGCAACAACTTCTTGTGTTTAATTTCAAATTTCATAATTTACGTAATTAGCAATCTGAAATGTTAGTGTAGGTAGTCAAATGTATCAATTGATACAGGGTCACAGAAGTATTTGCTTATTCTATAGAAAGTTAATGTAATCTCTAGTAGAGAGCATTAGCATTGGGTTGGAAATAGGAAGATTTGCCTATGTCGTGAACTCACTGCATGGCCTTGCATTCATTACTAGTTCTTCCCTTCAAGTTGCTTTCAAAAGCCCCAGGAGGGGCAGTGCAACCAAAGTAGATGAGAATTCTAAGAGCAATGTAATGATGTAAAATGTGGGAAAGAGGAAGTAAAATTTGCAGTAGGATTGAAAATGAAAGAGATTTATAAGATAATTATTTTTGTGCTCTGTATAAAATGTCACATGGATGATAAGGCTCTTATGTTTGCACATTTGCTTATCTGAATCAACAGTAATCCATGCACACTCAAAGTTTGCAAATTCTTTTAATCCACAGTGTAAAATAAGCTGGGTATTCTAACTGCCTTCCACAAATGGAATGCACATTTTTTGTAAGTATTTTTTAAAATGTTTTGTTTCTCTAAGTAAGATGCCATGGTATGAGCACCATAAATATTGAACTGGTAAGTTGATAGCCATAAGTTTTTAGATTTTAAAATAAATTATATTTTTAGGTCAGTGGACAGAAGTAGGAATCAAAGCTCGACTGAAGATGATGGCTCTTCAGAGGATGAAATGGATTGGAGTGGAAACAGTTTGCTTCTAGCAAGCCTGTCTATACCTCAGTTAGATGGAACTGCAGATGAAAACAGTGGTAAGTAAAACTCAAAATATAGATAAACATTCTGTAAGGAGACAGAATGAATATTTTGATACAAAAAGGGAGAAAGAACAACTAGTGTTCTGTGGAACCAGTGGCGTTCTGAAGCTGTTTTAAGTAGCTAGCTCTAGTTATAACTCTGCATAAGTTATCAGAGTTCTTAACGCAAATTAAAACCATATTATTTAAAACTATATTATTTCATGTGTTGAAAGGATCCATTTCTCAGATTATAGGATATTCTATAGCCTTCACCAACTTTACGGAGATAGGCTAATGAGGTTAAATCAAATTGCCTGCATGTGTTATACAGACAGCTGTGAAGATTTTAATTCTTTTTCAAGTTTACTGAAGATATGGGCTATTCATTATCTGGCATTTTGAGATTTTTTAAGCAATTCTGTGGAGAAAAGCTTAAAAATGGAGTTTAGTGGTCATAAAACATGGATTCCTTTGATTTTATCCAAAGGTCTCCTTCCATCTGCAAAAGGAATCCTTTCCAATATGCAGGTAAATCTTAGGATTCGATTTCTTATACCAGTGGTTCTCAAACTCTCTGGGAGAGTTTGAGCCACAGTAAGACCTTGGGGTGGGGGGAAGGCAGTGATGCGATCCCGAGGATCGCATTGCTAAGGGGGCTGCAGGGACTGACATTTACTTGCCAGTCCCTGCTGCAGTCTCCTGGGGGTGCGGGGAGCCCTGCACAATGCTCCATAGGGCTCCCCGAAGCTTAGCAAGTGAAAGCGGAGTGATTGTGTTCTGCTTCCGCAAAACTGGAAGTGGAGCGTGATCACTCCGCTTTCACTTCCTGAAGGCTGGGGAGCTCTGCGGATGGTTGCACAGGGTTTCCCACCCCACCCCCCGGGAAGTTGCTGCAGGGATTGGTAAGTAAATGCCAGTCCCTGTGCCCCCTTTAGCAACATGATCCTGGGGATCGTGTCACTGCCTCCCCTCTGCCCCTTAAGGTGGCAGAGGCCAGGGCCCTCAGGCTGGGACGTCGTGACCACCTAGTTTGAGAAGCCCTGTCTTATACTATACAACTCCCCTGGTACTCCTGACTGACTAATATCTTAAGGTATATTATCTGAGAGAAAAATAAGAATTGCTTGTCTTGCGTATTCTCTTCTAGACAATCCTTTGAACAATGAGAGTTCCCGAACCCGCACCTCTGTAATTGCAACAAGCAAAACATCTGTAAAGACTTCAGTTTTTCACAAAGATGCTGCTACTCTGGAAACTCCATCTTCTGCTAAGATTACCTTTCAGTGTAAACACACAAGTGCCCTTTCATCTCATGTTTTGAATAGTGACGACTTGGAAGGGCTTTCTCAGCCAAACAACATAGACACAAGACCTGAACTTTTAGTCCATTCTCTTACAAAGGAAAGCACTTATAATATGAAGTACCCAACGAGCTTAAACAATATCCTCCATTCTGAGAATTCACACAAGGATAATAATAGTGAACTATTCCCAGTCTTGCGTGAAACAGCTTATGAAGACACCTCAGTAAACAAACAATTACCTAACAGAAAGTACACTGGAATCAGAAAGCCTAAAAAGGATGTGTTTATGCATATGAATCATCAAATTGATGAAAGTTTTTTGGTTGAAAATTCTAACTTTTCAGATTTGGGCCACACCAAAAATGAAACATTCTCTGAAACAAATAAAAAAAACGGTAGCACAAGTATAGATAGTTTTTTTCCAGCACCAGAAAATTTTGAGTCTGTGTCTTCCTCAGAAGATAATCGAATTATCAGTCATCCTACTGAAAGTAACACTGATGAAGATGCCCTTAACTTTAAATATGAAGAATTTCAGGAGCTTAAGACTGAAAATACAAACCTTAGTCAACAAGCAGCACATTATATGTTCTTCCCTAGTGTTGTTCTTTCCAACTGTCTCAGTCAGCCACAGAAGTTGGGTCCTGTGACATATAAACTGCAACAGGGCAAAAAACAGGCTAGGTTAAAAATTAAAAAAAAATTGAATCTTAGCAATCAGCCATCTGTAAACATCAGTGATAATGCATCCACAAAAGAGAGCTTCTGTGTACAAAGCAATGCTAGTAATGACATTCCTGGTAAAAACAGTGTGTTACTGAATGATATTGTTCAAGTTCCTCATGGTGCTTTTGAAAACAGAATGGCTATGGATGCTAGCAGTTGTATTGATTGTCCTTTTGGAGTTGGAACTCAAGAATCTGAGCAATCATTTGGGCTGTGTGGAAATAAGTACACTCTCAGAGCTAAACGTAAAATAAATTATGAAACTGAAGACAGTGAATCTAGTTTTGGTGTGCACAATTCAAAAATTAGTCTACCTCATGATGAAAATGATGAAAATTTGGCTCGGTCCAAAAAATCTCAAAAACGAAGAAAACTTTCTAAAAAATTGCCACCTGTTATTATAAAATATATTATCATTAATAGGTTTAGGGGGAGAAAAAATATGCTTGTTAAACTGGGAAAAATAGATTCTAGTGAGGAACAAGTTATTCTTACAGAAGAAAAGATGAATCTTTATAAAAAGCTTGCACCTTTAAAGGACTTTTGGCCAAAAGTTCCTGATTCTCCTGCAACCAAATATCCTATTTATCCATTAACACCAAAGAAAAGTCACAAAAGGAAAGCAAAGTGCAAAACTACCAAGAAAAGGGTTGGGAAGCCACAAAATATGGATAGTAAAAATATTAAAAGAACACTGTATTTTAGAAAAAGAGCACATGCTTTTCTTTGTCCCCCACTACCATCATATAGTACGGAAGCCGAAGACTGTGACTTAAATTATTGTGATGTTATGTCTAAATTGGGTTTTCTTTCAGAAAGAAGTGCAAGTCCAATTAATGTATCTCCACCTCGTTGCTGGTCTCCCACTGATCCAAATGCAGAAGAGATTATGACTAATCTAGAAAAAGACGTTTTGGTGTTTAAAGATGCAAACACATACAGCAGTAAGACTGTTAATCCCTGCCTGGGAAAATATAACCAGTCAAAAACTCAGGTTAAGAAACGTAAAAAGCAATTTGCTAGTGCTACTATAAGAAATCCTAAAAAGATCAAGAGTAATCTGACTAATAAACCAGGAAATGAAGTGAAAAAGAAGCCTAGAGCAAAGCAAAAACTAGAAAAAGTGTCAAAATTGATTACAGCAACAGATGAAAAAAGCAATGCTTCTCCTGCAGCAGAAGTTAAACTTATGCTGAAGCATCGTGATTTACCTGAGAATGCTCACAACCTGGGGAACTCACAGCCACTTTATATGCAGAAAGATATTCCACCAACTGGCTATACAGCAGGACATCTACCACCGACACAGCTTCCATTGACTGCTAATGCACAAGGAAATCCACTGATATATTTTCATTCATTGTTAGAAAATGAAAAGGCCATTGGGCACCAAGGTACCCCCTTGTCACAGGAGGAGCTTCATCCAGCCATAGTTTCTGTGGTGTCTGGAAGGGAAAAAGCCAAAATAAATTTCCAAAGATCTAACAGTCAGAGTGGTGTATTTAGGGTGAAAGAACCCAGCTTAATTCAAAATAATGCATTTGACCAATCTAACCATATATCTCAGGTAGCATTGAACGCATACAGTTCTAAAGATTTAATACCTAAAAAGGCAGACGAAATTACAAATACACAGAGTGGACTTTTATCCCCTGTTGGAAAGGTAAATGAAAATCATATTTCTTCAGACACAATGAAGACTGATCCGATTCATCCTGCTAACTTTTTGCATTGTAAAGATAATCAACAGCAGATAGTTTATCTTCCAGAAGCAACAAAGCATGCTGATCATATTTCTGCTTTTTTTAAAACTTCTGAAGAAAGCCATGGATCTTTTCAGTTGCCAAAAAATTGCTTTGTAGCTTCTTTGAGAAATCCGGTTAAAACAATAGGATGGGAACAGAAACAGAGAGGATTCATTTTAGATATGTCTCATTTTAATCCTGAAAAAACTAAGAAACAAAAAACTCTGTCAGAAACAATCTCTCAGTCCAAAACAGATTCCCATTGTAAAGGTAAAACTCTGGTAACTCCATCACCATTCAGTGAAGGACATACTGGCTTGGCAGTTCTGAAGGAATTACTGCAAAAAAGGCAACAGAAAGCACATGTGAACAATATACACGAACAATTATCAGTAAAAGCACAGTTGAACAGAAGTGTTTCCTATCCTCTTGATAAAAATAAATCAATTAAAAGATCACGTTCAGTTACATCACCAAGAAAATCTCGTACCCCTAGGGATAAAAAGTCTAAAGAAAAAACTCTCAAGCTTCTAAAAGATTCTGGTAAGCAGCAAAACAATATTAAGACTGCTGTGCCTGTTGATAGCCCTGCTTTTTATTCAGATCCAGGTTTTGAAAGCTGTTACTCACTTGAAGATAGCCTATCACCTGATCATAATTACAATTTTGACATTAATGCCATAGGGCAGACTGGATTTTGCAGTCTGTATTCTGCAAGTCAGTTTGTTCCAGCAGATCAAAATCTGCCACAGAAATTTCTGAGTGATGCAACTCAAGATCTTTTTCCAGGACAAATACCAGAAACTGAACTTTTAAGTCACAGTAGCAAAATGTCTAAGGAAGAAAATCATTATTCTTCAGACCCAACAACATGGCTACGGTCTGGTCCCCTAAGTCCTCAACTTTTTGATAAAAGGTGCCTGGATAGTGAAAACCATCTGCACAACCAGTGGAAAAATAATGTTCTTCCATCAACATCTCAGCCAAACTCACCAGTAAATATGCAGCAGGCAGAAATGAGCCAGAAAGAGCAATTCCAGTTGGACAGAAGTGCAGTGAAAAAAGGGATTTTTCTTAATCTTTCATCTCCTACTAATGACTGGGATCAAAATCACTTTAGAAAGGACTCTACTTTTGAACCAAGTCAGTCCCTTGACTCAGTTAGTGTCTCTTTCTCATCCATTTTATCATCACCAGATGGTGAACTTATGGATGTGGCTTCTGAAGATTTAGAGTTGTATATTTCAAGAAACAATGAGGGGTTAACACCAACCCCAGATAGTTCCCCAAGATCTACAAATTCCCCTTCACAATCAAAAAATGGTAATTCCACACCACGTGCTGCTCATATACTTAAACCTCTTATGTCACCTCCAAGTCGTGAAGAAATCATGTCAACTTTACTGGATCATGATCTTGCAGAAACAATTTACCAGGAACCATTCTGCAGCAATCCTTCTGATGCACCAGAAAAACCCAGGTAATATATTTATACGTGTGCCATTATAGCGTGATCTGTAGTTGCATTTTGTATCTTTGTTTTTAAAGTTTCTTAGATACATTTTATATTTAGCTATAGATTTAATATGGTGTTTTCTTCTGGTCTCATCAAAAAGGACAAAAGCTCAGTTAAAATAGGCTTACAAGTCACAGGAAATACCTACACTCTAAAGTGGTTCCATTTCAATGTTCAGAATGACAAAGCCTCCAGTGGCTGCCAACGCACAAGGGACACTGCCCGAAGGCTTAACCCTTTTTATAGAAAACTCCTCTCTGAACCCGTGAGGGTCTCACGCCAGTCATATTTTCCAAATTATGCTGAATCGTGCCTGGTCAGCTCATATTCTTGACCAGTCAGAAACTGCATGTATCCCTCGTACTACATGATCTCATCCGTTTGCACCTGTGTATTATTTCCTGGTGCTTCCCCTCTTGTTCCCAAGGCTATTCCCTCTTCTCAAGCTTTTCTCAAAGTCCATTTCAAAGTTAACATCCTACCTCCCTTCTTGTTGGTTTACACTTCTAACTCACCAGCACTCTACATTGCTCTGTAGTTGGTACATCAAAGGACATTCAACAACCTTTCCCATCACACTTGTTACATGTTGGTATCCATTCTAAGTACTCATTCCTCAATTATACATTATGTACATATACATTCCTCAGCTTGTACATTATTACGTTGCATTAACTTCTATATATCATAATTCTATGATCCTCTAAAACAGGGGTGTCAAACATAAGGCCTGGAGGCCGGATGCGACCCGCAAAAGCTTTTTATCCGGCGCTCAGCTGGTGAGCAGTGCTGAGGTGTTACTGCTATAAGGACAGCCCACATGAAAATGGGGCTCTCCCATATGATCAAGATTTGTGTTGTTTCTCTTCTGTCATTTGCAGCTAATGGGTTCCTAAGTTAAAAAGTGCTTATTTTTGGTTATGACCTGATTAATAACATCATTTCCTGCCTAATGACATCACTTCCGGCCCTCAGCAGGCACCATGAATGCTGTTTGGCCCTTGGTATGAGATGAGTTTGACACCCCTGCTCTAAAATATAGTTCACTCCCTTCACATCCCCTTACTTCAAGTTGTGCTGCAACCCGGCCCAGCCATGCTCTGAATGCAGCGCAGGCCGGCTGACCTGTCTTTCTAGGGCATGTTAGGATTGGGCTGATAGTCATTTTTTTGTTTGTTGATTTTTGCAACTTCATAGGTTCTGAGCAGTGTGAAGAATTCAATGTGGTTATCTTTAGTCATTGTTATGGAGGAAATATTGAAATAAAAATGAAACCTTTACATGCTTTTTAAAATTAAATGTCCTATAAATCTATAGAATCTAGGAGATTCTAGTTATCTAGTAACTAGATAAAGACCAATAATTGTTAAACTCTCCCTTAAGAGAAAATAACTCAAAGTATTATTTTCACAGAGAGATTGGAGGAAGACTACTTACAGTAGAAACTAGACTTCCAAATGATCTACTTGAGTTTGAGGGAGATTTCTCCTTAGAAGGATTGCGACTGTGGAAGACTGCGTTTTTGGCAATGGCACAAAGCCCTAGACCAGGGTCGCCCCTTCGCAATAATCATTTGACTACTGACAAGAAACAAAGGAACAGCCGTAAAACTAGTGAAGATAAAAAGATAGTGATAATGCCTTGTAAGTGTGCACCAAGTTGCCAACAAATTCAGTCATGGCTTCAGGCCAAAGAAGATTATGAACACATCAGGAAAAGAACAGTTATTAAATCCACCGAAGTAGAAAAGGTTGCAGAAAGTTTGAACTGCATATCTTTGCCTGAAAATCTGTGTTATGTAATGGCCAAGGCAGCTGAGAATTCCAGTTTATCAATCCTTCAAGCTAACAAATCGGTTGTACATTCAGAAGACTTTTGCTTTTCATCTTCAAGTCCTACACTACCACATACTGAGGAAGAATGTGATACAAATACCACAGAAATGAACAAGTCTGCAGGTGAAAAAAAGACAGTTCCACTTGTCACAGCTGTAGAAAGAGATAGAGATGAGGAGGATTATGTTAATTGTAGTTCCCCAGATTCACAAGGTCTTCCTCCTTGGCAACAGGTTGCATCCCCAGATTCCAAACAGTCAAGCTCAGAAGACACGGAGGACATACTGTCCTCTGTGGAAGAAAATGAAAAACTAACTGAGAGAATACAGACATTTGTCAAAGAGGAAGGGAAGATACCCTACAGTGTCTCCCCTGTGGTGAGCAAAGAAAGAAATGGCTATTCTGAAATAATTTGCCTGCATAGTACACCTGTTAGAGAGAAAATATGTCAAGGAAGAATGCCAGAAGCACTTGAGTTTACTCCATTATTACCAGGTAGGTTTATGAAAGAAGTGGCACACCCAGATACATATGTTCTATAATTTTGAACTAGAAATATATGATGCTGCAGTTTCAAATAACACCATGCTCAAGGTTGGGCTTTATTTTATTGTTGGTTGTTCTGTAATTGGTCAACAGAAATATTTTGTTGATGTGGGTTAAGTAGTTCAGTATGTTAAGTGATGCTTTATAGTGAGTTACCATTTTAGGTATATATTCATAACCCTCTTGTCCCTCCCCAGGAGCAAAAATCCAGAAATTGAATCGTAGAAGAGGAAGTAATGCTGGCACTCTTCGAAAAGTACTTTTAACAACTCAGGTGAAGGTAAAGAAAGAATGGATACGAGGACCTTGTTAATGAGGTTTAATTTAGTTATTTTTCTAATTCTAAAAAGAAATGATTAATCTCCCCACATTATAATAAGTATACAACCCTTCTTATCCATGGGTTTGGCACCCACTGTTTTAAGACCTTCTCATGCCTCAGAACACCGACTGGACCAATGGGAAGGCACTTCCAGTGGCATCCGGGAGGTCCTTTGAGAGTTTTCCATGGATTTACCTAACTGTGGAATCCGTATTGGTGGGAGGTAGTGTCCTGGAGTGAATCCCCCCCCCCCAGATACCGAGAGTCCACTTTAATTTCAGTAATTGTACATTTAAATCTTTATCAATATTTCAGCATGGTATTTCTTTGGACTTTTTGTATTTAAGACCTTTGAAATTTTACAAATCTTATAAATTAGTCACACAGAACTACAGAAGAAAAAATGCAAATAGTCCAATGTCAATCTGAGTTATTGAAAGACATAACAGTTTATAAAAAGTCTTCATCTCATAGTTCTAGGTGAAATTCAAAATTGATTTCTGAATATTAGACTGGATCCCTAAGATCCACAGAAGGAATATAGTTTCTAGCACTCTTCTGCAAAGAGTGCAAACAGGCAAAAGAGTGCAAAAGCACTCTTCTGCAAAGAGTCATGGACTCTTCGCTCACAACAGGAGAGGAAACTGAACGCTTTCCACATGCGCTGCCTCCAATGCATCCTCGGCATCACCTGGCAGGACAAAGTTCCAAACAACACAGTCCTGGAATGAGCCGGAATCCCTAGCATGTATTCACTGCTGAAACAGAGACGCCTGCGTTGGCTCGGTCATGTTGTGAGAATGGATGATGGCCAGATCCCAAAGGATCTCCTCTATGGAGAACTCGTGCAAGGAAAGCGCCCTACAGGTAGACCACAGCTGCGATACAAGGACATCTGCAAGAGGGATCTGAAGGCCTTAGGAGTGGACCTCAACAGGTGGGAAACCCTGGCCTCTAAGCAGCCCGCTTGGAGGCAGGCTGTGCAGCATGGCCTTTCCCAGTTTGAAGAGACACTTGGCCAACAGTCTGAGGCAAAGAAGGAAGGCTCATAGCCAGGGAGACAGACCAGGGACAGACTGCACTTGCTCCCGGTGTGGAAGGGATTGTCACTCCCGAATCGGCCTTTTCAGCCACACTAGACGCTGTTCCAGAACCACCATTTAGAGCGCGATACCATAGTCCCTCGAGACTGAAGGTTGCCAACTCTGCAAATACTAATGTAAGAGTTTGTGCAGTGCTTAGTAGGTTTTATAATAGGGTTTGTACTTGCAAAAGGGCTTGCACAAGCAGAATAATACACTTCGGATGCTGCACATTACTGTAATGTGTGATGTGTAAGTGCTCATGTGAGCAGGAGCCACCATCAGCATACAGAAGAGCATGTTTTGATCCAAATCTGTATTGCTGCAAAATTTGCTGTCAGCACTGCTATACATACAGTTGTATTGTTATATAAAAGTATTAAAAGATGATGGTGATTGTGAAGAATGTTCTACACTGTAATTTGTTTCAAGCAACATTCAGTATTACCTAAAGGTATATACTTTCAGTCCTACCTTTAGTAATACCTAAAGTCTTAAAGGTATTAAAGGGTAGAATATTTGGCATCCATAGTTTGACTTAATGACCTCCTTGATGTGCTCATACAGCAGCATAGAAGCAATTTGGTCTGTTGTGCAGTATGCATGCAAGTACTGGAATGACATGAATTTAGCTCATTTGTGTTACTTTTTTTCCAACCTGTTGTTTGTCTAGGACAGAGGACAACAACTGGGTGGGAAAAATGAATGATATCTCTCCACTTCATTCATGTACACATTGCAAGCCGCATACAACAACATTGCAGGGAAGTTGCTTCCACACTTGTGTATGTGAAAGGCATAAGATTTTATAAAAATATAATGTAAGTTTTCTGTGACAGGCTATTTTCAAGGAAATTATATGAGGAATCAAAATATGTTGTGTTTGATAATTCAGTAACAAAAATCTTAATTTATCTTGCTTGTTTAAGAGGGCTTGCATGTGTAGTAGTGATAGCACAAGGTTCCTGCACATAGAAATTCGAATGGAGTTCTGATTTGGCTTTATGCTTGCTAAACGCATTGCACAAGTCATCACACAGCAAATGGTGCAGTTTCTTCTGCATGTACCAGCACAGCCACTCACTGTATTGTACAGAATCCCTGGGTCTCAGAATGTGTCATAAGGCATAACAATGTCACTTCTGATTTCTCTCCGGAAACCAGAAGTTGCGTGTTTTTTGGGTTTTTTGCTGAAACAACCATTCTGAGCCCTACAGGGGCCATGGGTTGATATGTGCGGCCTCAGCGGGGCTCAGAAAAGCCTCTGGAGGTGAGGGGAGCATAGCTCCTCTCAGTTCCAGAGGCTTCACGGGTGAAGTCGTTTAACGATGGTGTCACTTGATGGGGTTTGAAGTGATTCACTTATGTGAACCACTTAAAGTGTTTCACCCACTGGTCATTAAGTGATGCTCATCTGTAATGAAGTGCAAATTAGTCAGTAGTTAGAAATAGCTAGAATGCAAAAAAAAAGTTCATTGAAATATTACTCTTTGTTTTGATAGAATCAGATCACTGCAGCAAGTGTCCCAACGAAGGAGACATCTCAGATTGAAGGACCATCTTTAAACAACTCATATGGCTTTAAAATAAGCGTACAAAATCTTCAGGAAGCAAAAACTCTGCATGAGGTAACTTTATCATTTCCAATTGTTGTAAAAATCTCAAGTTCTTAACATCACTTCTATCCTACCCATTTTGTGCCTTGTGGATAATTTTCTGCCCAGAGGTAACTTGCATGTAACCTCAGGCTTGTTACAATTCTAAAAGGGAGGAGGAGAAGAAATTCTAGAAGAGAATTTTACTTCTCTTCCGCTGATTTATTTTTTATCTCCAGTCAATTTCTGCATTTAAGAGTACCGGAGTCCCCCTGTATCCTCGGGGCACCCATTCCAGAAACTGCAGATATGGGGGAATCCTATCTCTGCACCCCCCACAGCCATTAACATTGCTTAGATGCTGTCATGTGAATGGTATCCTGAAACCCCCTTTTTATCGCTTGGTAATGTTACTTTGGCCACTTCTGGAGCACTGGATTTGTCAGGTTAGCGCTTGATCCCTATCAAACAACACTGATACATCAGGGTTTCTTTAAAAAGTTCTTACTATAATCTTTAGAACAATGAGATAAGTATTAACATATTCTCTACAAGAGGTTTGCTCCTCAGTGGGATTTTCCAGATGGTCTTCAGAGAATGCTTCTCATTTATCTCAGCCCTTCCCAACCATCTGCTCAGCAGGTTTTCCTCAGAAAACCTGTCTCTCTCCACCACATTCTTTTTCAACTGCCTCTTTTAACTGTTCTTTCCGAACATTCCAACTGCCATTTAACTGCTTTCCCCAACTACCATTCCACTACACAAAGTTCTCCTTTCCTAGACTGTCTCCCTGTTTCTCTCATCCTTTTCTTGCTTCTTGTGTGTGTGACATCAATGCTGTTCTGCACTGTTCCCTGGCACCATAGGGGACAATGCAGAACGAACCCAATTCCCCTGCTCCAAAACACTTTCTTGACAGATGCTTACCATGATGAAATATTTCTTTCTTTTAACAGATGCTATAAGCATGCAAGCTTATAGCATGATGTACAGGCAGTCTGAATGCTTGAAGAGACTAGATCAAACATGAACAAGAAACAGGAAGTTAACTGCTTTCTGTAAATGCTCATTCTAGTCTCTTCAAGCATTCAGGCTTCCTGTGTTGTGCTATAAGCTTGCATGCTTATAATGTCCTGCAAAAGAAGAAGAAAAATTCATCGTGATAAGCATCTCAGCATTGATCTGTGCTGGGCCCCTGTGGATCTATGGTTAATTGAATCCACAGAAATCAGATGAGATAGTAAAACAACTTTGGTCCTCAGTAGCATGGAACAACTCCAAGTCCAGTACAGATGCACGTTTATATGGGTGTTAAGATCAGGATACACATGCTCAGCTCATCCCTCTTTTCGTGTGCTAAGTTCCCCACTAACTAATAGGAGTTCTCAAAGAGAATTTTAGGAGCAAACCAAGATTCATTTAAAAATGGGATTATGCCTTTGCATGCAACACTTGCTCAGTAAACTTTGCATACAAGGGGAAGATGGGAGGTCTTTGACACTCGGAAAGTTTACTCCAGGCCCTTGTTAATTATGCAGCTAACAAGATCATAATTGCTGTCAGTCTTCTTCTGTATTCTGTGGGTATTCAGACAGGCTTTTGATAAGAGCAGTGTTTACTATTTCCTCTAATAGTCAATATTTCTATTTTCACAGTCCCTTACTCTTAAAACTCCATCCGCTGATGTGTAGCACAGCCAAATAGGGACAGCAGTGGAATAAGACATACCTAGTGAGAGTACCTGAAACTGGCTCCTTCAATACTTCTTTGCAAATTGGGTTACTCTGTTGCAGTTGAGCAGATGTGATTGATAAGATGACTAGGGTAAATATGTAGTCGAGTCTGATTTTCAGAGATAGCACAAATCACTCTACTTCAGTTTAAATAGCACTGGTTACCCAACAGGCTATCATACATTCAGTAGCTTTTTCTTCATGATCCAATTTAGGGGATCAACAAACAGTGGTAGGAGGCTTGACTCAGCAGGTCAGTGGTCAAAGCTCCAGTGTGCGCTTTCAGCATGCTTGAAAAAGCCCTCCCATATACTCTGAGTGTATGGCTCTGACGCAGTGTTTTCTGCGTCACATCTGGTCTCCCGATCTAGAAGTAACTGGCAATTACATTATCACCGGTTACTTCCAGTGGTACTTTCAGTAGGTGGACTGTGTGAAGTGTTACAGCAGGGACAAACATTGAGACACGCTGATCTATACTTTTTCTTTGTAGGTTCAACACCTTGCACTTCTCAGCATAGAGTTACATGCTCGAACTAGAAGAGACTTGGAGGCAGATCCTGAGTTTGATCCTATATGTGCTCTATTCTACTGCATCTCGTCTGACACACTGTTGCCAAATACTGATAAAATGGTACTCACTGGTGCTATAGTGATTGATAAAGACAGAACAAGAACACTCTCAAGCCAAGGTTCTTATTTCACTCTTGTTCTCTTTAGAAATACTATTTTTGTTTTACTCAGATATTAACAAAATTTTAAAATGTGGTTTTGAAGGATTTTTGGTAGTGTTGTTGAATTAATGTCATCTCACTGTAGAATGATGGAAAGAGAAGTTGGTTTCCACCTTATATCTTCCTATAAACTTCTGCAAGGGTTGTAATCCTTCAGTCTCCACTAATTAAGTATTGAACCTGTGTTTGCATACCTTATGGTATGCTCCTGCAGAAGTCCTGATGATATAAAGAGGAAAAACATGTCTTAGATGACAGTCCTCAAAACTCCTGTGTGGAAGCAGTCTCTTTTTAATTTGCAGTGGGATTCTTCAAGAACTGCAACTTTAGTAATTTGACAAAATTTGGCTAAATAGAAAGAATTATATAAATATTGCATAAGGTTTATTTTATGGTTTTCTCTGATCTTTGTAGGGTCTAAACAGGGCCCTTATTGTATTGTACCTTTTTGGCTTTGTTTAGACCAGTGATACTCAACCTGTGGCTCTAGAGCCGGATGCTCTTGAGGCCCTACAGGCGGCTCTCGCAGTGTAGGCATCTGATCGGCGCTCCACTCTCTCAGGCAGTGCGGGGAGCACTGACCAAAGGACCAGCAGTGTGGGAGTCGCCGAAGTACCTCCTCCCATAGGAGGAAAGCCAAGGAGCTGCTGGGATCCCCCCCACAGGTAAGAATAGAAATAACCTCAGACCCAGCAGCCATAGGGGAGAATAGGGAAGCCTCCCTCTTTTTCCCAGCAACCAATAGGTAATGAAGATAACAGTGGTGGGGAAAAAGGGTGCATGTCATATATTGTTTCAATATGTGATGTTTTGTGGTGATTTAGTACCATCACACATTGCAGTAACATAATGATGCAATGTTAAAACTTTGTGTTGTGCTCTGCAGCTACAGTTAATGCTAAAGTGGCTCTCCAGCTGTTAAATGTTGAGTACCACTGGTTTAAACTAGTACTAAAAAACTGTTAGTTTAGATCTTGGGAATAAATGGTGTGAGATGATTTTATCATTAAACAACTATAAGCTCCCTATCAAACTCTGAGCAAAATAAGAAATGGCAAATACTGTCTTTCACTGACTTTTATTTCTTGTTATAAAGAAATTTATTTTCCTTTTTTTCCTTTAGCATAGTATGCTTTTGGTAGCATTTTTCTTTTATAGACTTTATTTTTCAAGCAATAGATACATTGTTCTAAATTTCCTGACTTTCAGGAGGCTGCTTTGATCAGTTCTGAAAAAAGATGTATGATTCAAATGTGTGACTGCAAAGCTGCATCATATAAAATACATTTGTTTAGAAAACAGAAGTTCCACTAATATTAACTGTTGCACAGTTCTTAGTATATTCATGTTGAGTGCTTGTAGTTGTAGCTTGGTGAAAGGCAGTATAGAAATACAAATAAATAAACTACTGTTGAGTGTTCTTTGCATTTTTCTTGGAATTCTTCAACCTGTTGGCTTCTTTGAGCTATAACTGGATAGCAAAATAAGACCAAATTTGTATTTTATCTTAATTCCTACAGTGTGTCTGTTTAAATTCAAAGAACACCTTTGACTTACTTTGTATTCTTTTGACAAACTCATCCTAGCCAAACAAATTGAAAAAGTTAAGGAGGCCCTTCTATATTGTCTTTACTTGGTTTTGACTTGTTGTTTGATCTTATTTCAGTGTTGTATGGCTGGCTGTGGCGTTTGGGTTTTATTTATTTTTCCAAATCATTTACTTGGAACCATTAGAAAACAGAACTTACATGGTTTGAATATATGCTTGCAAAGGTTTCCTTTCCTCCCTCAGAAGATTTTTCCAGGGGAAGGAAGGACATTTTTCGATGCAGCTCATAGGATGCAATCCTACTTGCCTATTGTTCAGGCCGCAGAGCTTAGAGCAGCTCCCGTGCCACCTCAGCACCTGGCTGTTGCTGCAACACCATCACCACTGGATCATTCAAAGACAGTTTCTCCTATGCCTATATTGAAGCACTGTGTGACCACCTCCTGCCCAAGCCCCTGTGCAGAGCTGCTGTCTTCCTTCTTTCAAGAGTAGCCTGCCAACCAGAGACTTGGGCAGAAGGTAATCCCTGAATGCGCATCAGTGCAAGGTACAGGAGTCCTCTCCTTTTGAAGTGAACACTTGGGCTTTCCTGGGTTTCACACAAAGAGCAGTGGCAGGGAAGGGAATCCTGTACTATCTTCTGAAGGACGCACTCTGCACCTTGCTTTCTGCATGTGGGGCAAACAGAATTTGTGCTTTTTGCCATGAATTAGCAATGTAAAAATTTGTACAGTATATAATGTTAGTTTATTTGCATAATGTTTATAGGAGTATGTAGTACAGCTCTCATAATGTTCCTAACTGGCCTGTTATAAAAAGCAGTTTTTTAGATCATGCAAATTAGAAATTGGGGACTGCTGGAAATATATTCACAACAAAATCTAAAAAATATTGAAAATACAAACTTCTAAAAGAACACATTTTTCAGGTGAAATCACATGGTGAAATGATACAGGTGGCTTTTAAAAGTCTGAGCTGGAACCACATCTTATTGTTTCTGTAGTCTCTTGAAAAGAACTGAGTCAAATAAGATATCTCAGTAAATAAATTTGTTCTCTGAGGGGAAGTGAGGAGAAATTTGAATGACAAAATATGGTTTCAATTTTTGTTCTCTCAAAATGAAGGTGAAGTTTATAAAAATAATACTTCTTAAATTTGCTTTATAGGTAACAGAGAGCGTGCCCCTTTGCTTACAAGATCTGGCATCTCAGGATTGGAAGTCACCTATGCTACTGATGAGAGAGCACTTTTCCAGGAGGTAGTGAATATTGTTAAAAGGTAGTGCCTGTGTTCTTCTGAACTAATTAAGCTTCTTCAACTCCTAGTCACCCCATCCTTTTCTCCACTTGCCCTGCATTTAAACAAGCTGATTTCTTCCAAATCTCTGCTTTTCCTCCTCACAGCCAATATCTTATTTACCAATATCTTCTAAGGTACTTCATGTAAGTTTCCAAACTGAACACTTCCACCAATACTTCTGAAGTTGTAATATCCCCCATGATTGTCCAAAATGCATTTCCATCTTAAACGTAGAAGACTTTCTAAGATTTAGGTCATCTACAGTAGAAAGAAAACATCTTGGAGTGATGTTTTAAAAGAACTTTGTGGCAGAAAAAATTCTGCTCAGTGGTACAAATAAAGAGACATAAATAGGTATGAAAACTAGCTTCATGACATATAAGTTTATATTCTCCCAATGGAAAATCCATACTTTTCCAGATGTGGAAATCTGCTTGGTCTACCCTTTCCAAGTTCCTCACCTGTTTTTCGTAGCAATCTCTGATCATGGAACTCCAGATGTGTCTGTCTTCAGGTCAACTGCCAAAACTTTGAAGTCCTGATATTACCAAGAAAACTAAACTTTGAAACATCTGGCTGGAATACATTCTCAAGGAAAATGTGTACTAGGCAGAGTACATTTGCAATTCTCTCTCTCTCCAACTAGAAAACTTCTGATGAGAATGGCATTGCCCAAACCCAGGAAGCCAGAATACAAAAGAGTTGCTGAGAGCAACCAACACAGGGTGGGTCCTGACGAAGCAGCGGATTCCTGTTCAGAGAAGACAAAATTACAGGTAAGGAAATTAATTTTATCTTTCTCTTTTTTGGGAATCCGCTGCTCCGTCTGGCTCGGGAACCACCTTGGAAGTCACAAGCTACTTCTGTTTTATTTTTCATAAAATCCTCTGCCATTTGGGAAGGGTAGCGGAAATGATCACTTGACTACATATAAAACATGCTAAAGAATAGCTCTCAATTTCCTTTTATTTCTGAAGATCACCAAATGAAGACACAACTGAAGCCTTTATTGAATGAAGAAAGCATACTGATTTTTGTGGTGGAAAGTCATAGCAACTGGGTTGTTACCTGGTAAAATGTCTTTTAAAGTGCTGTGCACCTGCTTGCAATATTTGGAGTACAGTGTATATCTTTGAAGATTAGTTTAGGCTATTATTACTCAAAAGGATAAGAGTTTATAATACCACTACAGAAACTGAAGCTTTTTAAAGTCAGGTTTTTTTTACATCACTATAGTGGCATTTGTCCTTCTTCATTTTTTTTGTAAGTTGTTTTCCACCAATACTGTTCCTGTTCCAATCTTGATGGTAAAACAAATCTCATATTTGTTTTGGATACTAAAAAAAGTGCAAGTTTTAGAACTTGTAATTTAAAAATTGCATGTAAAATAAATAGTAGGTACTGACATGGTAAAGCATCCATGAATTGAATAAAGAATGAAGTAAACTGAGATAAAATAAAAATGAACTCAACTACTGTTGAGTTACTAATAGAAATAAATCACAAAATTAAAATAGTCCTTTTGATATCTGAAACAATTAATTATAGAATTTTCTCTCTTAATATTACTAGTTTTTAATGCGGAATCTAATATAGTTGCATTAAGGCCAGTCCAACTATATTCAGGTTTAAAACTTGAGACAGTCCAAAACAGTATAGTGAATATCTAAACTTATCTCTAAACCTCTGGATTACTAGACCAGGAGTTGATAAAGATAAGCCAGGTAAAAGAAGTTTATTTTCTCCTTGAATTTCTTTTCAACAAGTTCTGAATGGAAGCTAGGTATGCTTTACTGGTGCTAGCTTGCTGGGAACCCCGGGCAAAGCCCTGGACTTGCGCTCCCATGGTGCCCCACTTTTTCCGAACAGCAGGTTAGACACACCCACCATTGCCACCAGTACTGAGAATTTAAGGGTTGATGCACTTGAGTTACCTGATCTGACCAGTTCCTGACACAGTAATCCAAGATGGCAGGATGCATAATTGAAATTGTGACATCTACTGGTGCCACCCTGTTAGCTACAGATGTTTCTTTGGAGTGCACTGATGAAAGAATAAAGATCATAGGCAGTTATTATTTGATGTTTCAGAAACCTCATTCATCCAGAATGAATGAGAGCCTTTGAAAGGGAGGAGAAAAACTTATTTCTAGTTTAAATGACAAGTTTATTGAATAATACAATAGTAGTAGTGTGAATAGTACAAAGGACCCAAGAAATGTTTTGAGAAATACAAAATTCCTTAACATTACTAATGTCAGTGTCTTACTAATATCTTGCCAAGTCATTGTTTGTATGTTTGAATACCCTATTATTCTTTCTAGTCTAAACCATGCAAATGAGAAAAGCTCTCAAGGGGATATCTAATCTGTAGATTAATGCAAAGGGGGAATGGTAGAGAAATCACTGGTTCAGATAAAGGTAAGCTGCCTAGTGACAACCCAAGAACCCAAATGCTATTGCACTATGGATGTGGTTCTCAAACTCTTTAGCACCAGGACCCACTTTTTAGAATGACTGTCTGGGACCCACCTGAAGTGATGTTATTAAATGGGAAGTGATGTCATGACCAGAAGTGACATCATCAAGAAGGAAATGCTGTCTTTGTGTCACTAGAGCCTGCTGCTTTTCTGAGCCTGCAGCAATAAATATGGTTGTTTCTCAGCCATTTTCCAGTAGCAAAGGGAAAAAAGCCTATTTACAACCGTGGCACAAGGAAAATAACCACATAACCCTCCCCCTTTCCAGCATCCCATCTTTCCGTATTTTCAGTGACAGCTGTACTAGGTGCTACACAATCCACATGAAATTGGCTCGGAATACACCTTGTAAGTTCTGACCCACAGTTTGAGAAACACTGCACTATGGAATATAAAATATGGATTCTAATAGAGAATTGGATAGATGTCTATTACCCCAAAACTGAATTTTCATCCTAAAACCTGAACATTTCTAACCGGGAAAATGGCATATGCCCTCTTCCAAACTCCAGATGTGGGATCAGAGCTGTAATAATGGTGCCTTTTAATACAGGGCCAGCCTAGTCAGGAAGCAAATGATCTGGCTCCTATCAGTGACAAATGGAGGGAAGGCAGCAGATTCAGAATGTCTTTCACCCCAAGTGTGGCTCCATCTCCCTCCAGCCCACCACAGAATGAGCTGCATCGATCCATTTCAAGAAGCAGATAATCTGCTTTTCTACCCGCTTACATTGCCCCTTTCTTCATAGTAAAGGGGCTGTATGAGGAGAATTTGAGATGAGTGGGTGGGAAAGTGAATCACCACTCTGCATGTCAAAAAAAAAACAAAAAACCTGCATGAGCAGCAGGGATCCACTTAACTCACCATATTCTTTTCTCATGCAGTCATGTTTTAAAGAAAACAGAGTGCATTGTATGCTGGGAGTTCTCAGTATAACTTACACTTTCTGTTTTGGCTAAAAAGATAGCGTGGGAAGGAACATGGTAAGTAACAGTGGGTTGTTTGCTTTTTGGCAGCAGACCTGGTATCAGGCTCCAGATCTGGCTTGGCTAGCCTGCTTTAAAAATAAAACCTAATGAAATGTGTGTGGCTAGAGATAGTGGTCCATTGGTCCATAAAACTATCTGTAGCACGTATCCTAAGGAGCGTGCATGGAAGGAAACGTGTGAAAGTGAATTCCCTACTCCTGCCTTGGCACAGTCCTCTGTGTCCATTGAAAGTCTGTTTGGGGGCAGGGGGAAGAGGGTTCTACAAAATTTACTGCAGGGCTGCAAAGGATAGCAAAATTAAAGACTGAAGAATTAAGAATTTCTCTGCCCCATGTGAAGAAAAGTACCTTCTGTTTGTGGAAGAGAAAAAAGGGCCAGACCTCATGTTGTGAAGAACATGTGAGTTTGGTCCTTGCTTTTATTTCTTTATCTTTGAATGAGCTTGAGAAAGGCCTGCAAAATGGTCAAGGGCCTTGAGAAATTTAGATTTTAGCCCCCTTGCTTGTTTCAACCTGGATCAGAGGCACCCCAAGTTAAAAAAAAAAAAAACTTCCATTGATTTTTATCCATTTTTAAATCTTGATCAGAATAAGACTTTTGTAGTTAGTGTGGTTAAATTGTTAATGTAAATTTTTTTTTTTGTATGGAGGCAAACAATGTATTTTTGATGTCCATACCGTTATTTCAGGCAATAATGCTTTCAAAAGAATATAGTCAGCTAGCATATCTTACAACCCAATCCTACCTAACTCCTTATGTGGCGATGCAGCAGCACCAACATGGTGCCCACTGAATCCCAGAGTTTTGGCCTTAGGAGGCTTCTTCAGGGAAAGGGAACATTCGTTCCCTTCCCCCGGGTAAGCCCCTGCCAGCCCAGTGGGACATTGTGGACCTCTGCCAATGATATTGCTGCTGCAAGTCCGTGTTGACCCATGAAGTGGATCAGGCCTGGGAAGGGGATTAGGATTTGGTGCCACCACACCTGCCCCTGTTGCGGACCCAATCCACCCACTGCCCGCCCTATTTCCCCACCATGAAACTTGTGTTGGCAGGCCTTCTCCAGTCTGCAGTGTGTACGAGGAGACTCTGGCCTTACAGTGTGTGACTCCACGTGCTGCTGGAATGCCTTTTGTGGTGCTTTTCCCACCAGGGGGGCAACCCAAAAGGATTGGACTGCCCATCTATTAACCAGCTTTGGAACACTCATCTGGGCAACATGCATCTCCGAGCCCAATCCTATGCGTATCTACTCAGAAGTAAATTCCACTGTAGTCAATGGGGCTTGCTCCCAGGTAAATGTGGATAGGATTGCAGCCACAGCCAGCAGCTTTTGCTACCTAGATTAAATGTTACTAATTTTTAAAGGTGAAAAACTTGTCTAAATAGTGAGAGATGTTCATCTCACTTGAACCAAGGTCATGGAATGTCCTAACAATAGTACTTTTCATAGTTTCAGCTTCAAATATCTTACTTGTGCCCCAGCAGCACTTCGCGTCAGAAGCCTGTGAAAACGACAGCTTCTGTGTGACTGTTTACATTGCTGCTATGATTTGTATTTCTCTGCAGCCCTTTTTCGAGCTACCCTAATCATGCAAATCACAATACAATCCCATGGGAAGTTACAAGTTTGCACAAGCTGTGCCTCTGTATGTGTGCAACCAGCCCACAAACTTATACAGAAGTTCTGCATATTACTTAATCCCTAGTGTACATGGCCACCATGATCTCTGAATCTGGAGAAGGATACGTGGACCAAGATCCAAAGAACTGTATAACTACTTCTGCCCAAAGTAGTATTGGGTGTGTGTATCCCAACTCTCTTTTTAAAGTTTCAAAAGCAGTTTGTTTATAGCACAAGTACCTGTGTTTTTCCTTTTAAAACAGGGGTCTTCAAACCCTGGCCTGGGGGCCACATTCGACCCTCCAGGGAATTTTATCCAGCCTACGAACTTCCCCAGCATCGCAGAACTGAAAATAGCTCAAAAGATGTGCTTCTAGGTTTTCCAGCATGGGTATATACCGCATTCAGCCACTAAAGGTGCTGAATGGAATAAAACCATTTCATTACATTCAGCATCTCTAGTTGTTGAATGAGATATATACCGAAGCTGGGAGACCTGGAATATGAATATAAAGTTAATGTCTAAAACTTATACGAAGCAGAAACGGAGATTTTAAAAAAAGTTTGTGATTTGCGTTGTAAGTTGCTTGTTGCTTTTTCAAAATCCATTCCCCCTCTTCCTCTGCAGATCAGTTCTGCCCTCTGCTCCCACCAATCCTTTTTCAAAATTCATTCTTCCCTTTTCCTGTGCTCCTCTCCTCCTTCCACCCCTGCTCACTTACTATATTCAATCAAACTCTCAGCACGTTTTTCCATGCATTTATTATTTATTTATTTTCTAGCCCTAGGCACCATATCAGATCTACGATGCAGTCCTTATGTCAAAAAGTGTGGAGACCCCTATTCTAAAACAAGTGAAAAATGTCACCAGATGTGCCCAAGCCCTTGGGCTTTCTTAAGCCATTTCTGCACAATAATAATAATAATAAACTTTATTTATATCCCGCCCTTCTCCCCAAAGGGACCCAGGGCGGCTTACAACATGTTAAAAACAGATTAAAAACAAAATTTAACCACAAATAAAAACGTATTAAAACACATTAACAGATACCATAAAAACAGTAGTCAGATAAAAAGTCAGATAAAAAGAGCAAAATGTAGCAAATCATAGAGGAATCAGGCCTGTAAAAATACTAAAAGATATAGAAAAGATGTTAAAAAGGCCATGAACTCAGAAGGCTTGTTTAAACAAAAGGGTCTTCAGGCCTCGCCGATAAGTCTCAAGAGAGGGAGCCATTCTCAAGTCAAGGGGAAGGGAGTTCCATAACGTTGGTGCCACTACTGAGAAGGCCCTATTTCTTGTCGCCGCCCCACGTACCTCCTTAGGCGGCGGCACATGTAAAAAGGCCTTCTCTGATGACCTAAGATGACGAGCCGGATTGTACAGAAGTAGGCGATCTCTAAGATACCCTGGCCCAGAGCAGTATAGGGCAGTATTGCATATATGCAACAGGGATAAAATGTGTACATCTGTGGGCTGGGCAGAAATGCATTAAAGTGGTTCTTTAGATTCTGTTCACTTGAAGACATGCACTTTTTGCATCATTCCTGTCTGTAAAATGGGTATAATAATGACCTTGAATTTACAAAGCAACAAGAATGCAAACAAGAAAACTTGTAGAATAGCAGTTTTGTGGCCAAAGTTCAGAATTTGTAAAGTTATGATCAATTTCAGGTTCTGCTAGAAATTGTGAAATCACCAAGTTAAAACTAGATAATTTTTATATTTGATTTCTCAAGGACATACAATTCTGTATTTCTGCCTTTCAGACGTGGTGTGGAAAACATGATGTACATTCCAACAGGACATTTCTTGTAGAGAATTCAGCAGTGTTACTTTTATAATCAGACATTTATATACCACTTTGAATGTGCATGTAGCATTTTTCTGACATTAAAAGCAGTCTCCAGGTAACAGTGAATTTTCATGATTATTCAACCTGTTACCAAGGATAGCAGAAGTCCTTCTGAGTCAAACTTTACATTTATCTAGTGAACCATAGTTGTGAAGTTGAGTCCCATGTAATCTTTTTCTTAGGCATTCCCTCTGGTTTGTACCACAGCGTACAGACCATCTTCAAGCACAGTTGCCCTTCACCACACCCCATCAAGGATCCTACCAGCAGTGAGGTACATTTCCCCTTGGCTGCTGAAAGAATCTAGGCAGTGGGAATCAGCATGCTTGAAACCCATTTCTCTTTTCACTCTCTGTGTCCTCTGTGGGCAAGAGAGTGGTTGCCCCTTTGATCAAATTCCTTGCATTTTCAAAATTGTCATTGAAAAATCTACATGAATTTGCTCTAATACAAAAGAAGCGCTATGAAAGGGTGGGTAGTATAGCAAAGAAGTTCACTCTGGAGCTACCAGTAACTCTGGGTTATCTAACGTCACTTTTGAACATTCTGCTCACCCTCACCTCAGTAGCATGCTATTTTTTTCCTTGTGTCCTCCCAGGAAATTCTCAGATCCTAGCCCAGCCTTGCTTGGAGCATGGGCAGAATATTGAGTGTTTTTTGTATACATAAAAACAACAAAAAATGTAAATTATTGTGCATGCTGCCATATTGTGATACACTCCACTTGTCCAACTCACCAATTCATACTAGTAGCACCCAGCGCATGGAGAGAAAAGTAGCTTCTAGAGGTCTGAAGTCTCACCACCCTGTTATATAGAAACATTGATGCACAGTACCTTCTCCTATCAATTGCCAAGTTGGCAGACTTTTATGTACCTGTACAACTAATCTCCATTCTGAAACCTTTTTATATGCTCAGGTTGTGTTTCCAAGTTTGGGGTACCCGCATTTCTTCTATACTTTTAGATCTGAAATCTGCACTTTATCATACATTTGCTAGTTTTACAATCAGTATAAATTTGTTAGGCTCATGGTTCTTTCAACAAAACATGTTTTCCTTATTTTAGGTATGATCCAGATATTTTATTAGGCTATGAAGTCCAAATGCATTCTTGGGGTTACCTCTTACAGAGAGCTGCTGCTCTAGATGTTGATTTATGCCAGATGATCTCGCGTGTTCCAGGTGTGTTTGTTTCTTACGCTCTCATTGTTGTGAGGAGCTGTAACTTCCATTTTTTTAATTAAGGCCACTACTATTCTAACTCCTGCCCCATTTTACTCCATGTTTGAAAAGTATTCACTTTTCAAACTTGGAGTAAAATGGGGCAGGAGTTAGTTTCAGCAGCTGTGAGTTCTTCCTTCCTTCCTTGTGACAGTATCCAATGCAAGTTGTGCCTCTTATGTGAGGAGTTATGGGAAATATGGGGAAAGAGCAGAGCTCAGCAACCTGGAAGTTTGGCAATGACATGATGACACTATCACTGAATGTCCAGAAGTCACAGTGTCACAATGAGTCTCAGTGCTTCCCAGCTGCAAAATGGCTGCACACTGGTGTGGATCCCTTAGAGAGCACAGTGGCTTCAAGAAGGATATTATAGAACTAGAAAAGGGGCAGAAGAGGCAAACAAAATTATCAGAGGACTAGAGCATCATCCTTACAAGGAAAGTCTACAATATTTTTTAGCTTGAAAAAAAGCAATTAAGAGGCGACATGATTATGCATGTTGTGGAGAGAGTTGGAAGAAAGAAGTTTTTCTCCCACTCTTACAATATTCCACTAGGTGTCATCTAATGAAATGATTGGTGTCAGATTTAGGATTGAAAAAAGAAGGTACTCCTTCATGCAGGACATAATTAACCACTAGTTTGGGTGGCATTAAAAGAGAGTAGGACAAAGTCATAGAGGACAGGTGTATCAGTGGCAGCTAATCGTGAGGACTGTGCACTACCACTAGGTTGAGTGACAGCTTGCCTCTGTATACCACTTGCAGCAGAGCAAAGATGGGCAAGAAGTATGTCTATCTCTTGTTAGTGAGCTTTCCAGAGGCAGCTGGTGGACCAGGATGCTAGACTAAATTGGTCTTTGGCCTGATCCAGCAGGACGCTTTTTCCTGTTCTTATAGTTTGAAAATGAGCAAGTTTGCTCTGTTCAGCCCATATCTGTTGGAGCACTGTGGTACATTTTCTGCTATGAGAACAAGTTTTGTAGAGCTGCAAATTTACAGCTTTGCTGAAGCTTTGTAGCATTGTGTCATTAAAAATAAACATTATAAGAGCTAAGATTTTATAAACAATTATTGCATTTGCAGTACTGATTCTACAAAGTGGGTCAGGCAATTGAATTTTGTCGTGTGTGGACATGAGTAGAAGGGTCTGTGTACCTGGGCATCACATATAGTTAACTACATTTCTGCAGTGCACTGGCTCAAAAGACTAAAGGGAAAATCACACCACAGAGCATGATAGAGTGTTCTAGAATAGCAGTACTGTATCTTGTAATATGGACATGAGTTCTGGCACATGTTAAAAAAAAAACTATCCACTGTTCCAGAGTTTAGATTTAGAGTTGCCTTCTGAAATAAATATTTGTTTGGATTTTGTAATAAGGTTGTTTTTGAATTATTGAAATATTATTTCTTACTATTTTAGATGATAAAAAGGAAAACAGGTTTGCCCCTGAACGTGATGAATATGGGTCTGATACAATGAGTGAAATAAATATTGTTGGACGAGTTATCCTGAATGTTTGGAGAATTATGCGAAATGAGGTAAAGTCTGGCAAAAATATGTTGAAGACTGATTTCATGATACTAATCTGTCTCTTCTTGTTGTAAGCTATTTTTTTAATAATGCTTGTGTGTAATAAAATAAGTTTTCTTTTTGTATAGTATCTATATTCTTGTGCCTCTTTAAATACAGGAAATGTAAAAACTGGAAATATTATGAGAATCATAGGTTTCTGTTATTTTGTTGAATTCTTGCTCTGGTCTGTAATATATCCCACTCAATTTATCTTTTTCCTGTTTCCTGTTCAAATTTTGTTTCAGCTCTTTCAGTTTACTGGCCAAATGTCCCAGGTTTTACTTTACAAAAATCTATTTTTTACATCTATTAATAACTGATAGCGCATGTGTTGTTGCCAGTTAAAATATTTTCTTTTATGTAATGTCATCAGTGTCATATGGCACCTGAGCTACTAGCAAATAAACTGTTGCATGAAACTTTATAAAGCACATCCCTTTTCACTGAGCGCAGAAGGGTGCCACAATTTAATTTGCCTGATCATGAGGTGCTGTCAGGACTCATAATGCTTAGTGCAGTAAACTAACATGGTTGCCCTTCTGAAATTTATCATGACAAAGCAGTGCCTATTTGTAGTTCCTAAACCTACTCTTTCCAACAAAAGACATTAAGATTAGGTCTTTTAGTTCTCAATAAACAGGTGTATAAATATGTGCTCATCACAGGTCTGCTCTTATTCTAGGTGGCTCTAACTAACTATACCTTTGAAAATGTGGGTTTTCATATACTTCATCAACGCTTTCCACTGTTTACCTCTCGCGTTCTGTCTGATTGGTTTGATAACAAGGCAGACATCTATAGGTAATTGGCTATTCTTATGAGTATTGTAAAGTATGTTTTCCAATACAAAATCTAACCTGTTGTGCACATGAAAAGGAAATGGAAATTAGCAAAGAAAAAGGGAAATAAGATTGGCTGTTGTAAGACATTTATGCTGTTAGTCCCTAATTCATAATTCATCTTTCTACCTGTATTACTCATTTGTCTGTTAGACCAAACTTACATGTCACCTTTACAGGGTAAATACCACTCATGCATAATCAGCTACTCTTGTTAAGGTGACTATCAAGGTAGATGAAGTGAATACATTAGCAATAGAGATGTCCTGATGTGAAAAGTACCCATGTTATTCAAGCATTTTCCTTTATTCATGCAGCCCTTGTAAATAAAATTGGAAATTTGCAAAAATCTGAGTTTATTAAAATGTGATGGAGCATGGTAAGATACTTTTTTGCCTTTTTTTGCAGTGTGCAGCGGCAGGTGTGACAGCATCAGGGTGGCAGACCTGTTCACTCCACTCTGGTGGTCTGTAACAAATATCCACTGCTATCTCACCATCGCTTCCTTCCCATTTTATTTTTATCCAAACGCTTTTATCTATCCTTTCTCTCTAACATTATTATTATTATTGGTTGTTGGCAACCTTCAGTCTTGAAAGACTATGGTATCGAAAGTTCACAAAGCGGTTTACAGAGAAAATCAAACAAACAACTAATGGCTCCCTGTCCCAAAAGGGCTCACAATCTAAAAGAATGCAAAAGAACACCAGCAGACAGCCACTAGAAAAGACAGTGCTGGGGTGAGGAGGCCAGTTACTCTCCCCCCGCTAAATAAAAGAGGAGCACCCATTTTAAAAGTGCCTCTTACCCAGTTAGCAGGGGTAACCTTCGCAAATTTCTTCATTGACATACATTTTGTTAATACATAGTGCTAGTCTCTGATTTTGTATTTTCTTTTGAATACGTTATACAGTCGTGTCTTGGCTCTGTTCCGAAACCCCACAGTTGCCAAAATCTGTCTATAATGAAATCCACAAACCAAAACTTACAGGATCTCTAAATGCAACTGGTGTCCGCCAGTCACATCAGGAGGTATTCTGAGATGTGGAGAGGCTGCCCACGACCTCCCTGCGTTTCAGAAGGCCTACCTGAGGCCTCCAACCTGCACTTCCAGTTTTTCCTCAGGTCTTGGAGCCTACCCAAGGTCTCCAAGACTCACTCCTGGTTTTTCCAGAAACTGGAAGTGCATATCAGAGGTCTCAGACAGGCCTTCTGAGATGCAGGGAGGCTGTGGCTGGCCTCCCCGCATCTCAGAACACCTCCTGGAAACCTCCAGTCACGTTTAGAGGGTCCAAGTCAGTCTGACGCCACAGATTTGGAACCTGCAGATAGTCAAATCCAAGAATACTGAATCTGCAGATAAAGAGAACCGACCTGTACCCCTTAATTAATATAATCCATTTGTGTGCCATGTCCCACCAGGTTTTAATAATCCTTACAAGACTGTACTCACTTTCCATGTAAATAGTTCTAGTTCATCTTGTTTGTCCCTCATACTTTGCACATTGGTGTAGAGTAGTGGTTCTCAAACTTTTAGCACCAGAACCCATGTTTTAGAATAAGAAAGTTTCAGGACCCACCAGAACTCAGGAGTAAGTCCCATTGACTATCATTGTTAAAAGCATTTACAGAGTAGCCTGTTCAAAGTACAAATCTGTCACATTTCCCTAATGCAGTCGCATGCAGTGGTAGTATCAAGTCTAATTTATTAAAAAATAAAATATTGAAATGAATGGGGACCCACCTGAAATTGGCTCATGACCCACCTAGTAGGTCCCAATCCACAGTTTGGGAAACACTGGTGTAGACACACCTGAAGCCATGCGTAGGACCCCCATTCTGCTTTTGCATTTTGTCCCTTGCATTGGCGTTTCCCATCACCACAGCCTCATTGGCTTCTACATTGCCAACAGCCCCTTCTTCAGTCTTCAGCATTGCATTAAGAACATTAGAAGAACTTGCTGGATCAGGCCAAGGGTCTATTAAGTCCAGCTTCATTATCTCACAGTGTACCACCAGATGCCTCTTGGAGCACACAAGACAGCAAGATAACTCTATCCTATTGCTGCTCCCTTGAATCTGGTACTCAGAAATAGGCTATCTCTAAAACCCAGAGAGTGCATACAGTCATCACTTGTAACCTGTGATGAACTTTTCCTCCATAAATCTGTCCAATCTCCTTTTAAAGGCAGACTTAATCTTCGATGATATCGACAGATGCTGGAGGCCATTATTCAGTTCTTCTATCAACTGCCTGTAAACAGTTGAACTAGACCAGAGAGGCACAAGGATGTATTTCATAGTGGTTTTATAGCCCAATTCTGCCTAACTCTCCAAGCGATGATGCAACCGTGGTGTGCACAGTATCCTGCAGGGGAGTTTTGGCATGTTGAAACCGCTTTGGGGGAAGGGAATGAATGTTTCCTTCCCCTGAGGTCCCTGCTACTACCATGAATCATTTTGAACCTGTGCTAGTGATATTATTGGCACAAGTCTTCATTGACCCATGAAGGCAGATCAGGCCCAAGAAAAGTTTTGGATTTGGTGGATTCCGTGAATACTGAACCTGTTCGCCTGGCCACTCTGCCTTCCCCCCTGCCCCATTCCACCCCGTCCCAAATCCTGTGTGGTCTTACTGTCAGCAGGGCCTCCACCATCTATCATCACTTACACCCAGCCACTCACAGCTTGTGGCAGCAACCAGGCCATGCTTGCTGGCATTGACACATTTGCAACAGTCATAAAGCTATTTACACTGCCGGAATGCTTTTTCTGGTTGCATAAACAGCCCATAGGATTAGGCCATTAGTCTCCAAGAAGAATATTGACACCAGTTTTATTCAGGACTGAAAATCTTAAAGATGTAGTATATAAGATTCAAATTCCTTTTCGTGGACATCTTAACATCCACAGTGACCACAACGGAACCTGGTGATGTGGTATGAATAAATATAAGGGAGGAATATCTCAGTGTGCCAAAAAGACCATTCTGTAAGAGGTTTCTTCCATTTTGTCTCAATGAGCAGCGTTATCTGTCTTGGCCTTCAAGTTAACCACTTAGGATGTTCACAAAGGAGTACTGATTACTTTCTAAAGTCTTTTCCCCCAGAATATTGCTTGCTTGTTTTGCACTCAAGGTTTTTTGCATGTTTCTAATTTTACTTTAAAGGTGGAAAATGGTTGATTATTACATTAGCCGTGTCTGTGGGAATCTCCAGTTATTGGAACAATTGGACTTGATTGGCAGGACAAGTGAAATGGCAAGGCTGTTTGGAATTCAGTTCTTGCATGTATTAACAAGAGGATCACAGGTAAAATTTCCTTAAATGTTTCAAAAGTCAACATGCATATCTTCTTTTGGGGGGGGGGGGGAATATGGTTAGTCAATGATTTAACATTATTTGATGAAGTAAAAATTCCCTAGTTTGGTAACGGAGAACTTCAGATAAATTTTCTCATAGAATTGGTTGTAGGATTTTTTTCAGTCCTTAGTATTTCCCTTTAGTAGCTACTTCCTACCCTGACACAATCTATTCTTCTGCTCAAGGATACTGTTCAAAATGCTGCTAAATACGTAGTCATTTCAGCATATGTTGAAAAATACATGTAGCTTTTAGGTTTGATAAGTAATTCTTATGTTGTGTTTTCTTTGTAGTACCGTGTGGAGTCGATGATGTTACGCATTGCAAAACCAATGAATTACATTGCTGTGACACCCAGTGTCCAGCAGCGAGCTCAAATGAAAGCCCCACAGTGCATTCCTTTAATAATGGAGCCAGAATCTCGTTTCTACAGTAATGCTGTCCTTGTCTTAGATTTTCAGTCTTTGTATCCATCCATAGTAATAGCATACAATTACTGTTTTTCTACATGCCTGGGACATACTGAGAATTTGGGGAAGTAAGTATTAATCATATAAATCCTAACGCATTAAGATGGTCTGGTTTTTTCCCCCTGCTACATCAAAGGTAGAAAGAAGTAAACGTAGCCAGACTTCCCTATGCATCTGAATGGCCATAGATCATTATTAGAATATCCAAATATTCCCGTTTTAGGTCTTGAAACTCCACCCTTCCTATACAGAGAGAGAATTTAGCATAATAACATGTAGTATGTGAGTTTGGAAATGCATCAAAATCAGTTGTCTCTGGCAGGAATGAGATTTTAACAACCAACATGGAAAAGTACTTTTACTGGGTTTATACAAGAATTATCTCAAGAAGTTGAGCCTAACTAATGTACATGGATATTTTTCCGTCTAACACCCTAGTTTTATTGTTTATGCCAATAAAGTTTTGATTGATTGATGGATTGCTTGGTTGTCTCTGGCTGTGTGATGTTGGATGAGTGTACTTATACTTTCTCTTATGGGAAGAGAGAGAGCAGCATTTCCCAACCTGTAAGTCACAATCCACTTGGTGGGTTGTGGGCAGATGCACTGTGGGTCTTGATGTTGAGCCCTCCTACCTGTCCTTGTGTCTCATTAGCACTGAACTGGAACCTTATGGCCACAATTGGAGGCCGTTCCCACATTGTGCTGGCCTGGGACACACTCCATTGGTCTCCACAGGCCTCCTAAAACCTCTCAAACAACAGGAAGTGACTTCCAAATTACTTCTAGGTTTGCTTCTGCTACTTCCTGTCACTTCTGAGAGGCTTTCTGAGGCCTGGGGAAGCTTATGTAGTCCCAGAGAGTGAGGTGGGTTGCAGCAGGGGAAAGCTTGGGGACCACTGGTATAGAGGAATAAAAAAGGTGGTTAAAGCAAAAATGAGTATTAAAGATTTCTTGAAGATGAGAAGGATAGACCAAAGTGGCAGTTGGAAGTGGAGTGGCATTGCAATATCATTCTCTGTAAGCAAATGCTTAGACCTTAAATTATAAGCTATCAATAAATAGTTATATAAGACATTCAAAAGGACCTCTAATATCTGGTCTTGCAAGAAATTACACAAATGGGACCGTAGACATCTGGCATTCCACTTGCTCTAGCGTTATACCTTCTATATTTAATGTATTGATCCTTTTTTCTAAATAGGCACATTAATTACCTTCAAGCTCATGTGTGTACAGTTTTCCTTCTAGTATTGAACTAGCATAATTAACTAACTATTTTATAACTAAAATAGTGGAGAGTTATATTCTAGCCTTGCTATGTTCTTGCAACAGAGCAAGCAAAGGCAAACTTTTCTACCCCTTCCTCTAAACTTCTTACACATCCCCAGACCTCAAAAAAACCTATTCGTAAGTGTTGAGAAACTTTTGGGAACAAGATGGGAAGAGGTGCAGTGGCAGGCAGAAATTCTTAAAAAAGAAAAAGTATATTTTTACATATTTTAACTTCACATGCATCCTGTTTTTCCTGAGTTTTTCATTAACAAGCTTGACTGCTATGAGCACTTTGACTTTTATTGTTTTTGCTGCTGCAGACTTACCAGACAATCTGCTGGGAGTTGGTGTTATTCCGTATTGCTGTTTTTTATTCTTGTTTTAGCCTGTGTATTTTGCTGTTGTACTTTGTTTTAAATGTGGTAAACTATTTTGTGTATTCTTCTAAAAATTAAAACCAGAACAAAAATACCTTGATTAAAAACCTAAATTAAGAATAGTCAACATTTGAAGATGGTAGACAGAGAAAAAGGAGAGATGAAATGGGCAAGGCAAGCAAGCAAGAGACGAAAAAATGACAGGATTGCTAAAAGAGTGTAAGATGGCTTGGGCATGAGTGAGACAGATATGGGGCTGATGCCAAAAAAATTAACCCAGGTGTTATAGTGCCTAGTTCCCTTAAGCAATGTGTAGCGTGGGAAGAAGGCCTCTGTTTATTGTTGTTATTGTTATTATTATTATTAATTAACTTTATTTGTATCCTGCCTTTCTCCCTGCAGGGACCCAAGGTGGCTTATAACAATAGTTAAAAACATTAAGAACATAATTTAAAAACAAGATATCTGTTAATATAGATAAGCCTCTATCAGTTAATACAGATACAGTAGTACTTACCTGCATTTTACTGAGAACTCAGTTCCTTTTTTCTTACTTTCAAGATATGATGAATTTAAATTTGGCTGCACATCTCTGAGAGTATGTCCTGATCTACTGTATCATCTTCGGCATGATATCACTGTATCACCCTGTGGAATTGCTTTTGTCAAGGTAATGTTTGATACAGAATAGTAATTTGGTTTTTTGTTGCTCTAATTCTATAGGGCATTTGTTATTATCTGTTTCCTGCAATATCTGCAACAGCTCTTATAAAAACCAATCTAACTCTCAAAACTGACCAAATAAGTGTTTTTGCAACTTCCTGAAAAGAGCATCGCGTAATTTCTTTAGCAGAGTGCTTAATATACTGAAGCCACCTCTGAAGGGTCACTGTTTCTAGTGGTAACCGTTTGTGTTTCATTTATATACTTGGGAAAGGACCTCTTTTTCAGTCTCGTGTAAAGAAGGTGCTCTCTAAAATGTCCTAGACCCAAGCAGTATAGAACTTTTTTAAAAAAGTTAAAATCAACACTTTGAATTTTTCCCAGAAACTATCTGTAAACTATCAGTAACCAGTGGAACTCTTTCTTTTTTAAAATATTGCTGAAATGTGTTTAGTGCAGCCAGCTCTGCGCAATAGTGAAGCTATCGCATTTTGGACTAGCTGAAGTTATTTTCCATTACAAACTATTTCTAGATACATAGCATGTCATTTACAAAATGATTATTCAAACCAGGACCGAGCTGAAATTGGCCCCAAACTCCACAGCCTTAAGTAAAAGTCTTTGTTGAACTTACCTTGTGGTCCTGTTTTCTCAGTCTGTGTTCACCAAGGGTCATTTGGCTTAAATTACAATTGGGTCTGGGTAATTTTGGCAACAACCCAAAACTCAATGAGACAAGCAGTGATAGGAAGCTCCCTGTAATGAGCAGATCTCCAGTGGGTGCTTTTCACACACTCAGAAAAACACTCCTGTCCACCCTGAACCTCTTACTGGTGTTGTTTGTGTTGCGTCTGGTCCCCAATCCAGAAGTAACTAGTGATAACATCCTTGCCAGTTATCGGTGGTACTTCTAATAGGTGGGCCATGCGAAGAGGTACAGTGGGGGACAAACATTGAGAAGCACTGCTCTAAAAGATGAACTATAGAAGGAAGGTAAATCTGGACTTTACCAGATTTATGGTATGAGAACACTTAGACCGCTGCTTCTGGAAAGGTGCACGACCTCTTTGATTAGCTTGGGCCTCGGCACCCACCTGCAACTGACTGCATTTCCTCCATAGCAGTTTTAATCATAACCATGACCTGCTTCCTTGCTACTGGGAAAAGCTCATAGTCTGCAGAAGTTCCCTCACCCGCAGACACTTCTGACCTATCTGAGTACATGACTCACGACCACAATGGGTAAACCTTTGCCAAATTACATAAAGTCCACCCAATTTTCACCACCAATACAGTAACATTCACAATGGGTGAGCTTTTTATGTAGCTTCAAAAAGTTCACCTCACTCTCACCAACAGGAGATGTTTCAGCTACCCGAACGGCTACCTCAGGCCTCCGTTGTCAGTAGAATGTTGGTGTTAACTGCCACTCCTAACCATTGCACTATGGCTGATTATAGTCAGTTGAAATCCACTGCAGTGGTCAGGGAGGCCTGTCAGTTTCCCCAATAGCTCTCCACTGCCACTGTGAGAAAAGGGACATGATTGAGCTAAAGCTTTCCTGGGCACAGCTTTAATGGTGATTGGCAACCAAGATAATCTCTGTACACCTAAAAAGCGGTCCAACCTCCTTCCTGCCTGTCGGACAGACTTGGGAGATGCACCAACATGACACGGCTCTAATTGCAGAAGTGATTTGCCCTCAGAGCATACGCCAAAGAACTCCTCCCTGCTAAGGGCCTGTGCCCTGACTAAAGACCACAGGGAAGACGTTTATGCACAGAGATTTCTTCTGTCCAAAAAACTTCCACTCAAACTCTGTAAGGGGGCACAGCCCCAGCCGATGTCCTCACTGTAGTGAGATAGGACCAGAACTGAAGGTAATGGTCAGCCCTTGCACAAGGAGATTCTGTTATCCAGCTTGACCCTACCTCAAGCTGCGCATGGAGCATTCCCATCTGTTTGGAATGTCCCCTTTTGCTCTTCCAGAAACATAAATTCACCATTAAGAAAATTACTGGTTTTTTTTTGTTAACCATCTTGGCTTGTGTTTGAACGTTAAGACAGCCATTGTTCAAGGCAGTGTAAAAGGAGATCAGTTGAGTCACCTTCAGCAAATGATGACCTAGAACAATACAACTTATGTAGAATTGATAGAAGCTCTACTATCTCCACCATACTCTTGAATTGATGAACAATGCAACAGCACTGTTGTTGTCAGGACAATGCAACCTTAAGGCAGTGCTGTCACAGTATTCACAACCTCTTGTGACAAGGCAAGCACCAGTGAAGTTCAGGGCCTGTTCCCCTTCACAAATGGTGATAGTGTACCCATCCAGTCCTTTTCAGTACAATGCCATAAATCTACAAATTCACAGTGAAATGATTCAAAAATATTAACTTGCCCCCTCACAATTGGAACTGATGGGTAGTTATCCTATGCAACATTAATATTGATTCTATGCTATATATATATTTAATGTCAAGGTCAATCCTTACTCTAGCCATTTTTTAAAGATTTCTTTCTTTCTTTTCTTTTCATGATAGCCTTCAGTAAGAAAGGGTGTGTTGCCAAGAATGCTGGAAGAAATTCTGAAGACTAGAATAATGGTGAAGCAATCGATGAAGGCTTATAAGCATGACAAAGCAATCACTCGAATGCTTGAGGCACGTCAACTTGGCCTTAAACTTATAGCAAATGTCACTTATGGATATACTGCTGCTAACTTTTCAGGAAGGATGCCTTGCGTAGAGGTGAGTGACAAAAATAAAACACTAAGATGATTCAGAAAATAGAAAGTCTTTAAAGCAATGGCTGTTCTCAGCCCCCTGCTCCTTAACTATAAGGTTATGATGAGGATATTCAAGTTAAAGGACTAAAATGCCTTTTATACTGAAATAGTATGTAAATTGTTAATAGCTGTTTACAATACTTCTTAAAACATTATTTCAGTCAGTCAGTGTAGCCACTCCAGAGATCTGCTTTAGGTATGCTCAAGAGGATGGATGGTCAACAAATGTGCCTTTTTTTTTTTTTAATTGACCCTCTGTGATACAGCATAAAGTACATAGAAAATGCTCCTTAATGTAGTAAAGGGGGCACTGCAATTTTAAAACGTTCTCAAAAGCTTCTGCAAAACATTATACAAATGGTTAACATTATACAGAGTCATAAGGTTCTGTGGGTTGTGGCCAGAGTATCATAAATGATACATGCAAGATCAAGTCAGAAAGAAATGCAGCTTCATTCACCAAAGGGATTCACCAAAGTGTTGTTTATCTTTGTATCTACAGGTTGGTGATAGTATTGTACACAAAGCCAGAGAGACCTTGGAGCGAGCAATAAAACTAGTGAATGATACCAAAAAATGGGGAGCTCGGGTTGTATATGGAGACACAGACAGGTAATGAAAAAGCAGTGTTTCACTTGATGAACGTATTAATTAGAAATTGTACAATTTAGCTGTCACATAGCTGATCAGGAATTAGTTCAAGTTCTTCCTCATGTATTGAACTTTATGGAAGACTAACTCGTTTCATAACACACAGTTTGCAGTGATGTCTAAACCAAGATGTCTATACCAGAACCTGGTATTGTAAAAGGGCAGTTCTGAATGGAATGGGAATGTCCTGTTCGCAGCTCAAGGTAGGGTGAGCTGGAATCTCCTTGCGCCAGGACTGACCGTTAGCTTCAGTTTTGGTCCTACCTCACTACAGTGAGGATGTCAGTTGGGGTTGTGCTGCCTTACCAAGATTGACTGGAAGTTTTTCAGGCAGCAGGAATCGCAGTGCATAGACTCCTTCCCTATGGTCTTAGCAGGCTTTGGTGCAGGCTCTGAGGGCAAATTGCCTCTGCAGTTGGAGCCGTGCTGTGTTTGTGCATCGCCCAAGTTTGTCCAACAGGCAGCAAGGTCAGACCCTGTTTTAGGCATGCAAAGCTTATTGCGGTTGCCAATCGCCATTAAAGCTGTGTCCAAGAGGACTTTAGCTCATCTGTGCCCTTTCTCACAGCAGCAGTTGAGAGCTATTTGGGGAAACCCTGAATCTGTGGTTTGAGTCCTCCCTGAAAACCATGGCTTGAGCTGGTTTTTTAGGGAACACTCAAACACAGTTTCCTGGTTTGGATGTCACTATAAACAGTGGTTTAACAAGTCAGGATGTCTATGAAACCAGGAATGGGAGAGCATTCAAGCTCATCATTTATTCCCCAACTGTAGTCTGTTGGACCTGGAATGTGACATCTTACAGTATGTAATAGGCTGGTTTTGTTCTGCATATGACAAAGTTCCTGGCTTGTGATATGTAAGAACCTTTGAACAAATATGCACATTTAGTTGATTCCTGTCATCGCTTCTTTCAGTATGTTTGTACTTCTGAAAGGAGCTACTAAGGAACAGTCGTTTAAGATTGGCCAAGAAATCGCTGAAGCTGTAACAGCTACCAACCCCAAACCAGTAAAACTGAAGTTTGAAAAGGTGAGAAAACTTACATATTTGCACAAAAAATAAACTAGTTGCTGTATCTCTGCTTATGGTGTTGCTTAACTCCCAAATTTATCAAGGTGCTGTTCTGAGAGACAAAGGGTGCAATCCTAACCCCTTATGTCAGTGCTTTCCAGCACTGACATAAGGGCAATGCAGCTCCAAGGTAAGGGAACAAACATTCCCTTACTTTGAGGAGGCCTCTGTGAGTGACACCCAACTGCAGGGTGCAGCACACATTCCATTGGCACCGCTATGCCAGTACTGGAAAGCACCGACTTAAGGGATTAGGATTTCGCCCAAAATGTAATTACAATATTCATAGTTTATTTTCATTTCCTTTTCTTATAATTCTAAGCACTAAATTCACCTTTTTACTTGCTGCAGCATGTTAAATTGATATTTTCGTTGACCTGTCCACCATGATACGATCTTTTTGAATTCAGTTCAGACTTCATCACTGTATATGCAGTTAGATTCTTATTCTGGTGTGCATAGCTTAACATTTAGTTTCATTGAACTGCATTTGCATTTTATTGCCCATTCATTTATTTGAGAGATCTCTTTGCATTTCTTTGCACTTTGCTTTGGGTTTTATCATTCTGAATAATTTGGTAATGCCATCAAAATGGTCACCCCTTAACTCGCCTTTCTCCACATAATGTATTTATTGTTACCGTCAAAGACCAGCAAAAACAAACACACCCACATAATGTATGAACAAATTAAAAAGAACTGGTTCCAGTACAGATCTTTGGGGGACCGCATTTCTCTCTATTATGGGAATTTACGAAAGATTGGATATCCAGACCTGTACAGATTTTTTTTAAGGATGTAGGAATTTGCAGGCCAGTAACCTTAGTTTGGCTAAAAGCTATTTTAAAGATTAAATGATCAATCATTTAGAAGCACAAGACTTTCTGAAGAAGAATCAGCATGGCTTTTGTAGAGGAAAGTCCCATTTCACTAACCTTTTAGTTTTCTGAGAGCATCAACAAATATGTGGATATCCCAAAAGATATTGTATACTTGGACATTAAAAAAAAACTTTTGACAGTCACCAAAGGCTGCTGATTAAACCTAGCAATCAAAGGTTATGATAATGTGTTGCTGTAAGAAAGGGTCTATTTATGAAATGTGTTGAGAAGAAGAAAATTAAATCTGCAGTTTTCATGCATTTCCTGTTGCTGGTCTTAAAATTTGCTTTTTTAAAATGGCATAGGTGTATTTACCTTGTATTCTGCAAACCAAGAAGAGGTATGTTGGTTACATGTATGAAACACTAGACCAGAAGGACCCAGTATTTGATGCAAAAGGCATAGAAACTGTTAGAAGAGATTCTTGTCCTGCTGTTTCCAAGGTAAAACGTCACTGGCATTTTATTATGTTTAAAAATTCATTCTTGTTTGAATGTACCATTTCCAAACATGGGGAAATGACTTCAAAGGGCTAAAAGCCCTCTGAAAATGGAGTGATTTAGCAACTTTCTGTGTTGTAACAAGGCCAACAAATGCCTTCATAACAACTTAAATTATTTTGAATAGTTTCGAGCAACAAAGAATTCTTAAAACATTTGCTTTGTGTCTCAGATACTTGAGCGTTCTATCAAGCTACTATTTGAAACACGTGATATAAGTCAGATCAAGCAGTATGTGCAAAATCAATGCATGAAGTTATTAGAAGGGAAGGCCAGCATGCAAGACTTCATCTTTGCAAAGGAGTACAGAGGAATGTCTGCTTACAGACCAGGAGCTTGTGTGCCAGCTCTGGAAATCACAAGGTAATATGGTACATTAATAGCACTGCAAGATGCATCAGACCTGTTGTGTGAGTTCATTAAAGAAATAAGTACTCATTATCAAAATCAAGGCTCCTCCTTTCAGCAATTGCAAAAGGTTTTATTACATTAAAGAAGTGTATTTTAAACTGTGGGTCGGTGGGTTTCAGGTGGATTGCATAGCACCTAGCTCAGCCACTATTGAAAATATAGAGTTTGAACATACAGGGTACAGAGCTACTGGACAGTTCAGGCTCCCAGTGGCAGAGAGGCATGGTGCTTTGCCCTGAATAGGTGGGAAGATGGGATACTCGAAAGGGGGGAAGGCTATGTGGTTGGAGAAAGATTCAAGTCTGTGTTCTGCTTTGACTTCTAAGCTGAAATGTTTGAATTCTGAGCTATGCAAAATAGCAGCACAAGTGCCCTGTGTAATGGGACCTTTGGCTGATTGTGACGTTGGTTTGAAGCCTAAATTGATTATGTCACTTCTGGCCATGACATCACTTCCGGTGGGTCCTGACAGATTGTCACTCTACAGAGTGGGTTCTGGTGCTAAAAGTTTGAGAACCACTGCATTAAAGGATATAAAGCTTATCACAGGAAGGCTGTGGCCTCTCATATTTACCATCAACCCTGATCTCATCTAAGGTCCCTTCTACTCCTCTGAACAGCCTGGAATCTGGACTGTAGAATCAGCTTCTAGGGGCCAAAAGGGATTGTGCCAGCATATCCCCTGTTGTACATTTGTGTGTGAGTTTTCATGTAAAACTCTGGGATTTTCCTTAACTGAAGATACCACTTTAATATTGCTACTAGCGTAACATTACCCTAGTCATAAGTCTGGGGAGTTTCTCCCTGGGTGCTGTATGAAGAAGGGGAGGGAGTTTTAGGCCTAAGCATATAAGTATAAAACCTTCATAACTGACGTTCATAGTCAAGTGGGGATTTGAACCTAGGTCAGTCTAGTCTTAAATCCATCAAAAGGAAACTTAAGCACCAGCCTTTACTAATGGTGAAGCTTCTGCTAACTATAAGCATAACACACACTTCTTTCTTCCTGGACTTATTCAAAGCATAAAGCTATTCTGTGAAAATGGATAGAGAAAATTAGCACGTCCTTAGACTAGGAAAAATGCTTTCATCTAAGCCTTTCTAGGCATGCTTTTCTCCTTTTGTGTTGGATGCCATTGGGCATATTGGCAGAACTGTTGGAATGGGATTGCAGGAATACATGCAGATTGTTAATGGGAGATTAACATGTTTCACATAGAACACGTGTAGCAAACAAGACCTGTTAAATAGGGTTTATACTTTTTGATTTACTATTTTTCATAAGCAGGAAATTGATTTTAATGTATATTCTGTTTCTCCAAACAGAAGGATGCTTGCATATGACCGGCGGTCAGAGCCCCGAGTTGGTGAAAGAGTACCTTATGTCATTATATATGGCATGCCAGGATTGCCTCTCATACAGTTGGTTAAGCAGCCCATTGAAGTGCTACAGGACCCTAATCTGCGACTGAATGCCACTTACTACATCACCAAGCAAATTCTTCCTCCGTTAGCTAGAATCTTATCACTGATTGGTATAGATGTTTTCAGCTGGTATCATGAATTACCAAGGGTAAGTATGTGAAATAATGTGTTTAGTTCATGGTTACAGCCATGAAGATACAGAAAGAATTACACCTTTTTTTTCTTTGTCAGATTGTTGTAATGCACTGCTCAAGGCTAAATCTAGATGATGAGCAGTAGGGTCTATCTCATCAGGCAGCAGAACAATCCATCTTCCCTGCCCTGTCCACTAGCTTTGGCTGCATATGCCGCTTCTCTCACACAGTTATCAGTGCAATACTTATCTTAGGGCATTTTCCTGGCTCTTTAAGCCTAGAGGAGCAGCTAAGATAGCAGTGTAAGTTTGTTGTTCTTCAATGACTACATGCAGATGCTGTGCTGTTTTTTCCTAAAGTTAAAAAGAGCATTCTGTTGCTGTCCACAGGATGCCTCTTAATCTAAAGGGCTGATACAGACAGCCAGTAAAACCCTTTGTTAGGAGTATTTTCTGCTTCCTTCAGTTCTCAGATCAGCAGCAGTGTGTGAGGAGGCAGTTGTATCCAAAGTACACTGAAACAAACTCCTAAGATTAAACAACCGGGAGATGTATCTGCAAATAGCATATCTACAGATTCACTTATCCACAGATCGAGTCCGTGGCCCCCTCCCGGCATGCCCCCTCTGCAACTAAGGAAAGCTCTGCTTCCTCATCTCCGGAGGGTCTCTTCTGATCCCAGCAGAGGTTGCGCATGTCTGTCGGCGGCCTCTGTTGGGCTCAGACTGACTCAAAAACATGTGACTTCTAGTTTTTTAAAAAAATTGGAAGTGATTTTTTAATGCCTTATAAGGCATTAGGAGGCCCAGGGAAGCCAGAGGGTAGGGACATAGTTGCCCGTATCCATGGTTTTATTTAATCACGGGAGTTTTGGAACAGAACCTCTACAGATGCGGGGGCAAGCCTGTATACTGATTGAGTTTTAGTTGCAGTTTCTGATTTGTATTTGAGGACCCTTAATGCAAGGACCCAGCAAATATTGACTTGGGAAAATATAAATTGAATGAAATTGCCTTTGCAAAAATAATGCTATCATTTGTGTACACACAAATTTTCTTCCTCTAGATCCAGAAAGCTGCCATCACGTCCCACAATGAGCAGGAAAGCCGAAAAGGGACAATTTCCCAGTATTTCACCACTCTTCATTGTCCTGTGTGTGATGAACTGACTCAGCATGGGATTTGCAGTAAATGTCGAAACCAACCACAGCATGTAGTAGCAATTCTTAATCAAGAAATTCGAGAATTGGAGCGGAAACATGAACACCTGGTCAAGGTAGGGAGAAAATGATTTTTCAGGTAGAAACAGCACTGTTGCTATTTAAAAACATATATCCAACTCATTGTTTGGTATTCTTTAATATATATATATATGCTTTAATGTCACCATGCAATACAACTTGAGACAGGGCCTGCTAATTTGCAGCACCAAGCTTGTGAAAATTCCTCCCTTAAGATGCTGATCAGCCCTTAAGATGCTTTTAACAGCTTTCCAGCAAATTGTCAAAGCATTTCAGTTCCCTGGTATAATATAGTCAGCTGAACAACAAAGTCTCCTTGCGGCAGAGGACTGACTGTTAACTTCAATTTGACCATACCACATAGGAGATACAACTGCAATTCTGGAGGCAGGCTGCCTCATTGCCAGAAGCAGGGGAGGGCACCAGGATGCAGGTTGTGTCTGTGGTCTTGTGTGCTCCCTGAAGTATTTGGTGGGCCACTGTGAGATACAGGAAGCTGGACTAGATGGGCCTTTGGCCTGATCCAGCGGGGCTCTTCTTATGTTCTTATGAGATAGAATGTTGGCTGAGAGAGCACTGCCTAAAGCACTTTTTAATTGGAGAGTGTGCTGCGCGGTCAAGAAATCTAATTATTTCCTCGCTCCTTAATTCTTAGTTCATGGGCAGCCCAATCCTATCCTCTCAGGGGTCACTGGGTGCAGTGGCACCAAAATGACTACTGCTGCATCCAGGGGCTCCGTGGAGGCTGCTGGAGATCTCCTTGGGGGAAGGGCACAGACTTTTGCCGGTGCAGACTTGAGAACCTCTGTGTTGGGCTTTTGAGCTAAGGAGACTTCTACTATTCCCACCAATATACCACCCAGCCCCTCCCTCAGTTTCACCCTTCCTCTACCCCAATCAACTGCACCGCCAACTGGCAGTGCCACTTACCACCGGTTGGTTTCCTTCTAGTGCTGAGCCCAGTGCCAATACTCTCTCTTCCCGCAGTGCCATAAATATGCTTTATAGCACATTTACGACACCTAGTGCCAGTGCTGTTGGTCCATAGGATTGGACCCTAAGTGACCTTAGGAAAGCCACTTTCTCTTAGCCATAGCTCTCCATCATCTTATAGGGTTGTTGTAAAGATGTCGAGATAATACATGTGAAACGCTCAGGGGTGACGTAGCAATAAGATCTAGTAGAACAGCTGCTTCAAGTGGCGGACTGGAAGGGCATCCCATTTCTAGCTGCTATCTTCCAGCCCTGCTTTATGCTTGGCTACTGACCAATCCTCTTCTTGCATGCTCTCCTTGGACAGTGGGCGGGGGGGGGAGGCTTATTCCACCAGTGTCGCTGCCAAGGATCACAGTAGCAGCTCTGAAGGTTACTGCTGTAATCTTTTCCCCAAGCAGTGTACTTGGAGAAAGCGTTTGTACCTGAAAGCAGTGTACTTGGAGGAAGCGTTTGGAAAAGGGTCCCCACCTCCCCCATCTAACTACTGATTCTGAACCAGTCAGACTCCTGTGGGAAGAATGCTAAGATCAGAAGCTCTGATCTCAGGCCAGCTGGCCACCAGCAATGCTAGGCTGTAAGGTGTTTGCATGGTGAGGGGGATGGTATGCTAGTTGGCTTGCTTGCCTAGAGATGGATCATACTGTGAAATCATTGCATGAGTGGCAGATCAGCTGCCATTATGCAAAGCATGTCCACTTCATGTCCTGGAAGCAGTTAGAACACTCAGTGCTATTTATTTAATAATAATAATAAATTGTCATATTTATAGTTTGATTTTTTATTGCTACTGCAGTTATTTTTTAACTTAGTTCCCCTCTGCATTTTTGTTTTATTTATGTTGTGTATTTTTAAATTATGCTGTTACCTGTCTTAGGAGCTTATATCTGTCAGATGTAAGATACTATTGGGTTTCTTTAAAATTCACATACAGTGGGGCAGCTGAAATGTTAAAATAGTCTTATAGCCCTGTCCCCAGTGCTGATGCAGCGGCACCAAAAAGGAGTGTGCTGCATCTGGGGAGAGTTCAGGCAGCTTGCAGGAGGTAATTGAAAACATTTACACTTAACTTCTGGTAGACCAATGGGTCTTCTCGGACATATGCCACCTGTTTTAGTGGTATAAGTCTAAGGATTAAAAAGGGGTGGGAGGCTTATAAAGAGGAATTACCTGATGTGCATCATTGCCCAGTTCTATGCTCCTTCCTACCCAGGAATACCTCTGGCCCTCCTGCTCCTTCCCTTCCCACAGCCCACTCCTGCCTCTAACATCCAAGTACCAGGAACTCCAGGAAGGCCCTATAACCTGGCCTCTGCTCACGGTTTCCTACAGCTACCATAGTGGTTCATTAAATCCTTTTCATCACTGAATAGAAACAGTGTTATAAAGTGAAGTCAACATTTCTTACCTAACGTTGTCTTTTTATGTGTGTATAAAAGGCTTCTAAACCACAGCTACTGCTATATTATATTTAGTATTATACAAAAAAATAGAAAAATAAAAAGCTTTAAACGCACATTTCACTTGCTGTAATGTAAAATTGGTATTGAGTTTGATTATCCTGATTTGAATGCTTATTTATTCCTGAAATGAAATGTGTGGTGCAGTAGTAGCAAAAACTGGGAAACTGGAATAAATGTTAAATAATAATATAATTATAGCACCCACATTTAGACATCTTACACTGTGAATCAGAATTGTATTTGTTCCCCTACTCTCTGAAGATAACTTTATTATGAAAGCTCACTTGAATTGTAAAATGACTGCATTACAGCATGTCACTTTAAATAACTGCATAACTGTCACTTTAAATAACATGCACCATTCCTTGCTTTCTGTGCCACACCCCACACTGTTCCAGAGGACCTCCAATCCTTAAAAACTTTTCTCAATGGTGCAAGGGGCTGTAAGAAGGAAGGAAAGTCCCACTGTGCAAGGCATATTCTCAGGATCCCACCCAGTGTGTTTGGATTACAGTAGTACTTGTCAATAGAATTTGGCCAGTAAACAAAGCTAGCAAAGCAGTAATAGCCATGTGAATTGTACCTGTCATTATAAAGAAAATTGAACCTTTTAAAGATAAATTGTGTAAAAATTACCTTGACTTCTGTGAAGTACTCTGGAACCTGTAAGGAGGCTGCAAGATTTGGCACAGTGTGCATGTATAATATATTTCCAACATTCTTGCATCTTTGGTGTTATAGTTGATTTATGTTTACCCAAAAATTCCACTGCGTTCAGTGGGGATTATTCCCAAGTAAATGTGCAAAGCACCATTTGTGCATAGATTGTAATTTTCCCAATAAAGTGTATTTTACATGAATCTGTTTTATGTACCTTTAGGTGTGCAAGAACTGTACAAGTTGCTTGGATCGACAGATCCCATGTGTTTCATTGAACTGTCCAGTACTTTTCAAGGTCTCCAGAGTGAGTAGAGAATTATCTAAGGCACCATATCTTCGCCAACTACTTGACCAGTTTTAGGTTACCTATATCACAGGATTCCAGGTGCTAATTTTTTCAGTGTTTACCACTCTAAAACTATCATGCATGGTCTTTCAATTTCATCTTGTCCAGGATTTTCATTAACTGTTGGCTTATACTTAAATAATGAATGTTTGTCCTAAGTAAGTTAAAAATACACTTGTTAATCTATTAACTCACTTTTTAAGATGTACAATTTTCTTCATTCTCTGCCTTTTTAACATACTGTTTTATAATGCAGATGTTGAAATAGCTGTGTGTTAACATCTTATCAATTCATTTCAAAATAAAAGTTCATTTCCCAGTGAACTTCTGAAGAAACCTCTGAAGAAAAATATATCATTGTGTTTTATTGAACTGTCAGTATCAGGATGTTACTTATAGATTTCACTCACTTTATAATTTTGACTGCAGAATATTTTGTAAATACACTTTTTTACTTTTCAAACTGAGTAAAATAATGTGCAATGAATTTTATACAGACAATTTTAAAGTTGGTTGAGGTATTTCCTCAAGTTTTGCTTGATTCCAAGTAGATTTGTTGTTTTGACCAGACTGTGCAAACAGTAGTATGTGTAGCATTTTTGAAACATTTTCTAAAAAATCACTGTCTTGGTTTAGTTATTAATGGGGCATTGTGAGGAACTGTGCAAAGACATTTTTGTTACAAACCTGTGGGACTGTTGCAATACTTTAAATAAGAAATTTTATTCCATTTTTTGCTTTTGTATAGACATTTCTATTGCTTCTAAATATGCTTAATATTCATTACGTACTGTACAGTTAAATCTTATTTGCATCATCTTGAGAAAATGTGTATTTAGAATATTTGTATAACTGTATAAAATGCAAAGGATTATGTGGTCACAGTGCATTGTTTTTTAAATTGAAGATCATTTTGGTTTAAAAGTTAATGGAAACCATAGTAAAACTGAATAAAATAAATGTGCATTTTTAAACTTAATTGTGGTCTATGTATTTTTTAATGTTATCTGGCTGTTTCAGAAAATACTATAAAGTTGATAATGAGAAATACACAAACCCCTTCCTACTTGTCCTTGCACAGAGATGCAGCTGAGATGGAGGCCTCCTTGGAGTAAGGAAATATTTGTTCCTGTCACTGAGGTTATGTATTTGATTCCCCTATTTCCATAGCATATTCTCTGACTTTAAAGCATTTGGAGGGCCACCAAAAAAACCTGAATGAACAACAATATGCTTGTTGCCTTTTGCCTTATACCACCAGAAAGCTTGTTTCAGCAGCATAAGGCCCTACCAGGATTAGGTTCTTAGAAATCAGAATAGTTATTCTATCCTACTGAGAGTCTGCTTACTGACAATTTATAAACAACAAATTTTCTTCACACACATTATGTGGGATGTTGGCCCTTGTTTTTACTTTCTTGCAGTATATCTTTCATCATGGAAGAGCATCATTGGTAGTACAATATGCTTGTGATGCATTAAAAGAATATGATGTCAGTCCTTTCCATGAATGTCGCAGCTCACCTGCATATGGTAATCCCATTGACATTTAACTTTTTTCTTCAGTAAGAAACATCAGACTGAACCATTTCTCCAGATTCAGAGTTAATGTGTCTCTGGCAACAGCAGCAGGAGCAGTTTGTGTTAGGAAGAATTTCATAGAGCAGGTTGGCCTAATGGCTACATTGTTCAAACAATCTGACCCTATGGTATACAGCAACATGGGCTCAGAAGAGCTGCCTAGAATGTAATGATTCCCAGGGGAAAGATGTGTGTTACCCAAGGCTAACATAGTGTTTTAGTATAAGTAGTTCTCAGTTCATGCTGCTGTACACTTCCTTGATTCAAAAGTAGTAGTGATAACATTGCTACTGTGATGGACTGGATCATTAAAACAAACAACACTCCGATGATTTGAGGTTGGAAAGGTATTTTCAAACATTGCAGAATGACTTCAAATGTTTGATTCAGGCATGCAGGCTGATCTGCCAAGCTTAATATTTATGTATATGCCATACTAAGAAGGCAAGGCCTTTGTTGATAAAATGCAACCTTCAGCTTTTCATTTGCCTCATTTGTCATTCAAGTAAATTGACAGTTTGAAAGTACACACCAACAATCGAAACACAAATACAATTTGTGACAGAACAGGTTGTTTTTAGCTAATGCAAACCCTTCCCATTTCTGAAGGCATAGAGAAATGAAAAGTTCAAAATGAGAAATTGTAAGTCTTCAGATACTGTTTCTTTATATTATGCTCCCTGATTTCAGGATTATAACTTCAAAATTAATGTGATACCTGCACCCTGATCTTGTTTTTCCCCTCAGAAGAAATCCTACTGTTTTCACTCTGTTTATGGCTAGCTAAACTTGCATAAAATTGCAACCTGAATAGTATAAGAATCTATCTGTATAGTTATTCCTTAACCGTATTACAGCCAGTATGAACTGATTTAAATCAGCTATTTAAATCAAGAAAAAGTGTATTTAAGAAAAATTTCCATTTATTATTTCTAGATAAAACTGCCTACAGTTACTTGATATAGTCATAGAAACATATTTGGCATTGCTTCATCCAATAAATAGGCCTTGCATCCTATTTTATTTCACATTTTCCTGTTTATCTACAAAAGAATTTCTTCAACATCCATGACTAGTAGTTGTAGGTAGATTTTGGTTGAAATTAATACTAGAAGGTACTTCTTCCTAGCAAAGGGGTCCCCTTCATAAGGTGGTGTTATGGACTGGAAAGCTCAGAAACTGTTCAGCAGAACTTAAAAGGTAAATTTTCTTCCATAAGAAAAAATGTAAATGGGATTAAAGGAGACTCGTATGTTCATCTGTGCCCTTCACTGGACTCAAGGGGGATGTCATACAAAATAACAGAATAAGGTAGGTATAAAAGCTACAGAAAGCAGCATGCAGCCCTGAACGTAAATAAAGGTGGCACCCGCTTCCCAGTTTGCTACCTGTGTCAGATTATTATTATTATTATTATTATTATTAACAGTATTTATATACTGCTTTTCAACTGAAAGTTCACAAAGTGGTTTACAGAGAAAAATCAAATAACTAAATGGCTCCCTGTCCCAAAAGGGCTCACAATCTAAAAAGATGCAAATGAATACCAGCAGACAGCCACTAGAACAGACAGTGCTGGGGTGAGGTGGGCCATAGCAAACTGAAAGTGACAGGTTTGATGGAGGACTCCAGGCTCTATCTTCTTCTAGGGTGGTAAAGTAAGAGCTGTATAAACCACTATAACTGCCAGGCAGCCCAACCTTAACCATAATTTGAGCCAGCACAGGCCCCGAGTGTCACAAACTCACTCACTCACCTGGACCAGATCCAGCCCCTGTGCCAGCTGGTGGAAATAAGTTTGCACTAGGCAGTGCAGGGGATTAGAGAAAATGGCAGGAGGGTGTTCAGACAAGGTGGGAGGGAGCATTTTTGGGCAGGGGGACCTCTAAACCTTATTAAATTGCCATAGCTAACTCTAGGTGTGCACCACTTAACAACCATTCTCCAACCCCTGTTGTTATGCAATTAGGTTGTTAAGCAAACATTCAGCCCCAATCTAATGCCTTTGTTGCATAAACAGATACTCTGTCTGACACCAGCTGGCTGCACAGGCTACTGGAGGTAGATTGCCTCTGTTGTGCATTAAGAGCCTCTTTGTTGTGCTTTGACCACTGTTGTATATGAGGTTAAGCAATGGATGCCTGTATTATGTTAATAAGAAACAGGGTGAAAGCTTCATGGTAGGTTTCTAACCAGTGTCCATATTTACTTTAAGTTTCAGTTACCCCAAGTAGTAGTTGTCAAGTCTCTTTATTACAAAATAAATATTTAAGAACATCTCACTTCCCAGTAATCCTGTAAACACAAGCAATATGCCCACAGCTGCATTCAGATTATAAAACACTTTTAAAAAAAAAAAAAAACCACTTATGCATACACATATTCGTAATATTTAAGGCAAATCACATGTACTGAGAGGTAACACATTGCCAAAAGTGCAGAACTGTGACCTGCTCCGTAATGCCAGTTAATTGCAAAACAAAGCTACAAATACTAGAAACACATCTGAATGGGTAGAGGGGCCATGATTCCTAAAGTATTTTTTATTTAAAAGTTTTATATCCTACCTTTTAGGCCAAAGGATCACAAAACAGATAGCAATCATAAGCTAATACAATAAAAACAAACCATATAAAACAGCAGCAGTCAAGCATGAAAACTAAAAGCAGAGTAAAAAAAAAATCTTTCCAAAACAAAAAAAAACATTTTAACAAGTCGCTTAAAAGCTCAGCTGCAGTGCCAGCCCAGAAAACACTCTGCCACAAAAAAAAATGGAGCAGGGCTTCTAAGGCTCATATAGCCAGCGTCCCAACCCAACAAGACAACCTAGAAGGTCACGGTGATCTTAAAGGTGCCCAGGCAAATCAGCAGAGTCACAGTCCCCTCTGTAACTCCTTGTTAATGTCATCCACTGCGATACCAGGGCAGTTTCCAACCCAAGACCAGGCCTGGAGTTGAGATACAATTGTAGGCGCCAACACCTTGCCCAAAAAGAGTAAACTGGAAACTGGTCCAACAATTTTAGGTGGCCAGGTCAAAGCAGAGGTGATGATAGGTTTTTCTTACCACCACCACTTTCAAAGAGGAATACCACACCCTGCTTCACAGATGTATTAAGCACCTCACCCATCCTGCTTTAACAAGATGGCCAAGGGTCAAGTGTGCAATTCATTGGTCTCACATCTAAGGAGGTCCACTACATTCCCAGGCAAGAAAATCTGAAAGTCTAACATGAGCCAGATAAAGCACTGAGTACCAGACATCTCTGGCATAATGTCATAGCAATGGTGTTTACATAAGTGCAGACATAGCAATTTAGAAAATACTGTATCACAGAAGCAGTGATAGTAACAGAAGCAACAAACACATCTGAATACAGTACAATACTCTTAACTGCCACCTTGTAGTGTTAAGTTTTTACCATGTTCTTGATTTCTGTAATTTTCCCAATAAAGTGAATTTTACATGAATCTGTTTTATGTACCTTAGGTGTGCAAGAACTGTACAGCCCAGAATTGAAGTCTGCACACCCACCATCATTCCCAATAAATAAATAAAAAATCACACACACTACTGCTCAGCTGCATGGAGGGGAAAGAGACTCCCCTTCCTTCTGCTGCTCTCCTGGCAGTCTCCCTTCTTTGCACAAGTCCTGTTGCACTTAGTCAGGAAGAGTGAAGGATGCTGGGCTTTCAACATGGTTGCTCTTCTTGTTCATTTGATACAGGATATGTGTACAGCAAGGAGGTGGCACAGGAAAGGGAGAAAGTTCCTCTTCTCTGTCTCCCAGTCCACCTGGCTTCTTTCTTAAGCAGTTGAGTGGGGAGGAAAAGGCAGTTCTCCCAGTACTGGAGGAAGTAGGGGGCTGCCACAGCCACAGAGAATCTTCCTACTCACTGCTATGGGTCGGACAGCCAACTGGAGTAGCTCCGTTAGCAGTGGCTACAGGCAATACAGGACACCATCGGTTTGCCACCTCCTCACTTTGTGTGAGCTTTTCACTTGGCTTCATGAGAAGGCCAGCCCTGGATGCAATAAATAAAGTTTGGTTCATGCAGGCACCACAAACTAGCTTATTTTTCAGGGGCCAAACTTCTAATTTTGAATTAGAAATATTGTACAAATATAATCTGATTTCACTACACTGAAATTTAATGGTTCAGTTTTAAAAATTGCATCCTTGCTTCATCAGCTTTTAATATTGAAAATGTTTACTCTGTTCTTCAAACATCCCTCTAAGTTATATTCTTAAATCCTGCTCCTCATTTTATACTGACTCATCCATGCCTGAAGACAATACTAGTTCTTCCAGATTAAAAATCCCAGTGTACAATTTCTATGTCTATATCTACCAGCTCATGCATCACTGTATCTTGAATTCCAATCTCTTCCCCTCTACAAGTTGCTCTTTGTTCAAGAGCAAGGCACTCTTAAGCCCTGTTCATTCCTTCGGCTTTATTACATCTGCACAAACCCAAATCTTCTCATGTCCCTTGCTGTTTATCACACAAGAAAGGGCTCTCCCCACCCAAACAAATAATCATGATACGTGAGAGTGGCTCCCAGCTTAGTGAAGACTGAACATCACATGTAAGTAACCCAGAACATTCAAGAGCAGAAAAACAAGAATTAAGCAACAAACCCATTTCAATCATATTTGATTTCTGAATTAATATTCAGATTAATTTAAAACTACGTATTTTTCAGAGATGTTAAAGTGGATCTGTTTTCAACACTTGGGAAGGACCTCCTCTAGCACTGAGTCAGGGTTGTCAAATTACACAAGGGCAAGAATTTCCACTCAGCTTCCAGACCAGCCCTGCCTGGCAAACAGTTAACAGAGTTGATACTGGAAAAGGAGGGGGAAAGCACGAACATACATCCTACAGCTGCTCTAGCAAAAAAAAAAAAAAAAAGGACAGGAAAAATAGAAGGAAAAACAAGGATGTTTCATTCTTCTGCCTTGTAATCAGGCAGTCACTTTCCCCTCATGGAAAGGTCCCCCGCTGGGGGGTGGGGTCAAATCCCCATGTCACAAGAGGTAGAAAGAAGATAAGGATTCAGTCCTCCTTTACTCCTGAATCTCCAGACTGTAGTTTCAGAGGACTATGAGGTCTTTTTGGAGGCCTCAGACAAGGCCAGGCCTCTGGAGAAAAGGAAATCATCAGAGAAGACAGGGACTCAATAAGGTTTATGAGCTGCATGGGTAATACTCAATCCACACACCTGATTCATTAAGTAGCATAACATCGTTTGAGTTCAGCCCATGACCCCAAAGTTCTATAACGAGGTCACCATATGAATCCCATACACACAATAAGAACTGCAGTGATTTTATTTAGAGTTAAACTCCCACCACCCTGACAAACCACAACACGGGAAATGCAGGATATTTGTCCTTTCTGAAATCTTGATTTTATCTTTTCCTTAAATGCACTTTTGCTAATACAGCAGGTTTCTTCTTTGGTGCTTGCTTGCACTTCTACACAAAATGTCAATTGGAATTTATCAAAACTTCCCACCGATACTAATAATTTCCACCAATAACTTGCCACCAAAGAAATGTTCTCTTTGGAGGACTTCCAACTAAAGGCTTAGTCATTTTTATCCCAATCTGCATTTGAATTCTTTCGTCTTGAGGAAATGGCAGCAAGTAAAGGAGAATTAAATGATACGCTTCCTGAAGGAGGGTGGCTGGAGGTAGCAGGTGAGCACTCACCTTGGATTGTCTTAGATGTTTCTATGACAGAATTCCTCAGTGTGTCATTCATCTCAATCACTTCAAAGTCTACTTCATTCCATTCTCTGCCATCCTCCTCATCTTCCTCAAGATGAGCATTGGACAATAAGGCTTCCTGGACTTCACTGTCTCCAGTGTCCTTAAGTTGAGCATCACAGGGTGCTGTAGCTAGCTTATACATCACAGGAAACAGCACTGCGGTCATGACTGCAGCTCCCAGTGCCGCATACATGAGCACAGGGAGGGTTGGAAAGTGTCCCTGAAGATAGCCAACCATTGCAGGAACACACATTTCCCCCAGAGCAGCACCCATCACAAACAATGATGCAGATTTCCCTTCAATTGTGGTATACTGCTCAATCCAGGAAATGCCACTGGGAAATACAGTTGCCATTGAAGCCCCGTACACTGCAGAGCCAAGCCACAGAGAGACAGTGTGTGTGTTGAACAGTGCCAGGAACAAAGATGACACAGTGGAGCCTATGAGACTCCACAAGATCATAGTCCCAGGATAGGAGCAGGTAGCGAAACAGATGGCCAGGCCCCTGCAGGCTGCAAATGCTCCCCAAAAAAGAGAGTTCAGACCAGCTGCTTCATTCTCCTCCATGCCAATGTAGGTGTTTGCATAAGTAAAAATATAAGAGCCATAGGCTACCTCTGCTCCCACATAGCATAAGAAGAACACCGAGAGGAGGAGGATGAGGGCATGGTGGTATTTGGCAGTCCAGTATTTTTGCACAGAAAGCTTTGTCCTGCCTCGAACATGACTGGTCTTCAGGTATAAAGCAAAGAAAAGTAAACCAACAAGCAAGATATAAGTGCCTATAACAGCATAAGACAATACAAAGTTCCAATTTAACTGCAGATTCAGCATCAACGGATCAGTATAATTCACAGCAGAATGATTATCATCAGTGTCATCCAAATGGAACAGAGAATCAGAAGCAGAGTTACCCAGCACCATCTTGGCCAGGACAGGGGCCACAAATGCACCCATAGCAAAACTGAAGTGTAAGGCCTGCATATGTGGACCAGCCTCTGCCTCCCATGTGCCCAAGGCAAGAACATTTCCACCTGGAGAGTAAAAAGTATATATATTCAGAGTCAAGTTTTCACACGAAAAATATTTTCTTAAGCATCATGCTACACATCACTGGAAATCAATCCAGCTTTGCCTTGTTAAGTTCTGAAGGTTCCCCACTGACAGGCATAGGAAGCCAGGAGGACAACAGTCCAACACACAGGGAAAAGTTGCTTCTAACTGGTCTGTTCACCCCCCCCCCCCACTTCCCTCTCTCTCCTTCATGGTTGATTTTCCTAGGCATTACAAGGAGAAGAAAATTACCCACTGGAGTGGGGGGAAGAAGGAAGCATAAACGACAGGTGGTCTGGAAGTCTTCCTGCCCTCTAACAAAATCCTGAACATGTCTACTCAGAAGTAAGCCTTGTTGAATTCAACAAGACTTCCTCCCAGGTACATGTGTATAGGATTGCAGCCTAAAGTCTTAACTGCAGTGCCCACCCACCCCAACTGTCTCTGCCTATCAGCAAGGGAGCCTTCAGAATTCTCAGCAGGCATTGAAAGCTTAAAAACTTTATCAAGTATTCTGGCAATCCCTGTACTTCAGTGGGGAGACCCCATTTTTCCACCCCATTTGTGTGAAAAATGCCCTATCCCTTGGTTCCTTTGATGACTGCCCCCAGTTCAAATTCTATACAGCTTGAGAAGTATTTCAGTAACAGTACAAAAAATGCTAAGTTAATTATATTACAATTGTACAGTCTTTGTTTGGTTTCTGCTTCTTGAGAAACAGAACTCCTTCTGGCATTATGTCTACATCCCGGCAATCAAGGGAAAATTTCCCTTCTTCCTTGGTCCCAAGTGCTACAGAACACCAAGCTTACTTTTTAAAGAAAACCATTACAATTGCAGCAGAAAGCAGCAGAAAGCAGATTCATTATCAGAACAGGCCACTTCCAGTTGTTGCCCTGGTTATTTATTTATTTATTTATTTATTTGATTTGCAATCTGGCTTTCTCCCCAGAGAGCACCCAAGGCGGCTAACAACATTTAAAAGTCATAAAATACATTAAAACAACAGCAATAAAATAGATAAAAAAACAACCAGCAGCAATAAAATCAGCAGTAAAAACAATTAAAAGCAGCCATGAGGCATCGAAGCCTTGCTGGAATAAAAATGTCTTCAGGCTTCGCCGGACGGTTAACAATGAAGGAGCAGTTCTCAACTCAAAGGGGAAGGAATTCCACAATACCACCACCACCGAGAAGGTTCTATTTCTGGCCGCCATCCCCCTAACCTCTCTTGATAACAGCAAAAACAACAGGGCCCCCTCTGATGACTGGAGAGAGCGGGCCGGAATATACGGTAGAAGGCGGTCTCTCAAATATCCTGGTCCCAAGCCATTTAGAACTTTAAAGGTCAAAACCAGCACCTTGAATTGGGCCCGGAAACAAACAGGTAGCCAGTGCAGCTGCCGGAGCAGTAGCATGACAGAGTCAAACCACTGACCTCCAGCAATCACACGAGCTGCCGCATTCTGCACTAGCTGCAACTTCCAGACAGTCTTCAAGGGCAGCCCACATAGCGCGCATTGCAATAGTCTAATCTTGATATCGCAGACCACTGGCCAGCTCCGACTGAGGCGGGTATGGTTGCAACTGGTGCACCAACTGAAGCTGGGCAAAGGCACTCCTGGCCACAGCTGACACCTGGGCATCCAGGAGCAGCTGTGAGTCCAGGATAACCCCCAAGCTGCGAACCTGCTCTTTCAGGTGCAACCCCATTCAAAGCAGGGCAATAGTCCAGCACCCACATCATGGATTTATGCACCAGGAGGACGTCTGCCTTGTCTGGAATTAATTTCAGCTTGTTCACTCTCATCCAGATCCCAACTGCCTCCAGGCAGCGCTCCAGGACAGAGACAGAAACCCTGGAGTCAGGTGGAGAGATAGAGCTAAGTGAGTATACTGATGGCACCCAACTCCAAATCCCCGGATGACCTCTCCCAGTGGTTTCAAATAATGTTAAATAACATGGGGGACAGAATAGAACCCTGCGGCACCCCACACTCTAAAGGCCAAGATGCCGAGCAGGAGTGGAGTCCCCCAGTCCCACCATCTGGGACTTGTCAGCCAAGAAGGAGCAGAACCACCGCAAAACAGTGCCTCCAATTCCCAACTCAGACAACCATCCCAGAAGGACACCATGGTTGATGGTGTCAAAAGTCGCTGAAAGTTTCCAAAGGACCAGCATGGATGCACTCCCACCATCCAGCCCTCAGCATAGGTCATCCACCAAGGCAACCATGGCCGTCTCTGTCCCAAAGCCCAGCCTGAAGCCAGACTGAAAGGGATCCAGATAATCCGCTTCATCCAAAGGCCCTCTGGAGCTGAGACGCCACCACCCGCTCGACTACTTTGCCCAGAAATGGGAGGTTTGATACTGGTCGATAATTATCTATTCACATATAGTACATGAAAATTTTGCCAAGTAATCAAGCTCCAATTATCACTCCACTTTATCTCTGGGTCAATCAGAAGGCAGCCTTTCAACTCTGAACAGTTTCCTTTCTCAGCTGAGCTGTTGCTCAGCTCAGGCAGGTACCTCCTTAGTTGCTATAGTTACTTTCCTGGGACATTCCAGCCAAAGTCAACCTTTTATTCTCCTTCCTTCTGCTGCAGCCTGGTTCTGCTTGGCAAATGCTTGCAAAGCAGGCCTGTTCTTTGAAACACCAGGATGGGACCCTCCTTCCCAGGCTACAATTTAGTGCACCCTTACTTAAGAATAACACCCATGGAAAGCAGTGGGTCTACTTCTGAGCAAAAAGGGCTGCAAATATCTCATCTCTCTGCTGTGAATTGAATTGCACACACTCAGTTATGTGTTATGGGTTGTATGTTGTATGTAGAGCTTATGGCTTAACACACCAGACACCTTAAAGGTGGATTTGATTCATGGATCTCCTGCAATGGTTCCCAACCTTTTCCACTTGCATATCCCTTGGCAGCCCATTTCCATAAATTGTACCCTTCATATTAGAAAATGCTTGCAATTAATAATACAAGCCCTCATCTCTTCCATATGAAAGCCCAGACTTCATGTATTCATCACAGTGTTTTCTCTTTTCATCTGTTTGAAGAACAGAAGACTCTGCCTTTGCACTGTTTTGCACCAGAAGTGTGCTGAGAAATTCTGGCTGATTGATCACTTTTCATATCATGTTTCAGCTTTTTTACTGTGACGGTTTTCAATCACTGGTTCATAGACGAATTGATAACCAAAAACTAGCTATTGGAGGGGCTTTCACAGCCAACTAGCTACCTCCCTTCCTGCCTTGCTGGTCCTTGCAAGGAATGCCTTGCAAGGCATTCTGGAGCACAGTCTGCCTTTTTCTGCCATTATTTCATTCTTTTTCAATTACCCCTAAAGGTTCTGTTGAGTGTCCCTGGGAGTACGTGAATACTAGGTTGGGAACCACTGTTTTACTGGTATCTAGTTTACAGTGCACTTACTCTGATAGTGTTTAGAAAAAGGTGGTGAAGACCAGAATTTAAAAAAGAATAAAAATGTCTCTTATGATCTTTTACTATGTTTTTAATAAATTAGAGACTACAGTTCTTAGTTAACAATTAGTGGTAGGTTATTTTTCAGGATATGGCCTCAGGTAAAATCAGCAAAACTAGTCAGACACCCCCCTAAATTTAACCCCTGACTTATCCAAGGGTCATAGAAAATTCCATGATTGTTGGCTCAAAACCTGCCCCTCGACTTATTTGTGGGGTCGACTTATAGGCGGGTGTCTGTGGTGATGTGGGGGTGTCCAGAGAGTGCTTTTCAGGAGGGGGCGAACCACAGCCTGCTTTAAAGCCAGTGGCAACACCCCCTCCTTCAAGGATGAATTCACTACCCTCTCTGTCCACTCGGCCAGTCCCTCCCAGGCAGATCTAATCAGCCATGCTGGGCATGGATCAAGCAGGCAGGCAGATGGAACAGAGTGGGCAGGCAGACGGGTCGGGCGGGCAGGCAGAAAAGAAGGAATGCTTCGCTGCCACTACCACCACAGAGTAGGCCCTGTAATGGGCCCTAGCCTGTATCCGGTCAGATCTGGCTATACCGGTCTTCCTACTAACGTGAGCCCAAACCACAGGAACAAACCGTGGCTAAGGAGGCCCGCATGCTGGGGAGATTGCCTGCACCGCACCTTATCCCTACCAGACCATTTTCTCACTCCTGTCCCAAACTCTTGACTCATTTGCTCTGCCATACTATTTCCCAGGGCTTGCTCTCCCCTGCTCCCCTTCAGTTCATGCTCTCACACAGCTGAACAGCTCTGAGAAAAGTCAAAATGGTTTCTGCTTTCCAAGCTTCTGTTGCCATTGCCCTATCTAGAACTCTACTTGCAAAAAAATAATCATCTTTCATCTTAGTCAGACCACATATATCCTGTCTTGAGTTTACTGATAAAAGAGCAGCTAAACCACTGTACAATGTAGCAGTTTATCTGAAGTTTGGTTATAAGGTCCACTCCACTGATTTCATTTGGTGACAATAGAAAAATGGGTTTATCATCTAGTAGTGAGCAAGCAGTGACCTCACTGCATTCTCAGCTAAGATCAAGAGGATCTGAAATGGCTCAACTTTTGCTACATTGCCAGCACAGAACAGCCAGCTCTATTTTCAGTTGAGTATGGGGATCCCTTGCATACACAGAGTTCCCTTGACAGCAAAGGATATTCTATTCATTTCAGTGGATGGAGCAGATCAGATCCTTCAGTTGCCTCAGGGTCAAATCCCACTCAGTACCCAGTCACATGTTATTCCCCCGCCCCCAACTTCCTCTACAGACCAAAATTTAAAAGTCAAGGAAAAACCACACAACTGAGTAGAGATGCAGATTGGCCCCTAGTTGGAACAAGCAAGGCAGCCTACAGGTTCAAGAGCCTTGTGCACTGCACACAAGGCAATACATTCAAAAAGGCATTAGCAACATGCTGTAACAATTTATACATGAAGGGATGCAACATACTCCCAAGTGAATCATACAGTCGACATCCTGTAGCAAGACAACATTTTGTTTTTACCTGTATCTAGGACTCCCATGGAAAAACCAATAACAGACATCATAGCTGTCAACAAAAGTGCTTTCTTACACCATGGAATGATATACAGACCTACAGCTGTAGCCAGCATAGAGAATCCTATGAGGCAAGAACAATTAAAAAATGTGTTCAGACTGTGCATTTCTAATGAAAAGTCACAATATTTCATGCTTTATTGTCAAATGTAAGTTTACACTAGACACTTAAATTTTAGAGAACTCCTAAATTAGATCTGGATTCGTAACCATTATGGAGTATAATTTTTGTCAATGCTGCATTTTGATGCTAGAAGCCAACATGTTTGATAGTCCCCAAAAATAATGTTCAAAATAAAAATACAGTAAGTCACAACAGTATAGAAAACAGGTCATTTATTTAAAAAATGAAAACTACAGAATTCAGCAGCCACAGTCCCAACACTTTTGCAGACAGAAAACAGTTCTATGTGCACTGGAAGGAAAGGAAATATTCATTTTAGAAGCATCCACTTGTGCCTCACAGGATGCCACTTAAGGGCTACCCCAAGTTTGGGGCTCCTTTTTGAGGGACATTGAGGCCTGTCACTGAGAGAGGAGCTGAAAGGTCTCAGTGCCCTAGCAGAAAACTGCACTTAACATCTTGGATCCTGGACAGTATATCCTATTCAACTTTCCAGCACTGATGCAGGCATGCCAATGGGGCATACACAGCATCCTGCACGGTGGGACAGTCATAGAGGCCTCCTCAGGGTAAGGGAACATTTGTTCCCTTACTTTAGAGCAGGGGTGTCCTTTTTGGCAGGAGCGCCACATCAGCTCTTTGACACTGTGTCAGGGGCCGGGGGGATTAATTTACATGTAAAATTTGAATAAATTTACATAACTTTACATAAATATACTAAAGATGAGCTTATATGAATGAATGAAGGTCTTGTGATAGCTCAAGGCCTATAAAAGGCCTTGCACAAAGCAAGGTTGGCTTTTCCTTTGCTGCCGCTGCTGCATCACAGACGTGAAACAGCAAGCAGTGGAGGGAACCCTCATCCCGCAGCTCACACAAGAGGTCAAACAGTCGCCCTCACGCTGAGATCAGTTGCGTCGGGCCAGTGTGGGCTCCAACAAATCTCCAGAGGGCCAGAGGCTCATTGGAGACTGGGGGCTCCCTGAGGGCCACATTGAGAGGCCTCCAGGGCCGCAAGTGGCCCCAGGGCCGGGGTTTGGGCACCCCTGCTTCAGAGCTGCATTGCGGCTATATTGGCACTGGAAAGTTGGATAGGATTGGACCCCTAGTTTAGTTAATGAATGTAATTTAAAATCCTGGCAATTAAGGATTTTTAAATCCTATTAAGGCATATTTAAAATTATTTTAATAGTGTGATAACTAAACATATGTAAGGAATGTTTCAAAGGAAGGTTACTTTTCCAAAGACAAAGACTGAAAAAACATGAGCAAGGACACAAATATAATCTGAGACCATAATCCAACAACATAATGGACATGCAAGTAAGGAAGCATGTTACTTAATGGACTATGGACTTCCACTTCCTTACATAACCACTGATTACTGAAGTTATAATATGTAACATGTCACATTACTGTCTCAGCATTTTGCCAAAAAGGTAAGTATAGATGAAGTGTAAGTAATGCATTAATAAAAGCAATCTTTTTCAGAGTCAGACTTTTGAATTAAGGAGGACTTTCCCATCAGCCACACATTTGGCAACTTTGGCCATCAGCCAACAATTTGGAAGAGGGGAACTCAACCAGCCTCCACCCCATTTCATGTCCTGAACAGCCAGCTAGTGAGATGTCAGCAATACATGCCAGACTTCATGCAGATAGGCTGAGCTGCATGCCACACAGCAACTGTTTGTGCACACTAGGGACATTTTTGTATGTGCATCTAACGAGGGACATCCCACAGAAGCCTGCTTTCCTGCAAGAACAGTATCTTGCTGGATCAAGGCAACAACAAACAAACTAAAAGTTTATATCTGTGAGCTTACCCAAGAGAAGGTGAGCATTCAAGCAGTCAAAGAGAATTCCACCAATCAGAGAACCACCAAAATACCCCATTGAACGGCCCACAAAGATGTAGGAAATTTGACTGACATTTTTGTTCACATTTGCAGCCAAGTCTTGAAATGTGGGCCCCAGGATAGCAATAGCCATACCCTGGAAAACAAAGCTATAATCAATGTCAGCAGCAGGTGTAAATCAAATTTACCTACTGATACTAACAAAAAAATTACATCAGCTCACTAGTCGTCTTGCATTCCGCCTTAGAAACAAACCCACTAAATCCAATGGGACAAGGTGAGTTTATACTCTGTGTAACAGACAAGAAAATGATTAGTTAAGTCTATAATATAGGATACGTGCAGTTCTTCCAATGGGGGAAAAGCAGTAACAATGTAATTTTCTGTCAATGAAAACAAGAGCTGTCATCCATCCTCTCCTCCATTCTACAATGGAGTCTCTTTGGATTCAAAACACACTTTCTCTTCAAAAACTCTAACATAGAACAATTCGATCTCTCACTTTTTAAGTACAGTCCAAAAAAGCAAGTTAGGGTTGTTAAGATTCTGGAAAATTCTAGTACTTTTCCTCAAATATAGAGTACAGAATTCCTAAATAGAAAAAGAATTTCAAACTCTCTAAGGCAGTGGTTCCCAAACTGTGAACTGTGGCTCCCCAGGGAGCCATGGAACAGTCAGGAGAGCCATGGAATTGTCATGAAAAACCCACTGCCCTATTCAATGTATAGGATTGTATCCCTAATGGGAAGCCACAGCCAATGGCCCAGTAGGTAATAAGAACATAAGAACCTAAGAACAGCCCCACTGGATCAGGCCATAGGCCCATCTAGTCCAGCTTCCTGTATCTCACAGCGGCCCACCAAATGCCCCAGGGAGCACACCAGATAACAAGAGACCTCATCCTGGTGCCCTCCCTTGCATCTGGCATTCTGACATAACCCATTTCTAAAATCAGGAGGTTGCGCATACACATCATGGTTTGTACCCCATAATGGATTTTTCCTCCAGAAACTTGTCCAATCCCCCTTTAAAGGCGTCCAGACCAGTCGCCATCACCACATCCGGTGGCAAAGAGTTCCACAGACCAACCACACGGTGAGTAAAGAAATATTTTCTTTTGTCTGCTCTAACTCTCCCAACACTCAATTTTAGTGGATGTCCCCTGGTTCTGGTGTTATGTGAGAGTGTAAAAAGCATCTCCCTATCCACTCTGTCCATCCCCTGCATAATTTTGTATGTCTCAATCATGTCCCCCCTCAGGCGCCTCTTTTCTAGGCTGAAGAGGCCCAAACGCCATAGCCTTTCCTCATAAGGTCAAAGGTCAAGGGAGCCACCAGTCAAAAAAGTTTGAGAACCACTGCCCCAAGGCTTCAGTCTAGATGTCTGCAGCAGATATAGAAAGCTCCCTGTGGAATTGTGTTCCAGAGGACCACAAGGTCCAGTATTCGCATGATTCGCTAGATGGGTCTTTCAGATGTTCATTAGTTAAAAGAAAACCCTTGGCTTTTCCAGAAGGGAGAGGATTATATAAAACCCTTTTACAGCTCAATCCACAATCCAGTGAAAGTACAGTACTTGGACTTAAGCAGATTGGCTTCAAGGTGCTGGACTGTAATGTAGTGAACAGTTAAGAGAACTATCTAGAGCAGAAGTTCCCAGTTAAAATCACAACTTGGCACAAACTTACTACAGCTAAATTTATACAAACTAATCTCATTCTCATCCCTCATATATATGCTAATAATACTGTTCTAAAATTGCTGCAAGGCCAGGGCCACTGAAATAGCAACCCTATTTTGCACAAATCATGCAAAGCCTTTGGGACACTTAGGAACAGTGCTGGGTAAATACTGAAAATGAAATCTAAACAAAACAGTTTAACAAGAGAGCTCTGCCCACACCTCACAAACTGATTTGGAAATGCCAGTGCATGAGGTGGCATAAGGGTTTACTGTGGAATAAACACACGCCCAAAGCTTGCTTGAGGCATGCAAGGACTCGTGACAGGCTTCTCCCTCTAACCTTTCCTCTAACTCCCTCAGTGTAAAATGAAAAAGTAGGGGAGTGAAGAACCCAGGCACTGAGAGGCGCTCCCCCTGGAATCCAACTTATCGCAATCCTGGATCTACAGCTCCTCTGGCAAACAAACCAAAGGTTGCAGGGTGGGGAGGAGATGGAAGCGAAGTGCACTGTACTTTTTATCAGCCAATTTACAGTCCTTTTATTGCATGTGGTTTATACAGTATAAATGCAAACCGCCGACAGCAGCGATTTCCAACTTTTTTCATCTCACGGTTAGCTGACAAGGCACGAAAATGGTCAAGGCACACAGTCAGTGTTCTGACAGTTGACAAGGCACAGCATGCTGCTGGTGGAGAACTTACATCCCACAACAGCCCTACTGGTAGGGGACCCTCACCAAACTGCCACGGCGCACCTGCAGACCATTTGCAGCACACTGAAAATCGCTGCCTAGAGAACTGACTGTGCACGAGTGTAAATGCTCCGGTGTGGGGCGGACCACCACACCTGCCCCTGTTCCGGAAGATCAGAGTTTCTGCTTCTTTCCAAGTGGCTCCAACCCCAGTGGGTAGCCGTGTGCTGATTTTCAACCTGTGTGCCCCAAACTGTCCTCAGATGTGCCACAGGAGTTTGGGGGAGGGTCAAGACATTGGAAGATATGGCAGTGTGTTGTGCCTTGTCAACGGGTCAACCAACTGACGCTGTGCCCTGAACATCTTACAGCCCGCTCCTGTGCATGTCTACTCAGAAGTAAGCCCATCGCAGTCAACGGGGCTTCCTCCCAGGAAAGCGTGGCTGGGACTGCAGCCTCCGTGCTCGTCAGCGTGCCGTGAGGCGAAAGAGGCGGGAAGGCGCTGCTCCAAACGCCGCTGCGGGCCTCCTCGCTGGGACTCCCGGGGCGCCGCCGCCGCCGCCTCCTCACCAGGCCCAGGAAAGCGGCGCAGAGAGCGGCCGAGATGCACCACTTCAGCGCCCGCCGCAGCACCGCCTCCTCCGCCTGCCGCTTCGCCGCGCCGCCTGCCGCCCGGCTCCTCCGGCCGCCGCCGGCCACGACCACCTCCGGCTGAAGGACGAGCCGAGCAGCGGAGCCGGAGCCCCGGAGCGCCGCCTTCGAGGACGCCTCGGTGCCGCCGCCGCCATCCTCCTCCTCCTCCTCCTCCTCCTCCAGCCGGGCGAAGTGCACCTGCTTCTCTCGCTCCCCGGTCCCGGCCATCTCTGCTCCCCAGAGCCGCAGCGGCTCCGCCTGCCGCCACGTGACCTCGCGAACCAGCGGCATCTTGGCCGCCCAAGGGCCGCGTCTCTGCTGAGACTACAACTCCCAGAAGGACTCTGGAAACGCACGCTATTAATGTCCAGTCCTGGCGCGCGCCTGTTGGCTAAGACAGCGGCGTGAAGAGCCGCTCGGGAACGAGGCTCGCTTTGACGGAAGCGCATCTGCCCTGACTAGGCATGGCGGCAAAGACGCCGCCTGACCTTTTTCTGGAAACGCTTGCCCGGATGTTGGAGAAATGGACTGACCACTGGTGGAGGAGGGAATGGAGAGCCCATAGAGCCAGGAAATGGGTAGAGTAACACTTCGTTTCTTGCCTAGTGACAAGTTCATCTGGATTTTTTTTCTACCCCCAGGGAGGAAGAGAGAACAATGGGGAAGGCCAGGGTCGCAGCATTGCATTCCCATCTCCATGAGCTTAGGAGGCCAAGACACAAGAAAGTCCTGCTGTGTTCAATAGCAGGGCTTGCCCCAGGTCAGTGTGCCAGCATTGCAGCCTAGGCAGCTCCACAGCATTGCCCAGGTTAGAAGTGGAGCCGAGGCTGGTTTGGATTTCCAGGCCAAAGTCTTCATGCAAAGGCCTCTGTTTACAACAAAGGCCAAGCTTGTGAAATTCCTACTATGCAAGACCGAGGAGATCAGAGGAAGGCAGGACCCAATCCTCTCCAGCTTCCCAGCACTGGTGCAGCCCCCAGGTAAAGGAACACATGTTCCCACCCCTTGAGGAGGCCTCCCCACCACAGGATGCAGCGCACACTCCGTTGTTGGCATGGCTGCACAGGCACTGGACATTGGGAGAGGATTGGGCCCACAGGCATTCTGTCCTGACAGGTCGCTCATTCTCCCACATCTACACGACAGATGGGGAAATAAAACAAACATGCCTAGTCGAAAGCCGTCTTCATCAAAATCAACAAGGCCTATACAGAGAAAAAATAGGTTGATGTTGTGAGTGTCAATTCCTCACTCCCTTGTTTACAGAAGCTCTGTGCTCCATCAACTGACAGGCAGGTGTGTCGAACTTAAAACCAACACCCACTTCAGATGAAATAAGGCTCAATTCAGAAACATGATTAGAAATCCTGTAGATTTAAGTTTTAGATTCTCCTGCGTTTTAAATTTCCCACCCTTTTCTGTTTGCTACTACTTTTTGTAGTAGGGGGACACACTGATGCCCAATCAACCCTGATGACTTTCTGGCTTTCTCAGTTTCCTATAAGCAATTGTGATTTCCCTGGCAAAACAAAAAAATGGCATACGTAGTCTACTGGGCACTGTACGTGAATCTGGGATTAGGGGTCAACAGAGAAAACTCCAGGGACAGAAAATAATTCCTTCTATTGGGACAAGGATTCGCCTTGGCATGGGTGGTCATGGAGCTTGGCATGAAGTAACTTGAGACAATCACAGGGAGCAGCACCCTAGTAAGAGTGGTGAACAGACAAATCCCCAGCAAGGTCTCCTGCCCTTTCTAGCCTGCCATACCACTGGGGGATCCGATCCTCTTGTGATTTGCTGAGAGCAATTCCGGACTGCAGCATCAGCAGCCTCCTTCTGCTGCAGGAAGAAGGGGAAATTTTGTTAAAAGCTGCAGCAACTCCAGTTCACCTTTCTGAGGCCACCCATCCCCTTCCCTTTCTTTTAGTTACATCCAGGAGCACAGTATGCAAGCTTCCAGCATCACCTGTTTGCAGTGAACAGCAGCAGTGCAGTCTGGGTTTCCAGCTTGCACCACTAATGATACTGTAATTTGAAATGGAAGAGGCACAGAGGAGGGAGACTGCACATCAAGCTCCTGGTAGGTAAACTAAAGTGTAGAGAAAGGAAGGAAAGGGACAGAACAGGCTCCAGATCACCTCTCCCTATCTACTTGGTGCAAGTAGGTAAAGAGGGGTGATTTGCAGCTGGGGCAACTTTATTTTCCCCTCTTTGTTTTCCAAAGCTCCTGCAGTCCTCACTCACTCACCCTCCCTCCACCCTTAGCCAAGGGGACACATGTCCACAAGCACTCAGGGGCAATGGGGGGGGGGGATTTAGGCAATGTATGGCACAGATCAGCACTTTTTAGGAAAGCAACCAAAGTTTTGGTTTGTGTAGCAAAGGTAATACCTATGAAGTTTGTTCTAATAAATTGACTAATATCTGGTTTTAACTGAGCAATGCTATTGACTGCAAACGGTATGAGATTAATGAACAGATACGTTTTTAGGTAAGCAAATGTTCTGCAACATTGGCTAAAAGATAAATTAGATTCTGGCAAACAAGGTCTATTTATTTTATTTTCCTACTGCTGTTTGCATGCAAGAAGAAATATATGCCCCTCAGTCCACTAAGCCACCCAAAGCATCTTGGTACTTGAGGCTTGGTACTTGAGGTACAAGTAGTCCACCAAAGTCACAATGGCAAAAACATAATAAACGGCCAATAGCAGAATACCATAAACTCTTGAAAATGAGGCTAGGCAGAACTGACTTAACAAAATGCAGAGTTATGTGTCTGCAGATGGCCATAGACTTCTGTCCATTCCTGTTTGAATTTGCCCTGCCCACTGGGCCCAGTGTAAATCTTGGAAAGGACTCCTAGTCTGTGACAATCCAGGGCACTCCAAATACTAGCCTGGATCAAGAAATGGCTCAATCACAGACATAAGTTCCTAACTTTTCCTTCAGATGTAAAACCATAATAATAAACTCAGTATATAACACAACTTGACAACTATGAACAGAACTAACAATGGTATCAAGAGCTGGTCAGTTGAAACAGCTTCATTTAAATACCTTACAACACAATCCACAACCTTAAGCCGCATTAAGTTCAATGGGACTTACTCCTGAGGGCATTTCCCCATTGTACTTTTATAGTTTGGCTGAGAATTAAGAATGGAATTTTCAGCTTTATAAAATGATTACACTTCCGATAGATAAATGGCTTTAGTGGGAAGTGTTTACAATAACACTGGAGGAGTTGCAGCTAGGAATATGAAAGGAGGAATCAGTGTTAAGTCATCTCTATAATAATTATTATGGAGCACTGTACTTTGCAAGTCACTATTTAGAGTAGATTACATTCCACTGATAACAAGAAATGTCAAATGACGAAGTTACTGAAGATTCTTGCGTATTCGTGCCTAGATGTACTTGTTTATAAACTGAAATATAAGTAGCAAATGCTCCCTCACATCTAATACTGATTGTAGTTTTGGTGCCCATTTTTTACTTTTTAAGTTTGCACAGAGACACCTCCCCTCTGTACTCCCTCTGTGTTTTTTTTTTTTTGTTTTTTGGTTTATCACCTTCCTGACCACTTCTCAAAATTTCGTTTCAGACTTTGAGGCTTGACTGACAACACCGTTGCCTTGGTCCTTGCTGATTTCATCCCTGTCTGATCCCAATCACCTTCTCAAACCACTATTTTTTAAAGGAAAAAAAGGCCTCCAAACCTAGGACTGTGTTGTGTTCCTCCTTGTAACATACAGTTAGGCCCTAGGCTTAAGAATGTACAACAGAAACCAGCATTTATGCCTCACCTGTTTATACCTGTCTTGGCCCCTTGTCCTTTCTCAGTTGTCTCCCTTGTCTCCTTTCTCAGTTGTCTCCTTTATCTTGAGCCCTTGAGCCAGGGCCCTGTTTTTCCATTCTGTGTAAAATGATGGTGCTATATAAAGTTGAACAAGCAGCAACAGCTAGCATTTCTCACTGATCTTTATCATCAGCCACCATCCTATTCTTGTTACCCTATCAAAGACTTTTGTAGCACCTTAAAGATTAAATATTTATTGTAGAATAAGTTTTTGTGAAGTAAGGTCAACTTCATCAGAGGAAGTGTTAACAGGTGCATTTGCACAGTTTGAAGAAAATGGAATGTAAAAATGAACAACAGGGGCAAATGACCATGAAATGCAAGATGTGTAGTCTGTGACAATTCTATGTTATAGAATCATAGAGTTGGAAGGGATCTAAAAGGTAATCAAGTCCAACCCCCTGCCTGTAGCATCTCCAGCAGGTTCTTGTTGACTCTCTGCTTGAAGATTTTCAGTCAGGGAGACTCCATCACCACCCTTGGCAATCTGTTCCACAGCCAAACTGCCTTTACCATCAGGAAATTTTCATTATCCAGTCAGAAGCTCTTCTCTTGCAGTTTTACCCATTGGATATAGTTCTTCTTTCAGAGGCAGCTGAGAACAAATCTGTCCCTTCTTCCATATGATGCTTACATGTATTATTATTAGTAGTATTATTATTAACAGTATTTATATACCACTTTAAAGCAAAATGTTCAAAAAACGGTTTACAGAGAAAAATCAAATAACTAATGGCTCCTTGTTCCAAAAGGGCTCACAATCTAAAAAGATGCAAAAGAACACCAGCAGGCAGCCACTAGAAAAGACACTGCTGGGGTGAGGAGGGTCAGTTACTCTCCCCCTGCTAAATAAAAGAGGAGCACCCACTTGAAAAAGTGCCTCTTACTCAGTTAGCAGGTGTTATTATAATATGCATGTATATTGTAATATGCATTTCATCACCAGTAATTGGTGATAATTACATTCCTAATGTAATCGTCTATTGTCTTGAGTCAAGCCTGAACAAATAGAATCAATCTCCTGAATTATCAGGATTAGAATTTTTCAGCTTCAAATAGGAATCTGCCTCTGAAATTCTCTTGTTGAATGGAAGCAGTTTCTTGGAGCAGCTTTCCTTGCTAGAAACATGCATACTTGTCCAACGAAAGAAAAATAATTTTTTGTTGGGTCAGCTAATGCTAGAATTTGAGTTCTGTATAACCTTTTCATGAAAATGTTTTTGAATGTAACAGGGACTTCAGGGTAAAAACTGGGACTTAAAATACCATCTTGTTTCTCATCAGGAGTAACTGGGTCAGTACATGGGGGCGGGGGGCAGGCATTTAATTGAGAGGAACACTAATCTGTACAAGCAAAAGTTATGGCTCAATCCTAAGTAAGGAGTTACAAAAGTGGAACACAGTAACACTTATAAATGACTGGACAGAGGCACACTGAGAGCACCACTGACAGCAATTTTTGAGCTGCTGACATAAATGTCAGCAACCTGCTGCTGCTACAGGCTACCCAAGGGAGTATTGCTGGTGGGGGGGGGGCAGTGTGAGGAATGGGGTTGAGTGGGAGGTAGAACGGGGAGGGAAGGGGTGGATCCCAGCAGCAATGACATGCACCAGGATCCTATCCCCATTCCCACTCCAGTTCCCTCTCCCTTGTTCTCCTCACTTCTGCGCCAGCAAAATGGCTGGTGCAGATCAGATTATACCCATTCGGGCAGTGGAGACTTGCTTAAGAGAACTTTTATCCTTTACCCTGACCATTAAGAGACCTCTGCAATGTCCCCCACCACCATAGGATGCAGCACATGTTCTGTTGGCATGGCTGCATCAGTGGGGATGTATTTGTTAGGGCTGTAACTTAATATTTAATGCAGTTCATTTGAACTTCACTATTGCACTCTACTTTCATAGACAGCCCAATCCTATCCTCCATCTAGCAGAGTAATGCAGGGATGCCAAAATGGCCTCCACTGCATCCTATGTGGGAAAGAAGGCCGCCGACTGGCACCTTGGGGTAAAGGAACATTCTTTCCCTTGTCCCAGGTAAACCCCAGCACCTGTGATGGGGTTAAGAGCATAAGAAGAGCCTCACTGGATCAGGCGAAAGCCCATCTAGTTCAACTTCCTGTATTACACAGTGGCCTACCAGATGCCTCAGGGAGCACACAAGACAGCAAGAGACCTGAATCCCGTTATCTCTCCCTTGCATCTGGCATACAGGGATAGGCTACCCCTAAAACTAGGAGGTTTTAGTAGCCAGCCTTCCTTACTAGGTGAGACAGTCGCATTTCATGATGGAGCTTCAAATATATGAACAGGAAATCAGTGAATGCCACCCCAGTGCAATGTTAAAAATGTAATATGTGGCCCTATGATTAGGAATACAGCAGAGCAGTGGTTCTCAAACTGTGGATCAGGACCCACTTGGTGGGTCACGATTCGATTTCTGGTGGGTTGTGAGAAGCTGGTGGCAGCCATCTTGGAAGATGGCAAAAGACCTAGGCAGAGCCATTTTGGAAGTGGGCAAAGCCTGGGCATCGCCATTTTAAGCTTCCCGGCATTGAGACGTAACTAAGAGCGACTTGCTCATGTGCAAAGAAAGCAGTGTGCCATTTTCCCCCAGAAAGCGTGCTCAGACTTGCAGCATCCCTCAAGGAGGGCACCATCATGAACCTTTGCCCCAGGGCTCGGGACTTGAAGACCTCTGCTTGTTCCCTTACCTTGTGGCTGCATTGCAGCTGTATCAGTGCTGGAAAGTTGTTTCGGATTGGGCTTTAACTATCATAATGGCCAGAACATGATGTATTTTTTTTCAGGCACAATTCAATAACCAATAGGGGGTAAAAAATCTACCATGACCCAGAGAAAATCTCAAGGGAGCAGAGCTGTGCAGGTCTGGTGGATGGAGTTTGGAGCAAGCTACCCTACTCCCATTTTTCACATTGAGGCTGTCATGTCACAAGCGGGAAAAAAACAATTTCCCCCCAGAAAATTTAAGTAGTGCTATAGGTGGAGCAATGCACTCACTGGTCCCATGCTGGATACAGCCCTGCTGTTAGTTCTCATTTCTATAAATTAAATACTACGAACACAACTGAGAATAAAGAGGCAGGCAACTCAATCCAACTTTCCCAGTGCCAAAGGGGCATGTACTGCATTCAGTGGAAGAATGTCAAGTCCCAGAGGCCTCTTTGAGGTAAGAGAACATTTGTTCCCTTGCCCTTGGGCAAGCTTCCACTGCCCCAATGGGTCTGCTTGAACTTATGCCTACAGTTTTGCTGGTGCAAGTCAGAGTAGACCTGGGTAGGTGGATTGAGTCCAGGAAGGAGGACTGAATATCAGCAGAGCAGAGCTGCCAGTAAGTGCCTCTGTTCCAGCCCTTGGCACATCCCAACCCCACCCCATTAATCTTCCTCTCTGCCCCATTCTGCCCATCTCAGTTTATCAGCACTGGGGCTCCTGCAACAGCCAGTTGCACAGGAGCAGCTGCTTGAGTTTGCAGCAGTAGCAGCCTGGCTGCACTCATAGTGCATTGTGGTTTTGCAACAGCCATATAGCACACTCCACGTTTTTTCTGTTTGTTCTATGCTGTGTGGGCTGAAACTTTCCTTTTATTCATACCAATGGGGCTTGTTGGTTTGTTCTAATGTACTTCTTTGAGGCTTTCATGGGCCTTCCCACTTCTGGCAGTGCTCCCTCCTGCTGAGTCATCTCATACAAACACAGCCATTTAAAATTTAAAATGAGCCAGTTTAAAGTTGATTTTTACCTTTTATTTATCTTGTCTTTTTGTCATAACTTGATACATTTTTAAGCAGTCTAACTAGATCTTGGGGCCCAAATAATGTATGCCTAATTGTGCAACATCACTGGATTTGGAGAATGGTGGTTAGTTTTCTTTACCAGTAGCAAGAGCACGGTTATGAAACAAAGTGAAAGCATAGCATCTTTAGTACTTTTCTCCCCATCTTAACTTTGGTCCCAACTGCACTTCCTGTGTTTAAAAATGCAACTTACATTGACTTTCAATTGAAGTGTTTTAAAACTAAAAATAGGGCCTGTGATTGGGATCAGAACTGCAATGGGAGCAAAGTACTCCTCTACCCCCCCCCCCGATTTCTCTGCATTTTACATGTCCCTGGGCTATATGGAAAGAAAACTAACCCCCCCCCCCCGGTGTGGTTACATAATTAGGTGCATGTCTCACTTGGCCCCAAGTGTCATGGGTTGATTTACTTTCTAAAAAAAAAATAGCTAAGAATAAAGCTACTACTGCCTACAACTTCTCTTAGTAGTCCATCTAATTTATTTAGATTGATAAATTTATCCATTGATAAATTAAAGATCAATAAGTCACCGGGCCCTGCTGGCATCCACCCAAGAGTTATTAAGGAATTGAAGAATGAAGTTGCAGATCTCTTGACTAAGGTATGCAACTTGTTCCTCAAAACGGCCACGGTGCCAGAAGATTGGTGGATAGCAAATGTCATGCCTAGCTTTAAAAAGGGAAAGAGGGGGCACCCGGGAAACTATAGGCCGGTCAGCCTAACATCCATTCCGGGTAAGATGGTGGAATGCCTCTTCAAAGATAGGATCTCAAAACACATCGACGAATAGGCCTTGCTGAGGGAGAGTCAGCATGGCTTCTGTAAGGGTAAGTCTTGCCTCACAAACCTTATAGAATTCTTTGAAAAGGTCAACAGGCATGTGGATGTGGGAGAACCCGTGGACATTATATATCTGGACTTTCAGAAGGCATTTGACACGGTCCCTGACCAAAGGCTACTGAAAAAACTCCACAGTCAGGGAATTAGAGGACAGGTCCTCTCATGGATTAAGAACTGGTTGGAAGCCAGGAAGCAGAGAGTGGGTGTCAATGGGCAATTTTCACAATGGAGAGAGGTGAAAAGCGGTGTGCCCCAAGGATCTGTCCTGGGACCGGTGCTTTTCAACCTCTTCATAAATGACCTGGAGACAGGGTTGAGCAGTGAAGTGGCTAAGTTTGCAGACGACACCAAACTTTTCCGAGTGAAGACCAGAAGTGATTGTGAGGAGCTCCAGAAGGATCTCTCCAGACTGGCAGAATGGGCAGCAAAATGGCAGATGCGCTTCAATGTCAGTAAGTGTAAAGTCATGCACATTGGGGCAAAAAATCAAAACTTTAGATATAGGCTGATGGGTTCTGTGCTGTCTATGCCAGATCAGGAGAGAGATCTTGGGGTGGTGGTGGACAGGTCGATGAAAGTGTCGACCCAATGTGCGGCAGCAGTGAAGAAGGCCACTATTAACCCCTGCTAATTGGGTAAGAGGCACTTTTTCAAGTGGGTGCTCCTTTTTTTAGCAGGGGGAGAGTAACTGGCCCACCTCACCCCAGTAGCGTCTGTTCTAGTGGCTGTCTGCTGGTGTTCTTTTTGCATCTTTTTAGATTGTGAGCCCTTTTGGAACAGTGAGCAATTTAGTTATTTGATTTTTCTCTGTAAACCGCTTTGTGAACTGTTAGTTGAAAAGCGGTATATAAATACTGTTAATAATAATAATAATAATAATAATAATAATAATATGCTTGGGATCATTAGGAAGGGTATTGAGAACAAAACGGCTAATATTATAATGCCGTTGTACAAATCGATGGTAAGGCCACACCTGGAGTATTGTGTCCAGTTCTGGTCACCGCATCTCAAAAAAGACATAGTGGAAATGGAAAAAGTGCAAAAGAGAGCGACTAAGATGATTACGGGACTGGGGCACCTTCCTTATGAGGAAAGGCTACGGCGTTTGGGCCTCTTCAGCCTAGAAAAGAGACGCCTGAGGGGGGACATGATTGAGACATACAAAATTATGCAGGGGATGGACAGAGTGGATAGGGAGATGCTCTTTACACTCTCACACAACACCAGAACCAGGGGACATCCACTAAAATTGAGTGTTGGGCAGGTTAGGACAGACAAAAGAAAATATTTCTTTACTCAGCGTGTGGTTGGTCTGTGGAACTCCTTGCCACAGGATGTGGTGCTGGCGTCTAGCCTAGACGCCTTTAAAAGGGGATTGGACAAGTTTCTGGAGGAAAAATCCATTATGGGGTACAAGCCATGATGTGTATGTGCAACCTCCTGATTTTAGAAATGGGTTATGTCAGAATGCCAGATGCAAGGGAGGGCACCAGGATGAGGTCTCTTGTTATCTGGTGTGCTCCCTGGGGCATTTGGTGGGCCGCTGTGAGATACAGGAAGCTGGACTAGATGGGCCTATGGCCTGATCCAGTGGGGCTGTTTTTATGTTCTTATCTATGCTAGCTATTTTGTCCAAGCACTAACCTCCCTCCAAACCATCTCAAGAGTTATTTTCAAGGACACTGTTCTTAGGACACTTAAACCTTAAGGCATGCCATCATGTTGAACCATGAGAAAACCTCACTTACACAGCTAACAAGAATGTTGTTGCTCAAATTAGGAAGCTGCTATACTTACTTGTAAGGAAATTCTTTTGAGGTGCAACCATCAACAATATTACCAATAACCATCAAACAATATTGACAATATTGTGTGGCAGAAGCATCTTGATATAAATGAGTACAATTACCCTTCATTATAAAATAAAAATTTTAATGGCATTAAGGTGACAATGAATGTCAAAATGGTAACATACATGCATAACAAGGGAAAATAGTGATTACTCATAACAATCAGTATTTCCCAAGCACACTGTCACTGGGATCTCCATTGTCTAAAATACTTTCAGTAACCTTCTAGTCAAATGGGACATCCCCCTCAGCAAGTGGTGTACCTAGACATGCACTTATTATGTCAATTTCCTTGGACTTCTCACTCTCTGCCAAAGTAATATCCAGACTTAGTAATATCCACAGTGTTTGCATTAGTTCACCATGGGAAGCAAGGTCACTAAAGCTGTGGTCTTCTGTTCTTGACTGGAAGAGAAATTGCTAAATGATTGCCCAGCAATATTCCTAGCCATTACAGCTCTCATCTCTTAAATTCATTCCTCTCAGGCCTGTGTTTCAAATGTAATGCTGTGAATGCAATAAATCTTTGCCTATGTAGCGTTCCAACCTGTTCCCCTCCCTGCAACAGTCTACACATGCAGTGATAGCACACTAGGACAAGTGGTGCAGAAAAGTGCCATACTGGTGCATTAACTGTGCAGCACCTGTCCTGACTACCCAGGTGCTTTAAGCACCTGAAGCCTGGTGCAAAGAATGTAAGCAGCTAAGTCTGTTGTGCGTGTTCAGCATTACTTTTAATATCAGGAGAATATTCACCATAAGGAGAATATTAGGTTGAAGCCCTTCATTATCAACTCACATTAAGATTAGAAAAGACAAAGCAAGAAGATCAGATATTCAAACTGCTTAACAAAATCTTAACCTAGCCTGAGCCTCAAACCTGCATGTTGGTGTTTGTAGCAGTCAGACACTGTTAATTATTTGGAAGGAAACATTTATACAAGAGAGTAAGCAGGCCATTCATCAACATTGTGATTACATAAATACAGCAAAGTGTGGGATCATCTTGATATATTGAAATGGAAAGCTACTTGCTCTCCTGAAATCAAGAATTTTTTAAAAACAATTTTCAAAGGTAAAAAGGAAGATTTTCCATTTAGTATATATGTAATACACACATACTGCTCATGGCAGTGACTTATCCATGAATGGCTACTGATTGCCAAAAAGTTATACATACAAATACATGTGTCAAGATGACTTTAAAATTTGTGTTGTACATACAGATGCATCACACTCTTAGATATTTGTAAAGATCCTGCAAGTTCACTGTAAAATAAGATGTGCTACTTACAAAAGCAATTGTGTTTTCCAGTAGTTCTCAAACTTCCCAGGAGATTTACTCCCAGGGTAAGTCTTTGAGGGGGTGGGGGCAGGGGCAGCAAAGTGATCCCCAGGATCACACCCCTGCGGAGGGAGGGGGGCTATATTTTCACAAACCATACAAGCTCCCAGGGTCCAGGGGGTACGGGGAGCCCAGCGCAGCGCTTGCAGGGCTCTCTGCGGCTTGTAAACAGTGAAAGTTCCAAGCGCGATTAAACCGGAAGTGGAATTTCCGGTTTTGTCGCACTTGGAACTTTCACTGTTTACAAGCCGCAGAGAGCCCTGCAAGCCTGGGGATCGCTTTGCTGCTTCCCCCACCCCGCCCCTTAAGGGAACGGGGCAGCTTTACACAAGCTGGTGGGTCACGACCCACCAGTTTGAGAAACACTGCAGTGGTCTATTTATATAATTTCTGTGCATGGGAATAGAAAGACAACAACCCTGCATATGATTGGTGTACATGCAGGACCACATGACAGATGTTTGGTGCGTAGAAAAGTTCACTCTAGATTCATGAACTTGCCATGCTGCAGCAGAGGACTTTTGAGTGCACACAGGCAGGTATTCAAATCCTCTCTCCTGTCTGCACTGTGCATAGCATCTCAGAGAACACAGCCTGACCTGAGGTCCCAGGTCTGAGTTACTATTTTAATTCCATTCTCCCTTTTTCAGATCTGCTCTTACACATCCAAAGACAGAAGCAGAGTCTTGCTTCCATATATAGCCTGTGTTCTTTCCCATAACTGGACCGGTAGATGCACGGCAGGATTAAGGCAGAGTAATTGTAGTGCAATACTAAACATGATGTTTAGTTTTAAAATAAAAATGCAACATAACAGGTCATAATTAGCTCAAACCGTACTTTGAGCCAAATGGATATACACTGATCTGACTGAAAAACATTCCATCATTTTATTATACATATTAAAACTATAACATTAGCAACCCTTTAACAAAGAACTGCTTGGACTAGGCACTAAGGATGATATAGCAATTTGTTTTTGTAGTATACACGTTTCCACATACCCTTTCATAACTCAGCAGTTTCATTTAGGGTGCAATCCTAACTTGCACTGTATCCAGCGCAGGATTGTGGCCAGCAGCAGCTTAGCCAGAGGCAAGGGGAAACTTTCCCCCTTAGCCCTGGGTAAGGGCTGCTGGCCCCAATGGGGCTCCTAGGACATGCGCCACCTCTTGAGGTGGCACAAGTCCAAAGAAAGTGAAGTGGCTTGAAGCCACTCCTTTCTCCCTGGGGACAGGAGTTGGGATCCAGCATAACTACTGGATCCCAGCCCCGCCTCCCTCTCCTCACCCACCCACCCACCCACCCTGGGGCCGCCCAGGAACACCTCCCTCCCTTCTCCTACCCGCCCCCCCACACCTACCTTTTCTGCTTGTGCTGGCGCAGGTAGGCTGACACAAGCCGCTGAGAAGAAACCGGTGTGGAGGCGTCTGTCGGCCTCCACAGGCTGGCGCTTCTCAGAGCGCCGGCCTGGCTTCCCCTGGAGGAGGCGCAAACATGCTTTATGGCACATTTGTGACCTTTCCAGGCCAGCCCAAGAGACTTGGGCTGGCTGAACTCAAGGTTAGGATTGCGCCCTTAGTTATTTAAGCCATTTCTTCCCATTGTTGCATATACGCAACAGGGATCAAATGTATACACCTGTGGGCTGGGCAGAAATGGGTTAAAGTAATAGCTGATCATGAAGTTACCATAATGTAGTCCATATTCAAAAATATGAATTCAAAGTTTTCACTCTGCCCATGAAAGTAGTCCTTTCATCAAGTGGGCAGTTTGGAAAATATTTTGTCCACCAGGCCCTCTTCTCACATTTGCAAGGTGATCATGCCATGAGCTTGAATGCTCCCCTCACTTCCTGGCACACATGGACTTTTTTCCTTGATTATGTAGGGGCAGTTTGAACTGCTCATATTACTTTAAATGTAGTATTAGCTACATATTTAGGAGGGAAGTTTACAGCTCCTCTACACAATTAAGTGAAAAAGCCTCAACGTATCAGGAAGCGCAGGAAGCATGCACACTCATGGAGTACACACAAAAATACAAAGAGCAACCAGTTCAATAATCAGCATTAAAACTGGCCCAGTAAAAATTTTGGATTCAATACATGATGCAATGCAAGAATAGGCCCACTGCCAAAATAAGCAATTGAAGATCTGGTGTGATTACAACAATGGTTAAAAAAGGTCTCAGCATTTCATTATGAAATTATGTTTAATAATTTACAATTGGCTCTTGGCGTCTTAAAGACTAAGGCTGCACCCCCCTGCAGAATTAGATTTAGGCATGCCTAACTGCATTGGATTGGGTAGTAAAAGCATCTAAAAGGCTACACATACACATACCACAAAATACTAAAAGTGAGTTTTAAAAACTTTCAAAAGCAACTAAAAATTCTACATGAATGATATTCCACTGGATGGATTATAATGTTACAGAAGCCATGCTGAAAAGGTCGGTGAATGAATGAAGACTGTTCTTGAGTTTCAGAAATGCAGTCAAAAATTTTTTAGACACTCTCCTTACACATCCGTTAGCAGTTATACTCTGATACTACAAAGTCTCACATGATATGTGGAAATGTGTTTTGAAATCATATCTAAAGACAGTTGAAAGGCATTCTTAACTGTTAGCGGTTTTGTTTTACTCTTTGCCATTACTTCAATAGTTCTCATTGTGACTTTGTTTTAAAGTACAATTGCATGGTACATTGAATTCAAGAAGAGAAAGCTAACCTAGTTCTTATAAAAATAAATTCAAATCTGGTAGAAAAATATCAACCATTAAATAACAGAATCTGTCCCTTTCCCGGATTTCTCAACTGAGTCAGACAGCGATGTGCTTTCGATTGCCAGCATTTTCTCTGTAGTTTTCTCATCTATAGGAGTAGCTTCTTTTGGTTTCTTCTTTTCATGCACCCATGGGATGAAACACAACACAGCACCTCCAATAAGAGGAGGAACTCCTGCGAGGTAGAATGCTACATCATAAGTGCCTAGATGATCACGCAGAATTCCTGAGGGAGGCAGAAAATGGGACAACTTTAAGGTGCTTAACGACAGAATTTAATCCGTAATTAAAACAATAATCACGTACTCCAAATTACCATACAACCTTATTTAATATAGCAAACCCAATCTGTTATAACCATGAGGAATTATTGTTAACAAAAATGCCTGATCTTGATTTTAAGATTCTAGGTGTTGGTATGGAGGAAGACTTCCCATGTTCTGTTGGAAGTGGGATGGCAATAGTTCAGATTTTATGCCTTGGGACAAGAGATTTGCCTGCATCTCCCAGCAAGATCACAGTGTTTGCATTAGTTCTGCCATTTTTAATTTATTTCCCTCCAAGTCTGAAGACTTCAAAGGAGGGTGGATTGAAGACTGTGCCAAGTTCAAGGTTCAGCTCTTGAACTTCAGAATGTCCTTTCTTTCCTCACATATCCTAAGAGCTACACACTCAGCACAGCAGATTCAGTGGGTGCTAGCACTGGCTATTGCTGAAAGCATGATGGTTCAACATCATTCCCACTCTCATGTGACTTTCTGGCATGATTCAAGGTGCTTTTGTTGATCTACAAAACCATAAATTACTTGTACCCACACTTGGGAGACTATGGACTCAATCCTAACCAACTTTCTGTTGGAGTTGGTGCAACCCCGTCTGCTGTCCCGGGGGGGGGGGAGGATGCTGTCCAGAAGGGGTCAAGCTATGACCCAGTGACTCTGACCTTTCTACCTGTTCTCTCTGTGATCCTTGTGGGGTGTGGCCCTAATCCTTTATCCTTCCCTTCTCCTCTGAGCACTTCCTCTTGTCCTCTGACTACCGACCTGTTAAGATGGCACACACCAGGGCTCTGATACCCAGGCCATCGTGAGCACAAGGCATGCAGGGCGAGGCAGCTCTAGGGCCTTGCTATCTCAAAGTAATAGCTGAACCTCTGATCCTAATCAGATGCTGTAAATATACACTCAATGGAACTGTAAGTAAATAACTTCTTTTTTGCAACTTTAACAAGCCATTGCCTCTGTCTTTTTTTATTGATTAGCAGTCAGCCGGGTGAGGGAGGTTCCCTGGGGTAATACCCAAAGGGGGGGGGTCTGCTGCTTAAGCTACTCTGCTTCCCCCCAAAGAGGAAACTATTTTTAATTTCCTCCAACACCTTCCAGCACTGTCATAGCTGGGGGGGGGGGAGTCACAGAGGCCTCCTCAAGGTAAGGGAATGTTTGATCCAGGAGGAATGTTTGGTCTAGGAGTAGGAGGTCTGGTCTAGAGGATAGAGCCTCTGTTAGCCTGAAGATAACATCAGAAGGTCGCCAGTTCGAGGCCACTAGCAGTTCTGGCGAGACCTTGAAGCGACTGACAAGCCGAGCTGAGTTATTCCATCTGCTCTTTGGTGTGAGCGAAGAAGCGTCTTGCCTGCCCTCCATGTGAGAGATGAAGGAGCTGCTTGTCAGCCTGCGTGGGAGGCAGCTGGAGGCCAGAAGTGAGACCAGACCAGGAAGATGCATCTGAAATGTTGTGTGGTTCTCAAAAGAGACCTTCTATGATTGTAAAAATCCCCTCGAGGGATTTAGAAACGCCTGCCTATGTAAACCGCCTTGAATAGAGGAGTAATCCGATGACCAGAAAGGTGGTATATAAATACCTCGTTATTGTTATTATTATTCCCTTACCTTGGAGTTGCATTGCCTTTACCTCGGCGCTGGAAAATTGGTTAGGATTGCACCCTACCTATTCTATGTCTATTTAATCCATATCTGACTGAAGACCCACTGGAACAGGTAAGGCAGGGGAGAATGGAACAGGGAGGAGATAGAACAGGGCAGGGCAGGGACGAGGATGGATCATGCCAAGGAGGGTTTTTTTTTTGCATGTCCAACAATACGTATCCATCTGTTGGAACACAGGAACCCAATAAATTAGCCTCAAGAAAGTTTATCAATAACCTAAGTACAGGCATGAGCTTGTTTGACTGTATAGCAATGACTACCTTATTTGCCTTCTACAGTTAATGAAAAAAATATTTTACCCATACCTGCAATAGGTGGACCAACTATCATTGGTACAGACATGAAGCCCAAGAGGAATCCAATCGCCTGAGAAACACGTTGCGCACCAACAAGCTCAAAAGCTATAGGTGCCATAATGCTAATGAAGCAGCCATCAAAGAGACCCATGAAGAGGCAGACAGCAATGAGACCTCCAAAGGAATTGCACAGTGGAATCATCATAGACATCAAGCCAATGAAGAAAAATGAAATTACCTACACATTGGGAAAGGAAAGTTTATGTATCAAGCCATGTTCTCAAAATTACGGCATACAGTAGTAGGATTCAGGATAGTCAATGCTCTATGGCCTTACCAGATTCTTTACTCTTTTTTTTTTGCACAATTGTTACCATTATTGCATGGTATCAGAATGAAATAATATCTTGCATGGTATCTTTAAAAGGTAGCACTTCCATTGCAAGAAAGCATAATTTCCCCATTACTAAGAATAATATTTGAGTGTTAGGAAACACAGTTCATGGGCACTTACTGAATACTATCTGTGACATATTTTGTTATACAATTATTAAGGATATTTATATAACATTTTTCAACAAAAAGTAGTTATTAATTAACAGTATTATATACCGCTTTTCAACTAAAAGTTCACAAAGCGGTTTACAGAGAAAAATCAAATAACTAAATGGCTCCCTGTCCCAAAAGGGCTCACAATCTAAAAAGATGCAAAAAGAACACCAGCAGACAGCCGCTAGAACAGACAGTGCTGGAGTGAGGTGGGCCATTTACTCTCCCCCTGCTAAAAAAAGGAGCACCCACTTGAAAAAGTGCCTCTTACCCAATTAGCAGGGGTAGTTCACAAAGTACTTTCCATACATTGCTAAACTAGTATTTATATTTAAAGTGGCTTACAGTATTAAAACAAAATGTTACAGAACATAAAGGCAGAATTGTCTTGGGCCATTAATGGTCTTCTTAGGAGATCTCTGGTATGAGCTTCCTCTCTCTTGCCTTCCCCAGGGCATGCATGTCTTTCAATGAGGCTGCTGGGAAGGTGGAGGAGTATGTGTGCTTACAATTCTTTCAGGCCTTTGATGGATTATCAGGAGCTCCCTGGCCTCCCTGTATTCCTATATTTATATTATGATACAATGCAGAGCGATAACTCATCCTGCTCTCCCTTCCAAGAACTATGCCACATAAGGATTAAGTTGTGTTTTGTTGTTCTGAAGAGGCAAAACCTTCTTTCATCATACCCCCTCAATATTCACATAGCTAGAAAACACAAGCTAGAAAAAAAGTGTCTCTTCTGGAGAGTTAGGAGGGAATCAACAGATTAAATTTTAGAAATCACATATAATCTGTAAGTCTGTACCCAAGTGACTCAATAAGCCTGCCTACTTAATCCATTTCTGCTCAGCCCACAGGTGTAACACATTTGATCCCTGTTGAGTATATGCAATGTTGGGCAGAAATGGCTTAAGGGGGAAAGTGCATTTTGCTACTATTGCTATATTCCTAAAGCAGATTGTGCCACTGCACCAATTTTTCAGGCAAGCTTAAATAAATGAACAAATTGTATTTTGATGAGCATCTTCAGTTGAAGCAGTGTTCCTTGGATTCTAAGCTCCATCTTCTGCCAAGGGCCACTTTTTTAAAAAACACAAATAGCACACCACCACCAGGGCCAGATTAAGGTAGTGTGGATCCTATAGCATATGTTACAAAGAGTCCTAAATTAATTTATGACAGCCAGCGCTGGTGGAGCAAGCACTCCACCTGCCCTGAAGCACAGAAGGATTGTGCCCACAGTAAAGTTAAATTTGAATGAAAGTATTTATTTCATTAAATTATTTAATTATTTATTAATATTGTGTTATTAACTACATCTGTAATGAGTACACACCATGCAGCATGCAGTTTCCACCACAACAGTGTTGCCAGATTGGCATCTCACCAGAGACATTTTGCAAGCATTTAATGTGGGGCCCATAGCATATGTCACTTCTGCACCTAGGTTAATCCAGCCCTGACCCCCATCCCCACACAGAACTATAAGCACAATAACGCTGTACCCACAGCTTCACTCACTCCGTTAATGCTTAGGGGCTAGATATAGTGAATGTTGACTGTAACAGAATATAGCGGACCCCACCACCACACGGGACAAACGCTAAAGAAGTTGACTGTAACAGAATACTCAAGGAACACAGGAAGATTCTCTGCTGAGCCCAGTTCCAGGCATTATCCTGCAGTGCCTCTTACACACTTGGTATCTGTCATACAAACATAAGTTTCATGGACATTTCTTTAAATCACAAAAGCCCTTGTTGGTTTCTTAACAGTAATCAAGCTATCTTGTCACAAATGTGTGCTTAAGAGACAATATTCAAGCTTCTAGACTGTGCTAGGATTAGGATATTGGGTTTCAATATTTCTATTCCACATAGGGGCAATCACTGTTGATCTAATCTCCCTCTGCTCAAACTTGCCCTTTCCTAACATTGAAACTTCAAAGAGGAATCCAGTCAACTTCCCTTCCTGCTATCTGCACATTCCTATGAATCAACCAAGTGTGCCCCTTCCTAACCACACAGGTGAGGAAATATTTACTCAGACAGTTAGATAGACAGGACAAAAGGATTTACTTGGATGCCACCTCTTACAAGTGGTCTTGCTGAGTTGCGAACATTAACATAAGCTTTTTTTGCATTTTGATTAAAGTTCTCTGTGGGAGCCAAACTTCAAGAGAACCTTTGTTTATTCTGTTCCTCTTCCTCTTATCTGACAGGTTTCCTGTTGGATAAGATTTTCCACAAAGGCAGACCTCATCATGTCCATAATTGTATCAAATCACATTTTGACCCAGACTGCATAGGACTAATTTGTATTTTTGTCACTTGTGCAAAGTGCTGTCCAAGCAGTTTAGGCCAATCAAGTTAGGCAAGGTTTTTCAGGAACAAACCTCAGTTTTAGAAGTTAAATACTGGAGGGAACCTAATAGGTACTAAAGGAAAGCATCCTATGGATTTTTATTCTGCTGCTCCAACATCCATGCTTTGCAGGAGAGGTAATAAAGGAAATACTCTTTTTTTGCCCTCGTGCATTAACAGTTGTCTTTGTGCCTGACTGGCCCTGGAAGCAGCAGCTCACAAGTAACCTTACATCTACATCAAGGGAATGGTGGGCACCACATATGCCTTCTCCACCAGCATGCATATGTGATCCTTGGGCTAGTGAGGGTTTGAACAGGCCTTAAGAGAAGTTACTTTCCAGGCATAGTAAAATGCTTCCTGTGAAAAAAGTGATACTGTAACTCCTACCATGATTAGAGCAGGTCAAAAGGATCTGAGGCATAAGGTCATGTTGTAAAGATACAACCATGGCACAGTCACTGCCAGGTCTAGTCATGTGAGCATTGTTTGCTGCCATAGGATACTATCGCAGACTGCTCAACTCCTGCAGTGGCTTGTAAAATGACGGCTATAAAGCACATGACTCCTTGGCACTGTCACGCTTGCCTTGTAATTGCCATTTTTCCTTTGTTGCCTTGTTGTCACATAGTTTACCAAAAAAATTCTGTAATCATTGTGTGCAGGTACCCATACAGGTAAACACAGTATAATCATAATATATATCAGATTTCTGTCTACAGGAATGACCCTGTACTGGCAGTGACAGGTATATACCACCACACTGTATCACAACATGTGGAACAGAGATGTAGTGAGAGAGCCTTAGGCCTCTAGTCGTATATTATCTTATTATTAGTAGTTATTTGTACTGTACCTGCAGATAAACCTTTTTTGCTCCAGGAATATAGTCTGCAATTCTACCAAAAAGCAATCGCCCAACTCCTGAAGTAATGCCAAGGCAAAGCAGAAGTGTCTCATCATGAACATCTTCGCCAATCCTTTCTTTCACATGTTTCAGCTGTTAAAACAGAAAAATTATTATTTTAACAATAAGAAATCCTACACTTCGTGTAGTCACACAAAGGGAGTTTTCTTCACATTGATGCCAACCAGATTCATTGCGTTGTTTCGCTAATAAATCATTAAATAAAGCCAAGGCAGGCATAGAAGAACTAAAAACCTAAGGATGTTCACTATAGTACTGAACTACAGTAAGAGATCTTAAATAAATTATTCCTGTTTTCAGTGCCTCTTTGCAAGGTTTTGAGCAATGGCTTAGAAACTGAGAAAGTCAATATCAGTTACAAAAGCAAGCCAATCCCACTGAATACAACCTGAATCATATTGTAGTAAAGACAAGTGAATTAACATAGAAAGCATTGAGTCCAACAGCCGACAACTGTCCCTGTGCGAGGTAGGGCTAGTCTGGGATAATGGTGAGTGGAGCAGAAACAGTTAAACAACTGACCCTACCTCCTGCTGGCAGGAGGGCATTCCCAGAAAGTCAGGAATGCCTCTCTTCTTCCAGGGAACTGGTGAGAACATAACTCTCTTCTACTGGTGGAATGCTGTCCATCAATCCACAACAGTAATAAGCAGAAGTTAAACTTAACTACCTTTCTTGTAGTTGAATAGTAATTACAACCTCAAACCATATAGTTTATACTAACATTAATTACTTTCAGCCATTAGGGTTTTTTTTCCCTATTATTTAAAAATAATTCATTATCATACAGAAAGTGTCATATAAATACCAACAGAAACATTAAATCAGTCATGTGCAGTGCAAGCCCAGAGTAAACACCCCCCCTCCCCGTGTTCAATTGGGCTTTCTCCATAAGTGAGCATAGCATTTTGTTGAAAATGACTACAGGCATGACTGCAACTACCATAAGAGAATGTGGAAATCTTCCCACTTCCATTCCTAATGGATAGGAAGCAATAGGATAGTTGGAATTAATAGGATAGATAATTGATAGGATAGTTAATTGATAGGAATGTGCTTGATATGTAGCAGTTTTAGATAGCTGGCAAGACCTGAATGGAGATTTCAGTTTACAGGTCTGCTCTGACCACCTACAGGACTTAACTACAGGCAAGCCATGCTTAATGACCTTCCACTTGAGGACAGGCTGCATATATGACAGTGGTCAAAGTACAACAAAAAGACACTTAATGAGGCAGTCAGGTCCCCCATAGCCTGCAGCAGAGTGTCTGTTTACACAACAAAGAGGCTCTTAATGCAAAGAAGAGAAAGTCTATCTCCAGTAGCCTGTGCAGCCAGCTAGTGTCTGGCAGGGAGCATCTGTTTATGCAACAAAGGCACTAGATTGGGGATGAATGTTTGCATAATGACCTAATCACATAACAGAGATCAGAGAACTATCCCCATCTTTAAGTGAGGCACACCTGTATACAGAAGTTATCAGAGTAGAGTTTATTTGAGTCAAGTAAATGTTGAATTAAACATGAATCATTATAGACATCAGGTAGGGTGTCATCGCCCCCCCCCAAAAGTAGTTGAACTACTATTAGTTAGTTATTATCTAAAACTACTGTTTGTACCTAATACTTGTAGCTAAATTACTTTTAAAGAAGTTAGTTCCTATCTGTAACCCACCCTCAACTGATTATTCTGACATTATTAGTTAAGTGGGTAGGAAGATGAAAATAGAGGAGGAAGAAGATTCCCCTTCTTCCCACTCTGCTGGTCAACAAGTACTAACAAATTTGACAGCACTAATCACCTATTTGGTGGTGCACTGTGCAGGAGCAAACAGCAGGGATTAGGAGTAGGTTTCTCCCTTCAGCATCTTTCTAGCCAAGTGGTAGGAAAGATGCTAACTCCTTTTGCTGGATCAGAACAAAAAGGGTCTTAAGTGCTTTCCAAATACAGTGAAACTACAAGCAATTCCTTTGTTTAGGAACAAATAACTGTATCTATGAAAAATATTTTTAAAAAACAAAAAATCAAAAATAAATAAGCATAAGTCAGAAACTAATCTTTAAAGGCTACATAAGAGAATTGTCTTAAATAAAATTAAGACACTGAAGTTTAAGGGGAGCATGATTAACTATGGAAAAGGATAATACAGCACACACATCTTGTTCCAATCCCCCAGTTGAATAATATATTTGAAACCCACCAAACACCACAATCAGAATTTCAATTAACAGCCTCCCCAAAACTAGCTTGAATGAAATTACCAATTGATTAGTCAGGAAGAGCCACAGTTATATCTATTAGTTGAGGAGGCAAAAAGATATTACTTTCCTCAGAGAGCTGTGAAAAGACAGGTTATGACAGTTCACACCTTTTGATTGAATGAGCTCTGGAAAGAACAATTGCATTTAATGTGCAAATAAGGTGTATGGGTCTGCAAAGTAGAAAAGTATGATGAAAACTAGTGTTTTATTACATTAAAAGCATGGGTTTAGATGAGGATTATATATTTTTTTAGAAACTAAATCCATTGAGTAAAATGCATGCTAATCTTTCTAATGACAAAGGAGGTCACCTTCATTAGGCACCACATATGAAAGAGATTACATTCTCTGGAACCATAAGTAAAGCACCTGGTACAAAAAGCCTACAGCACTATCCTATGCATGTCTACTCAGAAGTAAGCCCCACTGAGATAAATGGAACCTACTGTCATGTAAATGCATATAGGATTGCAGTCCTAGGTGTGTTTTAGGAGTAGTCAATAACTTGAGTATATTCTGAAAGCCAAGAGGCAAGGAGATCCCAAACACACTTGGGATGTTCTCGCCCTCTGACATATTGATAATCTTAACACCCATAGATGAAGTAAATTTCTTCATCACTGGAATAAAATTTCTTCCAAGAAAATATTCTTTTCCTGACCATTAAATAGGTCTGACCCTTAAATAGGTCAGAGTCTGAGCATGTATTACTTATGCTACAATCCTTTGTCCATGATAAGCTGTCAATTCCCAAGACAGAACAATAGTTGGTATGGGTAGGATCTAGCTACCTGATCCCAAGATGTGCTTTGAGTATGAAAAGGAAGCAAATGGCTCATGAAGAAAAGAAAAAAAAACTAAATTTGCCTGAGACCACTAAGGCACTGGAAGGAAGTCAGAATTCTTATTCTGACCCATTCTACACACATACACACAAAAGCCAACTGGCATGTGATGGGGAAAAGCTTGGCAAGACCCTATTAAATGCCAGTCTTATGCTTTGAGAACTGTAGTTTTGTATATACAACAATTTGCTGACTGTTTCAAAAACTAGCAGCATATCACTAATATTGTTAACTCAATCAGGAGAGGACATACTTGTAGACACAAAAGTACTAGAGGTGCTATAGCTACTCAGGCTATTATGTGTGGGACAATGCTTGAAAAAAGAGACAGCACCATTCACACAATTTAATGCAACTGGTTTTGTGCCATCTTTGTTATTCACTCTTTTAAGGGAGAGAGTGTGTGTTTGCAACTGACATATCACTTCTAACCATCACAGATGGTAAAACTGCAACATAGAATTGCTTTTACTCTTCTGAAAGCATGTACCCAATCAATGAGGGGATAAAAATCCAACATTGGTGCTGTTCCTTTTTCAGCAATGGTAGTTAATTCTGCAGATCCTAACCCTACCTACTGCATATAATTTCTAGGCATTTGAAGAGTACAACCCAATTACATGGTAATTCACAAATCAAACTACTAGGATTATAAAAATTGTGTTTAATAAAGCTGTTGGAGCATAAGTAGGCTCTGAAATAATACTGAAATAAGTTTTCTTTTACACTTAAATAATTTGTTCTCTTTCTTTTAAACAACCCTACAGGAGACTCCTGTAACACAACAATTTAAATTTTTCCTACAGTGTTGATTTTAACAGCACAATTCTATGCAAGTCTATTCAAAAGTATGCCTCACCAAGTTAAATGTTCTCTTACACAAAATATTAAAAGAGTTTTGCTGTTGCATTTATTAGTGTGTATATTATTTTGGCTCTATAAATAATTTATTAAATGTCTATAAATAAAGACATATTTAAAGAGAGAACAGGAATCTTAAGCAAAGAAAATGTTTGCATGATCTGCCGATGCCTTTTCCTCCTAATCATAGCCTCTCGCTCTTGAGAGTCTCATCACTGGTTCCCAAAATTCCTTGTTTCAGAAGTTGTTTAGCAAGTGATGTAGAGTATGCCTCCAAGTTTGGGTAGAGGGGCTCAGAAGCCTTCACACAGTTGGCATTCTCACTGTTCTGCTGTTTAAAGAGCATGCTTTGTGTGCATACACATTAAAATTTACAACACATTGCAGAATACTAGCTTCTATTCCTTTAAATGGAAAATAAATTATAAAATGTAAAAAGTTATATAATGGATGATGGGTTGAGCATGGTCAGTATTAAATCTCTACTCAGCTCTGAGATGTGGATGCACAGTAGCCTACTTGGTGTGGCACCAGGTTGCCGGGACTCAGGAGCAAACTTTATACTGAGCCCCCCAGAGCGCCTCCATCTAACATCCAACAATGCAAGGGGGGGGAGCTTGGCATACTGATGAGTGTGGGCCTTTGGCCAGTGACTGACTTTTGTTGATGCCACCCATGAGCCTATTCTAAACCCACAGGATGTAAGAAGTCAAATGATTAATCATGGAGAATACCTTTGATACAAAGTACATAAATCAACATTAGGCGCATCTGATTGTTTTATGTATCCAATACCCAATTTCATTTAACCTGTACATCTCGCCTCTCTTCTCTAATGTTATACAAATTTTGAGAAATGAATATTTCCTCCTAAGAAAATAAAAGCTGCTATGTAGTAACATAATAATGAAAATTTTTCATTGGTTCTGCCTGATGTCAACATGTAAGATGGAAACAATAGTTTCCCAACATTTTTCACAGAACGGACAGAATGTAGCACTTTCAGATGGACGTTAAGGAGCTAGACTTAGCAAAGCAAAAGCACTGCCAGGTTAATACTGACAAGTGCAAGGAAGGGATAAGAAATGCATAGTGGTTACAGAACTTATAAAGGGGGGAAATTCACTAACCTGGGCAGTCAAATTGCAGCAGAAGTTGAGATCTGAAGGAAGATAAATGTATAGATTAGAAAAGCAAGCAAAGCACATGGGAGCTATCGAAGATCTGGTGCCTCAGAAAACATCCATCTGAAAAATCAAGGTGGCACTGCAATATACAGGTACCATATGAACTTGATCTTAGTAAAGTGTGGAAGGTGGCATGGATAAACAAAGAAGAAAAAGAATGAAAGAAATGGCAGAGAAGGAAGGCAAGAGGATTGCAGTGAGAAAAGTATGTCTGCCATTCATGCTTTTGAATATGTAACATTCTTCGAAATAGTAACATGTGCAGTGATTTACAATTAATGAGTAGAACTAATCTTTATATAGAACTAATATATATATATATATATATATATATATATATATATATATATATGACACAGAAAATAAGTTTTTAAAAGCATGTAGTTGCGGTCAATAAGATTATGGAAAAGAAAGGCAGAAAACAAATTGCTTTAAAAACTACTATGCGTTTAAAACTAGAATGAGCTTAAAAATAGATGAGTGACATCTTCATGTCACTGTGAACTAATTTTGTCTAGGATTACAACACAAAACTTAGTTAAATGTGACCATCACACTGAAATGAATGGAATTTGAACAAGTTGTGACTGAACTGTGTCCTAGTCAATGGTTTTAAAGAGCAAGGTAAGACACACTATCCTTTGCATTTTGGGGGGAATAGATTGTTCTAGTACATATTTTCCACCAGAAATTGATTTACTAAAGTAACCAAAGTTATACAATAAAGGAATAATTGAAACATTTAAATGAGAAGAACTATTTTGGCTTGGATCCCAAGACTGCACATGCAAGTGGAAGGCACTGCTTGGCTTCCTTAATGAAGAATCCCAATTTATCTATGCTCCACATTGAAGTGTGACAGACATTACCTCTTACTTTTGGCCTCCTTCTGTAACAGCTTTTTCTCTTTGTACTTCAGGTATATTTACCTACCTGCACAAGTCAGGTGACTACCTCCTGACAAAATAAGCTCTGGCCCATGGATGTTTATGCTTCAGTAAGAGTCTGAACTGCTTCAAAACTGTTTCTATCGCAACAAACTACCCTGGCTACTCTTCAGAATGTATCAGAGATATATAGTTATTTATCATCTAGTTAGATGCCTTTAGAATTCCTGTTTAGTACTTTTCTGCTAATAAGACACTGAAAGCAGTCCACATTGAGTGTGTGCACTAAATTAAAGGAAAAAAGTTGTTTAACAATAACCTCATTAATGTGAGAGAGGGCAGCCAGCTGAGAATCCATCAATCATTATCTCCTTAAGCGGTCTTACAGCAGCTTCACTCCAAGGCAAGCACATGAGCACATGAAAGAATCACTTTGTGTTCTTTCCCAGCAATGTGGTCTGGGTGAAAGGATGGGTCGCTGACTCGCAGTGAAACCTTTCAAACTGCCTGGAAAGAGACTGATTGATGGATTTTCTGCCTAATGACTCTGTGTTACATCACAAAAGTCATCAAGACCATTTTTAAATTGCCTAGCAGGCACATTGTTTTTAAAATGGATTTACTTTAATGCAATTTTTGTCATCCAAGTGATTTCTGGGAACAGAACCCTCACAAATAAGAGATGGGCAGCCCAATCCTGAGCTGCCCAGGGCGTGTGGCTGTAGTGGCGCCATAATAGCTCCAGCTGCATCCTGCATGCATCAGCCCGCTGCGGGCGGTGCCTCTGGAGAAGGGGACTTACCAGGCTGTGGCTTGGCAGTCCATGAGACCCCCAAGCAGAGGAGGATGGGCACCCACCTGGCACTAGCCCAGCGCCGGCCAGCGCTGGACTAAGCACAGGCGCTGGACTGGTGGTAAGCCTCGCAGAGGTGCCTTATAGCACATTTGTGACAGTGCACTCTGGCAAAAAGCCAGAGCGCTGAGCTCAGGATTGGGCTCTCAATCTGCAGTCTCAAATATTTCCTACTCAATCTTTTGCCGTGTGAAGCACAAAGAACAAATCAGGAACAAATTATTGGGACAGGAAAAAGTTAAGTGAAAAAAAATGAGCACTGTTGTAGGCTCAAAAGCCATCCCAACAAATTACAGATTTGTAAATATTACAACTACAGCATGGTAAATGCAGCTTCAGCACCTAAAATCTTCTTAGACCACACTTTCTGCTGGTAAGAAATCATAATAAGCTAATCACAAATATTTACAAAGAAAGGTTTATACAGGTATTACTGTCCAGTACCTAAAGGAAAGGAAATGTGTAGGTAAGGATTCTCTAATATTCACATTGTGTAGCATACAAAAGCAGTACCTCATAATGGGAAGAATCAAAAACCAGAAACTAACTTGAGAACCCTTCTGAACATCATCACTACAAAGGCCACAATAGCAGAGTTGTTTCTCAAGTGCCTAATTCTTTATAAATTTCTTCACATGAAACTTATGATTTGAAAATTCATTAAAGGTTGAGAATATTCTAAAAACATCTTTTAAAAAAACACGCCAAAGATCACAAGTCAAGTTGAGATAAAGTACAGCTACATATCAAAAGTTATGTTGAAGAAACTGGACATACTTTAATGGCTTGGGAGAAAGATTAAAGGAGAAAGGATGATAATCTTCAAACATTTTAAGATATAACTGCTTGGGCTTTTCTCCAACACAAATAAACAATTGTTTATCTACTTTTTATAATGTTGTAAAGCTACAACAGCAGAAATTTAGTCTGGATGTTAGGGGGGAAAAATCCTCATTAGGACAGCTCTTTGGACTTCTCCCAGCACCACCATCAGTGGCTCAGTTGCAAAGTGATGCATGGGCAGGAGCAGCACTGGAAAGAACAATGCTGGGAGGGTCCCATTATCATGTGAGCCACACTTGCAGTGGAACCATTTCTGCTGAAGCACTTCCAGCCCTGCCATGCTGTTTGGTCCACTGTATGAAATGTGTCTGACATCCCTGGGCTCTTCACAGTTGATGCCAGGCATGTGCACTGCGCAGATTTCCTAGATTCATTCTGTTCTTCAAGGAGCTGTGGCAGCACAATCACAGTCAGGTGCCAGCACACAATACCCATAACCTGGCACCATTTTGGTGGTGCTCCTCACTGCAGTCACTAAGTTTCTGAAGGTAGGACCCGCAGTAGCACATTTTGAACCTCTATTCCTCAGATTCACTGCTTAAGGTGAGACCTTCCACCCACCTCATGAGCAGGCCCCTATCATTTCAATTTCCAAGTACTAAATCAGCTTTTGGGGGAAAAAATTCATGGTTATGTATATTTACTCATTACAGAGTAAAGTACAGAAAAAGGCTTGACTAGTCCCAGAACAGATATACAAATCCAAGCAAAAACAGGAACATTCAAGAAATATTCTTTAGATGTAGGGGTGAGAAAGGTCACTGAAATCAAAATGTCCCCATTATTTTTATCTAGTATTGGACAGGAAGGTGCTCAATACCTTCTGTACTGTTCACACAACTGTAATTTACAATTATTCAAAACCAAGTTTTCTTCAATTTCTTTATCATGGAAGATTTGTAAGATAATTCTCTGAAGAAACCATTTTAATAAGGTCAGAGACTGTAATCAAGTTCACAAGAAGTAAATAATTGTATGAAGTGCCAAGACAAATCTAAAAAAAGAAATCTACAAAGCAAATGAAGATGTTACAAGTTTATTAGATGCAACATAGGCACAAATTTAGAATATCAGTGACTTATTCGATGGCATCAAAATCCAAAGCAGGAATTCTAACCTTGTTTTGCTAAGCACAAATTATTTCCTACTTATTAGATGGCATAAAAATAACAGATGACACTGTCCCCTGCCTACTGAAGAATGGCTTGAGCTTCGTCCTCTCTGCTTGTGTTTTATATGCAGTGACATGCTACCAGTTCTGCTTTGCCACAAAAAGCCACATAGAGCAGGGATTTTCAACCACAGTGCACCAGTACATTAGTGTGCTGTAAATGGTTCACAGGTATGCTGCAGAAGTTTGGGGGAGTGTCATTTATTAGTAGGGTGGTTGTGAACACCTCATTGGCAGTGCAGTGTGCCTTGTCAATTGTCAAAAAATGGTGTCTTGTCAGTGTGCCATGAGATGAGAGATTGAAAACAGTTGACATAGAAGCTACTTCCCTCTCAAACTATCCTCTCACACTGCCCCTTCCCACACTCTCCTCATCACCCCATATCTTATGTACTTCTAAGAGATTTAGTACCACAGTATTGGAAATCCTCATAAAGAGTAACAAGGTGCATTCTCCCAATACTCACCAGAAGCAAAGCATAAGATGGAAGACAAAAATACCTGAGGATTGTAAACTCTTGAATGTGGGACAGGTTCCAGAACTATACTAGTTGAGATTTAAGAACGTAAGAACAGCCCCACTGGATCAGGCCATAGGCCCATCTAGTCCAGCTTCCTGTATCTCACAGCGGCTCACCAAATGCTCAAGGGAGCACATCAGACAACAAGACCTGCATCCTGGTGCCCTCCCTTACATCTGGCATAGTCCATTTCTAAAATCAGGAGGTTGCACATACACATCATGCCTTGTAACCCATAATGGAATTTTCCTCCAGAAACTTGTCCAATCCCCTTTTAAAGGTATCTAGGCCAGATGCCGTCACCACATCCTGTGGCAAGGAGTTCCACAGACCAATCACACGCTGAGTAAAGAAATATTTTCTTTTGTCTGTCCTAACCCACCCAACACTCAATTTTAGTGGATGTCCCCTGGTTCTGGTGTTATGTGAGAGTGTAAAGAGCATCTCCCTATCCACTTTATCCTTCCCATGCATAATTTTGTATGTTGCAATCATGTCCCCAGTCAGGCACCTTTTTCTAGGCTGAAAGGCCCAAACACAGTAGCCTTTCCTCATAAGGAAGGTGCCCCAGCCCAGTACTCATCTTGGTCACTCTCTTTTGCACCTTTTCCATTTGCACTATGTTCTTTTTGAGGTGTAGCGACCAGAACTGGACACAATACTCCAGGTGCGGCCTTACCATAGATTTGTACAATGGCATTGTAAAATTAGCTGTTTAGTTCTCAATACCTTTTCTAATGATCCCAAGCATAGAATTGGCTTTCCTCATCGCCACCGCACACTGGGTCGACACTTTCATCTACTGTCCACCACCAACGCAAGATCTCTCTCCTGATCTGTCACAGACAGCTCAGAACCTATCAGCCTATATTTTGATTTTTTGCCCCAATGTGCATGACTTTACACTTACTGACATTGAAATGCATCTGCCGTTTTGCTGCCCATTCTACCAGTTTGGAGAGATCCTTCTGGAGCTCCTCACAATCACTTCTGGTCTTCACCACTCGGAAAAGTTTGGCGTCGTCTGCAAACTTAGCCACCTCACCGCTCAACCCTGTCTCCAGGTCATTTATGAAGAGGTTGAAGAGCACAGGTCCCAGGACAGATCCTTGGGGCACACCGCTTTTCACCTCTCTCCATTGTGAAAATTGCCCATTGACACCCACTCTGTTTCCTGGTCTTCAACCAGTTCTCAATCCATGAGAGGACCTGTCCTCTAATTCCCTGACTGTGTTTTCAGTAGCCTTTGGTGAGGGGCCATGTCGAACGCCTTCTGAAAGTTCAGATATATAATATCCACGGGTTCTCACGCATCCACATGCCTGCTGACCTTTTCAAAGAATTCTAAAAGGTTCGTGAGGCAAAACATGCCCTTACAGAAGCCATGCTGTTTCTCCCTCATCAAGGCTTGTTCATCTATGTGATTTGAGATTCTATCTTTGATGAGGCAATCCACCACCTTACCAGGTATAGATGTTAGGCTGACTGGCCTATAGTTTCCCGGATCCCCCCTTCTTCCCTTTTTTTAAAAAAATCGGTGTGACATTTGCTATCCTCCAATCCTCTGGCACTGTGGCCTTTTGAGGGACAAGTTGCATATTTTAGTTAAGAGATCAGCAACTTCATTCTTCAATTCCTTAATAACTCTTAGGTGGATACCATCAGGGCCTGGTGACTTACTGATCTTTAATTTATCAATTAGGTCTGAAACATCTTCTCTTTTAACCTCTGACTTAATTTCTTGGTCAGGAGGGGCCGTTCGGGTAGCGGTATCTGCCCAAGGTCTTCTGACATGAAGACAGATGCAAATAACTCATTTAATTTCTCTAAAAGGGATTCTGTGTTTATCTCCAGTTAGAAAAATATAGCAAAATTCCCTTATGAGTTCATTTGTAAATAGCAAAGAAGGAAGCAGCATTTGACGACTTTTAAGTAGCATCTTTAGCAGACTTGAATTTTGTTGAATTCACCTCATACCAGGTCAGCAAAACCCTTTACCCTGTTAGAAAAGATATTAACTCATTGCCTGCTGCCTCTCCAGAACTGTAGCCTTGCCCATTTAAAAGAGATTTTACTCACTTGAAAAGTAAAACATATATGAATTGATGAGGTGCATAATAGTTAATGTAGCTAACAAAGCTACAGGAGTTACACTGTGCTAGAGTTTAGTTTCTCATTCCGAATAATTTGTTAAAATGGGATACCCCATAATTTCCCCCCCACATGCTTTATCTTGTGCCCTGAGTACAGTAGTATAATGTTTGATGTTTTTTAATCACATTCATGTTTTTGCTGTGTGCATTTTATATTGTCCATTGTCTCTATCTCCTAGAAATTGTTTTATGCCAATAAAGGTCTCAGTCAATCAAATAGCATCTTTGTTGACGAAAAACAAATCTGATGATGGTTATAACCATTATTAATGTAATTGTTATTCTAGTTCAGGGGTGCCCAAACCCTGACCCGGGGGCCACTTGCGGCCCTCGAAGGCTCCCAATCCGGCCCATGGGGAGCCCCCAGTGTCCAGTGAGCCTCTGGCCCTCCAGAGACTTGCTGGAGCCCATGCTGGCCCGATGCAACTACTCTCAGCGTGAGGATGACTGTTCAACCTCTCACCTGAACTGTGGGACGAGGGCTCCCTCCACTACTTGCTGATTCACGTCTGTGATGCAGCAGTGGCAGTGAAGGAAAGGCTGGCCTTGCTTTGTGCAAGCCCTTTTATAGGCCTTGAGCTACTGCAAGACCTGTATTCATTTGTATAAGTTCCATCTCTAATATATTCATTTATGTAAATTTATTCAAATTTTAAATGTAAATTAATTATTTTTCCCCAGCCCCCGACACAGTGTCAGAGAGATGATGTGGCCCTCCTGCCAAAATGTTTGGACACCCCTGTTCTAGTTCAAGATCCTCTGCTAAATTTGACCATGTGAACATGTTGATAAAATTAAATTTTGATAACCACTGCTAGATTAACTTTTGAAAAAAAAATTGGAAAGACAAGGTCTACCAAAAGACAGAATGGTTAAATTCAAATTATGGAAATACCTAGCTTAATAAAGTTAACACCATATCAAAGACATAATTGTCAACCTAAGGAAGACACTGGAAATTTGGAAAGCAGTCGTCACTTATATTTTTGTAATCGTTAGTGCACATTTGATTCGACTGTATGTTTTGTTAAATATTTTACAGTGCAAGTCTACTTAATATTTTACAGTATGCCTACTTAGGTAAGTACCACTTATTTCAATAGAGCTTACTCCAAGGTAAGTATATCTAGGATTGCAGCCTTGCAGTGCAATCCTAAACATGTTTACTCAAAAGTAAATCTCACTGAATTCATTAGGGCTTACTCCCTATCAAGTTTTTGGTTTTTGGTATTTGGTTTTGGTTTTGATATTTTTTGGTTTCTGAAACATTAAATTTGGCTTATGATAAAACAGGAGGAAATAAAACATGCAGAAAGGAATGCTCAAATTAAGCAGCTTAGATTTTATATACTAAAGCCTATCAGTCTATCTGATTAGAGCAGTGGTTTCCAAACTGTGAGGAGTGACTCCCTGGGGATCTGCAGAAATCAACCAGGGGAGCTACGAAACCCTCACAAAAAACTGCCACCCTATACAATATACATGGGGCCCATGTATCTGCAGATTCTGTGTCTGTGGTTTCCATTAACCACAGATCAAATCCATGCCCTTATGTGCCCCTCTCATTCTCCCTCCATGGGTGGGGGCATCCCCCATATCCGCAGATTCAGTTATCCATGTGGAGTTCAGGAATTGAACCCCCATGGATATGGGGGCGAGCGTGTACAGGATTGCAGCTCTAATGGGGTGCAGTGGCCAATGGCCCAGTAGGTTAAGGGAGCCGCCAGTGGAAAAAGTTTGGGAACCACTGGATTAGAGTGTTTGCTTGGCTAAAATGCAAGATAATAAGCATGGCAGTATTCACTAGAATGCTGAAGAAGTAAAGAAATTCCACTAACAGCAGCACAACAGGCAATTTAAATAAATGACTAGAGGGAGTAAAACCAATTTTCCCATACTACTACACAGAAAGAAAGAGACTGATGATATCACATTGTTTCATTCATAAATTTGGGATCACCATATTAATTCTTCTCAACTGTAGCTTATGTTTACTTATCCTATATGACATGTTGGGCTTTACATGCTCTGGTCCTCAGTAAGAATAGAAGGAGGAAATCACTTTATTGTTTTCTCTTTTAAAAAAACAACCTTGTGTCATCATATATAGTCACATTATTATCAAAGGAGAGAAAAACATATACTTACTAAATGAACATATGGTATGAAGTATCCAAATAAGCCAACTGGGATCCCAAAAGCCCATATTCGATAACTTGGAACTTTGAAAATGGAAAAATTGAAAATTTTTTTTGCAGAATTTTCTTTGGTATTAAAAACAAGAGGCTTATAAGTAAAGCCAGCCAGGAAAAGAACAAATACAAAGATGCACAGAATCTGGAAAGTACCTTCTAGTTCCACTGAGTAAATCAGTACAGTTAAAAGAAAAGGTAGTGTTACAGTAAACAAGCTGCTTCCTGCAGTGACAATACCATTCACCAGTCCCAGGCGCTTCTTGAAATAATGTCCCAAGATGACTAGGGATGGCTGGTATGCGAAAGAGCAACCACAGCCAAATAAAATTCCGTAGGTGAAATACAGAGGTCCAAGTGTGCTACAATAAAAAGAAAAAAATATTAGATTACATTGCCCTGCCTACATTTATTTTAATTTTCTTGAATACAAAGATTAATTTCAACAGATAGGAGAGCATTAAATAATAAAGCATTCATTTGTAATATGTACAGTACTGCATTTTCTTAATGAAAGTTGTAAGGTGACGGGTAGTCTAATCCTGATCTGCCCAGTGTGTGGGGCTGTCATGGCACTAAAATGGCTGCCATGGCACCCTAAACTTGCAAGGCAGCCAGTGGCGGCTCCTCAGGGGAAGGGGACATTCATCTTCTTCCCTAAGTAAGGAAAGTAGCCCCACAATGGGGCTACTTGATCTGCAGTGGCACTTTAGCAGGTCACAGAGTCCCTTGTCCATGTGGCCCAACAGGGAGCTCTGGATCTGGTAGAACTGAGCTCCACCAGACCTGCCGCCCTCCCGTCCCACTCCCTCTCCCACCACACCTTTTCCCAGCCCTCCGCCTGCACCAGAATGCCTCCTCCCTACCTCCCCGTCTTACCTCTCCGCCACCTGCCACTTGACCTGACCTCTAGTCATCTGAGGAGGCGGCTTTACCAAAATGACTGCCTTCTGTCTGGGCTCTCTAGGTGGTGGCAAAGAACCACCTTTTCTAATTTAACCCAGTAAAAATAGTGAAGCAGAGACCGAGGAAGAAGCATGCCATAGCTGCACTGTTTGCTCACAAGGCAGTTTACATAGCAAAAGAAAAATGAAAAAGGAGTCTCAATTTAAATGAATAGAAAATGGAAAGAAAAATAAAAAGGATTTGCAATCTAAAAGTGCTGAATTTATTTTGTTTTTCCTTTGAACACCAGGTGTCTATGCCAAAAATAAAGGAGAAAGCCAGGTTTATTTGACACACATTCTCTGTTATTATTTAACAGAAGGCCTTCTCCTTTATCATATTGAATGATACCCCCAACAGACAGGCCAGTATTCCATGAGTAGAGGTGTTGGAAAATGGTGTTATTTTTAAGAAAATATAATGAATTAACATGCAAAATGTAGCATTTTGTGTCTTCTTATCAACAAAAACGAACACCTCTATGCTTGAGTTCTCAAAACGTAATCATTTTTTCCAAAATGGATTCATCATTTTCATTTTAAAACAGCATGCAATATTAACCCAAAGCAAGATGCAAATGTTTTGAGTTTTTCTAGTCTGAAATCACTCAATAGTACATAATTTAGTTACTTCAACTTCTCAACTCCTTCTCAAAACTCCAATATTGTGAAGTTTCACTTTGATTTTTTTTTAACCAGTGAGAGACAGATGTAAGCAAACAAATGCATATAGTACTCATAAAATGCCTCAATATAGCTCCAGGCAATCTTTTAGCTCTACATGTTGCTTCTACTGGACTTATGCATGACTTCAGCAAAATCTGCATGGCATGGTACAGAACTTCAGACCTTTTCAATCTCTGCTATAATCTGCCATGTAACTGCAACTTAATTACAAGTTACCAGATTCACTCACAGAAATTCACATTTAAAAGGCTGTAATCTCATCCACACTTACCTGGGAGTAAGCCCCATTGACAATAATGGGCTTACTTCCAAGCAGACATGCAGAAGGTTGGGCTCTAAGATTTTCAAAACAATCCAAAACAAGAGTTTTAAAAGTTAAAGAGATACTATTGAATATCACATATCTAAATTATAAAAATGTAAAGCATCACAAAAGTTGCTCCTGACAATATACTAATAGCATATATTACAGTATATACATTGCATATATTGTAGTTTATCTTTGAAGAATGAAGAAAATGACCTCCATTACACCTTATCAGAGACCTTTATGAAAGTTTCCTTTGCAGCTGTTGCATTTTCTAGAACTCTATTTACCCTACTAAGCACCTGGAAGTGGAAACAAATTGCTTGTGCCAAAATACACAAATGTGAATGTGATTCAAAGAACTGCTTCAGATACATTCAAGGACTTAGGTTTATACCATGTGATTTTTTTACTTTCTCTTCTTTGAACAAGCCTGCCACACCCAAGTCATATTGCATACTTCCATTTGTTTCAAAAGTGGTTTGCCATGTGGTGGGCAGGCTACTGTTTGTGAAATACAAACTCAATATTCCCCTTGGTTGCACAGAATCAGTTTCATCCTGTCCCATGGTCTGGTTTTATAATGTACACAAAACATAAGGAAGAGGTCAATGAACATAAGAAAGTCATTTTCAACTAGAAATAGCTGTAACTAGTGCAGAAATAACAAAGCATCATGAAGAGCACTCTCAGAGCAGTACAAATCATTTCTACCTAAAAAACTACAGGTTGAGTCTCATTATTCAAGAGGGTCTCAGTGGATGGCAAAAAAAAAAAGCACTACAGCAAACCAATTTAAAATAAAGTTTCTTTGCTAGGGTGATTTAAAAACAGCCTTGCTGACCTTTGTGATGTTAAGATAGAGTCATTAAGAGACAATCCAACAATCAGTCTCTCTCTCTCTTAGAAAGGCTTCACTCCAACCCAACTCCAACTTCACCAATGCTTTCATGTGTTCAGGGGGAAGGGAGGGGTCTTGGCCTGAAGCCACCTGAAGAGAGAATGGTTGATGGATTGTCAGCTGCTGCTGCTCTCTCTCTCTCTCTCTCTTTCATTGTTAGACTGTTTTCTTTTAATTTAAGGAGTGCTTCTCATTGCACTGAGAGAGAAAAATCTATGGATGATTAGGTTATACCTGTAATGGGTTGCATTGCCTCTCTCTACAACAGTAAGAGAATAGGTTTTTTTAAAACTGTGATTTTAAAGCAGGGGCGTCCAAAGTTTTTGGCAGGAGGGCCACATCATCTCTCTGACATTGTGTGTGTATGTGGGGGGGGGATTAATTTACATTTAAAATTTGAATAAATTTACATAAGTTTACATAAATGAATATATTAAAGATGAACTTCTATGAATGAATGAAGGTCTTGCAATATCTCAAGGCCTATAAAAGGCCTTGCACAAAGCAAGGCTGGCCTTTCCTTTGCTGCCGCTACTGTATTACAGACATGAAACAGCAAGCAGTGTAGGGAGCCCTCATTCCACAGCTCATGCAAGAGGTCAAACAGCTGCCCTCATGATGAGAGCAATTGCGTTGGGCCAGTGCGGGCTTCAACAAATCTCCGGAAGGCCAGAGGCTCACTGGAGACTGGGGGCTCTCTGAGGGCCGAAGTGAGAGGCTTCGAGGGCCACAAGCAGCCCCAGGGCCGGGGTTTGGGCACCCTTGTTTTAAAGGGATGCATTTTTCCCCTTCTCCAGGGATCAGTACATTCCTTTGCATTGGCAGTGGCCATTAATATTGAGTCAAATTCGTGTATAAAAAATCCCTGTATAACAAGGCTGGACCTGTATAAAGTTATCTCTACAAAATCAATAGGTTGTTAAGAAAAACAACTCCATGGTTGTTTTATTATTGAACACTTATAAAGGACACTACAGGGCAACAGGTTGATGCCCTATTCAAGGCCAATGATGAACTGGAGGTAGAAAACATCATGAAAAACTGGATCATTTTATCAGAGAGCATGGCACTCATTAGTGAGTGAAACTGAGACAAAGTCAAGCTACGGGCTATACTTTTCTCCTTAAGACTAGTGAGACTTTAAGACAAGGCAGCTGACAGAAACACTGTGCTTCTCTTCTCAAAACGTACCTTCAGAGCCCTGAAGATGCCAAATAAGAAAAGGGATTGTATCCCCTTTTTACAGGGATACAATCCAGCTTTCATAAAAAAAAAGATCTTGTTATAAATTCACCCAATGCCAAATTTTGTGTTTTGCTTCGCCAAGTTTTCTTCACATGAGTTTGTTTTCTATTTCCTGTCTTCAAAATGTGAGATTTTTTCCCAATAGAAGGATGGTTATTAATCCAATAATTAAGAGATGGTACAGAGACCCAATCTCTGGTACAGGTCCCCTTAACTTTACTATCCTTGCTCTTCATTTATAGCTGACTATCTACGGATCGTGCAAGTTGATCTGTGAAGAGTGGTGTGTAAATGGTCCTGTCTTGCAAGGAATGCCCAGTTAAAATCTTGCCTCTGTTCCAGTATACGGACCTTAGGCAACAAACAGACTGAATGTAGGGATCACAATGATGTAGTTTATAGGATTATTGTAAGCACTACCAAGATGATGTATGTGAAGCTGTGGTGTAGCAAGTGGAGGGCAGCCTGCCCTGGTACTAGGCCATAAAGAGCACCACATGGCCGAAGCACAGTCATGCGAGTGCTCCAGAGTTTTAAAGGGGCTGCAAACAAGCAAGTAAACAAACCTCTTTGGAACTCCAGAGTGCACATGTGGCTGCATCACTTGCCGCCAAACACTTGCTGGAGACTCTTTACTAAAGCACTTGCCGGAAAGCACTCCAAGAGCTCTAAAGAAGGGGAAACCCGGAAGTGACATGATGATGTCATGTCACGCAATGACATCGTCTCTGCCCTGGGTGCTGCTGTCCCTACACCTACACCCCACAAGGCCACTGCACCAAGGTACTGTATAAATACTACCCATTATCATAATCATCACCATTTTTATGCTAATTACTCCTGTTCCATTCACATAATTTAGAAAATTATGAGAGTCAGGGGTTGACAAATACATTTTGAATATTACAACACTGTTCTGTATTTGTAATATAAAATATATGTTACATCCAAGATCACCCTAGTCAGCTTCGATAACAGAGTGGATGCTACACTGACAGAATTCCTATTCTGTCTCACCCATTCAGCACCAGATACTCAGAACCTGAACACTGCTGTATAGGGAACTTGCATAGGGAGATGGAATCAGACTACTGCAACCTCTTTCTCCTTCCCTGAAAGTCTGGCTGCTGCTACACCTGGGAACTTGGAGGACACAGCTAGGAGAAACTAAACTCTCTCATCTCATCCAACCAGACTTCTGTAATGCACCCCAGATTGGAGACATACTTCAGGATCAGGTCCAGGATTAAGCTGGTCATAACTAATCTGGTGTTAAGTAGCAGCAGCTTCAGGCTGGAAGAATCATGGTCAGAGTCACCAGAGATCCTTGACTGAGAGAGCAACCAGAAAGGGGAATAATTCTAATATCACTAGATGCATAGTTTAATACTTAAAGACTTCCTTTTAAGTGTATCTTGATTCAGAGAACAAGTTAATTACATAATACTGAGCTATCTGTGCCAGAGGGAGTTTAAACAAATGTTAGTTTGCAAATCATTTGTCACACTTAAAGACTATAGCAAAAAAAAATCAACTTTAAATTTCTTTTAGAATGGTTTCTTCTTGTGTCACTTATTTCTGTTTTGAAACTTATATTTCATTGAAACATTTAGCTCATTTCATCTTAAACTCTTAGCATGGGTTACAACAGTTTTAAGACATATAAAATTAAACAATGGGATTAAAAACTATCCCAAATAATATAAAAGGTTGTCATCTTCTCTTCCTCCTTCCAAAGGGTTGCTATGTATCAGAGAGACTTGTGCAAGCTGTATGCATAAGGAGAGATAAGGCAGGGATAATCTGCACAGAAGGGGTTTATTTTGTATCAAAGTGCAACAGAAAAAAACCACTAAGGGAAGAAAATTATCAGGGCTTTTAGAACAACAAAAACAATTCATGGAGAGCTGGCAGCCACCCTGAAGGGTTATATTACCCTTCGTAGTTCCAAAAATCCTAGTTGTTGGCTCCTCAAGTGGAGGCCCATCTTCCAACTATTGGCAATTAAGGTATCACAGTGCTCACTGCACTTGATTCAGGAGGCAGCTGGGGTCTTATACTCCCACCCCTTGAGGGAGATTTTGCCCTCAGGCTTGCCCCAGTATAACACAGCCCTGCTGATGTCTGGCTGAAAGTGACAAGCCCACCCTTCTCAGCACCTTTCTCCTAGATTCTCTCTCTTTACCACAGATACTTTCCCCCTGTCCTTAAATCCTTCTCTCTCCCCTCCTCCCATTCCTGGGTGTATTGTGCCCTTTTGCTTGTGTTTCCTCCTCATCTCTCATTTCTCTCCTCCTTCCACCATCCAGGTCTATCCTGCCTTCCCCAGTTTCTCTTTCTGTTCCCCCCCTTGGCCTGTCCCACTGCTCTTTCCCATCTCTTTTTGCTACTGCTTCCTGCTGAGCCTGATGCTTCTTATCAGTTAATGTTCTTTTGAAAAAAAAAGTCAAAGGCAGCACCTGAGCACTCCTGCTGACACCAACTCTCTTGCTGTAAGGGAAGTCCAGAGCTCACCCTTGATCACTCTCTGGGTCCCAGGATACATCATAAGATTTATTTCAGCCAAGATTTCTGCAATTGTGACATACTGGCAAAGACCACAAGCATAAAGAGGAGTCATGAAAAAGTAAGTATTCTTACCTTACAAATGAACTTGAAAGGAGCCCAACAAAAGCCACTGCTGCTCCAACAACAGCTACTTTTCGGCACCCATATTTGTTGGTAAATACACTGACTATAGGAGAACAGAAGAAGATCATTCCCATGGACAGGGAATTCACCCATGCTGTGGAAAAGATTAAGAGCATACAGTGAAATAGTTACTCCAGTTTTAGGGGAATACAGAAGGAAATCTGGCAAACTAACACAGTACTGGCCAGCGGTTTTATACCACCAGTTTCAAAAACTTTAAATGGGCTCCAGGTTAAACACTGGAGGCAGAGAAAGAATTTGCACATCTGATTTGGAGATGTGAAATTGCAATCAGGTCCAAAACATTATTAAGAAATTCAAGTTGCAAAAGATGGCTGAAAATAGAATGCCATTATTTACTTATTAAGGAAAACCATTCAGCACAGTATTTTAAGGATGAAATGTTGTAACAAGCAAGCCAAAGAACTGTGTAAGACAGGTAGCTGAATCCTACCTAAACTTCCACATGCTGATGCAGTGGCATCAGCATGGGCAATGCTTAGAGTATTTGTTTTTGTTGACAACGACATAAAAACACAGAACATTGCATTTTGGTGTTTAAGGTAATTTCCAGGGAGCACACCAGATAACAAGAGACCTCATCCTGGTGCCCTCTCTTGCATCTGGCATTCTGACATATGTTGGCAATCTTCAGTCTCGAAAGACTATGGTATCGCGCTCTGAAAGGTGATTCTGGAACAGCGTCTAGTGTGGCTGAAAAGGCCGATTTGGGAGTGACAGTCCCTTCCACAACGGGAGCAAGTGCAGTCTGTCCCTGGTCTGTCTCCCTGGCTATGGGCCTTCCTTCTTTGCCTCAGACTGTTGGCCAAGTGTCTCTTCAAACTGGGAAAGGCCATGCTGCACAGCCTGCCTCCAAGCGGGCCGCTCAGAGGCCAGGGTTTCCCACCTGTTGAGGTCCACTCCTAAGGCCTTCAGATCCCTTCTTGCAGATGTCCTTGTATCGCAGCTGTGGTCTACCTGTAGGGCGCTTTCCTTGCACAAGTTCACCATAGAGGAGATCCTTTGGGATCCTTTGGGCATTCTGACATAGCCCATTTCTAAAATCAGGAGGTTGCACATACACATCATGGCTTGTAACCCGTGATGGATTTTTCCTCTAGAAATTTATCCAATCCCCTTTTAAAGGCGTCTAGGCTAGACGCCAGCACCACATCCTGTGGCAAGGAGTTCCACAGACCAACCACATGTTGAGGAAAGAAATACTCTCTTTTGTCTGTTCTAACTCTCTCAACACTCAATTTTAGTGGATGTCCCCTGGTTCTGGTGTTATGTGAGAGTGTAAAGAGCATCTCTCTATCCACTCTGTCCATCCCCTACATAATTGTGTGTCTCAATCATGTCCCCCCTCAGGCACCTCTTTTCTAGGCTGAGAGGGGGGTAAAGGGGGTAATTTGTACCTGGGCCCAGACTCAAAAAGGGGGCCCAGGAGCCAAAGGAGGGGGCCCAGAAACTTCCTGGGATCTTACATTTTCCTATCTACTCAGACTTGTTGCCCACATGGGGTGCTGGAGTCACTACCACAAGGTTGTGGCTGCAGCTACTGGCAAGCCATATATGCTAGGCTGAAGAATGCATACATGACATTCCTTAACACAGTATCAAATCTGGGAGGAAACTGGTTGGCTACACTAGCTCTTTGGCTTGCAGATCTGCTTACCATAAAGGAGTGTACAGGAGCTCAGAAACACAGCTGCAAGACTACAGCTGCTGCAGAAGCAAGTTTTGGTACACACAGGACACTTTCCTTTCTAGCGTGACCCTAAATACAATGATGCTAATTTTCTGCACAATTTTCTAGATTTAAAAGATTTTAGAGAGACTTGGGAGTGTGTTTGCTTTTCCGCATTCCTGTATCTAGCTGCTGATGCCACATGTGTAGGTAATCAGGCTTCCAAAGACTTTTCTAGCTGTTTCCACCCTCCCCCCCACCCTGTTTGGCCTCTCCCTGCCCCCATTCTACTTGCCCATCACCATCCTCTCCCACTCTGTTTCACCCCCCCCTTTGCAAAGGGGCCCAAAAGAAACTTTGTACCCCCTGATAAAATTCCTCTCAGAGGCCCTGTGTGGCGGTATCTGCCACACTATATCACATACCTACTACACTTTTAAAGTGTTTAAAATTAATAAAAATAAAAACTTGGAATGATAACATCTTCTAAGTTCTCACATAACACCACTTCCTGCCTTTTAAATTTTTTTTCAAATAATGAAATCTGTTAAAAAATAATACCATTTGCAAAGTGTAAAGTCATGCACATTGGGGCAAAAAATCAAAACTTTAGATATAGGCTGATGGGTTCTGAGCTGTCTGTGACAGATCAGGAGAGAGATCTTGGGGTGGTGGTGGACAGGTCGATGAAAGTGTCGACCCAATGTGCAGCGGCAGTGAAGAAGGCCAATTCTATGCTTGGGATCATTAGGAAGGGTACTGAGAACAAAACGGCTAATATTATAATGCCGTTGTACAAATCGATGGTAAGGCCACACCTGGAGTATTGTGTCCAGTTCTGGTCGCCGCATTTCAAAAAAGACATAGTGGAAATGGAAAAGGTGCAAAAGAGAGCGACTAAGATGATTACGGGGCTGGGGCACTTTCCTTATGAGGAAAGGCTACAGCGTTTGGGCCTCTTCAGACTAGAAAAGAGACGCCTGAGGGGGGACATGATTGAGACATACAAAATTATGCAGGGGATGGACAGAGTGGATAGGGAGATGCTCTTTACACTCTCACATAATACCAGAACCAGGGGACATCCACTAAAATTGAGTGTTGGGCGGGTTAGGACAGACAAAAGAAAATATTTCTTTACTCAGCATGTGGTTGGTCTGTGGAACTCCTTGCCACAGGATGTGGTGCTGGCGTCTAGCCTAGACACCTTTAAAAGGGAATTGGACAAGTTTCTTGAGGAAAAATCCATTACGGGGTACAAGCCATGATGTGTATGCGCAGCCTCCTGATTTTAGAAATGGGTTATGTCAGAATGCCAGATGCAGGGGAGGGCACCAGGATGAGGTCTCTTGTTATCTGGTGTGCTCCCTGGGGCATTTGGTGGGCCGCTGTGAGATACAGGAAGCTGGACTAGATGGGCCAATGGCCTGATCCAGTGGGGCTGTTATTATGTTCTTAAACATGCTATGCTGCATCCCGCATGGGAGTTTAGCAGGCAGAAAGGGGACATTTGGCCAAGAAAGTTCTTGTTTGCAAATTTGGGTGGTGGTGGTGGTGGTGGAGAACAACCTACTGGATCAAAGAAAGGTAATGAAATTAATGGCAGAAAGACCAATAATGGCTGGAACTGAATGGCAGAGAGAGTGCTAAAATCAAACTAATGAAAATACAGTGAGGTAGCCTTTGTTCAAGAATAGAATAAGAATTGTTTTACATCCTGCAAGCCTCTGAAAATTTAGGACTACTTTATCTAAAGAAATACAAAAACAATGATTAATGTGTAAAACTTATTAAACTCAGAAGTGCCTTCAAAAAGTTAACATACAACAAAATCCTAGATCAGTGATGGCAAACCTTTTGGGCTCTGCATGTCCAAAATTCAGAAAATGCCTAGCCAAGCTTGACTCTGCTGGTATGTCCCCACCATCACTCCAGACAAAAGAGAAACAATTTTTTACATACTCATTTATTTAAAAAAATACAGCCCAGTCATGTACGGTACTATGTACTGTATATAAAGGAATATCAAACAAATTACAAAAATGAAATACAGCTGTGCGTCACTTAGTGACAGGGATGCGGACCGTCACCCCTGCCACCAAGGCAAGGCTTGAGGTTATGCAAAGACTCCAAAGGTGAGGGAAGCCATGCTCCCCTCGCTTCCTGAGACTTTTCTGAGCTTCACAAAGGCAGTGCACATCCACGCGCTCATTCTATGAGGCTCAGAATGTCAGTTTCGGGCAAAAAGACATGACTTCTGATTTCCAGAAAACCATGTGCTGCCTCTGGGAGGCTCAGACAAGCCTCTGGAAGTGAAGGGAGCACAACTCCCCTCAGCTTTGGAGGTTGGAGGGTTGAACAGGGACCAGCAGTGGCTGTCACATATGCAGGCCATCACTGGTCAGAACATCGCTAAGAGACACCAACCTGTACAAGTAAAACTCAGTTTTGTTGGGTGTTGGTGAACCCTGGCATGTCACCCAAAATGTCATAGTTCACCATCACTGTCCTCGATTCTAAGATAAGTAATTTATCTGCATCTATTCTTCCACTGCATTAGTCAACTTGAAGGGCCCAGATCATGTTGCTGAATGTCCAAGATGCCCAACCACCTTGGAACCCTCACTACTGCTCTGTCTACCACTTACCCTGTGCCATGGTTCTCAAACTTCTCAGGAGTAAAACTCAGAAGGTAAGTTCTTGCAGGAGATGGAGAAATGCAGCAACAAAATCCCCAGGATCGCAGCACTGTCAGAGGTGTCAGGGGCTGTCTTTCACTTACAAGAAGCTGCAACAGTTTCCCACACAGAAGCCTCTGCAGGGCTCCCCAAAGCACAGAGACTGTAAAAATAATAATCACAACCCACGTCCGGTTTGATTGTTCCCTGCACCCTTGGGAAACCTGCTGCAGCTTCATATAAGTAAAAGACAGCCCCTGACACACCTAACAGTGGCACTATTCTGGAGATCGCATCACTGCATTCCCCCTCCCCAACCCTTAAAGGAGCAAAGGTAGAAGTCCTCAGGCTGGGAAATCGTGATGCCCCAGTTAGAAAACCTCTGCCCTACATAATATGCTTGTCTGGAGATAGTTGTTTGTGTCACATTTACTGTTAATCTACTCCCTGGCAGAATCTATTTAATGCTTCCAGTGAAGCATTGGAAACTGATGTCTTATCAGATTTATTTATTTTTCAGCAAAAAGAGAAAATATTTAGGCCTTGTGGCGTCAACACCACTATTGCAGCAAGTGCTGCATGTATCATGGCCACCAGAGGGTGCAACAATTAATCACTTTGAGTCTTGAAGTGTATATTCCTGCAGTTTTCAAACTGTCCCGGAGTTTGAAACCCCCAGTAAGTCCTTGCGAGGGTGGGGGAGAGGCAGTGGGGGCGGGGGGAAGGCAGCGATGTAATCCTCAGGATCATGCTGCTCAGGGGGCTGCAGGGGCTCGGCTGTACTTACCAGAGCCTCTTGCAGCCTCTCTTAGGCTGGGGTGTCATGACGCCCCTTTCTGAAAACCTGTGGTATATACAGTCAGTTCTTGTTATCTGCTGGGGTTAGATTCCTAGAAAACCTACTGAATTAGTGGATACTGAATCATTTTTCCTATGGGAAAAATTGGTCTAGGTTCCAGGGTACCCTCTTCACCATACACTCTACGAATTCTATGAACCTGAATCTTAACTTGAAGACTATGTGGCTGGGTGATAGCAGGGGCTTCTCAACTTCTCCAACATCTGATGCTTCCTTCTCTGTGCTGGATATCCCTTGATGTACTGAAGGTTGTAGCTATAACAATTTCTACCTCAACTTGTTGAAAGTTATTGGCCCAACAACAAGACCTCAGGGTTCAACAGTAGAGAGGAGGTTGCTTCACCTGTCTCTTGGCCCCTTGCCTGGGCTTGCCCCAGCTCCAGAGCAGCCCTCAGATAGCCGAGTCCCACCTCCAAACCAAGTGCACTGGCATAGTATTCACTGACAAAGAGAGGTAGGTGGCAATTCTGCCCTTCGTAGGTAAGTGAATTCACATATAAAGAGAACTGACTGTACTGTGCGTATTACTCGTTTACCATGTTACTGAAATCACCAATATCTATAGAATTTAATGAAAAAACAGAAGGTAGAAATGTTCCTAGTGGGCTACAGAAGCTTCCCTAATTATGTACTTTCAACTTGAAAACATTTGAGATACAAACATGGCATACCTAGCCATATGGCAGCAATATAGAGTACAGGCTGAAAGAGCGTGCATGCACACACATACATGTGCAACTGCACAGTAATTGAATGGGTGGTGAAGCTCATCTGCTGAGTGGTTTGTTGGGAGCTCTTGCAGTTAAATAGTCTGAGTACTGCTGTTGTCATGCTGAGAATGACTGAGACAAAACAGGGATTCCACTGCCTTCAGCTGGATTCTCTGCCAACACATGTGCACATGGAGGTGCGTATGATTCCCACCATCTGCCAAACTGCTCTTTAAGGAGGCCTCATGTTGCCAATTTGTTCACATAGCATCTGTCAGGCCCATCTGGTCAAGTGCCTCAGCCTAGACCAGGCCAAGGAGCCTCCTCTCTCTTAAGGCAAGCTTTGCAATCGTGAAGTCATAGTGGGTAGCAGGGTTCGTTTGGGCAGCAGAACTTCACAGCATAGAGGTAGCAGCAGTAGTAGGGCCACTGTTACCATCTCCTGTCCAATATGTTGCAAGCTCTGCCTGCTGCCTCAGGATGGTGGGGCAGTCACTTTGCTGGTCAACATGAGGGTTGTGTTCATGCCACTGAGCCTAAGTCATGAGTTGCCAACCACTTGACTTGCAAGTTATAATGTGCGGCTGTTGCAACTCAACCTGAGCCACTTACAGAGTCATTTTGACTCACATTGCGAGTCAATATGAGAAATGAGTGCACAGGTCAGGCACAACTCCACAAAAAAAGAAAGGTGCTGGTGGTGTATTTGTGTTGTGCTATGCCAGTGGAGTTCTCATTTAACACTCCCCTGATGGTCCCAATCCCATCTGCAGCCATCAGTGTGTTGAACCCCTTCACTTCAGCCATTATTTTCATTTTAGTTATGTAAACAAAAGCTGTGCTGTTATTTGAGTGAGTGCAGCAGTTCAGAAAGACAATTGTTTCCATACAAACCCCAGCAACAACCCCCCCCCATTCACATCAGAACTCCTGATTCCGCCTTCAGAAGTTGCACCAGGCATGCCAAGCAGCACACCATATATTAGGCTCCTCCCCTCCCTCATACAGAAAAACAAAAATCAGGCCATGCAATCGTCTGTTCCTAGAATGCCAAGACAGCCCCTTCCCCTAAATCCTGGCTGCCCTTGCCTTCATCTGGTTCCTCCCCCCAGCCTTGTACAGCCCCCCAAAAAAACCTTGTCTCCCTCCTCCTGGAACCAACCTACCTTCCTCCCACCATGCCTGCTGCTGCCATCCTTCTGGATGCATCCTTCTGACTTCCAGGTCACTAGCCCCGAGTTCGGTCAGAATCAGCTACGACTGGGACGCGAGTTAACACAAGTCACATAAAACTAGCATTCTCACAAGTCTTCACAACTAAAATGACCACCAACCAAGCTGGATGAGATGGTAAAGATGTGCAAGGCAAACCACCCCCAAGTCAAGCCTGGTGAGGAAGCAAACAGTGAGAGAAACACCCAGCTGGGCCCTGCAGCTCTACTGCTGGATGTGTTGCTTATTTATGAACAAAACCACTTATGAACAGACCCTGGAAGTTAACACATCCTAAGCTAAGCTACTGTGTGTGAATTATAGGAGAATGGAATGCAAGGGAGGAGAAAGAAGGAAATAAGAGATTGGAGTCAGTAATTTTTCAGGGGAGCTTTCAATAAAAGGAGCATCCCAGGCCATTGAGGATTGTTAGGAAACATCAACTGGCCATGTGAATTATTAGCATAACAAAGCAATGGCTAGTCAGTATTTTGGACTACAAATCTGCAATACTACATAGGTCCAAATGGACCAATACTTTGAATCATGCACTGGTACAGCAGTTTCAAAAGGATATTTTAAGATTCCCAGTACTGGTGCACAACTGATATCCTCATGCTGGCATTATGAACCAGACTCCAACACACATGCTGCCGCAGCAGCAGCCAACACCATGATCCATATTGCTCTGGTGGAGCTCAACCATTGCTGCTGAGCCAGGAAGAATTCCCTCCAGCACGCTTGAATCGGCATCTGTTGGTATGCATGGCTTGAAAAAGTTTTTCTAGCACAGAAGTTGACTTTAGTTAATCTTTGCTTTCATTGTTTGGGTCATTGCAATTAAAGTCAATTTAAATAAGAATTTTTTTAAAAAAACTATTACTTTATTAAAAGAAAACTTACTTGGGATGAAAACCCTGAAGGAAAATCAGTTGGCCGTACATAATAACAAAGATTCCAAGACTATTTTAGGCAAGCCCATTCTGATTTTTCCTTTTACAATAAGACTCCCAATCTTTATCACAAATACTGAATATGAAGAATAGCCTGCAGTGCTACATGAGGTGAGGAGGCAGTAAATATTTCAGTTATACCAAGATATCAGGCTTAGAAGGTCATACATGTTTGGCTAAACTGCAGTGTTTGCATCCAGGAGTATGCTACAAAACTCAGATAAGTATTCAGCATTACAATGAAAGTTCATTGTTTTCTCACTTATTGTTACTTCTTTTTATCTACCGTATTTTCCTCATACACTAAATATGAACTGATAACAAAATGCTAAAATGTTCTTCAAACTATGACTACCATCCTCCAGAGTTCATTTCAGTGAGAAAAATGCTCAATTGCTTGCAACACAGCAGTATAACACAATTTTTGCTAGTCTTAAAAAGATCAGCCAGTTTTGGTTCCCTTTTCACAAGGCCATTTCATGTACAAATTGAGTCTCATTATTCAAAAGATTTCCGTTCCCAAGACTCACATGGATGGCAAAAAATGCACTAAAGCAGGGTTTCTCAAACTTTGAGGGAGCTTTACTTCCTCAGTAAGTTCTTGCATGGGAGGGGCTAGGGCAGCAACTCCATCCCCAGGATAGAGTTGCTAAGGGGGGCAAGGGGGGGTGCTTGTGCCTTACTTTGCATGATGCTGGGCTGCAGCAGGCTGCAGGAGGTGCTGAGAGCTCTGTGCAGCCCTGCACAGCATTCCCCGACACTTGGAACCTGCAAAAGAAGCGGGCGCAAATCACTTCCGTTTTACAGGAGGTGCTTTGTGCCCGCTTCTTTTGCAGGTTCCAAGTGTCAGGGAGTGCTGTGCAGGGCTGCACAGGGCTCCCTGCACCTCCTGCAGCCTGCTGCAGCCCAGCATCATGCAGAGTAAGGCACAAGCAACCCCCTCGCCCCCCCTGAGCAACTCTATCCTGGTGCCTCCCTCCCCTTCCCCACCCCTTAAAGGGACAGGGGAAGTGTTAAAGGGACAGGTGAAGTTGAGAACCACTGCACTAAAGCAAATCAATTTTAAAAAAAACAAAGTTCCTTTGCTCCGGTGATTTAAAAACAGCCTTGCTGACCTTTTGAAATGCACACAGAGGCAATCAGTCTTCGCTTCACTAGGAGGTGGCAAACCCTTCACCAGAAGTCAAAGTGAGTGGGAAAGAATGGAGAAGGTGATAATCACTGTCATTAAGTCTTCTTTCACTTGCTCAGGGGGAAGGGAGGAGTGAAGCTGGAGAGAGAATGATGGATTGTCAGCTGGCTACCCTCTCTCACAATAATGAGGCTATTGTTAAAGGACTGTTTTCCTTTAATTTAAAGGGCCCTTCTTATCATGTTGAGATAGAAAAATCCATGGATAATTAGGTTATACCTGTAATCACTTGCATGACTATCTCTCTGCAACAGTAAAAAGCAGTTTTTTAAACTGTGCTGTTAAAGGGATGCATTTCTCCCCTTCTCCAGGGATCAGCACATTCCTTCTCATTTGCAGGGGCCATTCATGTTGAGTTAAATTCATGTGTATAAAAATCTGTGTATAACAAGTTTGGACCTGTACTGCTGATTTTGCAATAGATTCTCCCCTTGCCTCCTGGAGGGCCTGTGCAGGGGGTCCTGCGGATCCAATCCGCAAATAAATGAATCCGCGGATACAGGATCCATGGATACGGGGGGGCCCTCATGTAAGTAAGGGCCCAATCCTATCCAGCTTTCCAGTGCTGATGCAGCAATGTCAACAGAGTGCGTGCTGCATCCTGCAGTGGAAGGGCAGTCATGTAGGCCTCCTCAAGGTAAGGGAACATTTGTTCCCTTACCTCAAGACTGCACAGTAACTACATTGGTGCTGGAAAGTTGGGTAGGATTGGACCCTAAGTAAATGCATTTCAAGTTTCAAAAAAATTAGATCTTTTGTTGCCAAATAGGAGCTAGATTCCTTAATTTTTTTCCTCAGAAGTAATTTCTAAACATAGATGTAGCATTTACATGGGAAATACAAATTCTGCTAATAAAAGAGCCTGGATGGCATAGTGGTTCCAGAGTTGGACCTGGAGGATCCAAGTTCAAAACTCTGCTCAGCCCTGAAACTTACTGGGTGACCTTGGGCCAACCACTGTCTCTCAGTCTCACCTACCTCACAGCGCTGTGGAGAGAGCAAAAAGGAGGGGGAAAACCATGTATACCACCCTGAGATTCTTGGAGGAAGGGGGTATAAAAATGTGAAAAATAAATATTACAGAAGTGATTTTGTAATCTTATGAGGCATAATAAAAGCATAATAATTTTATCTATCTTATAACATTATAAAAACAAAATCTGGCAGGTATAAGAAACAGAAACACAGTTATTCATGATTGCTGTTTTGCAAGAGCAGGAAAATTATGGCAGAAGAGAACAGTACATTCTGTTTCACAATGAGAAGCCCATAGGCAAACTGTAAGGTATGCATGGCCGTTTGATTTATGTACTCCTAAAAGAAAATTAAAATAGCATGATTTAAAGAATATTTACAGTATAATTTTTTTTAAAAATTTTCTTCTGAGAATTTTTAACAATTTAATTTTTAAAACTTAGAATTTTATGTCAGAATTTTAAATGCAAATCACCCAATAAGATTACAATGTTCAAAAAGCAATTTGACAAGATGCATGGGGATATTCACCAATCAGTGGCATAACAAAGGGGGTGCAAGGAGTAGCAAATGCACTGGGCAACAACCTTAGCTTGACACTAGTAGCCAAAATTGTGAAAAACTTGGTATTTTCAAATACCATCATGTTATATGCCATTCAATGTGGAATTTAATGCAGAATGCAATAAAACAAACTGTTTCAAAGCATCTCTATTCTATCAGACGTTATAGCCAAATAACCAGAAAATAAAAAACACAACTGCATTAGGTAACAAAAAGTGGATTTTCTTAACTCAAAACTGATGAATGAGGCTGATTGTTCCAAAAACCAACTAGATGTTGTAATGATACAGCAGGAAACCAATAAGGTGTTTATACAAGTCAGCTCTCATTTCCATGTATTACAATGCAGTTGCCCCTGCTAACTGGGTCAAGAGGCACTTTTTCAAATGGTGCTCCTCTTATTTTTAGCAGGGGGAGAGTAACTGTTCCTCTTCATCCCAGTATAGTGTCTCTAACCAATACAGGATACACTTTTATTTATTTACTTCATTAATTAAATTAGATTTCATCATGGAGGGAGGCTACAAAATCTTCTTTGACCCTGGTAGCAAATGCCTCAGCTACACCACAGGCCAGGGGGAGGTGGCAGAGCAAGTGGGTAGCAAGCTGCTGGGGGGAGGAGTTAGGTATGCCAATGCCAACTATTAGTAGCACCAGTCAAGGAATAAAAACGTAATTATCTTCAGCTGGCAACTGACAATGGATACTCTGGACCCTGCAACTGTCTACCCACCCCCAAATCTGTTGCCAGTTCATTCATATGCTCCACTCCCTGGCAGAGCCTGAGCAATTTCCCCAATCTCTTACCTTTACTTCTGCTGCTTCCTGCTTGTTCTCATACAGTTGCATCTTCAAACACATAGGCCCAGTGCCATAAAAAGAGAGATTAGCACCTGAAGTGGGGGAGGGAAGAGTACCCCTGGCTCCTGTAATTAGCAGACTTAGGCTATAATCCTATGCACTTCCCTGGGAGTAAGTCCCATTGACTACAATGTCATTTACTTTTGAGTAGAAAGGCACAGGATTGGGCTGTTAGGCTGCAATCCTAACCTCACTTTCCTGGGAGTAAGTCCCATTAACCTGGTTAGATCCTATCCAATTTTCCAGCTCTGGTGTAGCCACACTGCAGCCCCAAGGTAATGGAACAAATGTTCCCATACTTTAAGGAGACCTCTGTGACTGCCTCTCCAACACAGCATCCAGCGCATGCCCCACTGGCATGGCTGCACCAGCACTGGAAAACTGAATAGGATTGGGCTCTAAGGGCCCAATCCTATCCAACTTTCCAGCACTGATGCAGCCATGACAATGGGGCATGTGCTGGATCCTACTGTGGGGAGGCAGTCATAGAGACCTCAAATTAAGGGAACATATCCTTCCTTACCTTGGGCTGCACTGCAGCTGCAACAGCACCGGAAAGTTGGATAGGATTGGGTCCTTAATATCTTTAAAAAGTGACACCATTTTTTCATTAAAAATGGCACACATTTTAAAATTTAGTTGTTTAACCAAGTACAGTGATGCCTCGCAAGACGAATGCCTCGTGCAATGAAAAACTCACAAGACGAAAGCGTTTTTGCGATTTTTTGGGTGACTCGCAAGATGAATTTTTCTATGGCCGTGCTTCGCAAGATGAATTTTTTTGCATTTTTTTTGTTTTGGTTTGTTTTAAATCGCACAACCATTAATACCCAAGTCATGTTTAAAAAGTAGAAGTTTTGTGCTTGAAATTTTTGAAATCCTCTGTACAGTATGTATGCCTTTAAAGAGCACTTAATAAACACTTTGTAAACCAAATTTGACTTTGTTCTGACTTTTTTTGCCCATAGGAACGCATTAATTAAATTTCAATGCATTCCTATGGGAAACTGCACTTCGCAAGACGAAATTTTCGCAATACGAAACGACTCAATACGAAACGCAATACGATTTCGTCTTGCGAGGCATCACTGTACTTAGAGTAAGAACATAAGAAGAGCCCTGCTGGATCAGGCCAAAGGCCCATCTAATCCAGCTTCCTGTATCTCACAGTGCCCACCAAATGCCCCAGGGAGTACACAAGACAACAAACACATGCCCTCCCCTGCATCGTGGATGTCCCCTGGTTCTGGTGTTATGTGAGAGGGAAAAGAGCTTCTCTCTATTCACTCTGCCCATCCCCTGCATGATTTTGGATGTCTCAATCATGTCCCCCCTCAGGCGTCTCTTTTCTAGACTGTAGAGGCCCAAACGCTGTGGCCTTTCCTCACAGGGAAGGTGCCCCAGCCCAGTAATCATTTTGGTTGCTCTTTTTTGCACCTTTTCCATCTCCACTATATCCTTTTTGATATGTGGCGACCAGAACTGTACGCAACACTCCAGGTGTGGCCTTACCATAGATTTGTACAATGGCATTACAAATACACTGCTCAAAACAATAAAGGGAACACTTAAACAACACATCCGAGATCTGAAGAACGAAATATGCCTATTAAATACTTTGTTCCTGACATAGTTGAATGTGCTGACAACAAAATCACACAACAATCATCAATGGAAATCACATTTATCAACCCATGGAGGTCTGGGTTTGGTGTCATACTCAAAATTGAAGTGGAAAAACACACTACAGGCTGATCCAACTTCGATGTAATGTCCATAAAGCAAGTCAAAATGAGGCTCAGTAGTGTGTGTGGCCTCCACGTGCCTGTATGACCTCCCTACAACGCCTGGGCATGCTCCTGATGAAGTGGCGGATAGTCTCCTGAGGGATCGCCTCCCAGACATGGACTAAAGCATCCGCCAACTCCTGGACAGTTTTTGGTGCAACGTGGCGTTGGTGGATGGAGCAAGACATGATGTCCCAGATGTGCTCAATTGGATTCAGGTCTGGGGAACGGGCGGGCCAGTCCATAGCATCAATGCCTTCATCTTGCAGGAACTGCTGACACACTCCAGCCACATGAGGTCTAGCATTGTCCTGCATTAGGAGGAACCCAGGGCCAACCGCGCCAGCATATGGTCTCACAAGGGGTCTGAGGATCTCATCTCGGTACCTAATGGCAGTCAGGCTACCTCTGGCGAGCACATGGAGGGCTGTGTGGCCCCCCAAAGAAATGCCACCCCACACCATTACTGACCCACTGCCAAACCGGTCATGCTGGAGGATGTTGCAGGCAGCAGAATGTTCTCCCTGCCGTCTCCAGACTCTGTCACGTGTGCTCAGTGTGAACCTGCTTTCATCTGTGAAGAGCACAGGGCGCCAGTGGCGAGGTTGCCAATCTTGGTGTTCTCTGGCAAATGCCAAATGTCCTGCACGGTGTCGGGCTGTCAGCACAACCCCCACCTGTGGACGTCGGGCCCTCATATCACCCTCATGGAGTCTGTTTCTGATCGTTTGAGCAGACACATACACATTTGTGGCCTGCTGGAGGTCATTTTGCAGGGCTCTGGCAGTGCTCCTCCTGTTCCTCCTGGCACGAAGGCAGAGGTAGCGGTCCTGATGCTGGGTTGTTGCCCTCCTACGGCCTCCTCCACGTCTCCTGGTGTACTGGCCTGTCTCCTGGTAGCACCTCCTTGCTCTGGACACTACACTGACAGACACAGCAAACCTTCTTGCCACAGCTCGCATTGATGTGCCATCCTGGATGAGCTGCACTACCTGAGCCACTTGTGTGGGTTGCAGACTCTGCCTCATGCTGCCACTAGAGTGACAGCACCGCCAGCATTCAAAGGTCACCCAAACATCGGCCAGAAAGCATAGGGACTGCGAAGTGGTCTGTGGTCACCACCTGCAGAACCATTCCTTTATTGGGGGTGTCTTGTTACTTGTCTATGATTTCCACCTGTTGTCTACTCCATTTGTGCAACAGCATGTGAACTTGATTGTCAATCGGTGTGGCTTCCTAGGTGGACAGTTTGATTTCACAGAAGTGTGATTGACTTGGAGTGACATTGTGTTGTTTAAGTGTTCCCTTTATTGTTTTGAGCAGTGTACATTTGGTATTCCAATTTTTATAGGAATTGTTTTTTCCTTTTCCTATTTTGTTGTTGGGGAAATAATCTTTTAAAGATTATTTCATTTATTGCAGTGATATCCAATGTGTGTTTAGAGCAGTTCCAATACATATGATCAGTTCACTGCCTATAAATGACTCACAATGCAATGAAAGCTGAAACCCACCACTTTTTCCCCAGACTGAGAATGTGGGCAGGACTTAACATATCTGGTCTTGAACTGCCTCCACACTGGATGCAAATTCAGGCAACTAACCACGACTCATCAAGTGCAAAAAAATAGATTTTAAAAAATAAATTCAGGAGAAAAGAGAGCAAGATTTGACTATCTGGATATCAAATTACCACTCTACCCTGCCCTTTAACATCTGCACACCTGTTATCTTTGCACCTGGGGCAAATGCCCTACTCATTCCACCCTAGTTATGTTTCTGCATAGGCCAGGCAGCTGGATAGAATTAAGTGGGAGGCAAAGGAGGTAAAGGGGAAGGCACTCCTGGATAAAAATTATTGATTACAGGAGACAAAATATTTATGCTATGCAGCATTCCTTTCAATAGTTGTTGGAATATATTAACTAGAAAACTAAGCATTTTATGGCTGGTGCTACATTAAAACCAATAGGGATTTTCACTCATTATGCACAAATAAATAAGCAGATGTCTGCACTGAAACAGTTGCTAAGGGCCCAATCCTATCCAACTTTCCAGCACCAATGCAGCCATGCAAATGGATCATGAGCTGCGTTCTAAGGTGAGAGGACAGTCATGGAGGCCTTCTCAAGGTAAGGAAACATTTGTTCCCTTATCTCACGGTTGCATTGCAGTATAGTTGGATAGGACTGGGTCCTAAGAAAGCTTTAATGTAATTTTTAGCAGCATACAATATTTCCAAAATCATCACTGCTGCCTCATCCTTTGAAGTTTTCAAATATATGTAAATTCAGTCAGAACTCATACATCAACATGTCACGCTCTTTCAATGATGTAACTATATCTTCCAATGAGAAGATATGTATGATATCTCAAACTGCAAAAGAATGGTGAAATTGTTCTTTAACAAATCTTCATCACATAATGAGATCCAGCCTACTTCAATATTAAAAACTAACATGGAAGTTGGCCAGGGTTGGGAACTCAAGTCAGTGACTCAGACTCAAGTTGCAAAAATGTGATTTGGGGTGACATGTGAGTTGCGTGGGCGGAAGACTCTGAAAAAGACTGGAGTCAGGACCCCCCTGACTCAGCATTCATCCCCACACACGCTGACTCGAGTCTGCCTGGGTGTGCTTGCTTACTGTTTTCACAGTGTGGAAAATTTCACAGGGCAAGCATTCCGACAGGTGAGCAGCGGGAAAGTTCCAGCTGGGAGGCAGAAAAGGGGGCGGGACTGGGCTCTCTTTTCCCATCTCTGATAGGAAGGAAGGGATAATATTTGGACAAAGGATGGGCATTTTGACATTTTCATTGGCTGAGGGTAAGCTGGAGCTGGGGGTGGTGGTTCTTGCTTACAATTGGCTGCAGAAGCCCAGGGACGGGGGGGGGGGGAGGGAGTTCATAGCACGGAAAGGGAGGAGGAACTCCCATTGAATGACCGGCTAAAGTGAGATTATTTCTGAGTAGGGCTGCCAAGGATCAAGTCACCCTGAGAAGCCTCCCAGCTGCTGTGTGTGACCCTCCTCCCTTTTGCAGTCTCTCTTGCAGTTCCTCCCACCCCTCCTGTCCTGTTTACACATGGGCAGGACAGCAGAGGAAGAGAGTAAAGAGAACTCCGACACACACACACCCCTGGCAGCAGCCCCATTTTTTCCACAGCAGGCTTTACAAAGGGGAGGGGGTAACTCGAGTCCAGTAGAGTCACTAAAGAGACTTGGAAAGTGGCCCCGTTATGACTCTTTTTTGAGTCGAATCACAGGGGCAGTGACTTTGCGACTCAAGTCAAACAACACTGGGTTTTCCCATCCCTGAAGTTGAAGCCCAATCCCTGAACTATTAACTTAATAGCTTACCAATGTGATACTTCAAAATTAGTAGGCATATTAAACTTTATATTAGTAAGACTTGCCTCTTTGAATTGCAAGAAAATCAAGAGTATAACTCACTAAGTACTGATAGGCAATCCTGTTTTTAGCAAAAATTGCATGTTAAGTGCTTGATGACTTGTTCTTCAAGATTGTATTTTAAAGACATATATATATATATATATATATATATATATATATATATATATATATATATATATATATATATATATATATATATATTATTTATTTATCTGGATGTACCAAAAAATATAAGTTTAACAATTTAGCTGCATCCTCATCTTGTGTAATAAGCAGAGGTGGGAGAAAACTTTTTTGGCACAAATTTCAGTGTTTTCTAAAAGGCAGAAGTGCAGAAAGTGTTATGTACAGCTTGAGTCTCATTATTCGTGAGTGTTCCTTCCCAGAACTCAATGGATGGTCAAAAATGCAATAACCAAATCACTTTTCTTTTTATAGATCTAATTCCTCTTCCATTCTTTTCTCCAATACTAATGGTTTGTCTATTTTTGTTGTTTATTTTTGACTGCTTTATGTTTTTATTGCAAACTACTTTGTGAAGATTTTTTGGGAAACGATATATACATTTATTAAATAATAAAAATATTTTATCCAGTATGACAGTAAATATAAATGGTGGAAAATTTAACATTTGAAATATCTCAAGGTAATTTCAAGCTACAATAGCAACTTTGAATGCACAATTAGAATTTCATTATTTCATCAAAGCATGTGCTATAAATACTGATGGTTAAAAACTAAAATCCAGTTGAATTATCCAGAGAGCCAAAGCTACTGAAAGTTTTGCTGCTGAAATATGTCCAGGCTCCATAATACTGTTTAGACATCTATAAAAGCAACAAAGATTTTGTGGTCTTTGAACTATGATTAAACCTTATTGTGTGATTATTCAAAGGTCATAGATATGACTTATCATAATGTATAGTTACTGTAGTAACTTTAAGTCAAAGTTTTAAAGTAATGTTTTTACAAGCTTTAACTCCATACACTTATTGGAACATTTTTATGCCTTCATTTAAAAAATGTTCTCTCTCCATCTTAGCTCCATAGCCAACATTTTAGTTTTAACCATTTTTTTTTTAAACAAAAAGTGACAGGGAACTTAGTTTCCAGAGCAGACCTCTTTCCTATTACCTAGAAATTTTGCTCCTTGAATCTCCTTGGAGATTCTAGTTTCCAGAGCAGCCCATTACTTAGAAAACCAGCTGATCAGGTTGACTGTACCTTTCCTTAATTCATTCGATAGTGCTTCTGTGAGTAAAGTATTCACAGTGGCAAATGTGGACGATCACAGCATGACTAGGCAACAACTGTAGAGTGAACTGAGTCCAGTTCTTGTACCATGAGATCTGCCCTACCCCATTCTTAATTCACTATGATAGCAGCTACTGGTTCCTTGAGTACCAACAGATGAAGAAAGCAGACTACCAGGTCTAGATCTTGTACCAAAAGACCCATTCTTTCCCCACATATTCTGCAGTCGCTCCACCTAAATGGCAATGTTAACCCAGCAGTGCAGCATGCACTGGACACAAGTAGGCTCAAAAATATCTTACTGGTATAGACTTCACTAGTCTACTATTAAATTTTGGTTTAATGCAAATGCCCAGCTATCTGTTTAGCTATATAACCCACTTTAAAGATTACAGACTGTCAGATAAGGTATTTGAAAAAATAGTAAATTTTCTTTCAAGTATTGCTTCTTATCAAACCACAGTTATTTCAGACAGTAATTTCTTGCTTCAAACTTTTTATTAGCATTCTTTGGGCACAATCCTAGAAATGATTTGGGCTGGTACAAGTCCTTTGCATCGGCCTAGGAAGGTCACAAGTGTGCCGTAAGGCACATTTGTGCCTCCTTGAGGGGAAGCCAGGCAGGCGCTCTGAGAAGTGCCAGCCTGTGGAGGCTGACGCAAGCCTCCACATCGGCTTCCTCTCAGAGGCTTGCGTCAGCCCGCCTGGGCCGACACAAGTCGCAAAGGTAGGCAGGAAGGAGGCGGGAGGGAGGTGTTCTTGGGCGGGGGAGGGTGGGTGGTAGGTGGCCCTGGGGACGGGCAGGTGGGGAGAGGGACACGAGGCTAGGATCCGGCAGTTATGCTGAATCCCAACCCCCATTCCCAGGGAGAATGGAGCAGCTTCAAGCCACTCCGCTCTCCTCGGACTTGTGCCACCTCCAGAGGTGTCACAAGTCCAAGGAGACCCATAAGGGCCAGTGGACCTTACCCAGGGGTAAGAGGAAAAGTTTCCCCTTGCCTCTGGCTAAGCCGCTTCTGGCCACTATCCTTATGGAGCAACTGTTACCCTGCACATCCCTGATCTTGTCTGATCTTGGAAGCTAAGCAGGGTCAGGCCTGGTTAGTACTTGGATGGGAGACCACTTGGGAATACCAGGTGCTGTAGGCTTATACCATAGTCTTTCGAGACTGAAGGTTGCCAACCAACCTGCGCTGGATACAGTGCAAGCTTCTTGGCTTGCCTGTTCCAGTGCAGGATAGGATTGCACCCTAAGTTCACTTGAGGGAATTATATAAAGCTTAGCAGAAATGAAAGAGGGTTTAAAAAAAATAGTGTTTAAAATGGAAGTACTAGTACTGTTTATTATCATAATATATGAGCCACAATTTGGATAAGCCTCTGCACGTGCATGAATTGGCCAGTTTCCTTCTTGCTAAAGCTTCTCATGCTTCATTAGATCCACTCTGGAGGGCACCCCAGCCTTTGGAGGATACGGGGTTGCTACTGGAAGCCCTCATACACCCAAACACCACAGGCAGGACTTTGGATCCCAGCCATTTATTCCAGTATTGTTGAATGTCATAAAAGAACAAGTACAGTACTTGAGGCTCAATTATTAGACTTTTCAGGATACTCAGCACGCTTTGACAGCTCTGTAAGCTTTTACAGCTTTCATAAGAAGTACATCTCTAGCCAAATCAGAACTATCCAAAGATTATGGCTTATTAATTAATTTATCCTCTTCAGGGAGCAAAAATAATGGGGATTAGGGGAAGTTCATGCTCAATGGCAACCAGTGTCAACGTTTGCAGTCATCATAATTAATTATAATAGGAAGACATACTAATTGGATTAAGTGCTACACATACTTATTCTCTTTTTAGTTTCTTTCTACATCCAATTTTCTATTTCTCAAAACAAATTTTGAGAGAAGTGAGGTCAAATTGGTTGAACTAGACGTATTCCTCCATTTTCCTCAAAGTACAGTGCAAAGCACAAACTTTTGACAGGCATTCAGGTGAACATAGAAAAATAATGTCTACATTTGCAACTCAAAACTGAGGGGCAAACTTTAAAAGATACTATGGAGTAATTTATTGAAACAGTCTTTGAAACAGACTTATGGAAACATAATTTGTGTTTTTCTATCATGGGCACATAAAAATACTCTTACAAAACATACATATCCATTTACGCTTAGGTCACCAATATCCTTAACAGGCATGTAAACATTCAAAAGAATCTCCTGAATGGAAACAGTATTAACAGCATTTTAAAATTTAATTCAACTAACAAAATCTCAGTCTTTTAACTCATCAACCAATGAACCCTAAAATGTACACAAACATATACTCAAATTATATAAAATGTTTAAATTGCATTTTCTCCAATAAGACTTGTTTTAGGAATCCAAAGATAAACTATTAATGTCAGAATAAAGCTCTATAGGACACCAAGACAAAAAAGTGCCCCATTGAAACCAAGTCTGATTTTCAAAACAAAACAAAAGCTATCTTTACCAACTCCATCACAACGCAGTACTTTTGCTACTTGATTAAATTAATTTCCAGAGAAATAATCATGTTATTAGCAAGTTTGTGTCACCTTGAAGCAACAGACACTTGCTTCAAATTTTATTCCCTTCAAGAAGAGGTTCTGAAAATAGGCCACTTACAGCCCTATCCTATCCAACTTTTCACCAGCAGAGCAGCCATCACAGCAGGGAGAGCACTGCATCCTGTGGAGGCCTCCATGACTGCCCCCACCACGTTTGTTCCCTTACTTTGGGGCTGCACTGCAGCTGCACTCTTTGCTGGGAAGTTGGATAGGATTGGGCCCTTAAAATTACAATCCTAAACACCTTATTAGGGACACCTCCACATGGAGTGTTTAGTCTGAAATTGTCACATTTTCCTCACTCTTTGCACTGCACTTGTGCTATATCACAATTTATTATGCTATATTGCATTTATTCATGTGTTTTTCATATTAATACAAGTGACAATTTAAGCATGAAGAAAATACAGGTGGACAGCTATCAGTGATTATGTCATTCTCACAAGTAAAGAATGTGCAGACGAAGTATGACAATCCTGGATAAGCATCATGTCTGAAAGTGCCCTAGAAATAAAACCTACTGCTCAAAAGGAAAGTGGAGCCTCCTCTGATGTAGTTTCACACATAGTCATCAAACAAATGACCAGACTCTCTCTACTGGATTTGTTTTCCTTCAGCATACCAGGGTTTCCTGAAAGTCATGGTCCTCAGCAGGGCGCTTTCTACAGTTGCTAAAATTTGTTTTGATACAATGGAGAACTACCCCCCAATGCTGCTATTAATTTAAACAAGATTTGTTATAGCTGACCATTCTTTTTCAGTTACTATCCAAAAGAAACATACAATGTTTATTACAATAGGGGGCAAATTTAAAAGGTGCATGTATTCAGATTGCAATGTTATAGCACCAGGATCTTCTGAAGACTACAGTGCTAACTCATAACAGCTGTTCACGAACAAGGACAATTTCATACACAGGTAATTTTGGAGCAGCGATTATGTGTTTGGGCATTTTTAGCTCACATTTATTTAAATTACATTAAATCTGTGCAGAACGCTTTGTTCATAATTAGTATACCACAATACACAGTGTTGGGGATAAATGCATGTTTTATTAGTATAAATCTATAATAATTAAAATGCATGTGATGACTTTAAAGTCTCTCTCTTCTAATCTGCAGTACTGACCCATAGTGATCCTGTGCTTAAATCAGCAAAACGAAAAAAATTCAAGGGGAAAAATAACCTAATATTTGTCACTGACATTTTTATTTAAAACTTTCAATAGAATTTCAAAATTGTATAATATACTATAAATAGAAGATGGCCTGCTGAAGTTACATTTTCATTACATAATCATTGGACAGCCTAGGACAAATTGCTTTTTCAGTTTTAATTCCCATATCTGTAAAACAAAAACAGCAGAACCTTGCCTTACAGAGAGAGTTATTACAAAGATAAGTGCATAGCAATCTGTCCAGTCGTATACATACTTACTTGAAACTTAATGCCGCTGTATTTAGTGGGACTTACATGGGAGTAAGTATGCATTTCAGCCTCAGAAAATTAGAAGTGCTATATATCAGTGGCATCACTAGGAGGGGCTGGCTGCACCAGGTGACGCACGGGGGGGTGGCGGCACCACTACAGGCCAAAATTTTTTAAATCTTGGTATTTTCAAAAAATACCATCATGTTACATATAATTTGATGTGTAATTTCATGAAGAACAAAATGAAACAAACAGGGTTGAAATATCTCTATTTTTTTCAAAAAGTTATAGCCAAAAAACTAAAGGCATTACCATGCCCACCACATGGGAGGAGGTACATCATGGGGATGATGCGCTGGCCGGGTGCTACAAACCCTAGTGAGGCCAAAGTGACAAAATTAACTGCATAGCTAGAGATACCCTGTAGTACAGTAATCTTTGATTCTAAGTAAACTTTAATCTAAGATTTGATTCCTGTCCCAGATATTGTTCTGCTCATTTAGATCAGGGGTGCCCAAACCCCGGCCCTGGGGCCACTTGCGGCCCTAGAGGACTCCCAATCCGGCCCTCAGGGAGCCCCCCGTCTCCAATGAGCCTCTGGCCCTCCAGAGACCTGCTGGAACCCACGCTGGTCTGATGCAACTGCTCTCAGCATGATGGCCAACTGTTCAACCTCTCACGTGAGCTGTGGGACGAAGGCTCCCTCCCCTGCTTGCTGTTTCACATCCGTGATGCTGCAGCAGCAGCAAAGGAAAGACTGGCCTTGCTTTGTGCAACACCTTTTATATGCCTTGAGCTATTGCAAGACCTTCATTCATTCATATAAGTTCCATCTAAAATATTCATTTATGTATATTCAAATTTGAAATGTAAATTATTTTCCTGGCCCCTGACACAGTGTCAGAGAGATAAAGTGGCCCTCCTGCCAAAAAGTTTGAACACCCCTGATCTAGAAAATTAATCCATGCCTTTCTTAAGTTTAAGTCAGTTTGCTTAGGGGGAAAGGATTAGTAGCTAGATGCACAAATTCTAGCATTAATTAGGCACTGGGAGGGGGGGAAAGAGGTTGAATACACTCTGAAGTGCAGGTGAAGTCGATGCATATCCTCCTCCACATCTAGTGGGACTAGTCAACACACATGAGTCAACCTGCTGCTACAATACACATTAGTTTACACAACTGTTTTCTGAAAGAGGAAAAACAAAAAAAATCCCAAATATCAAGATGGTGTTCAAAAAAGCAAGGATATCAAGGACACTCCATCAAATTTCCATGGGTACCTAAGAGTGTGGCAAAGCAAAGCAGAAAATCTGCAAAACTAAAGAGGACAGGTTTGCACATCTCTACCAATAACCTAGTACGTTCTCTTCCCCATAACTTTTGCCCACTAGCACTATACCATTTCAGGAGCTCAGTATTCACTTTTTATCCCTTAAGATGCATACTAAACACAAGACATCCCTCCATCCAGTCTAGGCTTCCTCTCATATAGAATAGAACAGAAAACCAAGGACATACATACAAGGAGATTGCCAGATAAGCGGGCACCATTCAGTGCCTTATATAAGAACTGAGAAAGCCTAGGTCAGATCAAGGTCTAACTATTCCTGTATTCTGTTTCCAACAGCATCCAGTCCAATGCCCCTGGAAGTTCAGAAACACAGCATGATAGTAATGGCTATGCCTGCTTTGCCCCCAATACTGGGTACACAGGGATGTACTATCCCCATTCCACTTATATACAGAGATACAAGATCTGATAGCTAAGATTTTTCATAGCTTTTTATAAGACTTTTCTGGGTATAGTCTCTTTCACAGCTATCCAAGACCATCATATGGTTATGAATTATTCATTATACAAAAAAGGGTTTTCTTCTGCCTTTCCAGAAGCTAACATTTCTTTCCACAACTGAAGCTTATACAATTCAGTACACATAGAAGAACACCAAGCCACCATCTTAAGAACACAAGGCAAACTCTCAAGGAACCATCTAGTCCAGCAACCTGTTTCCAACAGTGGCCAATTAAATGCCTTTGGGAAGCCCACAGACAAAAGAAGAAGATACCATCAGAGATCCCTTACAATTGGTATTCAGAGGCACACAGTCTCTGAACCTGGAAAGAGGCAATTAAATGGCAATTAAGATAATAAGGGCAAACAAAACAACAACAATCCATGCACATTCATTTTTATTACAGGCTCAAGTGACCAGAATGTAACTTCTAAGATTTAAGCAAATAAGTCTCACTCTACCCTGCAAGTGCCAGTCCGTGGATGACAGTACCCACGCACTGAACGTTTTGTGTTCACAGACTGTGGAGGAATGACAAGTCACAGCCAGTAACATGGCTGGCTGGCTACTGACAACTTAAACTTTTTTTTAAAGACCCTGCAAGCTGGAGGCAGAAAACCAGGATGATGAGCAGAGGTAATGCTAAGGCCTGATTTCATAACAGAAAAGGAGACAGAAGTAGACGGGGTTGCCTGGTTTTCATCAAATTATAAATTATCCAAAAATGAGATTTTCTAAGGAGTAGAAACATTGGGAGGTAAGCAAGTTCAGGGGGGGGGATTAATGTGGGCAAAATTGAATGCTTGGGATAAACTGAACAGGAATTATTGGGAGTGTTTGTAATTCAAGTCTTGTTTTAGATCTTTTGCCTTGAATAAGTCACTTTTCTCTAAGCCTTACTAGCTTACCTTCTGTAAAATGCATATTATGTTGCAGCAGCAAATGTTAGGGTAAAGGAGTGTTTGGGCTTAGACTTCAGTTTGGAGACTTACATAATTCAGCAGTAGGAGTGGCATCAGGGGGTGGTCAAGTTAGAGGTGGGAGATTGGTCAAGTTTGGCACTGGGTGAGGGTCTACATCCATCACTCACATAACTGAACTCTCTGACCAGTGGCAGATGTGGACCTGAGGGTCCACACACATCACTCACCTGACTGAACCCTGAAGGATCAGTGGCAGTGCCTAGTGCACTGTCAGAAGTGGGAAAGAAATGCCAGGGAGGCACAGTAAACTGCTTTGTCCCAAGGCTCCCAGCAACTTACTATCGATGCTGTTCATCTACCCCCATATAATCCAACATGCCATTTCAAACACTAGTCAGCCAGACGACCCTGTGAAATCTAACTGGGAAAATTGAAAGGCGTGAGGGTAATTGTTCCTTTATTTGCCTCAACATCTGCTGTTCAGTAGTATGAGAACATGGGGACTCCATTAGTCAATGAGGGTGACAGAAGGACACACAGGAGGGGCTTTAGGTGGGTGAAACCGAGGAAAGGAGTGGTGGGAATGACTTGCCAGGATTCATGAAGCACTGCCACCTCAAGGAGATGCCACAGGTCAGTGACAGAGCAGGTGCTTGCAAAAGTGTCCCCCTCCCAGGTCAGCTCCCCATTCTCCAGCTAAAAGGATGAGGTGCAGAGTGATGGAGACCTTGCTGAGTTGCTGCCTGCTAGCCGATTCTGGGTAAGAGGAGCTGGCTCAGTGCAAAGCACATGAATGCTCATTTCCGTGTGCTGCTCTCTTTCTGCGCCCCTTCACAAGCCTGTCAGCCGCTGCTCAGTCTCGAGATCGACTGCACTGTCGGACAGCGACACAGCCTACGCGCCACACACATGCGCCACAGCAGAAAGGTGGCTCGAGGAGGCACTGCCTGCCTGCCGCCCTTCCCACCTCACCTGTCCTGAACATGAGCTGCTTGTCCGCGGGGTCGCCGAATTTCTTGAGCATGGACTTGAAGAGAATCCCGCACGAGTTCTGGATGCCGAAGACAGCCCCGTTGCACCACATGGAGGCCAGCATGACCACCCACCCCCAGCCGCCCTCGGGAGGCTTGGGCACCTCTGGCCTCTCCGCCGCCGCCACCTCCTGCTGCTGCTCTTCCTCCTTCTCAGGGGGACTCCCTGGCACCGTCGCCAGAAGGGGGGGCTCCCCGGCTCCCTCCGCCACGGCCAAGGACTCCTCCTGCAGGCACGCCTCACCATTCTCCTGCGGCGGCTTCGCCTCTCCCCCCGCCACTTCGGCGTGGTCTCCGGGGGCAGGTAGCGGGGAGGCGGAGGGGAGCGCGCCCCCCGGCCCCAGTCCCAGCTCCTCACTGACGGGAGACATGCCCGGCCGCCGCTGTCGCTGCGCGCGCCTTCTCCCCCAGCGCCGTCGCCCGCTCACTCTCGTCTAGCTCAGCCGAGGCAGCGCCGCCACCATCGCCTTGGTCACCCGCAGCTGTGGGAAAGAAGAACTTCGGGAGGAGGGAGACTTGTGCGCGGCCCCAGCGCCTTGCCTGCCGTCCGTCTGTCCACCCACCGGCCCCTCAGGCTGGCCAGTCCGTCCGGCCGCCTCCAGGCTATTTTAAAGGTGCACCCTCCACTCCCCCTCCGAGGGGCGGGGCCCACCAGAATGGCGCCGCCCCCTTCGGCCCGCTCCCCTCCTGCGAGGTCGCCACTGGCTGACTAACGCGCTGAGGAACGCCCCCTTGCACGAGGAGGAGGAGGTGAGCAGGTGGGGGAGGCGCGTGCCGGGGGACGGCAGCGAGGAATCTGACTGGCGAAGGCGCGCAGGGACGGGGCGAGGGCAGGCACACGTCTCTCTCTGCGCGCGCGCCGCCAGCCTCGCAAACCGTTAATGACCACCCAAGGAGGGCGGTTGGGGGGGCGGCGGTGGTGGCAGCAGCAGCAGCAGCAGCGAGTGAAGCTGCTTCGTTCCTTCACGCCTCCCTCTCAGGCTGCGCCCCCTCCCCCCTTGCGAGGGCTCCTATTTGAAATCACTGCAACCAACCGCTCCCGCTGGCTAGGCGGCGACATGGGGCGTGTCTTCCCGTGCTGTCAGTCGCCTCCCCAAGTTCGTGGCAGGCTTTCCTGGCGGGGAGACCCAAAGGTCTGGCCAGAGGGCGGGGCGGTGGCGGGAGAGACCCTCCCCCAGAGCTGGGGGGGCGCAATGGCTCACGGGCTGGGCAGGGCTTGCCGCCTCAGAGCCGCCTGCAGCACGTCTGGGGGGGGGATCTCAGTCCCTGGCTGGAAGCGAGGAGGGGGACCTCCCAGTGAATGGAGGCAGACAGCGCTTGAAGCAGCCCTTAGTGACAGATTTCCGAGGCAGCAAAGTCACCACATCAACCTCCCAGCTGCAAGCACACAAGGCCAGCCCTGTGGCACCCTCTAAGACTGGTCCTGTGCAATGAGTTTTCAGGACCAAGCCTATGCATGTCTACTCAGAAGTAAGTCCCAGTATAGTCTATGAGGCTTACTCCCAGGAAACTGTGGATAGAATTGCAGTACACTGCAATGGACATGTACAGAAACCAATGCCACAATACATCTTTTGAGATACCACAAATATCTTTTTGTATGTACTGGTGTCAGCTATGATTTTGTTTTTTAAAAAAGGTATTTCATGAGGAAAATTGCAGTCCAAACCAGGAGAGTCCTAGTAAGTATATCAGGGCCAAACCCTATCCAGCTTTCCAGAGCTGGTGCAGCTGTGCCAGTGGGGAATAATCACAGAGGCCTCCTCTAGATAAGGGATGTTTGTTTCCCTTACCTGGCACCAGCGCTGGAAAGTTGGATAGGGTTGGGCCCTCAGTCCACGCAACAGAGCTACACAAAAGATAGTGGTAAGGTAGATTCCCACATTCTGGTATGTTACCAGTCAGGTATGCCGCACACACAAGAAACAACCACAGGGATGGTTTTTGGAAGCATGATTATTACTGCACTGTGGTAGAAGAACATTGCCTACTAAATACATATCTGAGGGCCATTTCACACATTATATGGCAGCAGAACTGGGTTTCCCAGCCATGCATCTTAGCTCCCTAACATTGCAAGATGGTGTACTGGTTCTGAATCGGTTGGACTCAGCGTTGAACTTAGACCTGGAAAATCCTGATTGAAAGCCGAGCTCAGCCAAGAAGCTTGGACCAGTCTATCCGCTTCATCTACCTCACAGGCTTGTTGCAAGAACAAAAGGAGAGATATGTATGCCACTTTGAGCTCCTTGGAGAATGGTATAAAAATATGTGAAATCAATATTTGCATGATATATATTGGTAACATTTGCATGAACGTGTTAATAATCTGTGGTATATACCTTAAAAATGATTGTGTAAAATGACTTAGATGAGAAATTTATCTAGGAAGTTTAGCAGACAGTTTAATTCTATCCTTACTTTCTTGATATTATCTTACATCAGCCTAATGACTTGACACAAAAGTGTGATGGAGAAGTGAAGGTAACTGATAATTACAGGTCCAACCTATTAATGCACTGGTTTGACGCAACATAAATGGCCCCTGCAAATGAGAAGGAATGTGCTGATCCCTGGAGAAGGGGAAAATGCACCCCTTTAAAATCAGTTTTAAAAACTGAGCAGTCCTTTAACAATAGCCTCCTTAATGAGAGAAAGGGCAGCTGGCTGACAATCCATCAATCCTTCTCTCTCCATCTCCCCTCTCTTCCCCCCTGTACACATGAAAGAAAGGTGATCATTGGTGAAGGGAGGGGCTGAGTGAAGCTTTCTAATCTCTTGGAGGAGAACTGGTTGATGGATTGTCTTCTTAATGACTCTTATCTTAGAGTCAAAAGGTCAGCAGGGCTGTCCTCTTCTCCCAAGGAGCCATCGATGGCTGCCCAAAGTGTGTAGGATGCAGCGGCAGCCATTTTTGGCACCGCCACAACCCCACACTCGAGCAGTACAGAATTGGGCTGTTAATCAATAACTGTGCCTATCGTTTTAACATGACTAGAAAAATAGACAGATTTTACTGGAAAAAAGTGCTGTGTGGGATGAAGTGAACCAAAAAGTATAGCAAAGCAAATCAGAAATAGAGAATTGCTTAGGATTAAGGTGAATATTTTTCAGCTCAATTGGTATTCAGAAAAAAGGTGTTCTTTCTTACCCAAATAGCTGAACTTCTTTTCATCAAATTCTCAGTGGGAGGAGGTGAAGATAACATGCTTATATAGGACGTGCAAACATGCTTATATAGGACAGAGTGATCTCCAATGCAGCATTTTATGAGCTTCCTATGTTTCATAATATTGTATATATTTTCTACAATATGATATTTTTCTGATTCAGTTATGGTCAATAAGAACAAAGTTGCAGATGTGCCTTTTTGACTCTTGATCCCATTAAAATTTGTAACAACCTCAACATGCAAAAGATAACAGCTGTGAAATTGCTCTTTCTGGTTCTTTGTTTATTATAGATCAGGGGTGTCCAAACATTTTGGCAGGAGGGCCACATCATCTCTCTGACACTGTGTCAGGGGCCGGAGAAAAAAAGAATTAATTTACGTTTAAAATTTGAATAAATTTACATAAATGAATTTATTAGAGATGGAACTTATATGAATGAATGAAAGTCTTGCAGTAGCTCAGGACATATAAAAGTCCTTGCACAAAGCAAGGCCAGCCTTTCCTTTGCTGCCACTGCTGCATCACAGACATGAAACAGCAAGCAGTGGAGGGAGCCCTCATCCCACAGCTCAGATGAGAGGTTGAACAGTTGTCTGCATGCTGAGAGCAGTTGCGTCGGGCCAGCACAGACTCCAATAAGGCTCTGGAGGGCCAGAGGCTCATTGGAGACTGGGTGCTCCCCGAGGGCCTGATTGGGAGCCCCAAAGGGCCGCAAGTGGCCCCCGGGCCGGGGTTTGGGCACCCCTGTTATAGATTGATGTAAGGCTGAGGTATTCAATCTCTCTGGGGCTGGCTAGCTGCCAGGGGCGTCCTGAGATGCCCATAGCTTCAGGGCCGAGTAGAGTAGCTGCTCTGCTCAGCTGCAGGTGCTACCTCCTGCCTTGCTGCTTTTCCTCAGCTGAGAACAAGGTGGGTGGGGCAGCGTGAGGTGAGGAGGGCATGTGAAAGGTGGTGGTGGAAGGTGGGAGAGAAGGCTGGCTGGGCAGCAGTGGAGGTGCTGCATCTCATCAGCTCAGGGCATGCTCCTGGCAGGCTTCAAACTGGGAGGGAAGAGTAAGGTCTCCTCTTGGGGAAACCAGCCTGCTCTTAGTGTCCAAATGCCCCAGCCTGCATTCCTCTGTTTTACCTGGGTGGGATAGGGGTAGCATCTGCATGTTGGGGTGTATGTGTGTGAGCAGCCCCCATCTACTTTGGTGTGAGTTGTAATCTTGTTGGGTGTGGCTGCAATCCAGTCCACACTTTCCTGGGAGTAAGCCCCATTGACTCAAATGGGACTTACTTTTGAGTAGACCTACCTAGGCTTGGGGTCTGTGTCAGCTTAACCCAGGATCCTCATCTTTCTCTCTTTCCTCCCCCTTCAAAAAAGAGAAAAAAGCCACTCTTGATGGCTTTGTCTCCAAAGATTGATTAAAAAATAAAAATACCCATTCCTTTTCAGCCACCCCCCTTTTTCCTCCTGCCTCCTGGGGATACTTCCCATGTTATTGTTATTAACAGTATTTATATACTGCTTTTCAACAAAAAGTTCCCAAAGCTGTTTACAGAAAAAAAATCAAATAACTAATGGCTCCCTGTCCCAAAAGGGCTCACAATCTAAAAAGATGCAACACCAGCAGACAGCCACTAGAAAAGACACTGCTGGGGAGAAGAGGGCCAGTTACTCTCCCCCTGCTAAATAAAAGAGGAGCAGCCAATTGAAAAAGTGCCTCTTACCAGTTAGCAGGGGTTAACTGTTGTTGGCTGCTAAATGTTGGCTGCTATTGTAAGACAAAATGCACAATCCTAGCTAGGTCTACTCAGAACTAAGTCCTATTGTGTTCAATGGAACTTACTCCCAGGAAAGTGAGGTTAGGATTGCAGCCAAACAGTCTCTGGGTCTCAGTTTCCATCAGTTTGCAATTAGCAGATACACACAAAACAGTCTTCCACTCCCCCAGCAAATTCATCACTTCTCCCCCCTCCCTTTCCAAAACGTTCCAGGTGTGCAGCTAACAAACTCAGGGCACAATCCTAACCAGGTCTACTCAGAAGTAAGTCCTATTTTGTTCAATGGGGCTTATTCTCAAGTAAGTGTGGTTAGGATTGCAGCCTCAGAGTGCTGGCAGCTGTATTTTTTTTGTTGTTTCTAGTGTATAATTATAACACCTTCCTCCCCATTTGGGGGGTAACTGAGGTGAGGTGATGTAATGGGGAGCCTTGGCCAATGGCTACAAGGATCAGGGGAGCTGTGGGCTGGAAAAGTTTGAGAACCCCAGATGTAAGTGATACACAATGTTCTTTTTCAAAATGCATTTTCATTCTTTTTTTAAATATGTAGTTACCTATTTGACAGCTAGGTATAATTTGGCATTTAATTTACTTTTTTCATTAGAAAAGCATACCATTCGTCATATCTCAGGGTTTTCTTTCCCAGAACATTATTTTTTTAATGTATTCTAAAAGCAATCAGTATTTGTAATTTATTTAAGCTAATTGTTTTGGTAGTTAAAAGTATTCCAACAGAACATGTACCAGTTGCTAGCGGTCATGTGAAGTACGGTTCTCTGCCTGATGAGTATTATGGTAACTTGTTTTCATGTATGATTACCGTTTACTATTTTCTAAACACTAGAATGGAAGAATTGCCAAGCTGATGGAAAATTCAAACCAAATTAATTGTCTAATTTCATTGCCATATATACAGGGTGACCCAAAAGTAGGTGGACAGTAGGTGGAATAAATGTTGTCATTTACTGTCCACCTACTTTTGGGTCACCCTGTACAACTTAACACATTTCTGCCCAGCCCACAGGTATATACATTTGATCCCTGTTGTGTATATGCAATGTTGGGCAGAAATGGCTTAAACACCTGTAGTTGAACTATCTTGCATCTCATATTTCTGAAAGCAATACAATGATACCCCAAATAAAATAAAGTAGATATTACCGTGTATTAATGCTCTTTTTAAAACACATTATTTTCAACCTTCAGTTTTCAGCAAGCAATATCTAAATAGAATAAATAAATAAAATGTTTAAATGTGTTTTGATTACAGTATCTAAGGACTGCCATAACTATATCATTCAGATTCAGAAGAAGAATAACCATCAGGTGCTTCTTAGAAATCCAACACAGGTTCATCTCTATCTAGTTAAATATGTCTGTATAGTTTATCTTCAATATATTTTTCTTCTACCCTGTGACTAAATGGTTCTCTTCAAAATTTTGGGATTTCTTTGGACTATGTCTCAAGTAGTTCATAGTACCATCTATATCAGGGGTGTCAAACATAAGGCCTGTGGGCCAAATGTTGCCCCCAGAAGTCATTATCCAGCCCCTGTAATAATTGGGCTCTCCCAGCATGATGATTTGGCTCTCTCATATCTTGAAACTATGAACAAAATTTGCCCATTTTCTCTGTCATTTGCAGCTAATGAGTTTCTATGTGAGAACAAAGGGCTTTTTTCTGGCCATCATCTGTTTAATGGCTTCACTTTCTGCTTAATGATGTCACTTGCGACTGTCAGTAGACATCATGAATGCTAACTTGGCCCTCTGTATAAAACAAGCTTGACATCCCTTATCTAGATCAAGAATGTCACACTTAAAGCCACAATTTAGGGGCTCCTCAGCAAACTGCTCTCACTCTTGGGTGGGTTCTAAGAGCTCAATCCTGGGCTCGACGCGCCTGCTTACCACCAGTGTGTAGTGTCACAAAGGTGCCGTTAGGCATGTTTGCGAAGCCTAACACTGGACCAGTGCCCGTGCTAGCCCTGTGCTGGGCTAGCACCAGGTGGGCACCTGGCCTCTGCCGCTCAGCGGTTGCACGGACCACCGGGCCGCAGGGAGTAAAGCGGGGGCGGGGGAAGGCAGGGAGGAGGCATTCCAGGGAGTGGGAGGCAGGTGGAGGCCAGGGAGAAGGCAGGGGCAGGCGTGCTGGGGGGAGGGAGCGGGGAGGGGGGAGGCGGGACCGATGAAGCTCCGCTCCACCGGATCCTGAGCATTTGTGTTAGGCTCGCCACCTGACAAACGCTCTTCCTTCACCTCCCACCTTTTGGTCGGCGGTGAATTGAGTAGCCCCTTTGCGGGGCTACTTCCCTTACTTTCATCCCCTTCCCCCAAGGTGTGCAGGATGCGTCGGTAGCTGTTTTTGGTGCCGCCGCAGCTGTGCACCATGGGAGCTCAGGATTGGGCTGTAAGAGAGTTAGGCTGCAATCCTATCTGCACTTACCTATCTGCACTTATAATCAAGGGAGTAAACTCCATTGATTATAATGGAATACGTCTGAGTAGACATGCGTAGTATTGGGCTCTCACACAACCACACAAAATCATGAGCTCAGAGGTGCTCTCATGAATCAGCAATGGGTCTTCTGTTGACCAATAGTGCCAACCCCTGATGCCCATCCTGGTCACACTTTAAAGGCCTTTGTCACACTTCCACAGTTTACCTCGTTTTAACCAATACCCATTCTATCTTTTGTCACAAGTTTACTCTTCATCTTTTGACATGACATACTTTCAGATGGTCAGTGATAGATTTTCAAGTGCAGAAGCTCATTGCGACATACCCCATAGTCATGATCCCATAGCTATGCCTGGGATACTGCTCTGGGATAAAGACTACTGCTCTTGCTGTAGAAGTACCAATGCTGCTGTCCCCCCCCCTTGACTACACCCCTGAAGATGGTGTGTATGATGGATATTGCAATGTGGTGTTGAAGAACATCTAGCAATCTGAATTGAACATCAGTGTAACCTCTCGTTTACGGTTGCCAGTTTGCCTGAAATGACTGTATTTCTCCAACAGTTCGCTTTTTCTCAGACTAAGGTTAATCTCAGGCCATTTTGTGGCCACCATTGGGCTTCATCCTTTATCACTGGGCAATTTTGTGAAATATCTTTATCACACTTTATCACACAGTAGCAATTTTGTTCCCTGATTTTTCAAGCATTGACAGTCTTGTGAAAGGAATCTGCATCCAAACTGGCAATTCTACTTGTAGTAGGAGATGGATTTAGATTTGCAAGATGCTGCAAAATTATAAGTGGCTTTGGTATAATTTGCCTGGGTTTTTTTGGTTTGTTTTTTGTTTTGCTGGTAGCAACTCTAATGGTAATGGGTGAACTGGCCAGTGCAGGAAGTAGTTCTGAGAGAGCAAGAGCCAGATGGCAGTTGGTTCCACCTGACTGTCCCACATGTTTCTGTACTTCTGGGAGAGGGGAAGCTAAATTGATCTGAGCCATGCTGATATTGTGGAGACTTGTGACCTCTGTTGTTGCTCTGAAGCACCCAGGTGGAAAGGCAAACATGCAGTATTAGAATGGATGGCTGCTGTCCCATTTGGCACAATCCTAGTCAAGCCATTTATCTTGTATTTCTTACTCACTGCAACTAATAAAGCAACAACTGGGATGCACATTTGTTCCTGCTGAAGTTTGTTGGAGTTATAAATATCTTTTTAAAAACTGTGGTTGAACATATGCTTCCCATATGACAGAACACATAGAAGGTCTTGTTCCTGCTGCAAAGTACACAGCTGAAGACATTAATAAGCTATCTGTGTCCAATAAACACAAGAGTAAAATCAAAGGAAGCAGCAAAGGTAAAAGGGGGACAAACAGTTCAGCATAATTTACCTAAATGCTTTTAGGTAAAGAAATGTCCCTTCGCAGCATTTTTATTTTGTACGTTTTACATTAACATTTAAAGCAAGCACACACACAGGTGACTCAAGCAGTACAGTAGTCCATTCTCGATTTATGCCTTTTCTCAGAATGTAATTTACTTTATGCCTCTCTGCTGGAGCAAACATTTTGCAGCTACTTAAGGGACTCGGCTCCTGCTGTTAAATACTTTGAGACAAAGGGAATGCATTTGGCTAAAAGTAAATAAGGATCTGGATGCTTATCTTTCTAAGAAAAATAAGGCTTAGTAGGGGAGAATGAACTTGCTTCAGAGGTTAAATTTCAGTTTTGAGTTTAGAGCAAGCCCCAAGTAGCAGCCTAAAATATAGAAGCAGATCTGGATCCCTAGGTGCTCTGTACAGATGCCTTTATGTGTACCTTATTAGCTCAATATGTTTTGCTGTCAAATGTGGAGCCAAAGACAACTATTAAAGTCATATGCCAGAATTACAGCATGGATCTTCCACAATTTAATCATGTCCTAGTGTACCATTACAGCTATTGACCACATTCCAAGTTAGTTCTAGAAGGAAACAAAGTCAACTGCTTTGACAGTCTTTAACTTCTAATGTACTGAGAGACTTTATATGACTATCCCCAGTTTCTGTTTTTTAACTGTTATTTTTAATACATTTAATTTTTTTCTTTTTAAAAAACTCATGCATATTAAAAAGATAAGCATCTGATCTCAACAAGAAAGTGCCTTTTTCAATTGTGCCCACATATTAAAAGGGAAAAGTGGTAAAAAAAGAAGGTGCAGGAGGAAAACATTTGTGCCAATGGGTACTTCCCTCCTTGGGCAAATAGCAGATGTGGGGGAAGTAGTCCTGACTAGAGCCATTCTAGGGGAAGGACAAAGGCCTCACCCATGGTCCCAATCAAGTCCTGGGCCCCATATGACTTCTCTCTGCAGTTTAAAAAAGTATATATATGCTGACTCCAATTACCTAACAGGCATATTACTGGTTTGGCCTTCAGGGCTTGCATGTAGAACATTAAAAATTATGTCCATTATGGTATTTCTATAATATTTCTCATGGTAAATGGCAGGCTAGGAAGCTCTTAAACTGCTTTCAGTTTGTAAAAATTACGGAAAAAAATTCGGTATCCTTTGTTTTGTATTTTGTATATGACCAGACAGTTAAGTACCAACCTAGGTAGTCTCTCTTGCATGTACTGTACTGAGATTTAACCCATTTGTGCCCAGCCCACAGGTGTACACATTTGATCCCTATTGCATATATGCAACATTGGGCAAGAAATGGCTTAAAGTATGGAGCTGATGGGGACAATGGCTAGAGGAAGGATGGTAGCACGCAGGCTGTGGAATTCCCTCCCTGAGGATCTGGCAGCTGCCTCTTCCTTAATGTCATTCTGGCAGGGTCTCAAGACACATTTATTCAGATTAGCTTTTAGTTAGGTCTGGGTTTTATTAATGATTTTATGGCCTTCCTCAGTTTGTTTAAGCTTTGGTTGATTTCTGCTTATCTGCTGGTTTTTGATTGACTATTGGCTGCTTTTCCCTGTGTTTTTAGATTAGTCATGTGCAGCGCAATCCTATCTTGCAGTGGAACAGGCAGGCCAGAAGGCCTGCGCTGTTTCCAGCGCAAGATAGGGCTCCAAAGTGGCTCAGCTGGAGGCAAGGGGAAACTTTCCTTACCCCTGAGTAAGGCTATGCAGCCCCAATGGGTCTCCTCGAACTTGCACCACCTCCAGAGGTGGCCCAGGTCCGAGGAGAGTGGACCGGCTTACAGCTGCTCCGGAATGGGGGTTGGGATCCGGCATAACTGCTGGGTCCCAGCCCTGCTTCCCACTCCCCGCCCACCCATCCCCAGGACGGACCTCTTCCCCCTCTCCCCAGAGCCTTGTGTCGGCTGAGTAGGATAAATACTTCAAACAAATATATGGAGTCTTTTAGGTTCATTGGAGACCAGGCAGATGGTCCTTACCTGATTCTCTCCATTTCTGTCTCATAGGCTAAGCGGTTTCATTCCATGTCTCTCTCATTCTTCAACTCCAGCCATCTCAATGTTAAGGAGAAAGTAATCTGTTCTTTGATCTGTTTTCCCCCCTCTCTCCAGTGCTATTGAGCTCATAGAGCAACATCCAGGTCTATTGATGTTGCTTCAGAAAGCTCCTTCCTCAGCCATCTGGCATTTGAAAACAGCTTTCCTGGCTCTGGATTGGGGCACTGGGCAGTGTAGCTAGAGTGACCCTTTCACTAGGGATTGAAGCTGACCTTCTCCCTTTGTCAGGAGGAGCCAGGACCATGAGGAACCTGCCTCAATTAAGCCGCAACTAGGGAAGTGTAGACATGCTTGTATTTAAGTTCCCTTCATTTCCCACACCTTTGTATTTTCTTTTCAATAAAGTCCTTTTCATGCCTTACTAATCACCTGTCTGGCTATAGAGCTTGCAAGCACCCTAGATAGACTGCTAGATCAGCACTCTACCAAGGATATTGCATTGTGGGGTGGCATTTGATACCCTGCAGCAAAGGGCCTCTCCTGTGGCCGCCTTAGTATTTAAAAAAAATTCCTAATCTGGTGGCAGAGTACCAAAAGTAACCAATATTTGGGAACTTTAAGACATGATCTGAGAAAGGAAGGGATTTGGTTTTTCCACTTCCCAGTCATCATCTTGCTGAACCACAGAAATAAATCATATTATGGGGGAAGAGTATTCTATTTTAAGTACATGCCATCCTCCCATCAGCTTACATTAGCAAGGCAGGGGGAAAAACCTCCACCTGACAAGCTGATCACATTTACTCTATCATCTTATAGTGTTGACTATAATGTATTGAACCCCCTGCTTTTTGTTCATGTTAGTTCTTCATCCAGATAGGTGTATGATTAACAGAACTGTTAGCTGAGCAGTGATTGCTAAATCTTTATTGATGCATGAGCCAGAATATGTCTTAGCTTTCAGTTTCCAAGCTGAGTCTGCAAAATTGGCATGTAGAAAACATTTCCATCCTGTCACTCTCTAGGGTTGCTATGAAGTTAAGGGATATGCCTAAAACCCCACAACTTAATTTTGGTATCTGGTCTTCAACTGGAGCTAAAAACACAGGGATAATCACAGTAGGAACCTCCTAATGACATTAATTGTCCTTTGTTTTTGTTGTTTATATGATATATTAATTATGTATGCTACATTAAAATGACTTTTGTGAGTGTTCTTTATTTGTATATGTATATGCAGGAATAACCTGATGTACAATCATTTTGCTAAATTATTTCTGGAAAGTCTCAAATACTGATTAAGGTCAAACCCAAATCCCCTGAGGTGTTGTGCTGTCAGGCTTTGAATGGAGTACAATGCCTGCTATGCTGGGGCATTGAGAACCAACCCTGGATGTTGCAGTGATGTAGCTGCTACACAACCAATAGCTATTGACATCCAGACTAGTAACATACTAAATTCTTCCCAGCTTAAAACTTAGTGATGAACCTAAGAGAGATCTTGGTAAGACTTGCTTATATATAAATGCAGCTGCTCTTTAACAACAAGGAGCCTGTTATGTCAACCTTTCATAGCTATCATTTCGATAGCTACCAGGCAACAAAGCAGAGTGAACTTTTCTGTCTGGTTAGCCACAGACCACCGCCAGGCTTGGAAACAGTTACCTGCTTCCTATTAGCCTATGATGAGAAAGAATTGGCTCCAGGGAATCCAATGGAGAATTAACAATTGATAATTTTGTTCTCTTTTAGAGAAAGAGGAGTATGTGTTCACATAAGCTAGTGAGCATTTTTGTGGGTTTATTTGGAAGGCTGGGCTACCATTAAAATTATGTGGATGTGTGCCTAGCAGTCAGTGCATATTTATATGACTGAGATGTCCAAAGGGAGAGTTGTGTCAAGTGCTTAAAATAGGCTTGCTTCACTCAAGACCAGGCTTCCAAGTTCAAGAGCTAACGTTACAGAGTGAAAATGTTCCAAAATATTTGGGCACAAGAGGCAGGATCTCAGATCTGTGCAGATATGTCTAGATCTGCGGCTTGTGGCAACACAAATGAAATACTCATCCAGCATGAGATGGCACCTCTTTTCTGAGAAGCATGTTCCTGAAGCTTGCATGTGAGCACTGTTTTAAACTATCAAAGTGTTAGTTAATTTCTAACTAGCTTAGGGCCCAATCCTATCCAACTTTCCAGCACCAGTGCAGCTGCAATGGAACCCCGAGGTAAGGGAACAAATGTTCTCATACCTTGAGGCAGCCTCTGTGATTGCCCCTCCATCATAGGATACAGCTCCTTCCTCATTAGCATAACTGCATTGGCACAGGAAAATTGGATAGGATTTGCCCCCCCCCCCCGTCTCCCTGACATTTTAGGAAGACAAAATGTACTTGAGATGGTGTGAAGTGGAAGAGAGGGGAATTTCTTCTTTTTATGTGCTTCGCAGATGATCATATACCCAATGGTTGGAGCTGCAAATAAAAAATAGTAATTTAAAATTTACATTTTAAAAATGTACCCAAAGCAGCTCTGAGTTTGGGATGACTATCTTGAAAACATTCTGGACTTTTGTAGCTGTGTTATTTTTCCTTTCATCTCTTTACCTCTCAGTTTCCTACCAGAGCCAGCCAGATAACCCTATAAGTAATGCATCATGAATTTCAGTTCAGCTCCATTAATGAGTTGCCTAAGTCTGAGTAGATAGGTGAGTCATAAGAGTCCATCCCATGTGCTAACACCACATACATCACTATAGCTACATCCTACTCCAAGAGTCAGAGCACCCGAATACTTAGGAACAAACCCCAATGTGAGTAATCCACCTTCTTTTGGTTTATTCATTGAACAGGCAAGGTTGTTTTTTTGATTTTGTGTTGCCACCACCATTTTTTTCAGAATGTATTTTACCTTGGGCATTTCGCTTGGTATAGGAAAGCAGGGTATAAACCTTTTAAATGAATAAAATATTGAAATGTATAAACGAATCAAGTCACTTTTAGTACCTGCTGGTTGCAGCAGAGGAGTTAATTGGCTTTCACTGGAAAAGAGTTTTAATTAAAGTGCTTAATTGCTGCTAGGTTCTACCCAGTGTGACTTAAAATGTTAGTGTTTCCTGCACATTCATGGCATTGAAACAGATGTTGAGTACTTCCCACAACGCTAACAGGAAATGCATTGAACGGTTAATTCTCAGAATGTGTTACCATCCTAAAGTGAATGATCAAAACAATAACAGTCTCCAGAGTTCTTGTTCATTCCTATTTTTCTTGTTGCTGTCAGTATTTTCTCTTTTGCCATTCTTTTTCTCTGCTCACATCTTTGTATCATACTTACCTGCTCATGGCACAATATAACCTTACTTGTGAGGCCTGTTTATTTTAGGATCAAGTACTGTGCTAAGCAAGCAGTTCTGGTTCCCAATAAACTGAAAACATTTCTACATATGTTTGAGTGAAGAGGGGAACATTTGTCATAATGTGTGCATCTCATTTTAACTTTTTCTTTTACTTTAAACTTTACTTAATGGACATTTTTGGAAGTGTTCAGTATCTTGTTTGACCCACTGTCGCTGCTATGAAAGCAAAATAGTAGTTGCAACATAGCTCAAGGAGGAGCAAGACTATATAAGCTATGTAGTACAGTACTGAGAACCGAAGCATTACAGGGTGATCTCAGGGCAGATTCCAAACTTGATCAGTGTGCCGGGCAACTTTTATGACAATTTGAATGTTTGTTTTACACACCAAACAAGACTCGCACTGCCTTATTCAAGGAATTATTCAGAGAATTCTCAAGGCTAAGCCACATTGATGTGTCATAAATGTTTCACTTCTGCTCTGTTTATTGTCTTAGGACTAACTGCACTTTAACATTATTTTTATTTTTATTTTTTTTTTTGTACTTTCACCCAACCTTGGGGAAGAGCAATAAACTATTGCCTGCTGGAAGATGTGGAACTGTTGCCGGATTACAATTATTCAGTTAGTTCTCTCTGTTAACATAGGAAAAGCAGAATTTTTTGTTGGCTCCATGTCAGGAAACTGTTTTGTTTTGTTTTACAAATTACAGAACAGGAGAAAGGCAACCAAGGTTGCTTCTGCTATTCAGAAGCAAATCAAACTGGAGCAGATACCTCAGTGGCAGTTTTGCTCTAGAAGCTGAGCTCTAGAATAGTGTAGCATTTCAGAGCTCTGCTTGTACTTGGTGGTTGTTCTGTTTTTTCCTTTTTGTTTTTGTAAACTATCCCAACAAAGTGGTGGCATTCATCTCTTTTGGGGGGAAAAAAGTGTTTTTACATGAGATTTTGTGTCACTTTTTTACTTCCTGCAAGGGGAGGATATTGCATCCTGTGGAGGGTCATTTGTTCCCTTACCTGGGGGTAAGCCTCCACAGTATGAGGGAGTATATAAGAACTAGAAAAACTGCTAGCACAGGTCTGCATGGACATTCACCATGGAATTGGGTCCAGGAAGGGTGCTAGGATTAGATGGCTGCCACTGAACCTTTCCCCACTTCCTGTTACCACCTTGTTCTGCCCACCCCACCCCCTCCCTGCCTCTCCCCACCTCATCCCACCTCCATGCCATCCTATCTGCCTTGGCAGGTCACTGATCCATTGACATGCACAGGAAGGCTCTAGGCTTCCTGCAGGCACTGTTGCAGCACACTAAGCACAGTGGCGGACCATTTTTTACAACTTCTGGTGGCAAGGCCCCGTAGGAATGGACCATTAATGACTTTAGGCAAACGCAGTATAATTTTTCTATTAGAACATAAGAACATAAGAACAGCCCACTGGATCAGGCCATAGGCCCATCCAGTCCAGCTTCCCGTATCTCACAGCGGCCCACCAAATGCCCCAGGGAGCACACCAGACAACAAGAGACCTCATCCTGGTGCCCTCCCCTGCATCTGGCATTCTGACATAACCCATTTCTAAAATCAGGAGGTTGCGCATACACATCATGGCTTGTACCCCATAATGGATTTTTCCTCCAGAAACTCGTCCAATCCCCTTTTAAAGGCGTCTAGGCTAGACGCCAGCACCACATCCTGTGGCAAGGAGTTCCACAGACCGACCACACGCTGAGTAAAGAAATATTTTCTTTTGTCTGTCCTAACCCGCCCAACACTCAATTTTAGTGGATGTCCCCTGGTTCTGGTATTATGTGAGAGTGTAAAGAGCATCTCCCTATCCACTCTGTCCATCCCCTGCATAATTTTGTATGTCTCAATCATGTCCCCCCTCAGGCGCCTCTTTTCTAGGCTGAAGAGGCCCAAACGCCGTAGCCTTTCCTCATAAGGAAGGTGCCCCAGCCCCGTAATCATCTTAGTTGCTCTCTTTTGCACCTTTTCCATTTCCACTATGTCTTTTTTGAGATGCGACGACCAGAACTGGACACAATACTCCAGGTGTGGCCTTACCATCGATTTGTACAACGGCATTATAATACTAACCGTTTTGTTTTCAATACCCTTCCTAATGATCCCAAGCATAGAATTGGCCTTCTTCACTGCTGCCGCACATTGGGTCGACACTTTCATCGAGCTGTCCACCACCACCCCAAGATCTCTCTCCTGATCTGTTACAGACATCTCAGAACCCATCAGCCTATATCTAAAGTTTTGATTTTTTGCCCCAATGTGCATGACTTTACACTTACCGACATTGAAGCGCATCTGCCATTTTGCTGCCCATTCTGCCAGTCTGGAGAGATCCTTCTGGAGCTCCTCACAATCACTTCTGGTCTTTACCACTCGGAAAAGTTTGGTGTCATCTGCAAACTTAGCCACTTCACTGCTCAACCCTGTCTCCAGGTCATTTATGAAGAGGTTGAAAAGCACCGGTCCCAGGACAGATCCTTGGGGCACACCGCTTTTCACCTCTCTCCATTGTGAAAATTGCCCATTGACACCCACTCTCTGCTTCCTGGCCTCCAACCAGTTCTCAATCCACGAGAGGACCTGTCCTCTAATTCCCTGACTGTGGAGTTTTTTCAGTAGCCTTTGGTGAGGGACCGTGTCAAACGCCTTCTGAAAGTCCAGATATATAATGTCCACGGGTTCTCCCGCATCCACATGCCTGTTGACCTTTTCAAAGAATTCTATAAGGTTTGTGAGGCAAGACTTACCCTTACAGAAGCCATGCTGACTCTCCCTCAGCAAGGCCTGTTCGTCTATGTGTTTTGAGATCCTATCTTTGATGAGGCATTCCACCATCTTACCCGGTATAGATGTTAGGCTGACCGGCCTATAGTTTCCCGGGTCCCCCCTCTTTCCCTTTTTAAAGATAGGCGTGACATTTGCTATCCTCCAATCTTCTGGCACCGTGGCCGTTTTGAGGGACAAGTTGCATACCTTAGTCAAGAGATCTGCAACTTCATTCTTCAATTCCTTAATAACCCTTGGGTGTATGCCATCAGGGCCCGGTGACTTATTGATCTTTAATTTATCAATGAGGTCTGAAACATCTTCTCTTTTAACCTCTATCTGACTTAACTCCTCGGTTAGGAGGGGCCGTTCGGGCAGCGGTATCTGCCCGAGGTCTTCTGCCGTGAAGACAGATGCAAAGAACTCATTTAATTTCTCTGCCATCTCTAAGTCTCCTTTTATCTCCCCTTTCCCTCCCTCACCATCCAGAGGGCCAACCGCTTCTCTGGCGGGTTTCCTGCTTCTAACATATTTGAAGAAGCTTTTATTGTTCCCCTTAATGTTGCTGGCCATGCGTTCCTCATAGTCTCGCTTGGCCTCCCCTATCACCTTCTTACATTTCTTTTGCCACAGTTTATGTTCCTTTTTATTCTCTTCATTAGGGCAAGACTTCCATTTACGGAAGGAAGCTTCCTTGCCCTTCACAGCCTCTCTAACTTGGCTGGTTAGCCATGCGGGCACTCTCCTGGATTTAGTGGAACCCTTCTTTCTTTGCGGTATACACCTCTGCTGGGCCTCTATTACTGTTGTTTTAAGCAGCCTCCATGCACTTTGGAGAGATTGGACTCTTTTTACCCTCCCTTTCAACCTCCTCCTAACCAGCCTCCTCATTTGAGGGAAGTCCGCCTGTCGGAAGTCAAGGGTTTTTGTTAGAGATTTGCCTGGTATTCTTCCCCCAACGTGCACGTCAAAACGGTAGCCTTTTCCTTCACATGGAAGAGCCCAGTGCTGTATTGCAAACTTTGAAATTCACTTTAATTTCAAAAGGAGTTTGCCATATGGGATTGTGGGCTGCTCTTTACAATACACTACACAAATCCAAAACTTCCTTTTGAGCACAGAACTGTTTGGATCCAGGCCATTATTTTTATTTTAATACATAACTGGACTGACTCTACCACTTCCTATTGTAACTTCCTATTGTAAAAGTACTCAACATGGGATAAGGCCAACAAGTGTGCTGAAAGCAACTACTGTATATAAAACATGAGCATTATGTTTTGGCATTGCTACACAGTCAGGCTGACATTCTAAGCAACCCCAAAATTTCTAGGAGAAATGTGTTAATCGTGCTTAGTTTAATTGGTTAAGTCACTTCAGATTCATGCCTTGGATTGTGAATCAGTTCAGCCCCGTGATCTGTTGCCCTAAGTACACACAGTTAACAATTTCTGTGTGTTCTATTGAAGGCCCAATGCTGACAGGACCTTGTGCTGCCAGGACTTGCAAAAGCCAGGCTTCCACAAAGGGGCAGAGGTATGGCATGTGCACCACTAGTTCCAGGAGCCCCCCCTGGTACTGGTAAGTTGCTGGCGGGGAGGGAGAGGTTCAGAGATATTCTGGGAAAGGGAGGGGAAGGATGGATCCCAGGGACAGTGACCTGCACAAGGATCCCACCCCCTCCTTCCCAAGCAGTCCTTCCCCGTTTTTTCTCCTCAGACTTATGCCAGTTACATATCTGGCATGGGTCCAAGGATACCCACAGGCAGCCAGAAGTCCTACCCAGAGGAAAATAAACATATTTTTACCTTCCTCTAGTTGGCCTTCTGGTTACTCCCCCCACCATTGGATGCAATGCTGTGAGTTGGGGATATTTTTTCAACATCATCAAAAGTACTCATTATGTTGTGTCATGTGCCACAGACCACAGGAAGTCATGTGTCTCAGCCATGCAAGCTTTGTACACTGTAATTTGGGATGACTGCTTACTTTGACTAAAGCTAATTGTTTATATATAGGTCTGGAAAAAAATTGCCATTTTCACAACTTGAATTACAGCTTACTGTCAATAATCCTCTCAGCATACAAGAGGATTTCCCTCCCTCCTCATATTTCCCCTCAAACATCTTTGCAATGTGGCATTTTTAAAGTGTTGAATAAACTGTTTTAAACAACTTATTCACGTTTTAGTCAGCAAACAAGATGGATTCATCAAAGGTTATGGTGACTGCTCCTTTCTATATAAAAATAGCATGTGAAAGCTTTGAGAGAGCAATACATACTCCAATAACCCCATTATCTCATTGTTCTAATCTTGTTTAAAGGGTCCTTTTCTTCATAGATTATCCTGCCCCATAAATCTTTCTGAAGACAGGGAATGCTTTAGAGATGGAAAACGCAACAGCATGTTTATGGCACTATAAAAGTAATTGCACACTATTTACATCAGGGGTGCTCACACTTTTTTGGCTCGAGAGCTACTTTGAAACCCAGCAAGGCCCGGAGATCTACCAGAGTTTTTTTTACAATGTTCGCACCATCATAACATATAACATTTATGTGTACAATGTATGTTGGTGTACCTTGAGCCCCACTGAGTATAATAGGACTTACTCCTGAGTAGACATGCCTAGGATTAGGCTGTGAGGCTGCAATCCTAGCCACACTTACCTGGGAGTAAGCCCCATTGAGTACAATGGGCCTTACTCCCGGCGTTTCCTCCCAGAGGCACCTGAAGGGGTGGGTCTGCACTCCGCGATCTACTCATTTTGCCTTGCGATCTACCGGTAGATCGCGATCCACCTATTGAGCACCCCTGATTTACATGGAAAAGATCCTTTCTCTCATCAGCAGTAACAAAGATATCTTTGCAATTATTTATACTGAAAATCATTGCTGACAACATTTGTTGTTGATACAGTGTTTATAGACAGGCACACCAATCCTGCGCTTCCCTTTGCACTGGGACTGCTGCGGCTCTGAAATGGCCGCCACAGCATCCTGTGTACAACAGGGCAGCTGCTGGTGGCTCCCCACCCATGGCCTGACACAGATACAGCAGAGTAGAGCTCTGCCAGTCTCGCCTCCCTCCTGCCCCGCTCCCTCCTCTGGCAAGTCTGCACACCTCCTCCCCACTCTCCCCCTGCCTAGGTTGGAACAGTCAGCTATTGCACCTCAAACCATGTGCAGCGCAATCCTGTCTTGCGCTGGAACAAGCAGGCCAGGAGGCCTGCGCTGTATCCAGCGCAAGATAGACCTCCAAAGTGGCTCACCCAAAGGTAAGGGAAAACTCTTCCCCATACACCTGGGTAAGCCATTGCAGCCCCTATTGGTCTTCTTGGACTTGCACCACCTCAAGAAGTGGCATAAGTCCAAGGAGAGCGGAGCAGCTTGAAGCCGCTCCATGCTGCTTGGGAATGGGGGTTGGGATCTGGCGTAACTGCTGGGTCTCAGCCCCACCTCCCGCTCCCAACCCGCCTCCGGGACTGCTCTCCCCCAGCCCTGGAACATCTCCCTCCCACCTCCTTCCCACCCACCCCAGAGCCTTGCAATGGCCAAGCCCAGCTGATGCAAGGTTCTCTCCCCATGTCACCGTGGAAGCTGGATTCCAGCCCAGCTGACTCTTGAGGAAGCCGGCCCAGGGCACTGTTGGGATTGCGCTCTTACTGCACCTATTTGAAAATACCAATGCAACTATTGTAATTCAGCCATCCATAACTAGGGAGCCAGTGTATATGCACTTATTGCAGTGGTTCCCAATTCTTTTCGTGTGGTAGCTCCCTTGACCTCCTAAGCCATTGTCTGTAGCCCCCCATTAGGGCTACAGTCATATATATTGTGGGTTTTTGCAAGGATTCCACACAGCTCACCTGGCTGGTTTTTGCAGCTCACCTGGAAGCCACAGGCTCACAGTTTGGGAACCTGATTTATTGGACACATAGTTACTGATCCTATCTTGCATGCATCATCAAAAGTCAACTAACAAACAATGAAGCAAATTGGTTCTGTATACATGCTATATTTATAAGAATTTATATCCTGCCTTTCTTCTAGTGAGGGTAATCAAAGTGGCTTACAACATTAAAACAGAATAATAGCAAAAGTAAAACATTTAAAACAATAAAAAACCAAACAAACCACAATGGATCACATAGAGTGTATGCAATACACTGTTAAAATTTCATTTGATTAAAGCTTTGTTCAGGGGCTGCAGTGTTGGTGAGAATTTTCCCACAGTAAAGACCCCTCCCCCTTGCAGAAAGAAAGTGCATGCCATCATGACCTCCCCTATTTCAAACAAGACTGTCCAATCTGCTGTGAGACAAGGGTTGGTCATGTAGATATTTAATGGAAACAAAAGACAACATGTAGGGATAACCCTCAGCTGACTAGGATTCCAAGTTCAGATAATTGAAGTAAAGCAAGCAGCCTGCTACTTGCTCCCCTTCAGTCCAACCAAAGTCCCCACCCTCATAAGGAAGCTTATCTTCTGAGTCAATGCAGCTTGTGAAGTTTATGCCCTGGACACAAAATAAGTCCTCCAATGGCATTAGGATCAAAACAGAGGGCAAAGCAAGCTCAGTTTCCACTTTTTGGCCTTCAACCCATTGCAGAGGTTGGGAGGCTAAGGCTGCAATCCTAACCACACTTTCCGGAGAGTAAGCCCCATTGAACTAAATAGGACTTACTTCTGAGTAGACCTGGATAGGATTGTGCCCTAAGAAAGCCCAGCACCACATACCTAGTGCTCTTTAGTTACAGTAGTGCTGGTATCCCTTTGATCCTTTGCTTGGATGAGGAACTCACAAGTAGAGAAAAGGAAGGGGAAAACCTACCTCCTTTGTCTGCCTAACTTGATCAGGAGTTCTTCTTTGTGAACCCCTATTTGCTTATGAATGCATTTGAAGTAAAATCATTATGAGCTTCTTTGAGAGGCAAGAACAGCTATGCATATAATGTTTTGCTCATCTGCCCCACTCATCAATATGATTTCTATAGTTGAACTGTTATTGTGAAGAAATGCTCTCAGGCTTAGGATTTTCTTGCCAAAAGTAACCTAGGAAATTCCATTTGAGAACTGCAGTACCTGTGCAGCCAAAATTCCGATCCTTCTGTGTACAACCTACAAAGAAGCTCCGATTTCTACTCTAAATAGAACTAACACCAAGAAGTCTGAAAAGTCCCATTTTGGGAGAGTTTCCTTGTGATTTATACTCAACTGAACAAAAGTGAGAATTGTCAGTCAATGGGCTGCTTTCCACATATTAGAAGCAGGCTACTTAAGCAAGGTTCATTATTTAATGAGGATTTCAGTAATAAGGTTTTGCACCTTTGGAATGAAGGTCCATTACTTATTTGCCAAGTTACAGAAGCCTCTGCTTTATGTATTATTCATATAAATGTCTAATCCTTTTTAAAAAATGCTACTTAGCTCTCTGTTTTAGGAAGCTTATTGTGGATCTGGATCCAGGATTTCTTACACATGATCTGTAAACATTTCTGCAGGTACAATCTGCTTTAGCACATGAATCCTTCACGCCTGTCAGCTACTGGAGCAAGCAGAATTAAGGCTATAAACAAATACACAGGAACGAACTAAACAGCAGCACTTGACTCAGAACAAACATAATCAAACTGAAAAAAGTACAAATGTGAGCAACAAATTGTAGCAAGGAGAATTTTTCTGGGACATTGCAAATGGCATACCTGTAGGCAGGTCAGTAGGTTTGCACGGCATCCAGTTGAAGTTTGGGGCCAAATGCACACGCAACCCAAGGCAAGGGGAAAACTTTCCCCTTACCCTGCATCACATTGTAGTGGTCCCAATGGGTCTACTCGGATCTGTGCCACCTGATGAGATGGTGCAGATCCAAGCAGAACAGCACAGCCAGGGGCCATGCCCTGCTGCCCAGGAACAGGGTCAGGATAGGGTATAATTGCCGAATTCTGGTCCTGCCTCCCGCTCTCTGCCCCCGGGAATGTCCGCTGCTCACTGTTCCCTGCCCCCAAACCCCTCCTCCTCACCCTCCCCAAGCCCCCCAGACCTCAGCGTTGGCTGAGCTTGGTTGATGCAAATTTACCCCACTGGCCTGGATCAGGTGTGGGGAGGCCAGCACAACTCCTTGCATGGGCCTCCCCGATTCCCATGCCTTATGGCACATTTGTGACACCCCCAGGTTGGTGCAGGTGACTTGTGCCAGCCTAACCCGGGGGTTAGGATTGCACCCTAAGGTAAAAAAGTTTAAAGTGATGCATTTGGGGACAAAAAAAGAAAAATAAACCCAACCACATGTGCACAGGTGTGCACTGAAATGGCTGCGACTTAGGAAAGAAATCTTGGAGCTGTGTTGCTTAACTCAGTGTGCATAAGAGAAGCAAAGTCCATGCAAGGGATTATTAGGGAAGGGACTGAAAATACACCCATAATGCCTTTATAGAAATTTATGGTTCAGCCACATTTGGAATACTATGTATAGTCCTGGTCACTCCATCTCAGGAGGAGCTGGAAACAATAAGGAAAATGACAGCCAAAATAACATGAAGTAGGAGCGCCTTGCCTAAAAGACAAGGCTAACATATTTGGGGTACTTTAGAAAACTTGATAACTAAGAAGGTGGTGGTAGTGTTTAACATTATCCATGTAATGAAGGAAGTGAATGAAGGGAATTTTTTTCCCCTCTCCTCTCATAACATTAGAACTTGGGATCACCCAGTGGAATTGATTGGTAGAAGACTCAGAACTGAAAAGTACTCTTTCACACATGCATGCTTCTTAACCAGTTACTGAGGGACTACTAGAAGACAGGGAAAGCAGTTACCTTCAGGTCCTGTACATTGTCCTCCAAGAAAGTTTCTGCCTAATCTTTATTGGAAACAAGACTCAATATCTTCAGTCTGCTCTTTTGATGTCTCCACATTGCATAAACAAGTGATGATCTGTGACCACAAACATGGAGCATGGGAATAAACCCTGAAATAAGTTTTAAAATATATGTTCTGCACAACATTGGTGTCTACTGTGTGTGTTGTTTTGCTTTCATAGCACCTTCCATTTGACAATCTCCTAACTACTTTAGCTCTTTAAATAGTACATTTTAAAAATGAGACCACATACCATAGAATACCATTTTGCTCAAAATTTCTGTGCTTCATATTCTGTTCGAATCAAACTTCAGGGTATAATTTAACAGAGACTTGGACTTCAGTTTACCTAGTTCTACCCTAGATTGAGGCCCATCACTACTTACTCACTACACTTTATTTTCCCAAGACATAGCACATTGCACTATTAATAGCACTGCAATTTGTTCTGTGGATTTAGCCATGGTTAAAAGTTCATTCTGTTCATTCTTTTCTTTCTCCCTCTTATAGATCAACAAAACCTTTCTGAAAAACATTCAGTGAGTTTGATTAGAAAATTGAATGCCAAATAAATTATACCAGAGTTTCATTTCAATATGACAATTGACAAAATTAAATACTCTTTCCAAACATGAAACCATTTCAAATGGATTCAAGATGCTCTACTGCATCTTGATTCACACATGCACACAGAGGCAGGACTGTTGTTAGGATACATCATGCCTACAAACAGATTATGGGGAATAGATTGACATTTCACCAACCTCATTTTCAACAAGTCTAATTTAAAAAATACAAATAAAAAAAGAACCTATGAATCCTTCACTTAGAATAAAGCATTTGTCAAATATTTTAATGGTTAAAATATGTTTTTATTGCCAGTGGAGAAAGCATAAATTTAAATCCAAGCCACTTGGCACACTCATCCCAAAATACCCCATTACCCAAACATAGCATATTGTGTCCAGGAAAATTGTAAGTATAATCAGGACATTTGAACTTGCCCAACTCATAGCAAGCACATCTAGGTATTTTATTCAAGTTCATTAAACAAGCACATTCAATGCTGCTCATTAAACTTCATTCATAATTCTGCATGGGCTTCCTTTGTGACTTTACAAGCACAGTAAATGCACTCTCTTTTCAAGGAGCTTAATAATGGAGAAAAACCACTTCGGCTACAACATATACCACAAGAACTTGTTTGACAGCACATTGCCAAAGGGAAGCTGGAATTATTTCAAGCCTTGTTCCGCTACTCAGCATAGCCTGACTGCTGTTAAACACAGCATAACTGAAAAACTATCATTTTAAATTCAAAAAATAGAAAATGACAATGTACCAACATTTCTGGACAACTCCAGGTAATGTAAAAGATGAGAGTATAAAAAAGAATATGCTCACTCTGCAAGTTATCAGCTGATGCCATTTCAGTAAATAAAGCAAAAACCATCAAACAAAAAAAATTAGCTTCAAACAAGGGACATAGGGCCCAATCCTATCCAACTTTTCAGCACCGGTGCAGCTGCAACGCAGCCCCCATGTAAGGGAACAAATGTTCCCATACCTTAAGGAGCTCCCTGTGACTGCCTCACCACAGTGTCATGGCTAATGAATGTGTAGCCTGGTGCGGAACTCAAAATGATGCCCTGGAAGTGATGTCACAACCGGACGTGACATCACACCCAGGATTTTTAAAAAGTGCAGATTGGAGCGGAAACCTGCCTCATGGAAATGAGAGCTGACTAACGTTAGCACCTTATTGATTACATGCTGTATCATAATAACATCTCATTAGCTTTCAGAGCAATCAGTCTCATATGTCAGTTTTGAGTTAAAGAAATCTACTTTTTGTTCCTTAAGGCAGTTGTGTTTCATTTTCTGGTTAATTGGCCATAATGTTTGATAGAATACAGATATTCTAATGTGGTTTGTTTCATTGCATTATGCATTAAAATACCTTGCCAGTGATACATGATGGTATTATTTGTACATACCAAGATTTTCACAATTTTGGCCACTAGTGTCAAGCTCAGCTTGTTGCCCCCCTAAAGCTTGTTGCCTGGTGTGACTGCTACCCCCTGCACCCCCTTAGCTACACCACTGCCTCACCATCACAGGATGCAGTGCGTGTCCCACTGGTATGGCTGCACCAGCACTGGAAAATTGGATAAGATTGGGCCCACAGTGCACAGATGTGGGAAATACATTTGGAAAAGATAACTTTCCCCATGCATTTCTAGGGAAGTTTAAATTTTGTTTTGAAGGGGGGGAAAATGATAAGCCGATGATAAATACATCATGTTTTAATCCGAGAGCAAGTAGACTATTACCCTATCTTGTTAGAAGCCTGAAACAATTTGGCTGCCGTCCTCCACATGCTCCCTTGAACACAATTCCCATTAAAGCCCATGCATTGACTCCTAAGGTGGTTAGGACTGGGATGTACATTTACAATTAGACTGAATAATTATAACTAAACAGAAACTCTACAGTTTTAAAAGTAGTTCTTGGTTTTTCTTTAATTGAAGAAAATAAGCCCCTTGTACTCACATATTTGAGTGGAGGTTGGTGGATTAATATTCTTCCTAATAACCCCAATCTACTATGAATTATGGCTGCATACAAAATGCCTTCAAGCTGAAGCAATCCATAAGAAATTAAAAGCTTATTATAGTTTTATCATCGTGCTGGGAGTTTTATAGATGGACCTTGGGGATTTCTGCATTAGAAGCCTGAAAGTCTTCAACATTTAAAGCAGCACAAGTCTCTTGAGAGGAGTAACATGAGGCTGATCAAGATGCTCACTAGCTTGCTTTTTGAGAGACATTCTCCCCTCCTAGAAGTTCATACTTTTTACTTTTGTAATGAACTCTAGTCTTTTATCAGCAATGCCATAAAAGCCTTAACCTCTACTGACATGAGGCTTAAAGCAGCCTAATCACTCATGTTGCTTAGCTTTCCCTTCCTTGTTTGAGATAATGTAATAGGGCATGTTAACTCATTCCTTTTACAAGAGCCATCCCAATGTGTACAAGTTTCAGACTCTTGCACACTCCTTGCAGCATACAAGAACTAACAACTGTGTACAGTACCATATTTTATTTAAAAGTGGTATCTGTTCTTTCTGGGAGATAAATCCAGTGGTTAGAGAAATATCCATTTCAAACAAAAATCATGCTACTGTCCCATTCACTTATTACTTTATGAGAAATTTGTGCTGGATTGAGGTTTCTCTCTGGGTCCTAACAAATGAAAAGGCACACAGCCAAGATGCTAAGTAACGCCAATATCTTCTATCTCCTGTGCATGTCTACTCAGAAGTAAGTCCCATTATAGTCATTGGGGCTTACTCCCAGGTACATCAGGATAGGATTGCAGCCTCACATTCTCATTCGCCTGAGAATTTCCTTCAAGAACTAGAGTCATAGGTCATTTCCTTATTTTGAAAGAATGCAGCAAAATAATTGGACACACAAGATCCTTTTTTTTCCTCCCTAACTGGAGGCTGCAAGGATGTGGTTGGGTTGTTTTTTTGTACTTCTGTTTTCAGTTCACTTTATAAAGCTGGTTTCTAATGGAATACAGTTGTACTTTCCCCCATTTAAAGTTTAAACTGGTGGTTGCTTACTTTCCTGACCTAAAAACTTTGCTTGCCTTTAAGTAGTTCTAGTTCAGCGGTGTCCAAACTTTTGGGCAGGAGAGCCACATCATCTCTCTGACACTGTGAAAAAAGAGTTAATTTAAATTTCAAATTTGAATAAATTTACATAAATGAATATATTAGAGGTGAAACTTATATGAATGAATGAAGGTCTTGCAATCTCTCATGGCCTATAAAAGCCCTTGCACAAAGCAAGGCCAGCCTTTCCTTTGCTGCCACTGCTGCGTCACAGATGTGAAACAAGCAGTGATGGGAGCCCTCGTCCCACAGCTCACATGAGATGTCGAACAGTTGGCTGTCACTCTGAGAGCAGTTGCATCCAGCTAGCTCCAGCAAGTCTCCGGAGGGCCAGAACTCATTGGAGACGGGGGGCTCCCAGTGGGCCAGATTGGGAGTCCTTGAGGGCCACACGTGGCCCCAGGGCCAGAGTTTGAGCACCCCTGTTCTAGATGATTGAGTGTTACAGTTAAGTCTGAACTATTCTGTAGCCATTTTGTCTTGTTTGCTTTGCTATCTTCCACTCTTTGTAAAACTCCTGGCTGAGGCATTTATGGAGGTTCCTTCAGGGATGTAACTCCCTAGAGCAGTGTTTCTCAAACTGTGAGACCCACTAGGTGGGTCATGAGCCAATTTCAGGTGGGTCCCCATTCATTTCAATGTGTATTTTATTTTTAATATATTAGACTTGATGCTACCATGGTATGTGACTGCTTTTGGTGAAATGTTACAGATATGCATTTTTAACAGGCTACTATATATATGCTTTTAATAACTATAGTGAATGGGGCTTACTCCCAGGTAAATGTGGATAGGATTGCAGCCTTTGGGATGTTTGGGGATTTTTTTTTAAACAGATCAGCAAGTGCTTGGGAGAGTTAGGAGGGCTCTTCTTTCTTTTAAATAATTTTTTTAACTTCTACTTATTGTAAACTTTTAATTTACTTAATTGATTTGATTTTGTCACATGGGGGTGGTAATAATTTTCCTGCTTGATGATGTCACTTCCAATCATGACATCACTTCCAGCCAGGTTAATGACATCACTTCTGGTGGGTCCTGACAGATTGTCATTCTAAAAAGTGGGTCTTGGTGCTAAAAAGTTTGAGAACCACTGCCCTAGAAGCCTAGCTTTACTGACTAGCAGTCCTTGGATGCAACCAACCACCTTACATGATGAGGCACACTGGAGCAACATAGCTCTGCACATTTTTGGTAAAAGTTCATACACAGTGACATATGGGCCCATATCTAAGGAAGTACATGCTCTGTTTCTCTGTCCTCTTTCACATAAAGTTATCACTACTCCCCTTTCCACCAGTTCACTTGCCTCTTTTCTCTGCATGACCCCACATTATTCTACCCAAGCTTCTTTGGGTATAATTGCAGCATCACTTCTTATGAAAGTATCACAGTTCTAAGTGTGACAGAGAACTTCCACTAACTCAAAAGACAGGAAGAAGAATGTGTCAGTTTGTTTAGCTTTGTCACGGAAGTGGGGTTCTCCCCTCCTTCTTTGCTAACCTCTTGGAATGGGAATGGGGGATGGTGCTGGGAAAAGTAAAATGTAGGAATGTCTATATAAATAAATATTTTGCAATGCACCTCGTATTTCTGCATTAAATGTAACCTTTGTTCTTGTCCTGGAATGTGCAGGGATACCTTGAAATAGAGCTTAGAGAAGTATGGTTTGTTTGGGTAGTTTGTTGTTGGCAACCTTCAGTCTCGAAAGACTATGGTATCGCGCTCTGAATGGTGGTTCTGGAACAGCGTCTAGTGTGGCTGAAAAGGTCGATTCGGGAGTGACAATCCCTTCCACACCGGGAGCAAGTGCAGTCTGTCCCTGGTCTGTCTCCCTGGCTATGGGCCTTCCTTCTTTGCCTCTTTGCCTCAGACTGTTGGCCAAGTGTCTCTTCAAACTGGGAAAGGCCATGCTGCACAGCCTGCCTCCAAACGGGCCGCTCAGAAGCCAGGGTTTCCCACCTGTTGAGGTCCACTCCTAAGGCCTTCAGATCCCTCTTGCAGATGTCCTTGTATTGTAGCTGTGGTCTACCTGTAGGGCACTTTCCTTGCACGAGTTCTCCATAGAGGAGATCCTTTGGGATCCGGCCATCATCCATTCTCACGACATGACCGAGCCAACGCAGGCGTCTTTGTTTCGGCAGTGCATACATGCTAGGGATTCCAGGCAGATTAACATCCACAAGGTTGCCAGTTTGAGGCCACCGGCACCGTGCGACCTTGAAGCAGCTGGCAAGCTGCAGCTGAGCTGTTCCATCTGCTCGGAGCGTGGGAGGATGGAGGCCAGAATGTTAAACCAGATCGGAGTGTAACACCTTGAATGTAGTGGTTCTTGAAAGAAAGAACCTTCTTTCAATTTGTAAAAATCCCTGCGTGGATTTAATAAGCCTGCCTATGTAAACCGCCTTGAATAAAGTCTTGAATAAAGACCAAGAAAGGCGGTATATAAATACTGTATATTATTATTATTATATTATTAGGGATTCCAGCACGTTCCAGGACTGTGTTGTTTGGAACTTTGTCCTGCCAGGTGATGCCGAGGATGCGCCGGAGGCAGCGCATGTGGAAAGCGTTCAGTTTCCTCTCCTGTTGTGAGCGAAGAGTCCATGACTCGCTGCAGTACAGAAGTGGTATAGGTAGGGTAGTAGGGGTAGTTTGGATAGTAGGGGGTTAATTTAAGTGTGAAGTTGATTAAGAGGGGGAGTGTGTTACAGGTGTAGGTAATTAGAAGGCTATTTGATGTACTAGCCAAAAAAGAACTTCTCCAGGTTGGATTAATTGTAATTAGGATAAGAGATCTGATGTATTTGTTAGATTATTGGCCAATGAATGTTCAGTAGTTTGGTGGTGCATTGTAATTGGGTAAAAAACCCCTGAGGGAGGGACTTCTGGCTATGTAAGGGAGCCAGGAGTTTAGAGAAAGTGCCTGAGCAGTGGCTGTTGAATAGGCTAGACCTGTGGTTCTCACACATTTAGCACTGGGACCCACTTTTTAGAATGAGACTCCTGTCAGGACTCACTAGAAGTGATGTCATCAAACAGGAAAATTTTTTAACAATCCTAGGCTGCAGTCCTACCCACACTTACCAAGGAATAAGTCAAAGAGACTTACTCTCCCTAGAGTATACCATAGAGAGCCAAGGTGTTGCAGTGGTTTGGGAGGTGGACTCAGACTTGGAAGATCCAAGTTCAAATCCCCCCTCAGCCATGAAGCTTCCTGGGTGACCTTGGGCCAGTCACTTTCTCTCAGCCACACCTATCTCACAGGGTTGTTGTGAGGAAAAAAGGAGGGGAGCAGCTGTGTACACCTCCCTGAGCTCTCCGGAGGAAGAGTGGTATAAAAATGTGATTAATAATAATAATGTCCCATTGACTATCATTGTTATACATAGTAAATATACATAGTAGCTTGTTAATGGGGACTCACCTGAAATTGGCTCATGACCCACCTAGTGGGTCCTGACCCACAGTTTGAGAAACACTGGGCTAGACTTTTGAGCTCAGCGCTATGCAAGTATATAGCTTGTAGACTAGCTAGTATGGTTAATTTCTTGCTGCCTGTCATTGTATGCCTTATTTCTGTGAAATACTTCCTTTGAAAGCCCTGTTATAGGGTGGAAGAGTTTTGGGATTGAGTATTTGTTTTTTAAAAAACAATCTTTTAAGGATATATTGTTATCCTTGCATATGTTATCTTGACCCAGGCCTGTAGTAAGGATTCTAGAGGTGGGTGGGCAACTATTTATTTCAGGGTGGACAATTATGTCCAGCATATATACTGGTGTCCAAAATTAAAGGATAAGTATGGAGAAAAATCAAAGACACATAAATGCAAGAGTGGGCAAAACTAGCTCCCCTCCCCCAGCTATGGCCCTGACTTGACCAGAAAGTAATAAATTGTCTCCAAGAATCTAGAGAGTTTTGGGAAATGCCTGAAAATTGACCAGTTTTTTTCCTTCTCCTTCTGTTCTGTGTTCTGTTGCTGAGCTTCTGAGTAAGTGGAGAGGCACAGAGAGGAAGAGGGGAGAGTGACATTTTTTTTGAGTTTAACAGGAGGACAACACTGCCAAGGGAGGCAGGGTATGTTAAGTATCCCATGGGCTTGTAGACTCTTAAGATGATTGGCCCATCGGCGGAAAGGCATGACATGGTGCAGCTTATGGGAATTTTGAGGTACACAAATTCCTGGGGCAAGAACGTACGGAGTAGGGCATAATTCACAGGCAGTGGTTTGTTGTTTTGATGAGTTTATAAGATATGCAAAGAGTAAGTGAAAAAGGCAGAACAGCTGCTGGAGTGTTCTCTAATTTAGTACAATTAGCAGAAGGGGATCAAGAATTACTACAAGAATTTTCCATGCCAAAAGCAGAAGCCCTGCAGTTTAAAATGCCCTGACGGGGTGATAGAGAACAGGTACAAAGATGACTCACAAAGATAAAGTCCTATGAGTGAAGAGGATGTGATCAGAGGCTCAGAAGAATTTCTCAGGGATGATGAAGAATCATGGTGCAGCTGGAGGAATGAGATTGGGATCATGCCACAGAGTATCAACAGGAATGTTGGCTAGTGAGTGTGGCTAGTGGGAAACCCACTAGTGGTTTTCTAGTGGGTGCTCCTCTTTTATTTAGCAGGGGGAGAGTAACTGGCCCTCCTCACCCCAGCAGTGTCTTTTCTAGTGGCTGCCTGCTGGTGTCCTTTTGCATCTTTTTAGATGTGAGGCCTTAGAAAGGGAGCCATTAGTTGTTTGATTTTTCTCTGTAAACCACTTTGTGAACTTTCCTTTGAAAAGAGTATACAAATACTCTTACTACTACTACTACCAGGGCTTTTTTTGTAATGGAACACACGAGAACACGGCACCTTTTTTTCCCCCTCCTCTCTGCCCCTACCTTTTTCCCCCCTGCCTGCACCCCCCCTTTTTCCCTCCTCCTTGCCCCCACCTTTTTTCCCCTGCCTGCACCACCCCGCTCCACACTGCTGGCTAGGGAGGGATTCGAACCTCCAACCTTGTGCTCCACAGCCCAGCACTCTCTCCATTGGGCTATAGGAAAGCCTATTGTTAAAGTGTTCAGAATTAATATATAAGGTCTTCAGCCCAGCTGGTGGCTATCAGTGCCTCAAGTATTAGTTCCAAACACTTTGAGCCTAAGAGCTCTGGTGGCTCAATGGATAAACTGCAGGTCTGCAGGGGTTCAAATCCCAGTGAGGAAAATTTTTTTTTTTTTTTAAGGTGGGAAGGTGTTCCATGGCTGCAAAATATAAAGGTTGGTTGCTAGTTGCCAAAAGGGGGGCCAGTTGAGGCTGCAAAACCCCTCAAAGTTCAGTCCCAGGCAGGCTCTTTTTTGAACTTTTTTTTTTAAAGTCCCAGGTAGGACTTAACCCACAGCCTCCAGCAGGGGGCTCACTCCAGGAGCTTAACTGTGGGTTAAGTCCTAACTGGAACTTAAAAAAAAATAAAGGTCAAAAAAGAGCCTGCCTGGGATTGAACTTTGAGGAGTTTTGCAGCCTCAACTGGCCCCCCCTTTTGGCAACTAGCAACCAACCTTTATATTTTGCAGCCATGGAGCACCTTCCCACCTAAAAAAAATTAGCCTTCATAGGGATTTGAACCCCAAGCCTCTGGCTCCACAGACCTACAGTTTATCCATTGAGCCACCAGAGCTTTTAGGCTCAAAGTGTTTGGAACTAACACTTGAGGCACTGATGGCCACCAGCTGGGCTCAAGACCTTATATATTTGTTCTGAACACTTTAACTACTGTATAGGCTTTCCTATAGCCCAATGGAGAGAGTTTCCTATAGCCCAATGGAGCACCTCCCCACCTAAAAAAAATGGGGTGTTTCACTCCAGCTGTGGCAGGAGTGCTTATGCTATCAGGGAGCTCACACGGGATGGACGTGTGCGTGTGTGCGCGCATGCACGCGCGCGCGCACGTGTATAAAAATGGTTTGTAAATAAATAAATAAATAAATAAATAAATAGAAAGTTGTGAGTTCCTGCACCTATTTTTTTTACAAAAAAATCACTGACTACTATTACTAATAATAATGGATGTTGGTTCGACAACAGAAGATGATGGAAGAGAGAAAAGCTACTAGAGAACTGTTATGATCCCAAAAGCAGGAGAGAGAACCTAGTTTAGATGCGTGTAACTGTCCAAAATGGACATCAGGATGCAACGCTTCTGATTTTTTATTAGTCTGGGAATGATATATGCGAGAAAATATTGTTGAAAGACATTATTTAAAATGTTTATGATCCAGATGCAAGATAAAGATGCATTGAGCATTTTGGCCGCCGTTCCAGAATCTGGAACATATCAAACTTTTAAAGAGACAGTGAATCATAGAATGGTACTGACATCAGAAGGGTTACAGTGGAAATTTAGTTATCAAAGAAGCCTACTGATTCTGTCAGAATTATTATCCCAGTTAGAATGGTGGCTGGAGCTTTGGATTCAAGGAGAAAAAGAACATAAGAACCCTGCTGGATCAGGCCAGAGGCCCATCTAGTCCAGCTTCCTGTATCTCACAGTGTTCTACCAAATGCTTCAGGGAGCACACAAGGCAGCAAGACACAACCTGTGTCCCAGTGCCCTCCCTGCTTCAGGCATTCTGAGGTAGCCTACTTCTAAAATGAGGAGTTTGTACATATCTATCAAGACAACCTGTGGTGGACTTTTCCTCCATAAATCTGTCCAATCCCCTTTTAAAGGCTTTCTAGGCTAGATGCAATCACTACTTCCTGTGGCAAGGAGTTCCACAAACTAATTACACAATGGGTAAAGAAATATTTTCTTTTGTCTCTCCTAACTCTCTCAATTTTAGTGAATGTCCCCTGGTTCTGGTGTTACGTGAGAGGGAAAAGAGCATCTCTCTATCCATCCCCTGCATAATTTTGTGTGTCTCAATCATGTCCCCCCATGGGGACTCTTTTCTAGACTGAAGAGTCCCAAACATTCTAGCCTTTCCTGTTAGGGAAGGTGCCCCAGCCCAGTAATCATTGTGGTTGCTGTCTTCTGCACTTTTCCATTTCTACTATGTCATTTTTGAGATATGGCAACCAGAACTAGATGCAATACTCCAGATGTGGCCATACCATCGATTTGTACAATGGTGTTATAATATTAGCCATCTTATTCTCCGTACCTTTTCTAATGATCCCAAGCATAGAATTAGCCTTCTTCACCGCCGCCACACATTGGGTCAACGCTTTCATCGAGCTGTCCACCGCCACCCCAAGATCTGTCACAGACAGCTCAGAACCTATTAGCCTATATGTAACATCTTCATTCTTTGCCTCAATGTGCATGACTTTACATTTACTTACACTGAAATGCATCTGCCATTTTGCTACACATTTCTCCCAATTTGAAGAGATCCAAATGGATCCAAAAAGCAGATACCAGAGAAAGTTTTGGACTTCTTGTTGACAGAACAATTTTATTCTATGTTAAATCTGAACTTAACATTTACTGAGGATACACACCTTAAGTCAGCAGTGGAGGCAGCAGAGCTTGGGGTTGAGTTACTCTTTTTAAGACTTCAGGGTTTTGCAAATCAGCAGTTTAATGGCCAATGTTAAAGAGCACATGCAGTATCTGGGCAGATACTATGGAGTTGAAAAGAAGAAGCCTTGATTATCTTCCAGGAAATGCCATAGAACTCTTGGTAAGGATATAGCAACTATATAAGAGTGTGGGAGATTGCCTGCTGTTGAGTCAATGCCCCATGGTACATGCTTCCATTCTAAAGAACTTGGCCATGTGAGAAGGATTGGCCTAAGTGGTGACCAAAGAGTGAGGCATCCCCACACAACAAAAGTAAGGGGGCCCTCAGGAGATGACAGAGAGGGTGTACCAGTGTCTGCAGAGGAGCAGAACCAGTCTGCTACCCCATGTTCTAACTGCTGAAGGGAAGCTAACTCTTCTGCTCCTGTAGCTCGAGTGACAGTACTGTTGGGGAGAGGGTATGAAATCATGATGGAGGAAACTGTACAGAAGAATGAGTGTAGAGGTAGCTGTGAGGAAGAAGTCGGGGATGCTGCCAGCCCAAATATTAGCAACACCCTTGAGTGAGGATGGAGAGAACAACTGCCTGCAAACCAAAGGCAAGGGAGGGCACCAGGATGCAGGTCTCTTTTGTAATCTGGTGTGCTCCCTGGGACATTTGGTGGGCCACTGTGAGATACAGGAAGCTGAACTAGATGGGCCTATGGCCTGATCCAGTGGGGCTGTTCTTATGTGGTGATCACCCATTGCCCAGTAAGAATTGATAAAAAAAATTTTCCACCAAGCTTGAAGCAAAGAGAGAAATACAATTCCAGGAGTGGATTACATCAGCCCAGAAGAAATGGGCAAAGGAACAGAAGGAGGAAGATGTTGTACTCTTCCGTGGACAACTGAAAACAATGATTCTGGGGCAGATATAAGTTGCCCTTTTACAGAAGATCATATTAGACAAGGGGTTTGTATGGTGCTGACCTTGGTGGCATTAACTCAATATTTCCCAGTAGATGTGTATTTATGCTTCTGAGATTTTGAGGATACAATCTCAATGATAGTACATAAGAGTCTTGCTGAATCAGGCCAAAGGCTCATCTAGTCCAGCTTCCTGTATCTGACAGTGGCCCACCAGATCCTCAGGGAGCACACAAGATACATGCACCCTGTTGCCACTTCCTTGCACCTGGCCCTCTGAGGTAGCTTGATACCCACAGCTAGTTCTGGGTGGAGACGTTTTGCATAGAACAACCCAGATCCTGGCCATTACAAGGAGGCAAGTTGTATTACGACAAGTTAATCTAGAAATCAGTGATGGAGTTGGTACTGTGCTGGGGTACATTAAGTTATGTAAAAATCTACTTTTGCCTTATAGCTGTGATTTTTTCTCTATCTAGTTATGCTATTATGGACTACAATATGCAAGCTAAACTGTTCTCCCAGCATACAGGCCACATTTCCAGGACTTTGGTCAAGCCACAAGCTCATTCTTAGTTTACACAACCGACTATTTAAGCATCTCCTGCAGTACTGTATGCAAACTTGAACTGCCTTCCATGATTTTGGTGTTGAAATTCAGTTTCTGATTCATTGTATTGTATCTACATCAATACAATAGATACGGGTAGATTGGACTTGTCAGCCTGGGAAGGCAGCTCATCTGAGAGAAGGAAAACTCTGATCCCAAACCTCCACTGCCTTGTGGCTACATCCAGTTATGGAAAAGGCTTCAGGAGTCAACCTCGAGGCAAAATCCGGAGCCGGAGTCCCTGAGGCAGTTCATGGCTGAACACAGTCATGTTCTGGCAACTCCTGTGACGCCGCTGGAACCAACAGTATTGGCCTCTGCCTTTCCATTGGACCATTTCAGCGATGTGGAGAGGGGGGATTCGCTGCATGGGTAACAGCCTATCCTCCATACCTACTTTACCCAGGCTTCACGCACTGGAGAGGACACTGTGTTCCAGAACCACCATTCAGAGCGTGACACCATAGTCTTCTGAGACTGAAGGATGCCAACAACTGATCTACATCATGTATTTTTTCCACACAGTCTTTGTTAAGTTCCCCTTTTGAGGAAGTCAGCCATCAACCCCTGATTGAATTTTGCTGATAACTGATACCTACATCCTGATCCCCATTCAAACTTATACATACTCCAAGCACCCAGCATTGTGTTAAGCAACTAGCAACTAAACTACCTTCCAGCTCAGGGCTTAGGCACTATCTCCCAACCCCTTATAAGGGAGGTCTTGCAGGTGCTCACTTTCCCGCTCGCTTGCTCGCTCTCCCTCCAAGGCCCAGCACATTTGTGTTGTGACAGAGGGTCCTCTCCACAGGACCCCCCCCCCACTCTACAGGACAGGTAACTATCTTGTACCTGGAAACTCTTTCCCTTCTTTCCCCCTTCTCTTCCCATCTTTAGTTAGCAGCTAAAGGGATCCCTAAAGGCCTTCCCTACAACCCCCTTCCTCATCTGTTTTCCTCAAATGCACCCAATACCCTTCATACGCAACCACCATGATAGCTAGGTACACTATATTCAACCATTAGGACCAAGAAACATATCTTTATCATTTCTCCATGTGCATTACTTTTACCTTTGTGATTTTGTAATAAAACCATAATCTCTTATTGAAAGTTTTCTCTCAGTCTCCTCTTTAAGCAAAAGGGAATTTCTCTGCATTATGCCATCTTGTTATCCAGCCTAAAGTCCTGGTGTTCCAATAAGGGCAGTGTAATAATTCCCCTAAATGAAACAGCCCTTTTGGTAACGAAGTGTTCTGGGGCATGTAGCCCCTGAAGGGGTTTGGCCCCTTGGCAGAAAGGCATGACAAACTTGAAAGTCTACTATGCGCCCCCTTTTTGATAACCTTCTGAGTGGTGCAAGTAACCCTTTCTTTCACCTACAAACCCCCCCCCCCCCCCACATACTGAACTTTAAAATCCATGAGCCTAGTTCTATACAGGTTATGCAGACAAGATCTGGAATCACAAGACTTACCCCAGAAAGGCACTTAAGATATGCAGCTTAAGATATGACAAGAACAGCAGCTTTCAAAGACTCGAAGAATGTTCTTTCTTTAAGTATTTACATTGTTCATCTTGCAGCATCAACCACCAGTGCTTTTGGGTGATTGGGTCACACTCACCCTAACTGATCTCGTATTTGTGCACTGTGTAGTAATGCGCAACACCTACTTGTCTGGCCTTTATGTCTCACTGGCCAGTTCTCCCCTTCTGTACTCCCAGTAACTATTCCAACTTTATCAGGTGACTCATGTCTCTGATGTGGGCTTTGACCAATTAATAGTTTGTGCAGCAATAGTTTGTGCAGACACTTGTTTTCTTGTAGTGAGGTTGCGATGGTTTAGGTTCAGAGGTGGCAAAAGTCCTTTCCATAAAGAACAAGACATGTAACTTTCCATACATAGTTCATCCTATGCTGGAATTGCACTCGATATTCAGAGGCTGTTTAGATGCTATAGCACACTGGTTCTCACACATTTAGAATCAGGACCCACTTTTTAGAATGAGAATGTCAGGACCCACCGGAAGTGATGTCATGACTGGAAGTGACATAATAAAGCAGGAATATTTTTAACAATCCTAGGCTGCAATCCTACCCACACTTACCCCGGGTAAGTTCCATTTACCAGTGGCATCGCTGGGGGGGGTGCGGGGCCGCAACAGGTGATGCACGCTGGAGGGGTGACACGCACTGGGGGGTGACATGCTAAAATCATGGTGGTTAGAAGTAACCCCATCATATTATATACCGTTGGATGTGGAATTTCGAGTGGAATGCAATGCAAAAAACCAGAGTGAATTATCTCCTTTCTATCAAAAGTTATGGCCAAAAAACTGGAGAACAAAAAATGCATGGATCCCTATGGAAAGTGAGTAGTATTGCGCGTTTACTCACGAGTAGGCGAACTTGCCTTAGTCTGTTGGAAAGGGCAGGCTGAGAGGAATCCAACAACACCAGAATGGTCCTGATCCAATGAATGCAGCCCCCAAAAACACCTGAGAAGCAAGCCCCTCCCTCCAAACAGATGAATGTATTGAGCCCTATGGAAAGCAAAACTAAGCCTCATGGTCGTGTTTACTCACGAGTAAGGAAACGTGCCTCTGCTGGTGGTCAGGCCAGGCAAAGGGGAATGAGAAGCCACCAGAATGGTCCTGATCTGATGGAACCAGAGGTCAACAAATGCTCCAGAAGGCAGCCCCCCCACACTAAAAAGGATCAAAACAGAGGCTTCAGCTGATAAGTTTAACTTTTTTGAGACTTGCAAAGCCAGGTGGATCCTGACAGTGATCTGGTTTAAACAGAAGTTCTTAAATTGAACTGGGCACTGGGTAGGGCTGAAAACCTTAATGGTTTTTTTTGGGGGGGGGTGTTATTGCAGGCTGGCTACAGAGGAAATTCACGTGGTGGACCAGGGCTGGCTTCTGCTTATTTAATTATTTGTTTTACTTTAATTATTTATACTTATTTATTTTAATTTGCCTGATGATGTCACTTCCACCATGACATCACTTCTGGTGGGTCTTGGACAGACTGTCATTCTAAAAAGTGAGTCCCAGTGCTAAAAGTTTGAGAACTGCTGCAATAAGGTGTTAGTAACGTGACACCCTGGGGTGTGTGTGACACCACTAGTGACCAAAATCACTAAAATCATAATTTGGAAGAATAATACCATCATGTTATATATCAATCAATGCGTCAATTCATCCAGAATGTGTTCTTTGTTTTATCAAATGGTACAAAAAACCAGTGGGGGTGGAGTGAGGGTACATCATCACGCCCACCACCTGGGGTATTGCCCCGCCCACTGCATAGGCACACTGGGTGATGCGAACCCTAGTGACGCCACTGCATTTACTATCCTTGTTAAAAGAATATACATAGTAGCTTGTTAAAAGTATGGGTCTGTAACATTTCCCCAATTGCAATCACATGCCATGGTAGCATCAAGTCTAATATATTAAAAATAAAATATTTAAATGAATGTGGACCTACCTGAAATTGGCTCGTGATCCACCTAGTGGGTCCCAACCCACAGTTTGAGAAACACTGCTATAGCACAGGGGTCTTCAAACCGCGGCCTGGGGACCTTGTTCCCTGAAAGCCCCTGACCCACTTTGCCAAACATGACTGGAATTATGCTCTGGTTGCATCTGGAGGGTGTTCTAAGGGCCAGAGAGGTTGAATGAATGAGCCCATTCATTCATTTATTCACACATCTAAGTTCTATCTCTAATTTATTTATATAAATTTTATATTTAATTTTTTTTCCAGCCCTTAAAACCGTGCCAGACATTTGATGTGGCCCTCTGGCCAAAAAGTTTGGAGACCCCTGCTATAGCATAATAGAGTATGCCCAGAAATATACATGAAATAAAATCTGCAAGTATTCACCAAGGGTTTCTGATGTTCTAGAAATTGACACACTTCTTCACACTTTCTGAACTTCTCTGTAACATCTAAAATGAACTTTTGCACTTTCTTCTACACAAAGAAGTGGAAAGTGATGTGTATTGGAAAACTGTCCTTTCTTTCTTTCTTTCTTTCTTTCTTTCTTTCTTTCTTTCTTTCTTTCTGAAACCTTTATTGGCATATCAACACAACACAATTAACACTTATACTTTACAATTGTCATGGAAAACTATCCATCTTACCAATGGGGCCCCTTGAACTTCCTGTTGCCCCCACATTACATAGCTAACATACGTGATCACTAATCCCAAAATAATCACTTTCCTTGCTTACATTGTGATTTTTTTTGTGGTTGAAAGAAAAGAATTCTTAATGTAAATACATGCTCATGATTCTCTTTAAACTCAGAACAAGAAATTCTAAACAGGTAGACAAATGCAGATTCCCAAAAACACACAGCCCACAGTCTCAGGGGAGGGAAGACCAAACACCACCTTGTTTTTGTTCAGTGTAATATCCTTGAACCAGTTCTGCCCAAAATCCCTGATCCCATTAAAAAAAATTAATAAAATGGAAAAGCACTTGGAATAAGCATCCTGCATTTTTTCTAACGAAAATATTGTATGGCATAGTTTTCGCCAAGATAAATATCCAGTAATTTTTTTCCCCATTATCCAAAGTACAAATGTATTAACTCATGTTGGTGACAATGTTTTGTAAACAAATAGCAGATTGTGGAAAATTAAAGAGAAGAAGGATTGAGGGACAGAGCATAGTGGAGGGCAAACCATCCAGAATGTTTGAAAGATACAGTAGAAATTGCACGTTCCAGGTGGTAACAAAAAAGAAAGCCCAAACCAAGTTGAGCAATATGCATTCGTTTAATTCGTTAAAACTATCCTGAGCTTAGGAAAGAGAATATTTAGTCTGCTTGAAAACAAAAAGACTATTTCAGTCATTTAAAGGAGTTAAAGGAATTAACTTTTAAATGTAAAAATCAAAGCAGCAGCCAACTTGAGTGCTCAATCCATTTCCAGCCTATCATGCTAATTTGGTTTTCTTTGGGCTGTGCTCATCTTCTGCCTTTTTTTCAGCTGGTCTTTTCTTTAAACCTTTCATTTTTCTAGTCTGCAATTTATCCAGATCCTGTTTCTGCATGTGGACACGTCCATATTTTGTACCAAAGACATCATGGGAGATATTTTTCTTCTTCTTTGGCTAGAAATAAGAAAGCAAAACTAGTATTTGCATAGTATTCATGTGTACCTTAATGGTTATTTTAAAAATCTACATCTACTACAGTTTAAAAAGCAACTGCATACAAACTTCAAATTAAAGAGAAAGGTCAGGTTCGGACAGACAGCGAAACCATGTTTTAAAAAGGGTTGTTTCCTAAGTTTGCAGAGAGCAGAGTTTCATCATCAAAAGTTCCTTCCCCTCATGCAAGGAGTCCTTGTGAGACTGCAATGCTCCTACTGCAAGTGGAAGGAACTTTTGGCAATGGAGCTGTGTTGCATGCAAACTTAGGAAACAACTGTATGTGAAGAAGCCTAAAATAGGCTCATGGCCAACCATCCTCTTCCTTTCCTGCTCATGAGACTGCAGTTCCCCAAGTATGTATATAATGCAAATCTGCAGTTTGTAACAAAGTGAAAGCAAAAGTGTCCATTGTCTTCTCACATGTAAGAAGAGGGAGAGCGCATGCAAACCCACAGCTCTCTTAGGTTTATTCAGAGTACACAATCATGATTTAGCATTACATCTGCACTAAGCCACAGTTCCAAAAAACAGGAGAAATAAAAAGGTGTGACTCTCAAGCCGCTGACCTGGGAGAACTGCACTAAAGCTCTGTTTAAGTGTAAAGTTTAATTTGGGAAAAACTTCACAATAATTGATTTGTGAGTTACAGCAAAGGTTAAATCTTTCAACACCAGGTCAATTCTTTACCCTATCACCTAAAACCATCTATAATTCAACACCAGTGGCACCAAACATCATTAACAACAATAAATTAAGGTAGCGCTTAAAGAATCCCAATGAAATTAGAATGTGAACAAGCTTAGGGAGGCACCATCGCTCAGTGGCAGAGCACATGTCAGGCTCAATCTCTGGCATCTTAAAGGTAGAGAAAAATTATCTGAAACCTTACAGAGTCACGGCCAGTCGATGCCAACAATACTGAGCTTGAGGGCCCAAAGGTCTGACTCAGTATAAAGCAGCTTCCTATGCTCTAGACCAGGGGTGCCCAAACCTGGGGCCACTTGCAGCTTTCAAAGACTCCCAATCTGGCCCACTGGGAGCCCCCAGTCTCCAATGAGCGCTAACCCTCCAGAGACTTACTGGAGTTTGTGCTGGCCTGATGCAATGGCTCTCAGTGTGATGGCCAACTGTTTGACCTCTTGTGTGAGCTGTGGGATGAGGGCTCCCTCCACTGCTTGCTGTTTTACATCTGTGATGCAGCAATGGCAGCAAAGGAAAGGTCAGCCTTGCTTTGTGCAAGGCCTTTTATAGGCCTTGAGCTATTGCAAGCCCTTAATTCATTCATATAAGTTCCATCTCTAATGTATTTATTTACGTAAATTTATTCAAATTTGAAATGTACGTTAAGTTTTTTTTCCTGGTCCCCGACACAGTGTCAGAGAGATGATGTGAACCTCCTGCCAAAAACCTGCTCTAGACCTACCAATAACTGAGATTTGAGAAAATCTTTGATGTCAAGGAATCAAGAAGTATGAGGGTAAAGATGATAGGAAAAATGATACTATTTATACTGATGGATAAAGTGAAAGACTACATGGTTTTGCTAAAAAGTGTGTGAAAAAAATATATCAAATGCTGCTTTTGTCTTTACATTAAGAACCAATTTGGAAGGCAAAGAATCCACATGTCTTTTTTGTTTTTTAACAATTCGCTTACATACCTTGAGAGCTTTAGGCTGCTTTAGAGATAACTTAAAAAGATCATCTGAGGCCAAATGTGTTCTCCTTATCACCAAATCTAGTGAGGGCCCCATGTCTTCAAGTTCAATCCTTGGAATTTTGCAACCAGATTTCTTCAACAATACTCTGAAAGAGGAGAGGAAAAAGTGAGTCATCTGGGATGGAATTCCAGTTCTTGTCTCATCAGACATTCAGAGTTCATGGCAAACCTCCATTGGCATTCTGAAATGCTAGACTCCTAGGAGATGGCTGGACAATCTCATTTTCTTAGACGTGTGTATCTGCTGTAAACATGGAGAGTTTTGTGTTGTCTGGAGCTCCCTTCCAGTATGAGAGAGGATGTAATACATGCTCTTTTATTTGTGGAATTAAGAGAGCTATTCTATTACAATACTGAGTACAGATGAGCATAACTTATGAGCACTGAACAAATGTTGACTCTAAGTGGTTAACCAAAAGTATGTAGTTTCCAGGACTGTGTCCCTCCCATAAGGGACCCAAGAATCTTGCCAGTGATGCTACACTGTGCCTCAAAATGCATCACAAAATCAGGGACAATAACCTGCTTCAGACTGGTAGGGGAAGAGAACAGACTGATCCTAGCATACCTCTTGAGCTTGGAGCTGGAAGAGGTGGGTTGGAATTGTCTATTTGGCTACTGCAATGGCAAAGTGCCCTAAGGAATTCATAGGTACAGCAACCAAATAAAGTCCTGCCACCCTTGTCTCTTCTGAAGCTGGAAGGGGTAGATGTTTGTCCATTTGACTTTTGTATTCCCAAGATACTCAAAGTGCCTTGCAAACACAGCTGCCAAACAACCTCCAGATTTCTTCCCAGCCTTCCCATTTCTTTACTGCCAGGTAGGGCAGTAAAACCATGGTATGACTGAAGGACAATCCCTACTTTCTGCCCTTCAAACAGCTACAAAGTTGATAGGAAGGCTGGAGTTTGTCATGCTTAACAGAGAGCAACTCTTGTCATGGCAAGTGAAATTGTGGAACCCTGCTTGTCAGTACCCTGATCCTATACTCTGCAAGAGACTAATGCCCTTGGCTGAGGGCTTTCCCTGGCTCCTCTGTTATTTGGTCTTTAGCTTCTCTGAATTTAGTCTTCAGTCACTCTTTTTTTTATACATCCCACTTCCCAATAATTGAAGCAAGTTCGTTTTTCCAATATCTCCCATCCAGGTGACTGCTCCTTCCCTTTAGAACTTGTCATACCCTTCTCATATAGTTTACCATAATCCAGTGATTTTCAACCTTTTTCAAGGTTGACACTTGAAAAACTGACAAGGTGCTAAAATTGTCAAGGCACACCATCAGTTTTTTTTTTACAATTGACAAAGCTCACCGCTTTGCTGGTGGTGGCTCACATCCCCCATTAGCCCAACTAACAAATGACCCACGCCAAACTCCACGGCACAACTGCAGACCACTCATGGCACACTGGTTGAAAATAGTTGTCAAAGGCTGCAATCCTAACCACACTTTCCTGAGAGTAAACCCCACTGAACAAAATATTTATTATTATTATTATTATTAACAATAGTATTTATATACTGCTTTTCAACTAAAAGTTCACAAAGCGGTTTACAGAGAAAAATCAAATAACTAAATGGCTCCCTATCCCAAAAAGGCTCACAATCTAAAAAGATGCAAATGCATACCAGCAGACAGCCACTAGAACAGACAGTGCTGGGGTGAGGTGGGCCAGTTACTCTCCCCCTGCTTAAAAAAGGAGCACCCACTTGAAAAAGTGCCTCTTACCCAATTAGCAGGGGTTATAGAACTTACTTCTGAGTAGACCTGGTTAGGATTGTGCCCATAATCTCTACTCTCCTCAGGGGGTGGCCAAGGTTGTTTCTCTTCTAAACCCCTATAACCTACCCCATGCCTAATTCTTTCACTCTCCTGATCTCCACCCTCTCTGAAACGTTTTTGGGTAGCAGATTCTGTGTATCTTCGAGAAATTATTTCATCCCCCACTCTGGCTGTGTCCCTTGTAGTTTTTGGCCTCTGATCCTTAATTATTGCTGTTAGTTCTGGATTCAGCCTTGCATAAAATTGTTCTCCAAGAATTAAATCTAAGATCTCCTCTTTCGTAAATGCTATATTTCCATTGCTTGAATCCATAAATCTTTCACGTTCTAGTTGTGCCAAAAATTCTGATAACGAATCTGCAGGATTTTTTTTGGCAACTGTCTAAACTGTCTACACAAACCTTCTGGAGTAACAGAGAAGTGTCTCAGTACAGTTTCTTTTAAAAGCTGGCATGTTCCATTCTCAGGCAATGCTGCCTAGATACTTAAAGCAACTTTATTCTGAATTTGAGAATTCAAAGACTGTGCTTCAATTACATTGTTTGTCTTCATGCTCTGTTCAAAAACAAACAAAAAATCAGAGGCATCTACACCTGGAGTCCATTTAGGTAAACTCCCAACATCCACCACAGATTGTCTCTTTCTTTCCAACTGTACTGGCAACTCCCTAATTGCTTTTCTTTCTTCTAAATCTCTTTCCAAAAGCTTTTGCTGTTATGCCATCATGTGGGCTTGCATATACACCAACTGCCTCAATGTTATCACTTCCTCTTGAGGTGAAGTTTCATTAACATTACTCCTACTTTCATCTTCCTTTGGCTTATTTCGTTGTTTCAACCAAATATCTTTCTCAGACAACAAATCTCCATTTGATGAAACTACCTTAGTTGGGACTCCTCCTGTTGCCACCAGTCCATCGAGGTCATAAAAGTTCTCCACTCAAAGTGCTGCCTCTCCAAATGAAATTTAATGGGTTCCATTTGTGGTGTTGAAAAACCTTGAAGGAACTCCCATTCTTCAGCCACCAATTGTATAAAATCTGAAATTACTCAAGTTTCACCTTTCCCAGAATATCCTCTTTTTTGCATGCCTTGCTAACTGTCCAAAACAACCACCAGCTGCCTTACCATTATGCCCAACTCCATTTGGCTTAAATTCTATTTACGTTTGTGCCTCACAGTCCTTTGTACGGGTGCTACCATGTCACAGTAGCACAGCTACAGGCCCACACCACTGCCACCTAGTCACAGTGTTTGCGCTTCAGCCTAGTCTTTCAGATCCTCAATCAGCCCGACCAGCTTTCACTTTAACAGCTCAATTGCAGACCCATGGTCATGCACGTCATCTACCGCAAGCACTTTGACTTTTATCTTCCTCAAACTAACTCAAATAGACCCTTCTGTACTGCTTACAGCTCAGGATAGCCTCACAGATAGCTCCAGGGGTTTGAGAATATCAGGATTGAGGAGACCCACTGCAGAAAGGGAGGCTTACACAGGTGTAAGGGGATTTAAATCCCCTTTCCCTGCTGAAGTGTCCCAATCTGCACCTTCCCCCATCCCCCCCCCACTGGATACAGTGTGTCCGTTTTTGGCATGGCTGCACCGGGGAGGGGGGAGAGGACAGGATTGGGCTGTTACTTAGTATGGATATACTACATGAAACCAGAGACTTACTTGTAACTCCTCAAGTAGATTCGATCATCGATAGCTGTGAAATGAAGAACATGTTCTAAACCTGCCAAGCGAACACTGGGCACGGTGGGGCCTTTGAAGAAATCTAGAAAAAGAAAAGCAAGAGCCATTTCTAGACAGTAAAGAGAAACAAGAGCAGGGGGCCCAGCCACTGGCTGGATGCCAGTGGTATCCAGATATTTCTACTGGTTAAACATAGGAAGGCAGAGAATGCCTGTTTGAAAGTGGTATCAGGAGGAATTGTGCTGGGTTAGAAGGAAGATACTGCTCCACGAACACACACACTCTCTTTGATATTGCCCTATAAAAAACCCTGCTAGCAATGGGGACAAAGAGAGACTTCCTTATTTTGCTTCTGTGGAGGAGGAAGTGAGGTAACTATGCCTTCCTTGGTTACTGGAAACAATGGTTGGCTACCAGGACCAGCCAAAGTTCATGGATCTCCAAATAAGATGTATATTATCAAAAATAAATATACATCTTAAATATACATGCCTGTGGAATTTTAAACGTTCAAAATATATCATGGGTACACAGAGGAAGATTAAAGGGAGGCCTCAAGATACTGAATTTAATGCTGTAATTTAAGAAGTCTCTCACTCTTGCTCTCCTTCCAAAATGTAGTAGACATGTATTGAACGCCCTAGTCCTCTTAGAGCTTCTGCACATTCTTCATGTTCACAGAAATTAACACTGCAGAGTAGAAAGCAATACACCCTTTTCAGACAGAATATTTTAGAAGCATAACCGGGTCCAGCGGTTACACACACACACACACACACACACACACACACACACACACACACACACACTGTAACAAAACAGCAGATATTAGCAAACATGTTTCAGTAGCAAAAGTTATGCTTTTAGAAAATGAGTGTTAACAGTGTTTAATCAATGGCCCTTTTTTTTCTTCTTAAATTTGACATTCTGTTTACAACCAATTTGGAAAAAGTAGGTATATGCCATTTTTATACATCTGGCAGTTAAAGTACAAGTGATGTCAAACATTTTTTCCATATCCCACGCTCCATACAGTTTCAGCCCTCTGCACATTCACTCAAAAGACGTTTTGACAGTTTCACAAAGAACACTGTAGGATGCTGAATCTTACATTTAAGGGAACGGAAAAAGATCCCCTGAGCCAAGATACTCAGGTCTAAATAGCTCCAAACACACCTGCAATTTTGTGTTGATGCAGCAGTTCAGATTAGGAGATGTTATCTTTTTGGTATCGATCTTGTTCATACCTTCTTGAGGCTTTGGGTTGGGGGAAAAAAGTGTGTGTATGTGATTAAAACCACTGAGGTCACTGCAAACCCTAGACATGCTCTGTATTCTCTAACCTCTGTATGATAACTTCCACTTTCTTTAAACTTTACATTGCAGCCAATAATTTCTAAAAAATAAAAAAACCTGAGGTGTGTCCAGGTCATGTAAACTTTTCTCACACTCCTGCATATTTTTCATCACTTAGAGTGCTTTTTAGTGTGTAAACTGGGGCATAATGCTCCTGGGGCTCATGGGAAAGACATCACTTTATTCTGACACTCTTGTCACACCAAAACCTTAATATCCCTTGCAAGTGAAACACACACAAGTAACTAACTGTATCATTAGCCAAGCATACAGGAAGAACATGGCCTTGAACCAGGGTACAAGGCATGTTAATAAAAACAAGAATCAATACATGAACTAGAGACTTAAAGGGCAAAGTCCACTGGGCTCAGTTCTCCTCTAGCTTCAGTTCCCGAGTCAACTGTATTTCTTATTCTGTTCTTTCCCTCAGCATTTCAGCCAAAATAAGTTTCTAAAAGCAACCACTATTTAGAAAGCCAGAAACTGGAAGTGCAAATATACCACTGGCCAACAGAGTGTTTTCACACTATTCCTCCTGAATTACTAAATTTCTAACTTAAGAAAGCAAAAGAAAATATTTTCCTGACATTTTGGTGTCAAGCTTTTCCAGGCCAGGACAGATATATTATTATTATTTTCCAGAGTTTTTGGCCTTGAATCCTTAACTGATGCTATTCCATTGCTCTGTACCAACAGGAGTTGTATTAAATCAAAATCTAAATAAGAAATTTTAGTCTCTGCAGGGCTTTTTTTTTTTTTTTGCTTTAGACTCTAAAATTTAGAGTGTTGGCCTCTTGAAGGTCTTGCCAGCTTCAGCCTCAACACTCCCCACTTTACTTTTCCAACATTTCATGCTCTCATAATGCCAACAATTGGACAGCTTCAACAAATCTCATTTTGTTTTCTAAATCTTAAAATTGCACTCCAAGTAAATGGCATTTTGGTTACAGCCTTTGAACAAAGTGACCAGCTGCATACTTGTGCTCTGAAGATAATACTGTGTCTAAAGATAAATTCCAACAGCTTCACTGAACTGCATGAAGTCCCCGCAAAAAGGACATAATTTACTTCATAATGGCCATAATTTAGCAGGGGAGATGAACATGTAGAATTAGGTTACTTTCCAGGCAGGGGAAATCCACTCTCCAGGGGAAATCCACTCTCCCCAATGCCATAGTTGCATATGGGCTTCCATTCAAATGGATGGTTGGCTCTGATCACTAGTTGGTGCATGCAGCTTGACTACTTTCTCCTTACCATCAACAAGTGACTGGTGTTGTCAAAGGTGAGCCACCAACAGAAAAGCTGTTCTGAGGGGAAGGGAGTGCATGCACACACCTCCTAAACTCATTCCTTATCTCCATGCAGCCAAATAATGCTGCTGAAGGAAATAATTCTTAGAGGCATCATTTATCCCTCATTAGCCTAATATTAATCTTAACATTGAAATGGGAATGAAGAAATATGCCCTGGGGCACTGTCAAAACACAGGAAGCTCCTTTCACAGGCAACAATGACTACAACAACTTGTAACTTTGCAAAATGCAGTATTTGCATATAAAGAAGAGCGAGAAAACCCCCAAATTACCTCTGTGTTGGGAAGCTGCAATTCCCACTCACAGTATATTATTTAAATACAGAAACACACAATTAAGAGGATTTAGAGACTCAACTCATTCTTCTCTCCTAGCATAACACTCGTGACCTCATTTTCCCATCCCACTATCTTTCCCAATACCACTATCACATGACTTGTTCAAATGGGCAAACATCAAACCCAGCTGATAGCTCACAAGTCAACAGAAAGCTGGTTGTTTACCAAGAACATTAATGTCGTCAACATAGCTTTGGTAACAGAGTTCACTTGAAATTTGATATTCCCTCTGAAATAAAGTGAGATGGGATATTTACAAGGGCAGTGGCCTTTTTAAAAAAGCCATTTCTTTTACACAACAGTTCCACAAAAGGTCAAACTAGCAAATCCAGCGTACCTGATGGTCTTAGCACATTATTCATTATTACTGGGTAAATGGCTTCCTCCACTTACTTGTTTGCTTTTACATTTTGCTAAATGGAACAAAACATCAATACCATTTGCTGAGCACTTGGGGGGAAAAAATAAAAAAATGAGTGAGATATGCTGACTAGGATCTCTGTGATCATCTGGTCTAGCTCCAGAATACTGTCCAGTAGTCTATAAAGTACGTGCAGGAAAATTCAAGCCAGCTTGAGAAAGACAATCAGCTTCAGTAGTAAAGCCCAACAGTTCAGGGACAGACATCTATAACGAAGAACTGGGACTCTGTTTACTCCATCAGGGAGCATACTGCCACACAATTCAGCCTAGGTAGCATTTAATGTGGAAATTCTAGGAATGCAGTTTGTTTTTTAACCAAGCGGGTTTACTGGAGTAATTCCTGGAAAATACTTCTTGCAAAGATGCTACACACACAGCTTGTTTTCTCAAGGAGCTGCTCTACAATTGCAAACTTACTGGAACTTGGGGAGTGCACAGTAACAAGGTGTGTTGAGTGCAAGCATCATCCCTCGTCTTGGCATGTTTGAAAGTTTATTGATAGGCATTTAAATCAGACATAGGCTTGGTTTTCATCTTAGCTCACAGCTATTTTTGTCTGAAGATCAGTTCTTTCATTTTGGGACAAAGATGTCATCATCCCTGCCACTCCCAAACCTCTGGATTACTGACCAGAAGACAGGTTTCAAAACTGAACTAAAATAAGCAATTAAATACAGACTGTCGCAATAACATAATTTTACAAAGCAGCATTTTTCAAATTTTCACATAACCAAATGTCATCCCAGAGATTAAAACATCACAGCTCTCACTGTGCTCACTACACAAAGATGTTCATTTAAAATGCTTACCAATAAGAAGGCTTTTTAATCTTCTGTGTTCTTCATTTATGTCAAATGCATCGCCCGCAAATATCAACATGGGCTTTGTTCCTTCAGGGCACTTGCTGTTCTGTCATATAAACATTTGCACATAAAGGTAAAGGGAGCAGCAATATCATAGAAAACATGAAATGGGACAAATGAGGAAAAGGTGAAGTTCACTCCCATGAAATTAGAGGGAAACACACTTATGTTCTTATTGTCATCAACATTTTTATCCCAGCTCTCAAGAGCTCAGGGCTGGGTGTAAAGTTCCTTGTTACTCTCAAAACAACCGTGGGAACTAGAGGTGATTCAACCCCTGACCTTCTGAGGAATCTGAGGCACTGGGAGGGGCAGGGAGAGACCTCACCAGGGAACCAAGGCATGTGTGATGCAAGTCACCCCTATCACACTATATACTCTGCAAACAGTGTACTGGATAAGAGATGGTGTAGGATTATGGAGCATGCCAGTACAGGGGACAGTGGTCTGCTCTCATTCCTTCTGTATCCAAGTACACCACCACCTAGAGCTATACTATAAGTAAGTTTGCACGTTTATAACCAATGCCCAATGAAAGACAGCTTTGACTATCTCCTCCCCTTCCCTTAATTTCATCTGAGCAACCAACCAACAACTAATGGATGGATGTTCCCAGAAAATAACTACCAATAAAGGGGTCAAACAGGGTTGCATCCTGGCACCTCTACTGTTCAACCTGTTTATGAATGACCTCGCTTCAGCCTTGGAGAATGTCAACAGCCTCCTAAGCCATTGTTCTAAGCTGGGCAACCTTCAGGTGCCACTGCTTTTATATGCAGATGACATGGCTCTAATATCTTGCACCTGCGTTGGCCTTTTGAGGTTGCTTAACAAATGTGCTGAATATCTAGCAACCAACAAGCTGGAGATTAATTATACCAAGTCCAAAGTTATGATCTTTGCAAAGAGTTGGAAGTCTTACAGATGGATCTGTAAGGGTAATAAGATTGAGCAAGTCCGCCAGTTTAAATACTTGGGTATTACATTTCATTATAGGCACTCATGGGCTTTTCATCGCAGCTCAGTGCTTAACTTGGCTAAGCTTTCATCATCCGCAATTGCACAATTTTATCATACCCAGGGCAACAGATATGTTCCGGCAGCCCTGAAGGTTTTCAAAGCCAAGACTGTTACTCAAGTTTTATATGGTGTTCTGGTCTGGTTCAAGGTCTGGTTCAGTCTAGCTATGGAGTGTATTCAATCTATTTTCCTTAGGAAAATTTTAGGCATGTGAGATGCCCTTACTCCGTTTTATGCCTTGAGACAGGTCTTATCAGCTTGAACACAATGGCATTGCTAAGATTTGCAAAGTTTTGGCTTGGTATCCTTTTCAATGTGGTCAGTGACAGTCTGATGTTCCAATTGGTATCAGACTCGGTCCTGCCTTGTGGGATCACCATTTTACACACCAAGTTAAAATCAGTTGGTCTCGATATTGAGTGTCTGGGTATGTTGTGTCAAACAGCAGCATATAGAGTTGTCAGGAAGAGAATCATGGACATTGAATGTCAAGAGCTAATGAGTTTGGCTAACACCTCCGGCTCCCCATTGCACTTTCACGTACCCGTTCAGTTAGGCAGGATGCCATTTTATTTATCCCAGCTGTATAATCCGCAGTTAAGAAGAGACTTCATGCTGGCAAGATGTAATCCCCTTCTATGGGGCCGGTTCAAAGGGATACCTCTTTCCACAAGGCTCTGTCTTTGTGATCTGAACCATGTGGAGTCAGTTGAACATATCCTTTTGTTCTGTCCCTTGCATAAGACCCAGCGTCAGAAACATCTTATGCCCATCCTAGCGCGCTTCCGGGGATGGGCAGAGGCAGATGTGCTACAAGCACTTTTGTCAGCAGAGAAGGGAGAAACTCTTATCAACATCTCTTGTTTTGTCACCACAGTCATAAATACGCGGGAAATGAGACTGGAAGCTTAGCCCTGTATGAGATCAGCTAATGGGGGCACTATTGACTATTGGATTTTTCCTGTGTGTGACATGCATTTATGGATTATGGAGCCATCTTCTGATCTTATATAAATTTTGAATTTTATTCGTATATTGTTTTGATGTATGTATATGCCAATAAAGGTTACAATAACAACAACTAATGGATGTTACAGATGGGCTGGAGTTATTTAAAGCCATCTTACCTTGATCTCCCCGAGACCTACAAACTTCTCAATGCCAAGTTCAACCATATCCAGAACATGATAATCATACATGCGACCTACAAAAAAAAAATAATCAAACATGATCTTTGGTCAAGCCTGCTCAGCCAAGAGCTGCATTTTGAAAGCCAATGTGCAGCAACATTGCAGTTGATGGGTGGCATCTTGACTAGCATGTCCACTGCCAAGAGTTTCTTTCACAAACAGAAGACATTCTTAATCTGGCACAAGGAACACTCTTTCTGTCCACAGAGGGAGCTTCCAGTGGCAGAAGCACTAGTTAGGATGCCACTTAATGGTGCATTTATGGCTCTAGTTCATGCTAAGCAAGTTGGCACTGGTAACTCACTCTCTCCCTCCTATGCGTAAGCCACGCACATCCTTGACTGCACATTATCTTGCTTCAGGAGAGGAATCTTGATATGTTGGGAAAGCTAAGTATAGCCAGTTTTATCACTTCTGTTACAGACTCATCATATAGCCTTGGTCACCATCTCACTCCCAAATTTATCACAAGGGTACACACAACAAAGCACTGAAGGACCTCGTCAATCAGAAGTATTAAATAAATGATCAATACTAAGAGGACACTATGACAGCTCCTTTGTCATTAAGAGTGACCAAGAGCACTGCAACAGTTCCAACTCCTCATATACATGGTGCAAAAATGAGACTGAAAGCGCAATCCTATCCTGCGCTGGAACAGGCAAGCCAAGGGGCTTGTGCTATATCCAGCACAGGACAGGGGCCATAAGCGGTGTAGCCAAAGGTAAAGGGAAACATTTCCCCTTACCTCTGGGTAAGGTCTGCTGACCCCAATGGGTCTTCTCGGACTTGCGCCACCTCTTGAGGTGGCACAAGTCTAAGGAGAGTGGAGCAGCTTAAAGTCGCTCCATTCTCCCCAGGAAAGGGGGTTGAAATCCAGCATAACTGCCAGATCCCAGCTCTGCCTCCCGCTCCCTGCCTGCCTGCCCACCCGCCCCCAGGGCTGCCCACCGCCCAGGAATGCATCCCTCCCTCCTCCTCCCTGCCTCGCCCATGCCTACCTTTTGTCCTTGTGTTGGATCATCCAAGCCGATGCAAGGAGCTGGGAGGAAGCTGGCGCGGAGGCTTCCGTCAGCCTCCACAGGCTGGTGCTTCTTGAAGCGCCAGCCTGGCTTCCTCCTGAGCAGGTGCAAATGTGCCTTACGTGCCAAGGAACTTGGGCCGGCATAGGGCGCAGTTAGGATTGCGCCCTGAGTTTAGGACAATGCAAACCAAATCTGGTTTCTGAACTTTCACACATATGACCACTTTCTCTAGTTTTGGAAAGAACAAACAAACAACTAAAAATAAAACTTCCAGGATTCTATAGGAAGGTTCCAGACCCATTTTCCTCATTCCAAATTTAGAAGTTGGATATTATTGTTGTACTTCTTCCACCCCATCAAAAACTTACCTATTATCAAATTATTAGGTCTCTTCTTATTGTGTGATCCAAACAGGAACAAAGAAGAATCTGACTTCTTGGAAAAAAATTCCTGTTAATGAAAAAAGTTTACAGATTGCAAATGTACTTAAAGGTTTGGCATCAGATAACTGAAAAGGCACCTTTCGAAGCAGATTTCTAATTCCTCAGAAGTATTTCTTGCTTATGAACAGCTTTAAATCTTGCCAAAGGAGAAGAATGCATGGGTTGTTTAAAGTTTGCAAGAAGGGCAGCATAAAAATGTGAAAAATAAAATAAAGTCCATCTGCTGACCTAATTAATATTAGCTACAAAGTGGGAGTAGAGTTACCTGTTCAGTTATTAAAAATACTGTAATATTATTTCTAGAGTATATAATCTTAGTGGTTCTGTCAGACAAAGTATGGAAAACACTGCTGGGCTGAATTCAGAGCAGTATAAGCAAAATTCCACTGATGAAACAGGACTGATGCTCTGGCCTTCTCCCAAAAGCTCCTGCTCCAGAACAGTGCTGGATAGTTGCAAGAAGACTGGGCAGAAAGCCGAGGCAGGAGGTGGGAGGGTGTCACCTATGCAGACATCTTTGGCTACAACTCAATATATTTAAATTTATTCTTCCTAGCTGAGAGAGTGGCTTTTGTTACCTGCCTCAAGAATGAGGATAGCTATACAATAAAAATGATAATATTGCAGCTATTTAAAAAACACACACACACACACACAATTGTTGCATGCCCTTCTCCATGCAGCCTTGTCAAGATGAGCCTATGGAAGCAATATCATTTAACAAGGCTCTAATTTAAAATATTTTGCATGTTCCTCAAGGCACAGCATCTTCCTGTCCAGCATGGAAACTGCTTCTTAGCCCTATTTGCCTTTTCACAGCACAAAGATATAGGCATGGATGTTGAGTAAACCAAGCGGATTCTTCATCTCCTCTACAACAGCTCTGCCTAGAGGCAAAGAAGAACACTGCTAGAGAATTACTCTGGTACAGAAAGGAGAAAAAAAAAGAGAGAAACCAAACAGAAGGATTTATTTTTACCAGAACACAATAAGAATGGGTCATCTACCAACCCCCTTAATTCCACAGAATTTCTGAAGTCTCCCTCTTCTGAATCTTACTACTCTATTTTGCCATTTTAGTCTTTTTTACACAGGACAGCTTTCTTGTTCTAAATGGGAAACTGTCTTTTATACTCACCAGAGATGTTTGATCTTCAAAAGGTCTGGTAATATTTTTTCTAAAGAGAAGAAAAAGAGGCCATCTTTAGTTACCTCTGGATTTCTAGCATGACAAGCCTGCAATGTTCTCCATTGTGCAATTACAGACACACTAAACTGAAGGGCCCTTCTCCCATCAGAACTGGAACATCACTTATGTATTATATACTGTATACATAAATGTTCCTCAAAACAACCATACCATCTCCAAGCATGACCAATCAGATGCTCCTGGGAAGTAGGCAATTGTCCCCAGCATCTGGTATTATGCCCCCATTGCTATCACAGCTTATTACTCCTGATCCATCCATTAAAATCTAATCCTTTCTGAATACCGCAGTACCTAGCCATCATAACTACCAATTCTAATAAACCATAGGTTAATTATGCGTTGCACCTAGTAGTACGCTCTTCCCTTTATAAGTACTTTCGCTATACAGATTTTCATGTATCCATACTGCACGTATTGCTTTTTATCCATAACACAATTTTAAATATAAGGTCTGGGAATGGTGGGGGAGGACCAAGTCACTCAAGAAGGCAAGGCCTACCTTCCATTTTACTCAACGGGTACACCTCCCTTTAGAGTTCAAGAGACAGAGAAGAGAACAAATTTGCCTCACATGCCCAACAAAGAGATCTAGGAGGTTAGATCAAGTTTTGGATTTCTCTTGCTGGTTCAGAGGACCAGAAGCACTCCCTTTCTCAGGTGTGGTCCTGCGGGCTTTAGGGGAAGTGCTCTTCAGGACCCCTGGAGGATGAAGCACAGCTGGAGAAGAGGTACCCTCTGTGCGAGATGCACTGCCTGATGGGTAGTGTGACCTCATGCTTTTAAGGCACATACATCACACACTCCCTTTTACAGTATATCTATTTTTGTGGTTGTATTTTTACAGATTATTGGGAATATGGGTCCTAAAGAACAGAAGAAGATAAAAAAAAATCATGGGAAAGGTGGAAAAATAAGTGGAACATAAGAGAGTTGCTCAGAGATTGCAAATTATCTGATGTTAGAACTTCTGAAACATTTTCATCATCAACTTTAACTATTTATGCTGTATAATTTTGTTATTCAGTGTTATTTATTCTATTTTATTGCATTATGTGATATTTTTCTTATGGTACTTAAGCATTTAAGGTGAACTTGGAATGGCTTTGGAACAAGTTAGAATTTTTCTCATTGAAATTAATGTAAGGACTTTTCAGGAATGGATTAGGTACATATAGAGAGGGAAAAGTGTACTTCCGTAGTTTCTTGCATCAGCCAATGTTCACAGCATCAAAACAATATCCACCAAACAGAAGTAACATCCACATGTTATACCTTGCCTGTCCTCCAGATAGCTCAGAGTAGTGTTCATTGTTCTTCCTCCCCCTATTCCCTTATCCTCACAACAAGCCTGTGAGGTAAGCTGAGATCATAACTCTCAGCCTAGGGAGCTTCATGATGGAGGGGGGCTTTGATTGCAGGTTGTCCTAATCTGACATGCTAACTATGACTTGATCATCTCACATGCAAAGGAGGCAACCATCTCACACAAGCCATATCTACACTGCCAAGTAGGAGAGTGATTTTCAAGGGAATCAGCTTTCAAGATCACTGTTCTGATATGTCCAATAATATCTTGGCCCTCCAGTTTTTATACAAAGATGACTTGAGTGGCAAAGTAAGTCTTTCAATGTATCAGAATTGTATATACATAAGGTTGCGAGTACTTTGCTCAACTGAACATCAATTATGATATATTTGAGATGGGGCAGTTAGTTATTATAAAAAGTAAGCACTGCAGCCATGAAGAGAACCACTGACTAATAATTCCCACTGAGCAGCTACATATCTCTATTCTGGGCCAACTTGTATGTAAACCAAAATACAGATGGTAGGCTACAGAAGCACAAGAATGTGTATCCTCTGTTATTGCTAGGTGTTTCCACACTTCAGGTATTCTGTCATATTGGCATATGAGTGAACTACATATTGTTTTAGAAAGAAAGAAAAAAATACATATAGTTTAAGCTGCTGTTCAAATGCTAAATAAGCAGATTTGATTAACAAAGGAAAATACCACTTACTTTTTATACAGTACAGCAAAGGGCTTTTTCAGAGCATACTGCCAAAACAAAACAAACCTGAAGTTAAAGAGAGTATTTTAGAGTGAAACATGCTACACTGATGACTTTAAATACCAGGGAAATCTGCCTGTTTTGAACAACATTGGAAGTGACCTAATTCTGAATCACACCACTTGTCCATCAGTCTTGTCTACTCTGAACAGCAACAGCTCTTCAGGGATCCAAACAGGATCATTTACATCTCTGGAGATGCCAGAAATTGAACCAGGGACTTTCTGCACAGAAAGCATGTGCTCTTCCACTGAGCTAGAGCTCCATCCCCAGTAGTACACAATTAAAGCAAAGTCCCGAATAACAAGTACCTGAGGGAGATCACCATCCTTTCAGGTTGCCTACAGGCTTCCAATAATGGGTCTACTGGGGAGCTCTGCAAGTTCCCTGTTGCTTTCTGAAGGAAGCATGCAGCAGTGACAGTAAGGGATACACAACCACAATCTCACTTCCAGCATGGAGGTGCATCTTGAACTCTTCTTGCTGGAGACTCATCACACACCCAATCCTGAATAAGCATAACTGACTGTTCCCCCATCACAGTGTCCATGGAACATCCACATAATGATGCTTCTGCTGTTCCCTTTTCCATGTTCAAACGAGCTCATTGTTATCTGTTGGGGGGGGGGTGTTCTTTTACTCACTATTTTAAAATGACACTTTCCTCACCCATCCAATTACCATAAGAACATAAGAACAGCCCCACTGGATCAGGCCACAGGCCCATCTAGTCCAGCTTCCTGTATCTCACAGCGGCCCACCAAATGCCCCAGGGAGCACACCAGATAACAAGAGACCTCATCCTGGTGCCCTCCCTTGCATCTGGCATTCTGACATAACCCATTTCTAAAATCAGGAGGTTGCACATACACATCATGGCTTGTACCCCATAATGGATTTTTCCTCCAGAAACTTGTCCAATCCCTTTTCAAAGGCGTCTAGGCTAGACGCCAGCACCACAACCTGTGGCAAGGAGTTCCATAGACCGACCACACGCTGAGTAAAGAAAAATTTTCTTCTGTCTGTCCTAACCCGCCCAACACTCAATTTTAGTGGATGTCCCCTGGTTCTGGTATTATGTGAGAGTGTAAAGAGCATCTCTCTATCCACTCTATCCCTCCCATGCATAATTTTGTATGTCTCAATCATGTCCCCCCTCAGGCGTCTCTTTTCTAGGCTGAAGAGGCCCAAACGCCGTAGCCTTTCCTCATAAGGAAGGTGCCCCAGCCCCGTAATCATCTTAGTCGCTCTCTTTTGCACCTTTTCCATTTCCACTATGTCTTTTTTGAGATGCGACGACCAGAACTGGACACAATACTCCAGGTGTGGCCTTACCATAGATTTGTACAACGGCATTATAATACTAGCCGTTTTGTTCTCAATACCCTTCCTAATGATCCCAAGCATAGAATTGGCCTTCTTCACTGCTGCCGCACATTGGGTCGACACTCTCATCGACCTGTCCACCACCACCCCAAGATCTCTCTCCTGATCTGTCACAGACAGCTCAGAACCCATCAGCCTATATCTAAAGTTTTGATTTTTTGCCCCAATGTGCATGACTTTACACTTACTGACATTGAAGCGCATCTGCCATTTTGCTGCCCATTCTGCCAGTCTGGAGAGATCCTTCTGGAGCTCCTCACAATCACTTCTGGTCTTTACCATTCGGAAAAGTTTGGTGTCGTCTGCAAACTTAGCCACTTCACTGCTCAACCCTGTCTCCAGGTCATTTATGAAGAGGTTGAAAAGCACCGGTCCCAGGACAGATCCTTGGGGCACACCGCTTTTCACCTCTCTCCATTGTGAAAATTGCCCATTGACACCCACTCTCTGCTTCCTGGCCTCCAACCAGTTCTCAATCCACGAGAGGATCTGTCCTCTAATTCCCTGACTGTGGAGTTTTTTCAGTAGCCTTTGGTGAGGGACCGTGTCAAACGCCTTCTGAAAGTCCAGATATATAATGTCCACGGGTTCTCCCGCATCCACATGCCTGTTGACCTTTTCAAAGAATTCTATAAGGTTCGTGAGGCAAGACTTACCCTCACAGAAGCCATGCTGACTCTCCCTCAGCAAGGCCTGTTCGTCTATGTGTTTTGAGATCCTATCTTTGATGAGGCATTCCACCATCTTACCCGGTATGGATGTTAGGCTGACCGGCCTATAGTTTCCCGGGTCCCCCCTCTTTCCCTTTTTAAAAATAGGCGTGACATTTGCTATCCTCCAATCTTCTGGCACCATGGCCGTTTTGAGGGACAAGTTGCATACCTTAGTCAAGAGGTCTGCAACTTCATTCTTCAATTCCTTAATAACCCTTGGGTGGATGCCATCAGGGCCCGGTGACTTATTGATCTTTAATTTATCAATGAGGTCTGAAACATCTTCTCTTTTAACCTCTATCTGACTTAACTCCTCGGTTAGGAGGGGCTGTTTGGGCAGCGGTATCTGCCCGAGGTCTTCTGCGGTGAAGACAGATGCAAAGAACTCATTTAATTTCTCTGCCATCTCTAAGTCTCCTTTCTAATCTACCCTAATCTATTAAAAGAACTCACAACAAAACAGGCCATACAAGAGAGAGATATACCCAAATATACTATTAAAGGTTGCTGTAAAACACACTGTGCCCTCAAAAATAGGGTAGAAAATATATATTTTTTAAAAAATCAAGATAAGGCAGAAAAGCAGAGACGAAACAGAGATTATTCAGAGACAGCAGGTTTCAGAAAAATCTCTTTCCTTTACCTATGTTTCAATGGTGGGGGGCGGCATCAGCTTGCTTAAATCTAAGTTACAGATGAATGAAGTCTGGTCTATGGAGGTTGCAATGCAAAGCCAGGAGTAAAAACCGCCATTTAAAAGAGATTCAAGGCCCAATCCTATCCAATTGTCCAGTGCTGATATAGCTGTGCCAGCAGGCTGTGGGCTGCATCCTGTGGTGGGGAGGCAGTCACATAGTCCTCCTCAAGGTAAGGGAATGTTTGTTCCCTTACCTTGGGGCTACATTTTGGCTATGCTGGAAAGTTGGATAGGATTGGGCCTTCAGCAGAAGGGTTTCATTCAAGCAGCCTTGCATATAAGCTGAACTTCCATCATCAGTTAAGGAAAGTGCCTCACAGATTTGTGGAGCTCCAACTGCCACAGCCAGATACAGTACTCATGGTTATATACTACTAGTTATTTCTAATCCAATGTTTGCAATACGAGGATATTCTGCTCTGCATGGAGTAGCCTTATTAATAAATCCATAGCCTGTGGGATTAAAGTCATCATGGGGGACTAAACAAACAGAGCTTTCCCCAAAAAGCTTATATGTCTAAAGGTGGCTAGACAGCTCATTAAAACAAATATAACATTACCAGAATCCAATATATTAATATAGCAGTCTCATAAACATCTCATAATTAAAAATACTATTAAGGATTTTGTACAGAATTCTATATTTTCAAGTTAAGACTGCAATCCTACTCACACTTACTTGGGAGTAAACTCCACTGAACTCAGTGGGATTTACTTTTGAGTAAGCATAGCTAGGCTTGCACTACACTGCAGCAAGCCTATATATGCTTATGTAGAAATAAGCACCATTAAACTTAACAGGATTTAATTCTAAACAAACGAGCAAAGGATTATGTTGCAGAAGTATCCTATCAATTTCACTACAACCAAAGCAGGGCAAAGACTGGGGTACTATCCACTAGGTGTGAATGCTTACAATTTCATCCATATTTCTAGTACATAATTTCCATGTCACTTTTCCACATCACTCTTAACTCCACATGTACAAATATTTCCAAACATACTCACAATGTCTTTGAGTGCTGCAGTTACCGTTGAGCTTGCATTTCCACCTTTTATTATCATAGCATTCTTTGTATTTTCTGTGAGCTTGGGTTCTCTCTTCTCAAGAAACCTTTTGGCCCTCTTGGTTTTAGGCTTGCTGTCATAAGAATTTTTAATACAAAAGGTTATATTTTGGTGAAAGCTAACTTGTAAAGACTATTTTACGCTCTTTATAAACTCAACATTTAATTGCTGCTATTCTATTTTAAAGAAATGAATAGTAAGCTTTAAAATGAAAGTATTGTAATTAAATTACTTGTCCTACTATTCTTTGAAACTGGTTAATGCAAATAATCCTATATTAATCAGAAACACTTTAAGAAGAAGAAACATGTAACTCATCCTGGGCCTATTTGCTCAGAAGTAAGCTCCACTTAGTTCAATGGGCCTTAATCGCAAGGAAGCATGTACAGAACTGCAATATTAAGGCAGAAATCTTATTACCCGACTTCCTATTACTGACTTCAATTCAATACCAAACAGAATTCTAAAGCTATTCTGTTACCAGAGTTTTCACTTTAAGGTAACTTCCAATCCTATCCTATGTACGTCTACTCAGAAGTTACCCATTATAGTCAATGGTTCCTATCCCCAGGTAAGTGTGGATAAAATTGTAGCCCTAGTGACTATGTAAACCTTAATCAAAAATTGCTAAACAGATCCAAAATGGTTCTAAATAGTGTCTACCCACACATGTAGCCCAATTCAAAATATGTTTACTCAGAAGGAAATTCTGCTAGATGAAGCCCTGACACTTACATCTAGGTTCATATGCAACCTAAGTATATCTACCTGAAAGCAAATCAAACTGAAACCAATGGGTCTTCTAAGTAAAAATGACTAGGATTAGACTTTACCAATACTATGACAGATCCTAGAAAACCACTTTTCTCAGAAAAACTGAATAATCTATTTCCTATGTTGTTTAAGAAAACAGAAATGTTAAAAGCATGGTACCCCTACAGCTATGCAACAACTAAACGGCAGTATTACTGCAAGAACACTTCCTTCAAAACTGCACTATTTTCCACTCTTCAATTCGTACCCTTCACATCTGTACTAGAAAAAAAAACCCACAGTTCTGTACACTTCCAATGATTTTCTGTACAGTTATATAAATAAATTCACCTCCAAAGTGAATTTCCACACCAATTCCAATGGTGTGGAGATTCCACAAATCTCCACACCATTTTGCTACTACTGACTATAAATGTGAGGCTGTTTGACAGAGTTACTGATTTATATGGACTGTTAGCTACGAAAGGACAGTATAAACACAGAGGCTGCCTCTCTACAGGAAATCAAGTCACAATAAACCAGGTATTTTACAAAATCCATTTGCTGGAATTAACATTACTACTCTTCTGGACCATCATCAACATCGATGTGACCTCTGCAATGGATACACTCTAAGTCCATATCTGTTGTAACATCAAAAAAACATATATTCAAAAAGACAATAGTAATATGTACTGATTATTAATTTCCCAATATGGAACAGCAGCTACTTGTAGAACAAAGGAAAAAAAGGAGACCATAAGGACCAAAAAAAAAGAGATACTAGAGAGCATTAGCTTGAAAGAATAAGTGTATGTGTTACCAGTCAATAACTAAATAATTTGGCAACTGCAGACCAGGTGTAATGCTATATCTGTGAATGTTATTATAAAAAAAAAACCAACATGTTACAAGCATGCTGAAAGAGTAGCACATAATATCTAGTGCAGTGGTTCCCAAATGGTGGGTTGGGACCCACTGGTGGGTCATGACCTTATTTTTTTGGTGAGTTGCCAAAGGGTGATGGAAAGATCAGACAACTAATTGCCTCAAGCCCTGAGGCTATTCAAAAATCACATACTGCAGCTGCTAATTACCCTGCAAAGAGCTGAGTTCCTGCAGTTTGCAAGCAGGTATAAATATAGGAAGATAAATGTTTGAGGGTCTTTTTCTGGTTATTACTTATAAAAATAAATAAAATAAAATATATTTTTCTAGATATTTTTTAAAGACTGGTAAACCTGGGTGGGTCCCACTAGAATGTCATTTTTAAAAATGGGTCCTGGTGCTAAAAAGTTTGGAAACTACTGATCTAGTGCCAAGATCCTAGCATTAAGGCAAAAGGATGCGCATGCAAATGCACTGCAATCAACTCCTGCATCTGTTCTACCACTTTTTCTTACCCACCAACTGGGTAACTTGCCTTGGTTACATCAAGGCAAAGCAGGACAGGCCTAAAACCTCACCCAAGATGGCATGTGAAATGCTGCCTCTCCTTGCCAGATAATGTGCCAGCCCCTGCTCCTCCCACTCTTCAATGTTCTAGTTCAACACTCCCCTCCACACTTCCTCTTCCTCTCTATCTTCCCTTCCAGGGAGTGGAAGGAGAAGGAGCAGCAGTGAAGGTAACTAGGCAGACAACAGTGGGCACCCCCTACCAATCTGCTGTTTGAGGCAACTGCTTCAGCTGGCCTCAGGGCTAGGCCAACCCTGAGGCTAAAGCATCACTTCCTGACTCAGGCTCTGCTTTGACAATGATCAAACAATCACTTGTTTTGCTGTCACTAGCAAGTCTTCCAGGGCAAGAAAATCTACAGTGCTTGAAACATAGTTGAACAAACACTGAAAGACCAAAATATCAGTACAGAACCAAAACTCCCAAGAGCTATTTCAGCAGAGATCAAAAGCAACATATTTCTAGCCCAATAAAATAGACATAGAGTTATCACAGTCACTAGCATTTCATGGCCTTTTGGACCCACCATTTACAATTTTGCTCTGAATAGAGCTGTCAGTCCAATCCTATGCATTACTACTCAGAAGTCAGTCCCACTGAGTTCAATGGGACCCGCTCCCAGGTAAGTGTGCATAGGACTGCAGCCTGTGCCTCACAACTGCGCAAAACACCATAATTATGATTGGATGGGATCAAGTCCCCAAATGTTTAGCTCAGCCAGGTTCAGCGCACCCATGAGGACAACTGAAGCAGTCGCCTTAGAACCCAAGCCTATGTATGTCTATGCAGAAGTAAGTTCCATTAAAGTCAATGGGGCTTACTCCCATGTAAGTATGGATAGGGCTTACAGCCTCAGGCAGCAGATTGGTAGTGGGTAGGCAGCCTTCCCTATCTGTCCATTGGCCTCCACCGCTTTTCTTTCTTCCATTCCCCAGAGAGGGAAAGAAAGAGGGGGGCAGAGAGGGGGAGAAAGTGTGGAGGGGAGGGCAGTGCTGGGCAATGGGAGGAACAGTGTCTGGCACACCATCAGAAGGTCCTGGTCCAGCCCTGGGGTCGCACTCATAGGCAGTAAGCCCCAAGTGGGTCATCTGAGCAAACCTACACAAGAGGAGACAAAAGCTCTCTGAGCCTTGACAACACTACAAGATCCTTAATAGGCATTTTTTTTTAGCGACCCAAGAGCTTGAGTGCCATTCACACGACTGCTTCTACAACGACGACACGGTCCAAAGAGATCGTACTTACACCACTCGGTCCAGCGCCTCCATGTCTGCCGCAGGGAACAGCCTCTACCACTTCCACGTGGGCCGCGAGCACACGCTCACCGGAAGAAAGAGACCCAGCTCCGCCTGCTGACGAGGGCTGAGCTCCAGGCTTGAACATAGAGATAGTCGAGAGCAAGAGCTCAGCCTACTCGCCCCAAAGTCCATGAAGGTATCAAAGGAGCAGAGAGAGAGAGAGGAATCCGTTCGCCTTCAGGGCATTTCCTGGAGAACTGGGGTTTCAGAGCCCAATCCTAGGCATGTCTACTCAGAAGGAAGTGCCATTGGGTTTAGTAGGGTTTACTCCCAGGAAAGTGCGTATAGGATTGCAGACCAAATGTCTAATCCATCCCCCCCCCCCCGGCGAGGAGAAATGAGAGCTGCGCATAGAAACCACATGGAGGAACCCAGGACTTCCACTGAGATGGGTGGGCTGCAGCATGTCCTATAGTGCCTTGCCCCGAATGCAGGGGTGCCTGTAAAGAGGAGTCCCTACTCCGGCGCAGGTTGCCAATCCCCAGCCCTGAACGCCAGCCTAATGACTCAAAAAGAAGCCTTTAAGGCTGCAATCCTACACACACTTTCCTGGGAGAAAGTCCCGTTGAGCACAATAGGACTTACTTCTGAGTAGGCATACATAGGATTATGCCCTAGGGCTGCAATCCTATGCACTTTCCTGGGAGAAAGTCCCATTGAGCACAATAGGACTTGCTTCTGAGTAGGCATTCCTAGGCTGATGCCCTAAGGCTCTTGGACCAGTTGAGCCAAGGCAGCTGAACAACCAAAGGACAGAGGCCTGCAGGGACCTCGCTTTGAAGCTGTTCCTGCCCCGCATAAAGGACTAGAAACCAGGAGCTGAGACTGAGGGCAGCAGCGTCCTGCAGGGCTTCTGGGCGGAAAAGGATCCTTTGGAGGTGAGAAGAGCCCGCGCTCTCTCCCTGGGCTGTCACATTAAGAGGTGCCACTGGCTGGCCCTCGTTCTCGACGGATGCAGTCGCCTCCCTGCGCCCTCCGACGCCTCTGCAGGCGCTTCTACCTGCAGTGAAGCCGGGCGCCGAGTTCGCTCCATTGCCCCGGGGTTGCCGCCGCCGCCCTCCCCTTCCCGTCGGCTCAGGTGTGAAGCAGCATCTGCTGCCGCTGCCCACTGCGTGCCGGTGGAGTGCCGCTCCGTGGCCAGCAGGGGGCAGAGAGGAGGCGATGGCGCTGCTGCCTGCTTCAGTGAATTTGGGGTGGTGGGGAAAACCACGGAAGCGGATGGCAGATTAAAAGACATTTCTGCCCAACGTTGCATGTATGCAACAGGGACCAAATGTGTACACCTGTCAGCTGGGCAGAAATGGGTTAAAGTGGGGCTCAAGTATAGTGCTACTGCTACAATTGTACAAAGAGTGGAGTGCTTAATGACACTATGGCATTCTAGTGACCCAGACTGCAAAGGTCAGCTTTATTGTGCTATACTTAGCATGGCCCACATAACTACTTACTCCCTACCCTAAGCTGCCATTTTTAACTCATACCTGCACCCTGCCTCACCTCCTAGTACAAAAAGAGCTTCCACAGGAAGCCTGGTCTAAGGTTATCCTCAGCACCAAAGAGAATCCTTTTCCTAAATATTTAGTACTAAAATGGACAGGGGCCTTCATCAGGTTCATCTTCATAGAGTATAACATTTCCCCAAGAAGACAGTTAAGGTAACTAGAGTCTTTTTGCAGGTGGGGAATTAATCCTGGCAGTTTAGGAAATAAGCCAAGCATTCACCTCTTGCAGGCAAAGAAATCTAGCAGCTGTTTAGCAGAGGCTTCAAGAAAACCAAAATAAATAAAAACAATGCAAAGGGAATTATGTCCAGGTTATCAGTCCAAATAAATATATAAAAAAAAGATCTGGGCAAGCATTCACAGAAAATGAACTGGTTTCATATAGCCATAGTATTCTTCTGTCTTCAGAATTTGCCACAGTCTAAGTATGGACTGGAAATATTAGAGGATTCATTAGTGGGATCAAATTCAACATAGTTTGGCCAAACTAAATTTTTCAGACTTCAAGCTACATATGCATTAATCTTAGTTAAACATTGACTGCTTTTGCTCTTTTAGAATTTTTTTATTAATTAGGTTCTTTCTTCATCTTGCTGCTTTTATGGCCTAAAAAGAACTGAACCGCAGTCTTACATTTACATAGAAGTAAACCACACAGAATTAAACAGTACTTGCACAAAGTAAGTTTACACTAATCTGCGGATAAATGCCATTGAACTATAGAGGCAGTGACATCCCAATTCAATGCATATATGTGCAGAAGTAAGCCCTACTACGTTAAGTGGGGCTCACTCTGAAGTGCATATAAAACTGAAACTTTAGTCTAGACAAACAGCTTATTTACTTGCTGTTTTATTTCCCTGCCCCTGTTTTCCCATCAACATATATTTTGTTACCTGCAAAATCAGAGTGCTAATACATTCTAAAGCACACATAACAGGATTTTAAATCCTAGGAAGAGGCTCTAGGTGGTTTGTGCTAAGGACTAGGTTGCACCATCATGCATAAAATAGAACAAAGGACTAAGTGTCTATTTTTAAAGCAAAGTTTCTAGAATGTCCTGCGCAGAGGATACAAGGAGCTTTCTGGGAATGCTGGCTGAGAATTGTAAGCATCATTTAAATATTTTGGCAGAAATAATGCTTGAATCAGTATTTTGGTACAAAAGCCCTTTGAGTTTCTGAACATAATACTTTCAATGTCTTACTGATCAGCAGAGTTGAATTTTTTCTTATTAAGCCATTTCTGCCCAACATTGCATATAGGCAACAGGGACAAAATGGGTACACCTGTGGGTCCAGCAGAAATGGTTAAAAACAAAAAATAAAAATTCTTACATGCTTTTGTAAGCAAGTTTTGCCCAAAACATTGGAAGTATACAGAAAAGGTATGTTGTTTTACCCTGACAATATATACTAATATGTACACAGTACAGCAGAAACCCGTCAAGAGATCGCTTTCACAGAATTGTAAGTTGAAGGGTTCCAAAAATATCACTTAGTGCATGTCTCACAAACAATTCTATTGGATCATGTGTGCAGAAGTCACTGCAGGTCACCAAACTTCTTGCAGGCAACATATATAGGAATAGGCTTTTAGAACATCAAAGAAAATAAACTTCAAAACTACATAATTTTGTCAGGGTTTTACATCTTTCTCAAGAGAAGAAGACCTAGACTCAAAATGTGGATAAGACAATATATTTCTAACAGTGGCTGAGATACCAGCTACTCAGCTGCCCTGTGCATGGAGAAGACATCCTGAATAGAGTCAAGGAGAATCTGGTAGAAGAGCAAATGTGTCCTCTATGGTAACTGCCAGTCAAAGAGAATATGCCACCTGAAGTCATCATCTTTGTCCCATGTAGGCAATACCTGCCACCCCCACAAAACTTCAAGCTGATATTACGCCTGGAAAAATAGTAAAATATTTTTTTTCAAAGAAATTATATGAGTAAAACCATACATTTTTAAATTTGTAAACATGAAGAAATAGCATCAATCCAGATCTGATACTATCAGATGCAGTCTTCTGCTTTTTAAAATTCTGAGGGCAAGAGATTCCTTAAAGGAAGAGAGGGGCACTGAACAATGGAGCCAAAGTGTCTAAAAATACAGTCACATTAGCTCCATGTTAGAGTGGAGAATCACCTAAAGTAATGCCCTATGTGTCTCAAGGAGAGTCTGCTGCTTCTGCATCAGTGGTGTCTAAAGGAGGAAGAGAATCATTCATTTCCATAGTAGGTTGCATCTCAACTTCCAAGTTCTGATCAGTGTTTCCTTTGTCAGTGGCTTCTTCCTCAGACTCCTCTGCCAGTTTGTCCTCTTCTTTTTCACATAAGAAGCTGCAAATCATGTTAGGTCTGCTGTATGAGAAATCTTTGTCCTTGAGTTCTAGCCGTTCCACTCCACCACCTGGTCAAAGACAAACAAACATGTGAGAGGAAAAGAAACCAGGGACTTGATCGTGTGGGGAAAGAATGGTAAAAGGCACATTTATTAAATTCACTAAATACATTTATCCTTTGTCTCTCCATTCTCTTTTGTTCTCTTTCCTAATGTTAACATATAGGGTGCAAACTCTTCTGGGCAGAGGGACTTTTGTTTCTCTGTAAAGCACCACGTATATTAGTGATGATATATAGATAATAATAATAATCCCTAAGTTCAGGGGTTAACCATAGCCAAGTAATATTTTGAGAGGGCACTACATTAGAAATAGTGCACATTTCATATTTGGGGATAAAAACTATTAGAAAACCAAGCACATTAATTTATTTCCAGATTAATAAGAATTAGAGGGGGGAGATGGAAGAATAGATACATTTAGAAGTAAAGATAGTTTCATAAAGTTTCAAAATCACCTGTGCTCTCTTCTCCTTCCTTTTTCTCAGTCAGGAGTGTCCTTGTCATGTTCAGTTTCTTCATCGTATGGCACTTGTATTGTAGCTGCAGCTTTTGATTGCCTTCTGCATCCACTATAAAGAAAAAGACTACAGATTATTTTTTTGTGATAACTTTACTCTTTAAAATGTTTTTTCTTTTTTCTTAGCCATTTTTTGAGTTTCTTAGAAGCTAAGATACAAACAGTGTACTACCTACCTTGATCTTTGTTTTCTTCAAACACCACACAGGTACCAAGAGTATCTGGGAAAGACAACAAACATTTTGTAAAAGAAAGGTAGGCTTCTTTCTAGAAGATTAATAATCTAAAGAATCACAGCTACTATTTTTTTTAGCTATGTTTGCTTTTAGATGTTTTATTGTTATTTAAGTACTTGTTTTGAATTTTAAGTGTATTAAATGTTTTTGGTATTGTTTTAAGCTTGCACATGGGTGCTTTTTGAAGAAAAGTAGCAGAGAAATACCAGTCATTACCACCACGCATCATAAAGTCCCAAAAGTGTGTTTCATTGTTTTTTTGGATCCTGAACTATGAAAATTAATTCACCCATAACATGTTATTTTACCTTCATACTCCCCAGCAAAGACATATCTGTCTACCTGCAAAATGGGCCTCTCTGTGTCGATTCCCTAAAAAGAAGAAAACCCAGATACATTTACCAGATAGATAGTTAAATATGAATTACTTTTACATATACCTGATTCAGAGCATAACCCAAGCCTATTGAAATCTCTATAATTCATTGAGGGACACTTCACACAATCAAGATCCACTACTGTAGTGTTTCTCAACATTTGTCCTCCGCTGTACCACTTCATATGGTCCACCTATTTGAAGTACCACCAGGAGTAACTGGCGATGACATAATTGCCATTTATTTCTGGGTTGGGAGACCAGATGTGACACAACAAACACTAGTAAGAGACTCGAAGTGGATGAGAGGGCTTTTTCAAGCACAGAAAAGCGTGTTTTGGAGCTCTGCCTGCCCAGCCAAGCCTCCTACTATTGTTCATTGCATCACGTTCCTGGTCTTGCTTGCTGAGGCAAGGGTCCAGGGGTATCATGAGTACCACCAAACCTCACCTCAAATACCATTGGTGTTACTTGTATCGCTGGTTGAGAAACACTGCACTACTGTGTACAAAGACCACACACATGTCTATTTTGTCAATGTCTCTATACAGTGGAAAGTGATAACTGGCCATAGCTTCCCACCGTGAGTACACATAGCAAAACAGAAACACGAACATGATAGTAAATACCTTTTCCCCCAACCATAAATGAAGTAACACTTCCATTCATTTATCCTAGTTCAAAATATGAATTTTTTTCCATTCTCATTAACAAAACAGCAAACATTTTGTATTAATTATACTCACCAAAATCTTACATTTGTTCTCACATTTTTCCAGAAAGTCAGAATCAATTATTCCTGACAGTTCCACCATAACTAACTGTTCCTGGAAAAAATGTTCATGGAACACATTAAAATAATGTTGTTATAGGATCAAGATCTCTTTCAGATAGGATCCAATTTGAAAATATATTAATGTAATACAGTCAATTTGGTAACACCTACACACACTAATGTTTCATCTCTACATTGCAACTGCCCAGCATTAATACTTTCAGCCAAGTTTGTAGTGTCATGAGAGAGCAAGACTGCCTCTAGCTTCCTTCCAAGTACCAAGAAACTGGAAGTCCCAAACTTTGCTACAATGCAATCAAATGATTTGCATTTTACTCCACTACCGGTTTGCAGCTGTCACCAACAACTATGACATCTCAAGTCTCATAGTTGTACCTTTAAAAAAGCTCTCATACCTTTCCTTGATTGTTTGTGTACTACTTCACTCTCTCAACAGTAATTTAAGACACACAGATAGGTTCATAACAACACAATCCTATGCTGTTTACACAGAAGTAAATTTCATCTGCTTAGGCAGAGTATACTCCCTGGAAAACATGCACAGGATTGCAGTTTTATCACTGCCTGGAGTAAGTACCAACCACTTTTGGATGGCCCAGACATGAAATGACCTGATGTGGCTTGTGTCAGTGACAAAAGGCAAGAGGAGTGAGTGGTTAGCGGCTCTGGGGTGCCTTTCACTCCAAGTCTGCCACCCCCTCCCTCCAACCTGTTGTAGACATGAGCCACATTGACCTACTTCTTAAAAGTGAGTAAGAATCAGCTCACTGGCTTCCCTCCCTGCACTCTGCCCCCACATGGGTTTAAAGTTTAAACATAATGCATCCCTTTAAACTTTGTGTGAGGACAGAGTGTGACAAGAAGATCAGGAGCTTTTTTGTTGTAAAGATGGCAGTGGTGAGTGAGCAGCAGCATTGGGCAGTGGACTCCACTGGTCTTCTGTATTTATAAAGCAGTGGCTATGACTGGCATAAATAAATACACACTCTCAAATGCAAGAGGTAAGCAAAGTCAAACCCATACTTTGACTACCAAATGTGTATGCACATAATGCATAGGGTGGATGAGCAACATTGTGAAATAACAGCCGTTTAATCTACATTAACTGCAGCAATGAAGTACTTGACTGTTGTACTTTCTGCAATGTCACTTTAGCTAGGGATTAACTAATGTTGTCCCTTTCTGTGTTTGTAGAGGGAAGAGGAAAAGTAGTAGTTATCCCATACACAGTAGTACTTTTACATTGAGCAAGGTGTGATGAGGATGCTGCCTTTAGGGCCCAATTCGCTCAACTTTCCAGTGCTGATGCAGCCGAAATGCCGCCCCAAGGTAAGGGAACAAGTGTTCCCTTGAACACTTGTTCATACTTGACTGCTCCTCCTTCACAGCATGCCCCACTGGCAAGGTTGCATTGGCTCTAGAAAGTTGGATAGCATTGGGCCCTTAAACACACAGGCTACTGGTTAGGTTGAGGCTGAAGTAAGCATACTTCTTTTAAAGGCTCTTCTCCTCTGTATCAAGCATCTAAGAAAAAAAATAACAGCACACTCCTGTTGCATCCTTCAGTAGCAGTTTAACACCACATTACTGCTGCCACACTACAAATCCTACAAAGCAGCTGCCAGTTTAACAATAGGTCCAGAAATTAAATGCTGTTGAAAATGGACCAATACAAAGTAATGAAGGATGAATTTTTCACCATTTCACTGGGCTCGGGCTAGATCCCAGTGTTAGAGAATTTATTTGGCTTGCCAAAAGCCACACATTCTATGCTTGCTGACTAGTAATAGAGCTGGAAAGGATGCCCTAAGGCAGCTTCATGTGTTCAGGGTTTCTAGATGTCACTGATCCTAATTCATTTTTGTGGTCCTGCATATGAATCAGTTGAGAGATAAAGTCTTGTGTTCTCCCCAACATATAAATCTTAAGGAGGAGGAGGAGGAGCGGGAGTACTGTGGGCATGCGATGTGCGTTTGTGACTGCTGGTGCTGAGAGGAAAAAGGCACTTTGTGTATGCTCAAGGGTGCTCTTGTTTTACATCCCAAATCCTGGAGCAGACTCGTTGACAGTGAAGACAGCCGAGGTCAATGGGACTGAGGCTGCAATCCTATGCACACTTTCCTGGGAGTAAGCCCCACTGAATTCGATGGGGCTTACTTCTGAGTAGACATGCATAGGCTTGGGCTCTGAGGCTGCCCACACTTACAGCCCAATCTTGTGCACACTTTCCTGGGAGTAAGCCCCATTGACGCAAATGGAACTTACTTCTGAGTAGACATGCCTAGGGTGGGGCTGCTACTTGGGAGTAAGCCCCATTGACCATAACGGGTCTTACTTCTGAGTAGACGTGCACAGGCGTGGGCGCAAAGCCCCCCCCGCTTGTGGGCCTTACTTCCGAGTAAACCCGCGGAGGCTCTTGTTGCGCGGCCGCGCTCCCTGCGCACACCGGCCTGGCTGAAGGCGGCGAGGCGCGCGGCTCCTGCGCCTGGGCCCCGCAGCGCCGACCCACCTGCACCTCCTCGCCTTCCTGGTCGGGGGGCCCCTCCGCGGTCTCCATGCCAGCAGCGCCTCAGCGGCCCTCACGTGATCCCCTCGCCGCCATCTTAAGCTGCGCCGGGAGAGCCCTTCGCGAGCGGCCCGGGGAGGCTTCGCAGGCCCTGGTGGCCACGGAAGGCGCTTTCCGCCTGCTGAGCTCCAGGGACTGGGAGGCGCCGGCTGAGGCTGGAGCTTCCGAGGCTGAATCCTGTCCACGCTTACACGGGAGCAAGCCCGTTGACTAGAGTGGGACTTGCTTCTGAGCAGGCAGGCGGAGGACTGTGCTGTTAGCTGGCTTCTCTGCTCCCTCATCTCATGGTGTCTGCAGCAGTCGCCGGATTAGAGCCAGGGGTCAAGAAGGAGAGAGTGTTTCTGAGCGAGTGCAGAGTGTTCTCTACACCATGCCATCTAAGCAGCAGCAGCCCTGGTGCTGGTCCCAGGGGACTTAAATCATCAACTCCAAAAGTGGCTCTGGGTGGGCCAGTTCGTGTTCTAATGGGGGGGGGGGCAGTTGCTGTTAAAATACCAGCTATGTACGAGTATTTAGCATATACACACAAGTACCGCAACACTCGTGCAGTTGTATCTCCTCCCTAAAGGTACTGCACTTCTCCATGGGTGTCTTGGAGGTTGCGCATTTACTCCTGTGCAGGCCAGTTTCACATATGTAGCTCTATGTGCATTGATTTTTAAATGTACCACTCTAGCAGGGGTTAAGCAGTGCCACCAGATGTCATAACCTTGGGGGGGACAAGGTCCCCCCTAATTGTAGGACATCCTAGAAAAATGTAGGCCATGACAAAATAAAAGCTAAAAACACTTGTATATTAATTTCATATGGTTAATTTAAACACTCTATTACTTATTAAATTCAAAACTATATTATTAATTATAAGGCGGCTACGCACTGCCTGCAGTGGCCCACTCCTAGGGAAAAGGAGTACATTTAAGTTTTTTTCCCAGGACACAAGGCTAAGAAAGAGGACATGTCTTGGAAAAACAGGACCTCTGGTCACCCTGTCTTAGTGCTATGCCTGATACCAATGCATGCTGATTCCTGCCCATACCATTGGACTGCATGACATCATAGTACATCAGTAGGAGAAATCTAGCACAAGCAGTGGCTGCTACACTGGCATGATCATGAGAATCAACCTTTCTTTTCTGCTAAAAGCAGTGTGAAACAAAGCACAGCTTTGTACAGTACCTGTGATTCTCATTCTTATAGTAAGGACAAACTTGCCATTTCTATTTTCTGTTTTTTACTGACATTCAGTCACCAGAGTTATCTACTGATGATTCCCCTCCCCAATTGTTTAGAGCAGGGGTGTCAAATTCATAGATGGCCTGAAGTGATGTCATTAAGCACATTATGACCAGAAATAAGCATTTTTTCTCATTTAGGAACTCATTAGCTGCAAAGGACAGAAGAGAAAATATGATAGCCAAGTTACCTAGGTAGAATGGATCACAAGAACAGATTCTTAACCCAGCAAATGGTTGGGTGGTACCTGTAATATTTCAGCTAAGAAAATACTTTTCCCTTAAAAACATTGATTGCAACTCAATTAGATGCAAAATAATTGAAAAATCTGAAAATTGCTGAGACTTCAATTCCTCCACCCCAGAATTTGGGCAATTTATTTCATATTAAGAACATAAGAACAGCCCCACTGGATCAGGCCATAGGCCCATCTAGTCCAGCTTCCTGTATCTCACAGTGGCCCACAGTATTCTTCCACTAGAAGGAGACAAATTAGTAAAATTACTACTTGATTTTTAAAAAATGTTCTGAGCGAAGTTTAATTTGTGAACTTGCCAAGCAGTACAGTTTTATAAATCTGTAACTTGTTACAAATCTTGCTACAGCTTGTTTCAGATGGTGGATATAGGGGGGAGGTATTTTCTGTTTTTATCTCTGGTATTTATTGAACAATACAGTACTTGCATTTCACAATACTTTCACAGCTAGATTATACAGGTTGGGGGGAGGCTCCATTTGTTAAAATGCATTACAAACTGAACAACAATATCATCATCTATGTTTTATTAGCAAACTCAGCTGATTCAGTATCTATATGTAATGGGACCACACAGACAATATAGTGATTTCTATATACTCAGGGAACTTATACAAGTAGATGTTATACTTATATAAGTAGATGTTAAATATCATAGAAGTACTAGATGTTTATAAATTAAATGGGAAAAAACCCTAAAATGGCCTGATGTGACTTAGGTATACACAGTAACTCCTTACCCTAAGCTGTGGGATGCTGAAGTATCAACTGAACTTAAACCAGCAGCATAATACTGAGGAGGAAAGCACAGGGTGACCAGATGTCATAACCGCAAAAGAGGACAAGCACCCCAAAATGTAGGACATCCAAGAAAAATGTAGGATCAGAAAAAGCTAAAAACACATATATTGCTTTCATGTGGTTAATTTTAAACACTATATTGCTGATTAAATGTAAATATTACATTGCATATAATTTATGAATTACAAGAAGACTATGTACTGCATGCAGGGGCCCATACACAAGGTAAAGAAGAACATTTAAGTTATTTTCCAGGACTTAAAAAGACATGTCCTGGAAAAAGAGGATGTCTGGTCTCCGTGGGAGTGGGGGAAGGAAGGGGAAATTGGCCTGCCTAATCTGGCTTTAACTGCTTATGTAGCAGAGAAAGTAGGTCCAGTAGTGATCTAAAGTCACTTCCAAAACTTTTGTTTATTACATCAGTGGATTTCATTTTTTAAAATCGTATCCTCCCTGATTCCTGGGAACTAAGGTTCCCAGCCTATCCTTTTTGAGCAGAATGAGCTATTAAGTTTCTTTTGTATGTAAAAACTACCAACAGAAGAAAATTATTGTATAAGCTGACATTTTGTATAATTAACTATTGTATAAGCTTCCAGTGTTAAAAAAAAACACAACTCTGTCTACCAGCTAATGCACACCTCCAGGTGAGCATTAGGGTTGTAGAGATGCAAATTTTGTCTTAGTTCCCACTTGTAAAGGCCTCTGAAAAGAACATATGTATTTGAATCTTCACAATAACTCTATGATCACTCCATCAGTGTTGAAGACTCCCATGTTGGAACATGTGTTTGGTTGTTATAGTGCTACATTGTGGAGTGCTGACCAATACACTCTCTAGCTTTGATATTCTGCGTTTAACCATGAATTCTTACTCAGGCATATAAGATCTGTGGAAACTTGCCAGCTCAAAGTGCAATGCTTATTTTACCCCAGAGAAGCAATCAGTGAACCAGTATGTATATAGTAGGGGCCACCACACTAGACTCCCTACTGCAGTGTTTCTCAAACTGTGGGTAGGGACCCACTAGGTGGGTTGTGAGCCAATTTCAGGTGGGTCCCCACTCATTTCAATATTTTCTTTTTATTAGACGATGCTACCATGGTATATGATTTCATTTGGGGGGAATGTTTCAGACTTATACTTTTAAATAAGCTACTATGTAATCTTTGAACAATGATAATTGCAGCCTAGGATTGTTAACAATTTTCTTGCTTGATGTCACTTCTGGTCATGACATCACTTTCAGTGGGTCCTGACAGATTCTCATTCTAAAAAGTAGGTCCCAGTGCTAAATGTGTGAGAACCGCTGCCCTCTAGACTGGAAAATTATCAGCTTTGACTACATTTGAACTCTTAAGATTCTACAGCTTAGATCAGGGGTGCCCAAACCTCGGCCCTGGGGCCACTTGCGGCCCTCAAGGCCTCTCAATGTGGCCCTCAGGGAGTCCCCAGTGTCCAATGAGCCTCTGGCCCTCCAGAGATTTGTTGGAGACTGCACTGGCCTGACGCAACTGCTCTCAGCGTGAGGGCGACTGTTTGACCTCTTGCATGAGCTGTGGGGTGAGGGTTTCCTCCGCTGCCTGTTGTTTCACATCTGTGATGCAGTAGCAGCAGCAAAAGGCCAGCCTTGCTTTGTGCAAGGCCTTTTATTTGCAAGACCTTCATTCATAGAAGTTCCACCTCTAGTATATTAATGTAAACATATATAAATTTATTCAAATTTAATGTAAATTAATTCTTTCCCCATCCCGACAGTATCAGAGAGATGATGTGGCCCTCCTGCCAAAAACTTTGGACACCCCTGGCTTAGATGAACATGGGGATTGTTTCCTCCGTTTACCAAAATATTGATGAGTTGAAATTGAGTGTATTAGCCCAGCTGCACAAAACATAGAACATTCCTTGTTCTTCCAACTTTAGCCATAATTTGGAGTGGCACCAGAAAGGTGATTAGAACATGGTTCAACAGCCACTGTGTGCAGCTGCTCCACTGTGCTACTGACAAGTGTAATTTTACAATTTTTTCCTGCAGAATTTGTAAAGATATGCTTGAAATACATGCAGGCATCTAAAGACCTTACTGAAAATCAATTTCTAATAGGCAGTGGGCCCAGGTTCAGTGTCGTTTGTAGTACCCATGATCAGCAGAAACAAAAGTGAATTACAGTATAACAAAACATCAAAAATAATGCAAAGAAAAAGCCTGCACCTGCTAAATACAAGATTTAGCATATCTTGTGTACATTTACTCAAACATTCCATTGGGAATTTTGTGAGATGGGCCACATGTATTAATACATAGGATTCCCATCCCTTCCTGTATGCAAAGTTTCTTCCACACTTGATTCAGAACCAGTCTAAAAACCCCTTCTTACTACAGTTGCAAACATTAGTTTGATGCTAGCTATGGTCAGTTCTGACCAGCAAAAGCATGGGAGAGATTTGAGCTTAAGAACACAGGCACTCCCAATTTCCTGCTAAAAGCTAGAAAGCCAGAAGTCACATTTTGTAGATTGACTGTAGACAAAGCTTTCCTATGTGAACAGGCTAAGGGTCCAATTTTATTTAACTTTCCAGTGCTGATGCAGCCATGCCAACAGGACATATGCTGAATTCTGTGGCAGTGGTGGAGGAGTCGCAAAGGCCTCCTCATGGTAAAGGAAAATTTATAGCTTTTTAAGAATGCAGGTATCATGCTTATGAGTAGTACAACACACTTGAGTACCTGTGAATGCTGTAACTTAAGAGACATCACCATTCTAAAAACAGGCTTGTTAGCTCTTTGCATTGATTAAAATAGTGCAGACATTAATAGTCCAGGCAGACCAGATAGCCAATTAATGGGATTAGTGTTTATAACAGACTTAATCTTCCTGTGTCTGCCTAACCTTCCTGTGTCAGTTTAACATTTGACTTGTGTGTTCCATAACATGCAGAACAAGGATCTTTTGGGTTGAGGTAGACAACTTACTCAACCTGCTAGGCTTAATGGTCTTTTATTCAAAATATCTTTTGAGTACAGAGACCCACTTAGGGTAAGCAACATGTTCACTCAGTGTAAAAGCTTAGAAAGCAAACTTTTATTGAAGCATTATGATTTCTGGTACAGATATATTTTTTGTACATTAATTATCCATGTCTAACACCACAGAGAGAAGTTTAACACCAAACATCACCCCCCTCTTTTGCTCACCCTTGTGTTCAATACCCGATCAAGAGCTTACTTTCTCTTCCAAGGCTTATATTTACCCAAATCTGCATTTTCAATATTACTCAGAAAAGGGATGTTCAGTCTAGCAGACCTCAAGCCAACAAGTAGTGCCATTCACTAGGGGCACTTAAACAAAAAGCATTTCAAATATTGGTCCTCAAACTCTAAAGCACCTCAAACTATTAAGGTGCTAAGTAGAAGTAAAATGATAATTTTGGTAGAAAATGTTTAAAAACAAAGTCAAAGTGTTCCAACCACTTGATTTCCAACCAAGCAGGTTTAGTAGCTTAGAAACACTAAAAAAGTGTGCTTCGTTTATAAATACAGAAGGAACAAAATAGTCATATTCAGAGAATCAAAAAACATAGCAAGGACAAGAGTGTCAAATTTGTAACAGACTTGCTGGTCGTACAACAGCTGAAATCCCACAGTATTCTAAGCATATGAGAACATACCATTTCTCAACAGTTTGAATCCATAAAACTCAATACCCATGAAGTGACAATTTCCATGCCTTTACTGTTAAGTTTTCCATACAGTGTTCTACTTCAATGTGTCCAGACTCCCCAGATCTTTTGTGCTGCAGCCAAATCACTAAGTGCCTTCCATGTCATGTAAAAGGAACCACACATTAAGAAACACAGATGAAGTCACAATATTGTTAGAATTCAGCTTAAATATCACATGCACAATGATGTCACAGAATGCCGGTTATGATGTGGAAGGACTTAGGGTGTTTGAATTAATGACATAACCTTTGAGCCATTGTATTTCACAGTAAGAAAATTGCAACTAGCAGTTCTGTGCAGCAGTAGTTTGAGTTGCATTTCACTGTTATTACCAGATCTCCCTACCTTTACTATTAAGCAGCACCAAGCACTTAAGAGATTAGATTCCTAAAGGCTGTAACAGTATCTGGAATTTGTGAAATGTCCAGAACCCGCTAAGTCCATACTGACACATGTGGGGCTGCACACTTATATTTCAATTTCCACCAGTTGCTGTGGGTAACTTTGGAAAAAAGTTAACATGAAACAGAACAGTTCATGTTCTAATCCAAGTTTAAAGATAATCAAAATAAATTTCGTGATGAGGAACAAGTTTCCAGAAGTAAAAGGCATATGCATTAACTACTCCCACTCAGTCCCATATATTTTCATTTCAATGGGCTCTGGAAAGATAAATAGATCTAAAGTGAAAAATTTTACAAGCCTTGGTTTTTAAAAAAATGAAGCGGTCCACCACATGTAAGTAGTCTTGAGTTTTAGCAGAGTCAAGTTTGAATAAACAGAGAAGTTATACTTATTTAGGTTAAATTCCAGAGGTGTGTTAAAGTTACAGCAATCAAATGGGGGGAAGAAGTTGGGCAACAACTGTTTCAGGTAAGTAGATCCAGGGGAAATTCTAATGAGGACGAAATCCTTGTCTGTGGAGAATTTTTGGTGATACCTGGAGAAAAACGATACTGCATGTAATCCTATCTGAATTTTTACAGCTGTTGTAAAGTTTCATACAGTAAAATTTTTCTACATGCATTTCAGTTTCACAGCAAGAGTGAAAGAGAATACCTAAACACAGAAGAGAGCATTCATGCAATATATCTAAGTTTTTGATATAGTAATGCATACAATTGAAAATTATACTATGATTACATCTAGGGCTTTCTGCAACTATGAGGTGGATATGAAAAATATGGCCCCTTGTATTATTCACTAGAAAGCAACCACCACCACCTCCTCTATTCAACATCTTTTTACGCTTTTTCTTCATTTCTCTTAATCAACTCTGCTGTTTATTCTTGGCAAAACTGGTAAAAACGAAGTTGTAGTCATTAAATTGAGCAATCTGGCGATCTAAACGCTTAAAACCTTCAATCTTCTGGGCTGAAGAAAACACTGTGCGACATTTTGAGCTCTAGGAAAAAACAAAAGCATTCCTCAAACTTCAAAACAAATGAATCTTTTTCATTTCCAATAGTAAACATTCATTCATTTCACCTTTATTGGCATAAAACCAATAGTAAACTTTTGAAATACTACTTATAAGTATTGGAATATACTTACAGATTACTTAGGGTCCAATCCTACCCAACTTTCCAACACCAATACAGCTGCAAAGCAGCCATGAAGTAATGAAACAAACAATTCCTTACCTTGAGGAGGCCTTAGTGACTGCCCCCACTCATGCTGTAGGATGTAGCACACACCCTGTTGGCACAGCTGCATCAGAGCTGGAAAGTTGGATAGGACTGGGCCCTTAGAAGGGTAGCCATGTTAGATTATTGCAAATAGATTCTTTGCCATCCTGAAAACCAACACAATTATTTATTGTAACAGACTTATGTGCTGAGTGGTCACTCTGGTGGCTAGGATAATAAAGTAAAATCTAGACAAAAGAATGAGATCCAATCCAAGTTGCATATGCAGATTTTTCAATATCTGACTGGGACTGGCTAATTATCCCCTTTAGTTTGTTAATATTGCTAATCTTGTTCTGCTAATTTACCTGGTATAACTGAATCTTTTACTCAGAATTCTCACACAAAAAAGTTAACCATCTGACCATAGTGAACAGCAATATGGTAATGGACATCAGGTTAATATAGCTTAAATAGCAATTACACAAAGAAATCTGAAATGTAAAGTGTTTGAGCCTTTGGAAAAGTAAGGAGGAATCTCTGGAATCCTCTAAAATAGCACGAATGCTACCAAGCTGGGTCTACTCCTGGAGAAGGCTAATATAGCAGTATCTGCTACCATCACCAAATTCAGCACCTACTGTGCCCAAGCCTTAGAGGCTGAGAATACAACTGAGAATCCTTCCCACTGTGGAAGTAGTTTTGGCTTCACAGCTTTAATGTAGCTCTATCTCAAAAAGCCTTGTAGATTTACAAAAAAGATTGTAAATACTGTATTTAAAATCAAAAGTTTCTAAAGCAATTATCCGTGTGTGTCTGTGTGGTAATTTATACAGGCAAGGATGAAAAAATCCTAAACAGATAAGCTACGTATTATCTACAGCAACACCCAAAGTAATGCAGATGTTTTACCTGGTTAACGAAGAGGGTTGTCACAAATTTTCCTGGCTTAAAAATATCTATGACCTTCCTAACTAGGTCATCATAAGATGTCTGGCCTATGTTAGTTTCAAAACTAACATATGAAAATTCTGGTTCTGGAGTGATGTGAATAGTCCAATAAGTTCCCTAAAAAAAGAACGCACACAACAAGGGAGTTAGGCATTTTAAACATGTTAATAATTTTCAGCACTGAGCATTATACATAGAGTAAAACACATGGTACTCACATCTGATTTCATCCCATTCATTGAATACCCACAAGGATTGAACATTGTAGCATCAATGACAGAACCTGCTATCAGGTCACGAATTCCACTCATCTAAAGACAAACAAATATTCCTGTTTCATTAGGAAGTTCTTGTTTGGGTAAAGAAAAAGGTAAGGTACAAACCAATACACATAATCTTCAATTCCCTTTTGATGAGATTTCTGAACCCACTTTCAGTGAAGTCTTTGGCACCATACCTTAGTTCAAGTGTTGTGTCTGTGTACACTGACGCAATCACACGTTACCCCATGTCTCAATCCACTTTCCCTCCTTCAATGACAATTTCTATACTGCACATTCCTTGAGAGAACGCATCTATGTAAAGCACAGATTGCTTTAAAGTACACAGATGCCACTACAGGTGGCCCACGTTAACCTGTGCCCTCTGGAGATGAAAAGAGCTGTGCCTCCCTGGCCCTCAGAAAGCTGAAAATCATGACTTCCGGTTTTCAGCAGAAAACCAGAAGTCATGATTTTCAGGCTTCTGGAGGCCTCGGAAACCCTGAGAGGCATCCCTGGCCCTCATAAGGTCCTCTAGACATGACTGGAGCACAGCTCTGGACATGTTTGGAGAATTTCAGGTGCCCAAATCTGCAAACTTCATCATTCACCAATTTTGGCATCTACAGGGGTTCCAGGAACAGGACCCTGCAAATACTAAACTTACTGGTAAGAGGATACCGAATGGGATGCATTCCAGGCATCTAGTATTAATAGTCTATATAATAACCTCAGTGCTGTAAGTGTTGCACAACCCTCAATGCAGTAAATGTTTTAGCTGTCAGTCTCCCACAAAAAGCAAAGGAGGTACTGCCATATTGGACTAACTGTGTAATGAGAAGACTGTTTAGTATGAATCAACAGTGTTTATTGCTTCAGTTGAGTCTCATGCCTCTGATGACCCAGTTATTTCTCCACTCTTAGTGGAATCAAGACTTTTTAGAGTATGGGTTATTAGTTTTTAGACTTTTAAAAAGAGATAGCTATTTCCTGGATTTGTGTTATACACTAGAGCAGAGGTTCCCAGTCTGTGGTCTGGGGACCACAGGTGGTTCGTGAGACCCTAAGAAGTTGTCCATTAGGTCACAGGAAAAAAAAAGGATGATCACCTTTGATCACTTCCAGTGTGTTGCCAAGTGAGCATTCCCCCAGCCCACTGAAGTGTTGGCTGTGGCTGTAGGTTTTCCATTCTCCACCTTCTCTGATCATCCAGTGTTTGCTGAAGTGCCAGCTGACGGTGGGTTCATTCTCCACCCTTTCTGGTAGTCTGCAGAGGAACACTAACTTGGCAAGATGCTTCCCCATGGACCACCAGAGAGGGCGGTGAATGGACAGCTGGCATTTCTAATGTCTTGCTGAACGCTCTCCCCTAGGGACTACCAAATTGAATGATATTTTTTGCATGGTGGGGATGGGGGTTTGCACATGGTCCACAACAATTCCAACATTTGCCTCAGTGGTCTGCAGACTCCTAAAAGTTGGGAACCACTTCACTGGAGAAACAATTTCCCAATTAGAATTTCCCAAAACAAGTTCTATAGCTATGATCAGACCATGTTTGCATAAAGAGTTACCGAAGGAATACAGTTTGGGAAGGAATACAGTTTGAGTTGCTCTACTGTTGACTGGGACATCTAAAAGTAAGTTAACAATGATGGCTGAAACTCATTTTTTATTTGGATGATGTCAAATAAAGGCTTATCCAGCAATCTTAACTAAGTCAGCTCTACCCTGGTAAATCTTACTATTCTCTTGATTTTTCCTTGAGATTGATTTAAGTCATGAATACTCCCTAATACAAAATAGAGCACAACACAAAGTGTTTTCTTCAATAAGGCCCTGCCATTTACTATTTTTTGATATTCTGTGGTAGGAATGCTATTTAATCAAGGAAAAAACCAGTATTAATATCTTCACTTGCCATCTCCAACACAGTTATGCAAGCTGATCTTTACTGAGCAGATAAGCAGATAGTCCAGGCTTGCAGAGAATGAATTGCTTCTTAAACCCCTGCAACTCCATTTCTACAGAATCTGAGAACCAATTATTTCCATTTTGTGATAATAAGTTGAAGTCAGGAGACAATGATTTACTAAAATTTGGTTTGCAAGTTTATGGCTAATCAAAGCTATACACTCCGAGCCAGAGTACTATAGTGACCCATTTTCTTCTTTAGAGTTGAAATTCCAAACTTACACGAGTGACATCATTTGCAGTAACACCGTCTTTCATGTAGAACTGGTCCATAACTACTGGGTCAAGCTCGCTCATCAGAATTTCCAGTGTTTGATCTGGCTGATTGATTACTGGACTCTCTGGAAAATCCAGAGTGTACAAGTACCTGTTTAAAGAAAGTATACTTCAAGAAAATGTTCCAGCATATTTAAGTCAACTTCAACTACTTAAAATTTAATTACAACTGGACCTACCAGCAGTCAGAATTCATACGGCCCATGCAATAAGCTGCTCCATCTACACAAGGGGAAAAAAGAACACTAATTAGAACTCTGAAAAAGGGCTACCATCATTCTTTTTAAAGGAAAACAGTCTATTTAGTTCTTTTCAAAGCAAATTCTATAGCCCAACTTAGTTTTACAGTTCACATTTCCTCCTGGAAATACTACCACAGGGCAGAGACTGTAACAATAAGGGACACTGGTCATTCAGTTATTTGGTGTGAGAGATTTAACACTGTGCCTCACAAGAATCCTGACTTTGGAAATGTAGTCATTTATTGTGCCTTAAAGTCCTTGCAGACAGATGCAACAATGCCTCACTTATTGGTGTCTAGGCCATCTCAGCAAGTTAAGTAGAACTGCAGAGCATTCAATTTCTACCACCCATCTTCTCCTTTTATTTATGCTATGCTTCTATCCTGCAGATTAGTGTTTCTCAACAAGAGGTACAGGTACCACCAGTGGTATCTGAAGTGCTGTTTGATGGTACTCATGGGATCCCTGGAGACCTGGCAGGTGTGTCAGGAACACAAACAGTGGTAGGAGGCTTGGTTCAGTGGGCTGAGCAAAACATGCTTTTCTGTGCTTGAAAAAGTCCTCCTGTACACACTTAGCCTCTTACTGGTGTTTGTCGTGTTGCTTCTGGCCTCCCGATCCAGAAGTGTTCGTGAAATTCCCCCATCCCCCCAATGCGTATACCATTGCAAATATACTATGTATATTTATATACAAACATGCATATACAAGAATGCACCAACATCTGCAATAACTGCCTTTTTAAAAAGTGGATTACAAATGACACCACAATTCTGCAGCCCTTTTATTACACTGGCTTCAATGGGTCATTTCTGCACAAGTATAGAACATTACACTGAAATGTTGTGCCTGCAAATGAAACACATTTGTCTCTGTCATTCTTGAAGTCCCTCTTCAAATCAACCAATAGTCTGAATTCAGAAGTAGTACAACTAATCACTATTACCACAGCAGGGCAAGAATGGCCTGTATGCTAGTCCCATGTACCCTTCCAGGGTACTTGTGCCAGCTGCGCATAAGCTTCTTGAAGTTTTCATTTAAAGATACTCCGATTATGGAAAATATTTACTTACTTGGAAATATTTCATTAAGAAATTCTACTTCTTCCTGGAAATTTCTGTGTGGGTACTCTTGGTGGGAAGGCTTCATAAAGTTTTTGCGTGAATAGAAGAAGCTCTGAAGAATAAAAATTCGAATGAAATATGTAATTCTTTTCAGTAGTTCCACCAAGGTCAAAAGAGGTTCACAAATGCATTCAACTCAAGGCTTGTCTACTGTCAAACATCTAACTACCTGCCAGCTACTCCCAAAAGGAAAAGTATACTACTGACCAAACTGTCTTCACAGATTCAAGAAGAGAACAGGGTAGAAAGACAGCTGTTCAGAAAGTGTGCACAGTATATATTCTGGTACATGGTATATATTTGCATCATGCAAAGCTCACCCACCCACTAAACAGGAATTGAAGAGTTGCTGCATCTTTTTTCTGGAGTGCTATAAAATGTATCCTATACTCTAAATAGGTCAATCCAGTTACATCTTGCTATACACAGAATGAGATAGATCCTCATCCCAAGAACAGCCCACAAAGAAGCTATCTCAATATTTCCCTTTATTGTGAGCTAGGAAACACCTGGCCTGGGGGTGAAGAACATGCTTTTTTGAGTGTACCATTGACTATTATCCAAGCTGCTTAATGGGAATGGGGGAACAATTGTGTACTGATTTTGCTCACATTACAGGTGGTATTTGCCAAATTTTGTTTATCGGCAACGTAATTAAAATTCTATCTTACTTTTCCTTACCCAAATGGAGAAGTCCAAGATTACAACAATATCAGCTCACGATTCAGTACACTTATGAATTTTTCAAATGGCATAATTGAGGACTGGTGTTTATGGCACAGATGTCTGAACATACATTCACTTAATATGCATTTGTTAACTTTCTGAAGGTAATCTCACACTGCATCAAAATGGTGTGTTGGATCAAGGGCTACAGCACAGAGCCTCTTCCTTCCTCTCCACACTGCAGCCTATAAACTAATCCACCACTGCCACGATGAAGCAGCAGAACTTGTCCCTCATTTATTTGGGCAACAGTAGCAGTGGCCCTTAGCCAGGTTTGACCCTCAAAGCCAGCCTAGTGGAGCTGCTTCATGTTCAAATTTCTTTTGACTTTCTGTCAAAATGGTCTTTGCTGCAGTGTAAGAAAATTCTAGCAGCTTGCTGTTCCTCAGAAAGCATCAATCAGGGTTGCCATGGGGGAAGCAAGAATTTGAGGACCTCCCCACAGAGACCAGCCTAACCAAGCAACCTTAGTAGCAGCTGGAGAAAGAATTCCTTGCCTGTATCTACTTCAGATGCAATACAGCTCCCCAATGATGCACTGAGAATGCTCAATCTCAGACTGGGGGGGGCAAGAAACCAATTTGTTGGTTACCAGTCACAATAGTCACAGGCATTACCAATAGTTGCCCAAGATATCCACACAACCTCAGTCCATATCAAAGTGATAAGAGAGATCTGTGACAGCTTGCCAAGGCTGGGAAGTTCTAACTTTTCCTGCAGCCAAAGCAATAGCCGAGAAGGTATTTGTACACTACATCTGCTGTTTGCTAATATGGCAATTGCTTCCTAGATCTCACATATATTCCTAGTAGAAACAAAAGTGGGCACAGTGAAACAGACACTTTGGTGTTAATATTTTAGAATTTATTCCTTGAATATGCAAGCAATCACTAATCTTTAGAAAATAGATTCTAAATAAATCTGTTTAAAAAGTTGATCATAAGCATTACCATACCATCTCTTGAGATGCTGACATCTTACCTGAATAGAGTCAAACCCACAGTACTCTCTAGCAAGCTCTAACAGGGGAACCAGTGCCTGCAGTAAGAGGGTGGTACCACATGTCTTCAAAATGAAACGTCTCTTGGAGACAAACATGCTACTCTCACTGAAAGACAAATACAAGAAGTAAAGTTACATTTCATATCTACTTTGAGAAACTCACATCTGTGGCAGCTTGCTAAGAAAGTCATGCATTAAAAGTACAGGTGTGTGTCACTTAAAGATGGAGATACATTCTGCTAATTCCTGTTATGTGAATAGTGTTAAACATTCGGCCCAATCTAGTGCCTTAGTTTTGTAAACAGACATTCCCTGCCAGAAACTGGTTGGCTGCACAGGCTATTAGAGATTTGTCTCTTCTTTGCATTAAGAGCCTCTTTGTTGTGTAAACAGACACTCTGCTGCAGGCTATGGGAGCCCTGACTGCCTCATTAAGAGCCTCTTTGTTGTGCACTGATCACCAGTGTATATGCGTTCTATCATTAAACATCTGTAGTTCTTTCCTCAAAAAGCTAAGAGAGTTCACAAGTGGGTTCACATTTTTGCCCTGGCTTATTAGCCAGAGAACATGTGCTGACAGTGAGACACGTCACACTAGATTTTGGATATGGAAGAAGCAGCAGCTCCTCTTCCCTCACTCTAACAGGAGATAGGCCTCAATAATGCTGAGCAGGAGTCAGCATCTCCAGCAAATAGAACTGCAGAGACTAGTTACATAGAAATTTGAACCCTATTATGGTCTGCACTGTGCAGTACCACACTCCTGCTCAGATCCCCCCCAAGCAGTTTATTTTTACAAAAACATGATAACCTGATCACAGATTCTCCAATATCACATCTAGTTTTTTGCCTTGTCACTTATGGAGCTCATAAACCACAGGTGAGATTTCCCTATAAGGGAAGGAAGTGATAGAGAACTGTGCTAGAACAGTTTAGCAGATTCTTACACTGATAAGAAACAATATGATGCAACAGCTCAATTGCCCAGCTTACATCAAATCTTCAATTGACTATGAAGCCATCTAGCTGATTTGGCTTAGACAGCTTCACAAAATGTGTCATCTAGTTCATGTGCGAGTACTGACAGTGAAGAGCTGTACAACTACAAGATATAAGTCAATCAAGGATTACAATTCCATTAGCAGGAATGTGAAAGACACTTCTTTCACATTTGTCTTTCCTGGTAGGCCCATCAGCCAGCAGGTTCTTGGCATCATTACCGCAAGGCCATGTACCCTCCAATGCTCTGGCTTCATAGGTCCTTGGATCTTCCACCAGAGAGGAGAATAGTACAAGGATTGGTGGGGGGGAAGAGGGAGGAGACAGAAGCATGTTCTGTATGTGGTGGTAGAATTTCGTGGCTTAAGATTAACACGTGTTCTAGTTATTAAAGAGGATGAAGTAGAGAAGTCTGCTGACTTTCAATTTTAATAGAAAATCTTGAGAAGCTATATTGATGGTATAGATTTATGATAAGAGCTCATGTTAATCCAGGATAACCAGAACCACAGAGTCTACATGTGTATACTCAGTATATTTCTCAAATAGCATAATTATGATTACCATATTTGGATCACTTTCCAACACTGAACTTATGCCACAGCATACTCAGCTAATATTTTTAATTCAGCTTGCTGGTGCTGGACTCCAAGAATTTTACTGGGTAGTTATGCCCAACCTAGACCCATCAGAGCTTAATCAACCACATTAAAATTTCCTCTTACTGTACATTGCCTTGCCATTATTCTATAAAGCTACATTTTGGTAAACAAGAATTGCATTCGCTTACCTGAGTACATAAGCTTCCTGCTTGTCAGTTTTTGTCACACTTATGATCAAACAATGCACATTCTCCAAAAGTTTGTCCCACTCAAACCTATTGGAAAGAGAATGTTTACTACATTTTGAAAGAAAAATTCTATCACAAAATTTCTCAAGGTAAGCCAAAAGGTAAAATACAGATAATTCCATTATGTTCAGACTTGAATTTCTTCCCATAATAATAATGTTGATAACGTTTGCTAAAGAAGTATTGCAATGAATTCTTATACCCAGCCGCCTTGGGTCCCTTTGGAGAGAAGGGCGGGGTATAAATAAAGTTGTTGTTGTTATTATTGTTATTATTATTATTATTACTATTACTATTATTACTATTATTATTGACTGCACAACTCCTGGTTTGATTTGAAGGGACTGTGCAAATGAAGACACTCCTTCATTTGCACAGCATCTATAAGTCAAACCAGAAGTACCACACTTCTGTGTTTTTTACAGGTGTAGTTCCTTCAATGTAAGGAGAGTTATGCACTTCCCACTTGCTTATAGTGGTCAGAAAGTGGATCACTGCGGGCTGTATCTGTCACGTCCTGCAAGGAGGCTGTGGCAGACAATCTGCCACTGAGGCAGCCTGCATCTAGGCCTAATGAATAGGCTGGCCCTGCTCAACATGTTCTAATCTAAGACAAATGGCTAGCTATTTACAAGGCACTCAACCAGTACCAATACCACCATTCAGAAATAAAGTCTTGCTTTTGGACGAAGTAAACTGAAATGCTGAGAGGAAAGAGAATGATGGAAAGTTTCAGAATAGCAGTTCATTTTCTGACTTGCTACAGCCCCGCACGCAACATCTTTGGCTCCACAAGTGCAGCTTTACAGCCCTATTCACTTTCCACAGCACAACCTAACTATGTCACATGACTTAAATTCACCACAAAGCACCATAGACCAAGTGCCCTACTTTCAAATATTTCCTAATTTTAAATTCTGATTTGTAATGATAATTTAAAGAGACTGAAAATCAGACTGCTAAAGAAAATGCAAAACAACTTAAGGATATTAACCAGTAAATGGCATCTACCTTCTAGGAACTATAAATGGGTTAGCTTGAGGTTTGCATGGTTCCACAGCAGTTGGCCCACATTGTGCCAGACTCTGTATGTTGCGTCAGAGGCACAACCCCAAGAGCTACTTAAATCATAAGATACCAACATTAATACTTATTTGAGCATGGAAAAACATCCAGATTGACTGCATTACAGTGCTCCAAGTTGGCCTATAGCACAAGAAATATCACACCAACCATAAATGTACATAGCTAAGTCACAGAAGCCTAGACTACATTTAGGGCGCAATCCTAACCCCTTATGTCAGTGCTTTCCAGCACTGGCATAGCAATGCCAATGGGACATGTGCTGCATCCTGCAGTTGGGCGTCACTCACGAAGGCCTCCTCAAAGTAAGGGAATGTTTGTTCCCTTACCTCAGAGCTGTACTGTCCTTATGTCAGTGCTGGAAAGCACTGACATAAGGGGTTAGGATTGTGCCCTAAGTTTGTCAGAATAGCCAAATATTTTATTTCCAGTTACCAGAAGATGTTTTAAATACTGTTGTAGAAAACAACAAGCATGATCTATAGATAGTATTGTTTTAATCCAGAACTACAAAAGATAAGCAAGAGAAAGTTTTGTTTGGCAGGTTAATTGCTTCTGTAGCAACCAGAAGCGTCTAATGAAAAATTTAAGAGATCTTGGTCTATATTAGGTAAATTAGTAACATTCATGTAAAGGAGAAAACAAGTTGAAAGATCTCAGTAAGTCAAGAAAGGATACTCAAATCAATTCAACTGATGGATTGGGTTTTGAACTATGCTCTAAGAAAGAGCATGTTGAAACTTCCATTTGCCTAGAAGTTTAGTGTGGGAAGGCACACTTTATTCTTAAATACTCTCCTGCCACTATTACTGAGTTGGTGGCTGAGGTACAGTCACTGACAAGCAAGATGTTCAGCCTCCAACTGTTACCTCTCAAGAATGGCACACAAGCTAACCAACCACACAGCTCTCCCCCTTTCTGGCATCCCATTTCCCCATATTTCAGTGATGCCTGAGCTGGGCACTATGTGACCCACTTCACCAGAAATTGGTTCTCAACCTACCTAGTGGGTCCCAATCCAGTCTGAGAAGCACTGGCATAGATGAGACGCACACATGTAGCATACAGAGTGGTTAATAGGCAATAGGTAAGCAATCCTAAACCTACCACCAACTAATAAGAATTTCAACATTAAGAGACTCTTGAGTCTCTTTTAAATATGAATACTGATAAACTAACTTTGTGATTAGACAGATTATACATGCTGTGTATACTTTCTTGATATACACAGCATGTATAATCTGTCTAATCACAAAGTTAGTTTATCAGTATTCATATTTAAAACATACTCAGGCAACAGGTACTCACTATCATCAAGAGAAAATACAGAATCCTAACATACCTGCTACCCAGATTTCTGATCAGGTCATGTGTCAGCTACACACAAAAACAGAGCCCATCCTCAGTCCATGGTCCTTAACTAGGCTCTTTACAGCCTACTACAACACCTCTACCAGATGTCAGATTGTTATAATTCAGGGACAATTAGTATAGTGAGTCCCCTTTGCAGAGGGTCCAGGCTTTGCATCCAGATTTAATCATCCGTAGATTGAAAGTGTATTAATTTTTCCCCACAACACCCTGCTGTAGCCTCCCACCATTGCACAGCTCTGGTTGCAGTAATTGCTTCCTTTGTGCAACTTCAAGCAATTTACGCAAGTTTCTCAGTATTGCATATGCAGTCTTGAGCATCCACACAGAGTTCCAGAACAAACCTATGCGGATACAGAGAGCCCACTGTACAGCAAAAAAGAAGCAGCTGATAGCGCACAGAAGCAGTGTCTTTAAAGTTACTGAACAAGTGTTCAATGTGCATAAGCAAGTTAGTAGAAAACTGAAGCTGAATGTAAACTGAATGTTTACAGTCTTCGAGTATTTGTATTGGGGGCTATTAATATTTCTTGTTTCAAACTCTGTGCACAGCAGATGTTTTTTTCTCACACAGATAGACCCTAGCAAAATAAAATAATTTTTAATAATTAAATTAAAGAAAAACAGATAATTAATATAAGGGGAAGCCAGCCCACTTTCACCAAGTGAATTTTCTCTGTAGCCTGCCTGCAATAACAGATACACACAGCTAAATCAGTGAGATTTTCAGCCCTCCCCAGTGCCCATCTTACCAACTCAAGCCTCTGTTTTATTCTTTTGGGGGTTGCTGCCTGCAATAACACCCTCCCCCCCCCACACACAAATAAAGCAGTGAGGGTGCTCTCCATAGGCAGAGCTACAAATTTTAAGTTCAGGATCTTTGAAGTTACTACAGTGGAACTTTGTATTCCACTTCTTGCCCTCAACATGCCTGCTTGACATCAAGGTACTCACAGATACTACACTGGCAGAATAGCAGTCTAGAATAAGACACTCAAGTGGAAAAGTGCTGGTTCATGCACTGTCTCACAGATCACACATTAAAACCTTGGCCAGATACTTCTGTATACTCCTCTCTCCAGGGGCAACATGATGGCCACAGCAGCCTTGCCCACAATGAGATTCCAGTGCATATGCATGTCCTACAACAGTTCATATCTGCATAACAATGAGTCAGCTAAATTTCTTACATTTAGTACCCTCTAATTCTGAGATCTACCAAGGCTCTAGGATTCTGGCTATCTGCCAACTCTCTGCAGCTTAAAGGACAGAATGGATGGCGGTAGCAGAGGCCTAGGACCAGAGGGCAAATAGACTTGGACAAGTATATCTGAGCAAGCACAATGAAGCAAGATGCATTCCAAGTTTGATGAGCAAGTAAGAAAGGCATCCATAGAGAATTAAAATGTGATGTATTGAGAGAGTGAATGGAAGGCTTCTGGCCCAGCAGTGGACATAAGGGGAGCATGGCAAGCATGTTTTGTCAGTCAAGAGGTTAGGATCTGAGAAGAGGTAAGTGATATGCTTAAGCTAGCTAGAAGACTTGGTAGGTCTAATCAACCTCAGGGGTACAATGGTTCAGAAATATGCACAAATCCTCCCAACTGCAAGTTTAGAGAATTAATCCTTTCTAGGTTGTCACAGAAATGCACTTTGTGCTCAACACATTACCCAGAGTTAAGCCCTAGCTGATTCCAGGTCAGACCCCAGCACCACTCAAATGGTCAATACAAACAACTATCTGAATACTGAGGGCCAAATCCTATCCAATTTTCCAGTGCTGGTGCAACTATACCCATGGTGCATGCACTGCACCCTGTGGTAGGGGGACAGCCATGGAGACCTCCTTCAGTTAAGGAAATGTTTGTTCCCTTTCCTTAGGGCTGCATTGCGGCTGCACTGGCACTAGGAAGTTGGATAGGATTGGGCCCTGAGTTACTACAGATCTCAGGGACTTTAATTGCTTTCCAAGCTCTTCGAGTGTGAATTCTTAGGATCCTCCACCATCTAACATCAAGCATTAAATTTGTGTATATTATTTCTAACATACCAAATTGCTTTTGTCACTTGTAGAGTTTGTTCCACTACAGAAGTATGATATTGGTAACAGCAGCACCGTGAGAAAACCTTTAGAAATAAGTGCTGCCTTAGCTACACTTGGACTGCAAATATGTAGAAAGTGTTCCAGGAAAGAAACCAACAAGTAAACGATTTATCTTATGTCCAGACAGGAGCATTAATAATATAACTACTAATACATAAACAGTGAGTCTATGAAGAACTAGTCCATATTTAATTTGATGTCTGTACTGTTGAATGCAATCAATTAAAAAACCAAGAGGTAATATCACTCCATATATCACACTGATTGTGTGCACAGCATTATTTGCAGGCTAGGCATTTGACATGTGTTTAAATGCTATTAATATGATGTTTTCAGAATCTATGACAAAGCAATTTTCACAGGACACTCTGTTTTGCAACAGCAGTCTTCAAGATTTCAGAACTGTTAAGTGGTGCTTAACAGTTGATGTTTTCGCTGTTTTAAGTTTCATTGTGTAAACTGCTTTGGACACATTTGTGTGTCCCTACTGCCACAGCACATTCCCCTAATTTCCTTAAGATCCCCCATTTTTTGGCCTCAATTTCTGTAGGTCAGGCCACTTCATAAACCTACTCTGTGTTCCATGCAGCCCAAATGGGATGTACTCATCTTGCTTCAGTTTGTTTCTTTTTACTGGTAATTCTTGTAGTGCATTAAGTGTTTCACGGGTGGGGCAGGTGTCTTCAGGCCAAGGATATAGGCTGAAATTTTTATTATAGCTGGAACAAAACAAAACAAGTATCACAGTGTAAAAACAAGCTGTGACAAGTTCTTTAGGCCAAGTCGGAAGAGCTATGGGTTCACTGTGTCAATTCTCCTCTTCTAGTTATTCCTTCCAGTAAGCTTATCTTGCCAAAACTCAAATGCCCTGAAAAGTTTAAGCTCCTCCAGCAGTTCTCACTCTGTGAAATCTCACCACTTCCTTCCTGTTTCTTCTCTTAGTTTTAGTAACTCAAGCTTATCTTTACTCTTTCTACCCTGGAGTCAAGCACTCCACCTTTCTTCCAGGGAAAGCAACTCCCACACAAAGCAGGAAAGCAGCAGGCACATGCACTGGGGCCTGAGGGCACATTCGGCCCTTCCCCCTCCTCCTCGGAGCTGGCGCTTCTCCTGCATTCCTGAAATGCCCACTGGATGACAGCCCCAGGCCCAACCCTCTGGAACGACCCTGCGATCTCATTGGCTCCAGCCCGTCAATGAGCAAGGAGAGGCCACCCATCCGGAGCGCGAGCCCGAAGCCTCACGTGTGCGCTCAGGCCCGGCCACATTTTTTGGAACGGGAGGGGCCTCCCCTACCCAAACGCGAGGACAGCGAGCGGCACAAACAAGCCCTGCCTAGGAGGCGCCTCTAGGGCTGAACACAGCCCTGGCAGCGCCCACAAGCGGCACGACTAGGGCGCCCTCACCGCCAGCAGCCCGTCTGAGGCGTTTCGGGGCGGGAGCAGGAGTCCGCTGCCAGGCTCCAGGAGACCTGCCTGCCTGCCGGAACTGCCGAGTTCAACGGAAGAGGCCGTGACGGCGCCACCCTGCCCCGAAAGGCATGACGATGGCCACGAGCACGCCGCACGCGCTCCTCACAGGGTCCTCCATGGAGCGGCGTGCCCGTCCGCAGACGGCTCGCACAGGCAGCCCCGCCACCTGCGGCGCTGACAAGTCTCCTCCAGCCATGGCACTGCGACACCAGCAGGCCCTCCGCCGCCTCACGTCGTCCAAGCAGAGCCGCACGCGGCCGGCCCGCTGCCTCCGCCGGCTCCAGCCACCACAGGCGGGGGGAAGGCAGCGGGTGCGCCGCACTGGGCGCCCCGAACCGCGCTGAGGGAGGGACCACCGCCGGCTGAGGGACTTTCCCCGTGAGAGGACTGGCGCCGAAGGTCGCGTCCTGCCGCCCACAAGGTCACCGACCGCCCTCCTCTGCGCTCCGGCCAACTTTCCCTCAGGGCTCCGGCCCGGGTGGAACTGGCGGGGGGGGGCGGCCGCCAACCGCCACCCTGGAGGCCGAGCTCGCGTGCGTCAGAGGGGCGCTGGGAGCTCTCTCGCTCCCCCCAAGTCGGCACTGGCCAGCGCACCTCAGCGCGTCACGTTCAGCCCGCCTGCCCCCTCGGCCGGGGAGCAGCCTCTCCCTCCCTTCCTCCCTCCCGCAGCCTTCTGAATGGAGCAGCCGCCATACCCTCCCCTGCCATACCCTCCTCCGGTCATTGGCCCCCCTCGCTTCCCGCCCAACACTGCCGCGAGGAGCCGTCCTCCTGCCGGTGCGGGCGCGCCGCCCCCACACGCGCCCCATCGGCCGGCCCCCTCCAGCCGCCAGCACTCACCTGGGGATGGTGCGGAGGTCGCCGGACCCCTTGCTCTGGTGCGGCTCCTGCGGGGAGGGCTGCTGCCGGGCGAACCACACCTCCAGGAGCTTCTCGGTCCCTTCGAAGAAGTGTGCACCGTTCTCCATCATGGTGAGACAACTCCGCAAACCGACAACCGCAGAAATTACACGACGCCGCCGCCTCCCTCCTCCCCGCCAGGCAGGCACCGGCCGCGGCCGCCGCCTGCCCCTCGCCGCTTTCCCCGGGTCTCGCCCACCCCAGGCGGCTCCACCTGAGACGGGGCAGGGACCTTCCGCGGGCTTCGCGAAGGGGAATGTGCGCAGAGCGGCGGCGGTGCGGACGCCGGGCTGTTCCAGAGTCCGTTGGGCAAGGGAAGGAGGGAGGCGGAGGGAGAGAGGCGTGCGGGCGATGCTGGTCGGTTCCTTGTATTCCGTGTTCCCCTGTTACAGAGAAGGGCGTTGGGCGAGCGCTAGCTAATGTCGCCGGCCATACTGTGGAAGCGAAGCCGACCGCGCACGCAGCTGCCTTTATACCAGCCGGGCGCTGGGGCCCTTCCCTCCACGGCGTCGCGATTGGGTCTCCCCGGCTCGGTCCCGCCCACCTCCTTCTCCCACAGGCTACGCCGCTGCCCGTCAGGCGCGAGGGTTCGCTTGGCGCCGCTGCCTGCACGCCCAGTAGCGAGACGGCCGGTGATCGCAGGCGCCGTCACCGGCTGGCACGTACGGAAGCGCGAAGCGGTCGAAAGAGGGAGCCGGGGAACTGCAGAGAAGCCGCTGCACAGTGTGCAGCCTGCCCGCGGCTGCCTCCTTGGAGCCGAAGGCGTTAGCGGGAACGAGGGAGCCCACCTGTCCCTCTGAGGCTGCCTGCATAGCGGACTGCGCTGCATGGGTGTAGACACGCCTAGGACTGGCCTCTGAGGCTGCTATCCTATCCACTTTCCTGGGAGTAAGCGCCACTGACTATAATGGGAGTTCTGAGCAGTCATGCCTAGGATTGGGCTCTGGCCTTGGGCTCTAAAACAAGGCATTTGTGATCAGTGGAAGCAAGCGTATTCCCTGCTTCAGAAGCATCTGGGTAGGAGATGATTGAACAGGGTAGGAGTGGCGGATGATTTACTTTTGAGTAAAAACATCTAGGATTGCATCGAAAAAGTAATCCTGAGGCTGCAGCCCTTATACACACAGAAGTATGCATCGTGTCTGCCTGCATGATTGCAGTTGTAGGCACACTTACTTCAGTGCAATTCCCAATGGAACTTATTTCTGACTATAGACATACAGTTGATGAAAGGAAACATGGAAAATATAGGAAAGGATCCTGTTTAAGTGGAAAGTCTGTTATGTGTAACCAGATTAACCAGTCACTTATGCTAATATTAGGGCCAACAAAGGGCCCAATCCTATCCAATTTTCCACTGCAGCTGTGCCAGTGGATATGTACTGTATCTTATGGTGGGGCAGCAGTCACAGAGGCCACCTTAAGGTATGGGAACATTTGTTCCCTTACATTGGGGCTGCATTGCGACTGCACTAGTGCTGGAAAATTGGATAGGATTGAGCCCTAAGTGGTCCTTATGCACTGGTCTAGAAAATGTTCCAGAATATCACCAGAAGTCTGTGAATTGTCTTCTTGTTTAAGGGCATGTAAAATTGTTACCACACAATTACAGAACATGATTCAGCTGAGTTAAAGACTTCATGGAGTACTCCTGCAACTTTCTTTTCAATGACAGCTGCATAATAACCCCTCTGCACATAATTTTACAAACATAGCCTTTTCATAAGGTAATAGGCCTTCTCATTTTAGGTTTTTGGAAAATGTTACTGGATTTTTTAATTAATATCTGACATGTTCAACAAAATAAGTACAGAAGAAAGAAACAGATTAATTAACAATAATAGATGGATACAGGATGGTGTGATGAGGTTCACAGGTTCCAGGGACATAAGCACACTTACACATTGAAATATTTAAACTTGCCTTATTTTAAGAATTATGTTAAAGAATCTTCATTCTAAAAGGTCCTTCCAAAACGACTTAATGCTGCTAATTTAATTTAGACATACAGAATAGAAACCATCCAAGTCTGTCTGAAATTTTGAAACGCATTTAACATGTTCTGTTAACTGTTTTACTAGTGCTTTCAGTTGCCACACTGTCTGATACCCGACCTTCAATGACAGTTTCTGTACCTCGTCTCTTCAGTAACCCAGCTGTTAGGAGTAGCTTTGATAATCTGGCAGGAGCATGAATGAGTGTTCCCATGTTGGAATTGTGCAGCAAGCGGACATCCAAATAATTCTTTTTCAGATTAATAATATATAAAAAAAGACACAAACAAGTGGGAGAGAGGAGGGAGTCATCACTTGAAATCAATAGGTACTGTGAAACATGTGCAACCACATTAGGTGCAGCAATCATGCAGCAACATTACATTTTCCAAAATAAAATTTATTGCAGCTAAATGCTGGGAAAATATAACATCCCTACTACAGAAGACACATGCACTCCATGCAACAAATGAGAGAAACATGCACATAAAAACTTTTTGGAAAACAGGAAGTAAGAAGAGACCAGCTAATATCTATCAAGAATGAGATGGTGTCGGAGGAGGAGGAGGAGGAGCCAACAGTGGATGAACAGACATGTCTCCAGGGGCTCCTGAGAGACAGTCTGTTTTCCCCCCAAAAAACTGCAGGTCTGAAGAGGATCTGAAGATCTTTATCAGGAGAGATAAGATCTTTCCAGGGTGTAGGTACCAGAGATTTTGAAAGCCTGACCAGTGGGGGCTTTCTTCTCCGAAACCTAATTGTCTGGGACAGTACTGGAGGAGGTGCAGTGTCTGCAGTCAAGCTGCTGGCTCCATGCTAAGCTACCATATGGAAGAAAAAGCATGAAGCGTAAAGTTTAAGTTGGAAATTTAAGGTAAGTATGTGTTAATATTGTCCCTGGCTTTGATTGACTGATTTGGCTAAAAGCCCTGGATATAATGAAGGTGTTAATGAGAAACTTTTTAAGTATGTTGAAAGTGCTCTTTATCTTTGTAGTGAAATAATTAGTAGTCGTGGATTATAATTATAAATAAAATTTGGTGTGTGGACTAAAATCCAGAATTACTTGTGGACATAATTTTTATTAGATTTGAAAGAGTTTTGTCTCCTTGAGACTGCTTCTTTTGTTTTGTTTTTCTCCATTAATCACACTGTTATCTGTAAGAAGAAATTCAAAAAATGCCTGACTGAAAATACATGTGGTGGAAGTAAGGAGAATAATACGCTGTGGACATCTTGTGGATTAGAGAGAAATTGCAAGATGGAGCCTGTTCCAGATATTTGGACTCAAATGATCCTCAAAAATTTGGAAAAATTGCTCACAATGAGAAGGCAGCAGTTGAGTTGGTCCTTGCAGATTCAAGCCAGTTTAAAGACTCTCTCTCAACAGATAGATGTGTGCAAGAAGCAATTGGAAGATGTGAAGAAAACAAGATAAACAGAGGGAAAAAGTGGAAAAGATGATGGTGAGGGATGAAATCAACATCAGAAGAGTGGATACAGAAATGAGAAGAGCGGAAAATCAACAGGATCTAGAGGAGACGCTGATGGAGATTGAAATAGAGAAGATGGACAGAGTAACATGGGTGCACAAAATACAAAATTTGTTGGAACAAGAAGAAGAAAACATATCCCAGTTAATTGGAAGAATGACCATACCTTATACAAGAAAGTGTGGGCTTATTGGATTCTGTTATGGAGATAAATTATTAAAGATAGTACAGGAGAAAAAATGGAAAGAAAGAAAGAAAAAAACCTGAGGGTTAAAGAAAATTGGAGGATTTTATTTAGTTAATAACTGGTTTAAATTTACTAATATATATACACACACACACACGCACGGAATTGATATATATGAATTAGAAAAAATAGCTGGAAATGTTAGCGTGTGGATGAATTGTTTTATAGGTGGTTATTATGTTAAAGAAAAAAATATAATCAGATTGGAGAATTAGATTGGAGAATGGTAAAGAACATATTATAAGAGGTTTTATTATAATTTGGAAATTAGATTATTATTATTTGATATTAATGAGTAATTGAACTAGTTGAGATGATAAAAAGTGAATATTTAGAAAATATATTATAGGGAATTAGGAAAAATCTATTATATTTGATATAAGAAATATATAAATGAGTAGAAGAGTTAGAAGTAGATGGAAGAATTGTTTTACATGTTATACTTTGGTAATTAGATTATTTTGTTTTAATATTAATGAGTAATTGAAGCAAGTTTATGTCTGATAGAAAGTGAAAATTTAGAAAATATAGTACAGGGCATTAGGGAAAATTTAGTATATATTATATAAATAAATGGATAAACTAATAAGAGGCAGAAGTAGATGAGTAGTAGATTAGGAGATATAGTATGATTAATGAGTAATGGTATATGGTATTTAGCACTCCTAAATGTATGTTACATATTTGTATGTCTGTGTGTGTTAATTAAAAATAAATTTAAAAAAGAAATGAGATGGTGTCAATTTGGCTCAAATTCAAGTATAGTATTTAAACATAACTGTCTAGCCTTTTGTTGCTACGCTTAGGTAAAGTTTTTCAAAGACAATATTTTTCAGGGTAGCATGCTTTTCATCACTGTGGCCTTGTATTGGCAACCTTCAGTCTCGAAAGACTATGGTATCGCGCTCTGAAAGGTGGTTCTGGCACAGCGTCTAGTGTGGCTGAAAAGGCCAATCCGGGAGTGACAATCCCTTCCACACCAGGAGCAAGTGCAGTCTGTCCCTGGTCTGTCTCCCTGGCTATGGGCCTTCCTTCTTTGCCTCTTAGCCTCAGACTGTTGGCAAAGTGTCTCTTCAAACTGGGAAAGGCCATGCTGCACAGCCTGCCTCCAAGCGGGCCGCTCAGAGGCCAGGGTTTCCCACTTGTTGAGGTCCATCCCTAAGGCCTTCAGATCCCTCTTGCAGATGTCCTTGTATCGCAGCTGTGGTCTACCTGTAGGGCGCTTTCCTTGCACGAGTTCTCCATAGAGGAGATCCTTTGGGATCCGGCCATCATCCATTCTCACGACATGACCAAGCCAACGCAGGCGTCTCTGTTTCAGCAGTGAATACATGCTAGGGATTCCAGCACGTTCCAGGACTGTGTTGTTTGGAACTTTGTCCTGCCAGGTGATGCCAAGGATGCGTCGGAGGCAGCGCATGTGGAATTTTCTTCGCTGTCCTGCTGAAGCAGGCCTTTGGAACTGCAACAGAAGGCATCTATCTCCGGACCAGATCAGACGGAAAGCTCTTCAACCTCTCCAGACTGAGAGCAAAATCCAAAGTCCAGCTGAAATGTCTGCGTGACTTCCTCTTTGCCGACGATGCAGCTGTCACTACCCACTCTGCCAAAGATCTCCAGCAGCTCATGGATCGTTTTAGCAAGGCCTGCCAAGATTTTGGACTGACAATCAGCCTGAAGAAAACACAGGTCATGGTTCAGGATGTGGACTCACCTCCCTGCATTACAATCTCTGAGCATGAACTGGAGGTTGTCCATGACTTTGTGTACCTTGGCTCAACGATCTCCGACACTCATTCTCTCGATACCGAGCTAAACAAGCGCATCGGTAAAGCAGCTACCACGTTTTCCAGACTCACAAAGAGAGTCTGGTCCAACAAGAAGCTGACGGAACATACCAAGATCCAGGTCTACAGAGCTTGCGTCCTGAGTACACTTCTGTACTGCAGCGAGTCATGGACTCTTCGCTCACAACAGGAGAGGAAACTGAGCGCTTTCCACATGCGCTGCCTCCGACGCACTGTGGCCTATGTTTTTAATATGCAAAGATCACCACATCCAGCTGTTAGATTTATGTCTAGTGGGCAATAATATAAATTGCAAAGAGCTTTCAGGTCCCCCAGGTACACAATAACCTGTAATTACTGGTTCATTAAATTTTGATAAGATGTTAAATCTTGTTCAAACTGCAAACTGACAGCTCTGACCCAACATTTTTAGTTCCCTGGCCTGATATCTTTACAGCCATAATCACAGAAAGGTTGCACCCTCTCCCTGGAAGATGATTGTGGTAGTCTGGCCTCACCCATCTGCCAAGGAAAGAGCAACTGCTGGGACTTTGCTTCCTTTCCCCTGCCACAGTTCCAACTGCCAATTTCCCTGTGACTTCAGGGGGAAGAATCTTTCAGGCCACTGCTATTATACAGAAGACTAAGGGGCCAGAGAATTGAAATCTTCAATCTTCAAGGGATAATTTTTGTATTATTCTATTTTAAGCAGCACTGAGGATCATTTGATCAAAAGGTGGGAAATAAACTTAAAAAACAGTGTGTGTATTAATGTTTTTAAGGAAAACTGTAAGAGAGCACACTTCCCTGAATAAATGTGGTGAGTAGCACCATGACTGGGGAATGTTCTCCCCAGGGACATTTGCTTGGTGCTAACTTTATAAGCTTTTGGGCACCAGGTGAAAATAATTTTATTCTCCCATGCTTTTAATGGATAATATTTTAAGGCTCCTTTTGCTTTTTTGCTCTTTATTGATTTGTTTGCTGCTGATTCTTTTATTTTTTAAAAATTGACATTCATTATATAACTGATTATTTAAATTAAATATGGTTCTTAGCTGCTTTGGAAAATTTATCTTTTGTACTGAAAAGCTGGATGGATTTAAAAAAATAAAGATATGAAAGATGGTTCCTGTTCTTTCTGAACAAAATTATTGTGACAGTATTCCAGAACGATGCCTTCCTACTAAAACGTAACAACTTCATCCCAGTGTTCTTCATTCTCCATTGAGCACCTGCTTGGTATAAGAACCACTCACTATATATGGTTTGTTTCCACTGTGTGAAGAATTGCCAGATCAAATGCCAGATACCAGTGTGTGTAACTCCACACAACTGCAATAGTCCATGTGATGACCTGCTCAGAAAATGAAATCCTCTGTCTCTGCTGGAGAGAAGGTGGAGTACCACAGGACATGAGGGATGCAAACATCTTCACGCTGTACAAGAACAAAGGTGACAGGGGCAACTGCAATAACTACCACGGCACCTCTCTCCTTAGCGTTGTAGGAAAGCTGTTTGCCGAAGTTGCGCTAAGGAGGCTCCAGGTACTTGCAGAGAGCATCTATCCAGAATCGCAGTGTGGATTTCGAACCAACAGGTCCACCACTGATATGGTATTCTCCCTTAGACATCTGCAGGAGAAATGCAGGGAACAACAACAGCCACTCTTTGTAGCCTTCATAGATCTCAAGAAGGCTTTCGACCTGGTCAGCAGGGATGGCTAAGATTCTCCCCAAGATCGGATGTCCACCCAGGCTGCTCGGCATCATCAGGTCTTTCCACGAGGACATGAAGGGCACTGTAGTCTTTGATGGCGCCACATCAGACCTATTTGACATCTGAAGCAGAGTGAAGCAGGGCTGTGTTCTTGCGCTGACCTTGTTTGGGAATTTCTTCACTGTCCTGCTGAAAAATACCTTTGGAACAGGAACAGAAGGACCTGCAATCTCTGGACCAGATCAGATGGAAAGCTCTTCAACCTCTCCAGACTGAGAGCAAAGTCCAAAGTCCAGCTGAAATGTCTGCATGACTTCCTCTTTGCAGCTGTCACCGCCCACTCCGCCAAAGATCTCCAGCAGCTCATGAATTGTTTTAGCAAGGCCTGCCAAGACTTCGGACTGACGGGGGTGGGGTGATGCAGTGAATTGAACAGGCAGGATCTCCGGGGCTCCGATTTCAGCCTATTTCTGTGGGTCCAGGAGATCCGATGACTTTGCCTGGAGAGGTTTAGTCATCCTGACGGTGATACCTGAGTTAGGTTGGAGCCCAGCCGGGGGGGGGGGCTTGCTTCTCAGGAGCTGGCCTTTCAAGGCAGTGGGGGAGGAGACGTGAAATCAGGACTAACTGCAAAACCCCTGTGGAGATACCATCTACTGAAACAGATTTCATCTATTGAGAGAAGATACTTGGAAGAACAAAGTAAGTGCTGTTTGTGTTATGTAAATTCCGGCTTTAAACAACTGACTTTGGAAAAAGAAGAAGGGGGGGAGGAGGATTCCTCCACCTCATTATTGTTTTTAAATCTGAGAAGAGACATTTGAATTTTCGGCACTATATGTATAACTTTATCAATACAAGTTTACAAATCTGCAACCCTGTATGAGATATAAATTTTATTGGATGTTGAATTCTGGATTATTTGAGTATGGAAGGATTTCCTATCACTGAGTGGTGAGCTGAACATTGTTTGGTTGACATTTGTGGGAAACTAAATGTTTGCATTCCATAGCAAAGAGATTGCCCAGGACATCTAGTGGACTAAAAGAAAACTAAGGGGAAAATCATGGATTCATCAGGAACAAATTAGGAAAATCTATTACAACAAAACCTGGAATATTGTTTTGGAATTTATAGATGGAGAAATGATATGAAGGTAGAAAGTAAAGTTTAGAAAGCAATGGATATACTCGTACAATATATGAATGGTTTGGTAGATTTGTTTATAATTAGATTTATGGTAAGTATTTAGTAGTAAATTTGTATTAGACTATGCTATATTAATAAAAGAGTTTAAGAGTTTATTGAAACAAGGAACATAAAGAATGATGGGAAAAGAAGGGATTATTACGATGATGAAATGGTGAAGTATATAGACTATGATACAGGGTTTTTAGAAATGGATTTGTATTTTTTGTATATCCTTTTTTCTTTTTATAATTGTTTTCTTTCCTTTTTTTCTTTTTTTGATTATACTGAGAGATGTAAGAAATTATTGGTAGAATGATTAATTAATTGGTATATGGTATCCTGCAACCTCAATGTTTGTATGTATGTTTTGTATGTGTGTGTGTTTATGGAAAAGTAAAAAATTAATTAAAAAAAAGACTTTGGACTGTCAATCAGCCTGAAGAAAACACAGGTCATGGTTCAGGATGTGGACTCACCTCCCTGCATTACAATCTCTGCGCATGAACTGGAGGTTGTCCATGACTTTGTGTACCTTGGCTCAATGATCTCCGACACTCTTTCTCTCGATACCGAGCTAAACAAACATTGGTAAAGCAGCTACTACATTTTCCAGACTTACAAAGAGAGTCTGGTCCAACAAGAAGCTGATGGAACATATCAAGATCCAGGTCGACAGAGCTTGCAGCCTGAGTACACTTCTGTGCTGCAGCAAGTCATGGACTCTTCGCTCACAACAGGAGAGGAAACTGAATGCTTTCCACATGCACTGCCTCAGATGCATCCTTGGTATCACCTGGCAGGACAAAATTCCAAACAACACAATCCTGGAACAAGCTGGAATCCCTAGCATGTATGCATTGCTGAAACAGAAATGCCTGCGTTGGCTTGGTCATATCGTGAGAATGGGCGATGGCCAGATCCCAAAGGATCTCCTCTATGGAGAACTTGTGCAGGGAAAGCGCCCTACAGGTAGACCACAGCTGCGATACAAGGATATCTGCAAGAGGGATCTGAAGGCCTTAGGACTGGACCTCAACAGGTGGGAAACCTTGGCCTCTCAGCGGCCTGCTTCTGTGCAGCATGGCCTCTCCCATTTTGAAGAGACACTTGCCCAACAGACTGAGACAAAGAGGCAAAGAAGGAAGGCCCATATCCAGGGAGACAGACCAGGGACAGACTACATTTGCTCTCGGTGTGGAAGGGATTGTCACTCCTGAATTTCAGCCATACCAGACGCTGTCCCAGAAACACTTTTCAGAGCGCAATACCATAGTCTTTCGAGACTGAAGGATTCCAGTTATGACCTGCTCTCATGTGCCATGGCTAACCTGTTGAGCCACATGGAAATGATTCTAGCAGCTTCTTCTGGCAGCCACAATGTTCTCTCAGTTGAAATAAAGTTATTCCAAGCTGTTTCAATGTTACCTGGACACTTTCTATAAAGTTTATTTATGTTTACATCTAAACAGTTGGTTTGGTTTTTCCTAGGGATTATTTCCAGATATTTCCCTTACAGTTCAGCTCAACCATCTCTGTTCAGATGAACTGGCACTTAGACCCCCCCCCCCCAAAAAAAAAAACAAAAAAAACAAAACCACACCACATTTGTTTTAATTACAGTACTACCAAGTAAATGTGTTGGGGAACCTAGGCAACTGAAATTTTCAAGAGAAGTTAAGTCAAAACACAAATGCTTTTCTTAAATGTAAAAAAGCTTGAATATCTTTTATTGTGTGACTTCACCCTTTGTAAATATTGTTTAGCAGTACAATGGAGCCCTTCCCTTTCTGTTGTTATATTCAACATGAACTTTTAGCTGAGAAAAGCTGGGAAGTTTCACAACTAACTATATGACAATACATTTTCTCTTTGGAATGGAAACAGTAACTTTACTTGTGAAAGATGATAAAATTGCATTTATTGCCCTCCCTGCCCATTCAACCAACCCACCCCAGCCCACAAGATGATCATAATAGCCACGCTGAGCAAGGATCAAGAGAGCAGGCTTCACACTTCAGAGAATCCTATTCATATCCTTAGGCTGTATAATCTGAAAAGAATCCCAAATAACTGGACAGACAGCTGCCCGAGGGGCATCTATTGACCCTGTCAATTCAGAGTCCAAGTTGAGGTAGATATGAGCTTTTTGGTTCATAGAGTTCTTTGCAAAGCATCACAGCAAGCATTAGAAGAATTTTCCTGATTCTCCTGAGATGTTGGGTATAGAAGGTCCCGCACAATGCAAAACACTCTGTTAGATGGCATTCTGCAGGCATGATGATGGCAGAGAAAAAAGCCTTCACTGTCATCACTACCAAGGAGTAGGTACTAAATTGTGCTCTAGCCCAGTAGTTCAAGGATGTTTTGTGGGTCACAAAACTGACAAGCTGATAGCTGACAAAGGAAATGTATTGAGCCCCAGGGAAACTGAAACAGAGCAGCATGTGCATGTTTACTCTTGAGTAGGCAAATATGCTTCAGTCTGCATTGAAGGTAGGCCAAGGGGAACACAAAGCCACCAGAATGGTCTCACACCTATGAATGCAGGCCCCAACAAACTATTGAGAAGGAAGTCCTCCCCAAAGCTGACAAGGAAAATATATTGAGCCTGATGGAAAACATGTTTACTTGTGAGTAAGAAACCTTGCCAGGCAAGGAACCTTTATTGAAGGCCAGGCGAATGGGAATCCAAGTCCACCAGAATGGTCCTGATCCAATGAAAGTGGAGCCCCAAAAATTTCCAGAAATGAGCCCAAGAAACATCTCCCTCCCTCCCCCACAAACCATAATAAAAGTATAAAAACAGGCTTGAGCAGCTGGCAAAGTGAAACTTTTTTTAGTCTCCTAAAGGTAGGTGGTTCCTGATAGAGTGTCCTTTTTAAAAGTGGGTCCCAATGCTAAAAAGTTTGGGAACCCCTGCTCTAGCCTGTGTTTAGTCCGATTTGCTGTGCATTTCCTCTAGTTGCTCTAGAGTCTAGACCAGGGGTCCAAACCCTGGCCCAGGGGCCACTTGTGGCCCTCGGGGACTCCCAACCCAGCCCTCGGGGAGCCCCCAGTCTCCAATGAGCCTCTGGCCCTCCAGAGGCTTGCTAGAGCCCGTGCTTGCCCTATGCAACTGCTCTCAGCATGAGGACGACTGTTGGACCTCTCACCTGAGCTGTGGGCCAAGGACTCCCTCTGCTACTTGCTGTTTCACATCTGTGATGCAACAGTGGTAGCAAATGAAAGGCTGGTCCTCCTTTGTGCAAGGCCTTTTATAAGCCTTGAGCTACTGCGAGACCTTCATTCATTCATATAAGTTCCATCTCTAATAAATTCATTTATGTAAATTTATTCAAATTTTAAATGTAAATTAATTCTTTTTTCCCCTCCGGCCCCTGACACAGTGTCAGAGAGATGATGTGGTCCTCCTGCCAAAATGTTCGGACAGCCCTGGTCTAGACCAGTGATTTTTAATGTTTTTCAACTCACAACACACTGACATGGTGCTAAAATTGTCAAGGCACACCATCAGTTTTTTGATAACTGACAAGGCACACTGCACTGTCAGTAGGAGGCTTACATCCCCAGTGGCCTTACTGGCCCTCCTAATATATGATCCTCCCCCAAACCCCCCAAACAGCTGTGGATCATTCGTGGCACACCATCTGAAAACCACTGCTCTATATATCTGCCAAGTCGTTCTATAGCTCTTTTGTAAACCAAGGAGCCCATTGGATTCTATGAGCTGGTCGATAGGTGTCAAGCATTGGGTGGCAAGCTTTGTTTAATATGAATTAAGGACACTATCTTTCAGAATTCAGGTCAAGACTTCATTTTTTACCTCTGTTTGCTACTTTGGGGGAAAGGGATGAAGTTGCAAATTCTTATCTCACTATATTGTGAAAACATCTAGTATCTCTTGTTGAAATCTGATTTCTACTCATATTTGTATTTCAGCAGTAAGTTCATTTCATGTCAGGAAAACTCCTATCACTGTTCAAAATCTATTCACACACAAACAGCCCAATCCTATGCATGTCTACTCAGAAGTCAGTCCTATCAAATTCAGTGGGACTTACTCTGAGGTAAGGATTATAGAACTGCTGCTTCAGTTAACACACCAAAGAGGGGACCCCCGAAACCTAATTAAGCTAGAAAGGAGATTAAAACATCACAGAGAGCCTACCCCTAGACCTGTATATAAGAAGTAGCTCAAAGTCCAATAAATATTGGGATATTCGGGTGAGTCAGACATGCTCTACCTGATGCAACCACTCCCACGCCATGTTGAGTCTGAGTTGCCCCTCCACCGTGATGCATAACATATAACCGTGATGCATAACATATCAAGGTTATGATCTGTCCTATGCAATACCTTTATCTTTAAACTGTTTTTTTCTTTTTTTTCTTCCCTGAGATGCACCCCTAAACACACATTCATATTGTACCATGGTCAGACACACAAGATACATGTGTCAGGAAAGATTACACAGGCCAACACATATTTTGCTTCCTTAAACATTACACCAATTCCTGGGTATATTTGGGGTGCTGATTCCAAAAGTGGCATCTGTTTTGCCCTAACACGTCTAGTTTTGGAGACATGGCATAGCCTCTTTAGTGAATGGTTCAAGCAGCTTCCTCATGAGGAAGTTGATCCAACCATTCACTAATGTGGCTATACTATATCTCCAAAACTAGACATGATAGGGCAAAACGGATGCCATTTTTTGAATCGGCACCCTAAATTCATATCAAACCACCATAAAGTTTGGGAAAAACTTTTCTGACCCTCGATTTTGTAGGCCTATGTTATTAGTTTTGATATTTGTTCATATTCTTCATCAGCTCAAGGATACTATATTATGTTCTAAAAGCATATTCTGTAGAATGCTAAAGGTGTTGTGTTTAAAATATAATTGTATGTCATTTATAGACTTGAACTGGGATCATAATTTATTGGGGTTGGGGGTAATAGTTCCATGTTCACATGGAAGTAAGTCGTAATACGTTCACTTGTTCTTATTTTCAAGTCTGCATAGGACTGCAGCTTTAATTCAGAAAGTCATATTTATCTTAGTGGACCTTACTTAAGTGTATATAGGATTGCATAAGTGCTTCATAAAACACCGATGGACAACACCATTGATTATTCTATTAGAATTTTTCATCCATACATTCACTTCAAGGGTCTGAAGTTTATGCAGAGGATCAGTGTATCATGTACCCTGCCTGCCCATTCATTCCAGGGGAGAAAGCTCCATGCCCACTGGCCAAGTGAAGGTCATGCCTCACCAAAAATCAACAAAGTATTCCAAAGTTCTCTTGGCAATCCGTCCTTTAATGTAACTTAAATACAGCCTGTTCAGGGAGAAGGTCTGACACAAATCAATGGCTTACATCAGTGTTCTTCAACCTGTGTGTTGCGACCCTAATAAGGTTGTGAAGCTTCATTTTGGGGGTTATGGCAACCTTTCAAAGACTGCGCAACAGAGGACTTGGATCCAATCCAATAATGATACTACCTTATCAAAACTGAGTTCTTGGTATAATCCTGCACAGCCTCTTCTCGCTCTCTTGCCCTGTAGCTCCTAAGGTCAGCCCTGCCCAGGCTGCTACCTCATTGGGTGGTTGTGAAGACACACAATGTAGGGGGACATGGGCAGATAGGGATGGGCGAATTGGGTCCTGGAAGGGGAAGGATCAGCAGTAGGTCCCAACTCTTTTATTTTATTTAGGTTGTGGCATGAAAAAGGTTAAAGTCAACTGGCTTACACCACTGGCTTACACTTCCTTACCTTGTCTAGGGGTCCTTATTCTCAGATGCACATTCTGTGTGCTTGGAAGTGGCAGGGATTGGGCAAGGAAACCATAGGGTTCAGATAATGAGGCAAGTATCCTGGTCTTATAGTCTTTGGGCCCTTCAACTGGTGCCCTTTGGGGTGTCTGCCAGTCTAGGGGCATCCACTTTGCCTCCCTGTTGGGGAATGTCCTTCTCTGTGGGGCCTGGATCATGCTGGATCACCTCCTCTGTAGGGCCCGGAGGATCATGTTCAGCCCTGGTTCAGGGCTGCTAGAGAATGGTCAGCAACTGCCCTTTTTCCCTCCCCCTTCTTACCCTCTTCAGGCTCCCTTACTCTCCTCTGCTTGACCCCATCTCCTGCCTTTCCCTGCTGACTCCTTTCTTCCCCAGGCCCACCCTTCTTCTCTTTCCCAGATCCACCTCCTCCTCTGCCCCAGCCTGGCATCTGGATACTCCCTCCTCCCTTCTTGACTTCCCCACTTTATTCATTTACAGGTTTGCAACACTTAAGACAGGATTCTCCAATTCCTGTTGTTATGCAATTAGGTCATTAAGTGAGCATTCGGTCCAATCTATTGCCTTTGTTGTGTAAACAGACACTCAGCTGCAGGCTATGGGAGACAGGATTGCCTCATTAAGAGCATCTTTATTGTGCTTTGATTACTGTCATATATGTGGACAGTTGTTAAGCAAATGGTTGTTAAGTGGCACATGCCTATACTTTATTTATGCTGCCGGTCAGCCCCCAGCTGCAGTGGCTATTAGCCAATGGGCAGGTTTACCAGCAGTCAACTGGGCAGTGGAGGTACTCAGCAATGAAATAATTACTGAGCATTTATACAAAAGTGTCACATGATCTTCACTTGGGCTGGGCTCACCAAGGGCCCTGGAGGCTGGTTGCTAAATAAGTCAGAGCATGCTACAAACCAAGGTGCACTTTGGCCTGTGTGGAATAGCCTTTCAAACCTGAATTTAAGGCTGATATTCAGACCACTCCACATGAAAGTACACAGAGGTGAAGAGAAGTCTTGCTACAGGGCATATAACCTGTCCTTTTAGAACCAAAAGTAGTTTGACATTCCACTTGCTAAAGAAAATTTTTTAAAGCAAAAGGTTCACCAAAAGTTACAGTATTGCCATAGGTAGCAAGGGAAATCTTACAGATGTTTGTGGCTTAATTGTAAATGCTACTTGAATGTTCTGTCCCTGGAGTCATACAGGAGGAGAGTGCCTAGCTTCTAAGGTAGGGGAAAACATATGAAAATTCATCAAATGGGCATGTTGGATAAAGAGAAGAGTTGTGTCATTCATTATTACTTGTTCACACCTACGACATCTGTAGGGACCCACGACACTCTTGCAGCCAAATCTCACATTGTACACCCAGTTACTGTAAAAATTGCATTTTCCTCAGGGACATATACTGTGGTTTGACTGCTGGTAAAGTGCAGTATCCCCACTGTTGACATTACATTGTAGAAAGAAATCTAGATCTTGTAACAAATGATTAATTACTGTGCTTTTATTGCATGAACAATCACATTGTACAGAAAAGTCTGAAGATGTAGTACTGTCTTCAGAAATAGATACCTGAAACACAATTATATTATGTTCTGTGGTATCCTGTGAGATTTACACCATGTTCCCTTCCCCAATATATAATGAGAGCTTGGCTTCTTTCAGGGTGTAATGCAATGTTCTTACTAGCATGCTCTCCTAATTTGGATACCTCTTTTGCTGCTGTTTTTTTTTTAATTCTGAGGATAATGATAGCAGCAGACAGATTCACCAAATATGAACGAAATGCCAATGCTTCTTTACAATGGACCTCCAGTCAAACTAGTTGTTGTGAAGTTGAATACATTCTGTAATACTGATATTCTCTCTCTCTCTCTACCATCCATCTCACAGGAAGCTTTGATATTTATGTGTACACATAAGAAATGATACGGTAACTTCTTGTACCCCTGGCAAACAGTCACATCAACTACAAACTTGAATGAGTACTGGTCAAAGAAAGCATCTGAATAGTATTTATGAATTGTCACAGCATCTTTGGTTTCAATTTTTGGCTACTACCACTTAGAGATGACTGCCCTTGAAAAATTGCACACATCTGTTAGCACTGGAGTCAGAAGCCACATTACATACACTGCTGAAAGGAGAACGGGAAATGGCCTGAAATAAAGAAATGTTTCCTTTCTTTTAGAAAGCAGTAGTAATCCTTGCTTGGATATGATACAAACAATCCAAATCCTTCATCTCCATTAAATATGGAAAAACAAATGCAGCTTCATCTTATGCTGGTATCAAACTAATGGTTCAAACACTCAGTTGTAAGTTACACCTAAATCAGATCTTTAAACTCTGCCAATTGTGAGCTTGCAGCACAACCCTGAGCATGCTTACATAGGAAAAAGTCCTACTTATGTTGAATGGGATTTATCCCCATGTACTATTATAAGATCTGTAGAATCACAACTCCAACCCAAATACAGCTAGCAAGCTGAGGAAATTTAGGACAAGGGCCACTAGGATGATAGCACAGTTGATGAGAGCCACGATCAGGAGAACATTCTAAGCATATGAAAATAGGGGGCACAGACAATCATGCTAACCCTTACTGACTACGAACATTGGTTCATCTATGAAAACATTGGTTTTCTGCATTAACTGGCAGTGGTTCTCTGGAATTCAAGGCAGAGGTCCTTCCCAGCCTTCTGTCCGAGATTCTTTAACTGGAGATGACAGGTATTGAACCTACAGCATGTGTCTGACCACTGAGGAATGGGCTAAGGTCACATTGGTACTGGAAGCAAGAACTGGAAAACAAGCAGCAAGAAAAGGCTTGAATACAACAAGGCTGGGCGAATTGCTGTTCTTGTTCAGGTACAACTTTTATCTCCAGTTTACAAGGGTCTAGTCAGGGGAGCCATGAGCAGAGCGCTCATATACCAAGTACCATAGCAAGCCCTCTACTAGCAGATCTACTAGCCCTAATAATTCAATTAGTAAAAAGTTACAGCCAAGAACATTGTGCAAGACTCCCCTTCCTCCAGGTTGACAAACCACCAAAAGCTTTTGTCACTAGAGTTCTGCTAGCATAGAACTGTGTCAACCCTGGAGATTAGGCACCTCCAACAATGATCCTTAAAAGTACATTTGGGCGCATTTATGTTGCCACCTAAAAAAAGCACTTGTATGTCTGACCTGTTTATCCACAGATTTGGACCTAAAGATTTAACTCACTGTGGTTCAGAACCCATGGTGGATGACCATACCCAAGCTCCTGGATGCAACCATAGGTGTTCTCTGGTCATGTATGGGAGGCTTTCTGAGGCCCGCAGAGGCAGCCTTTGGAGGTGTCAGAAAGGTACTTCTGGTTTTTATGAAAATCAGAAGTGCCTTTCCAACACCTCCAGAGGCCTTTCTGAGGCCTCTGAATACCTCTGGATGTGACTGGAGAAACTTTCTGGTCATGTCTGGAAGTTATAGTGGATCAAACCCACAGATTTGCTTATCCACGGGTTTTGGTATCTATGGGGGGGGGGGGTGGTGGTTCAGGAACAGATCCCCTGAGATACTGAGGTCTGACTGTACAGCTGAACCATTTGGCAGTTTTAACCAAGTTGTAATCTGTCAAGACTAATGGTAGTTCCTACCAGTATTGCAATACCAGAGCAAAGAGGCAAAATGTACCCTTGCACCAGATTGTATGATTCAGAGCTTCAGAATAATGCAATAACACAGATGCAGAAGGAAGTTAACATACTCAGTAGCAAGGACAATATAAAGCAGTTGGTACTAAAAATAATCTTGCTTTGAAGTCTGGTTCAAGACTTCTTCTATGTTCTGTGCACGCTCGGAGATTGTGTCACAACCAAGAGAGTGCAAGAATTAAAACTATTGCAACAGTCAGGTAAGTAAAAATGAATCAGTTTAGTAGGACAGTCAGACTGCTTAACAGCCCAATCCTATCCAATTTTCCAGTGCTGCTGTGCCAAAGGGGTCTACACTGATTCCTGTGTTGGGGAGGCAGTCAAAGAGGCCTCCTTAAGGTTTGGGAACATTTACCCTGGGGTTGCATTGCAGTTGCACCGGTGCTGGAAAGTTGGATAGGATTGGGCCCTAAATTATTCATACATACCCTGCTTTATCTCCCACCCAGACAAAAAGTAATTTTTTTTTTATTTACAGTATTTAAATGATAGATAAATCACAGGTCTGCTGCCTCTGCAGTTCAGATAAGCATCCTGGCAAGCATGTTGTGGTCTACACATTATATTATCTTTACTGGAAAGAAATGTATAGCCCAAACCTCGCCAGGTTTACTCAGAAGTTCTACTTTGCTCAGTGGGACTTACTCCATAGTAAGCAGGCACATGGTCCCAGATTTAAGCCTTTTAGGCCACAATCCTGTCCACACTTTCCTGGAAGTGAGCCCATGGACTCTAATGGGACTTGCCTCTGAGTAGACATGCCTAGGACGGAGCTCTAAGGCTGCAGTCCTGTCCACACTGTCCTGGGAGTGAGCCCCACATAATGGGACTTCTTCTGAGTAGACAGGCATAGGGTGGGGCTCCTTTTCCTGAGGAGAGACTCGGCAGCCCAGCCCAGCGGACAAGTCAGGCGGCATATGCTGGCCTCGCTGCAGCGCGTTCCAACTCTCAACGGTGACCAGCAACGTACACCTGCCGCCGTTGGAGGGGCGGGGTGTCAGAGCAGCTCCGGCCAGGACGCTACGCCAGACTCCGCTCGCTGAGAACAGCGCTGCTCAACGCCAAGCTAGCGGGCAGAGGGGGCGGGGCGGGCAGCAAAGCGCCCGGCACGTGACCGGAGCCATTATTAGTTTGGATGGGGAGGGGGAAGGGCGGGAAACACGAAGTCTTCAGCAGAGCGGGTGGGAGGGGGAGAGACCAACGCCAGCAGCAACGGCAATCCTCCCCCGCCGCCTCACCGAAGGCTCCACCTTTCCGCTGAGTGACACAGAGGCTGGCCATTCACTTTCGCCGTTTGGGCCGCCTCAACCGTTGAGGGCCCGGAGGCGGGACTAGCCCTTGCCAATTGCGACGGAGAGACGAGTGGAGGGCGGGGCTTGTGCCTGAATGACAGCTCGGGAGATAAACAAGCCCCGGCGCGGGGCTCTAGCTTAATGTGACTCGGCCGTATTCCATTCATCCTGCACGTGCAAACAGACTGCAGCGGTGTAAGCGGGAGAAACCCAACCCGGGGCTCCACCTCAGGCGCTCCTTCCCGTCCCTCACGCTTCCGCCACTGCCCGGCAACTGAAGAGTCAGCAACTTCTCAGCAATTACCGGGGAGCGCAGCCCAGTGCGCAGGCGCGTGAGGGCCACGGCATCGCAAGCGGCGCTGGGAGTCGTCGTTCTCGCCTTGTCCCCTTCTCCCGACGCCTGCGAGCCCGCGCTCGCTCCAGGACTACCAGACCCAGAACCCCTCGCGGCCCCAGCTCTTGGAAGCCCTGGTTGAAGCGGGTGGCGGCGGAGCAGATCCCCCCATCCAAAACAAGGAAATGGTGCCCAGTGCGGCGCCCCCGCGCCCGGCGCTCGCGTGACTACCGCCGCCCCTCCCCCTTCCATGGGTGAGCAACATGGACTACGAGTTCAAGTCCAAGCTGGCGGCCGAGCGCGAGCGGGTGGAGGACCTCTTCGAGTACGAGGGCTGCAAAGTCGGCAGAGGCACCTACGGGCACGTCTACAAAGCGCGGCGCAAGGACGGGTAAGGGGCCCGCAGAGCTGCTCTCGCGCGCGGGCTGAACTTTTCAGCCCGCTCCCTCGGCCGTGGCTGTCACCGCGACGACGCTTTCATTTCCCGAGCCCCGCCCGCCAGAGGCGGTTGAGGGCGGGAACCAACTTCGTCCCTCTCAACTGACCTTCCTCCCCCCCCCACCGCGCGCGCGCCTTGTGCCGTTAGGTGTGAAGGCGGGTTGGCGCGCGCCTGCGTACATCGGTTGGGGAACAGGGAAGGGGCTCGAGTGTTAGTGCCTAAGCCTGTGTCTACTCAGAAGTAAGTGCCCTTAGAGCCAATGGGGCTTACTCCCAGGAAAGTGTGGATGGGATTGTACCCTCAGAACCCTTTCCTAGGCATGTCTACTCAGGAGTAAGTCCCATTATAACCAGTGGGGCTTACTCCTATGTAAGTGTGGATAGAAGTGTAAGCTGAGGCTGCAATCCTATCCATACTTACTTGGGAGTAAGCACCTTTGACTATAATGGGACTTACTTCTGAGGAGACAGGCATAGGATTGGGCTCTCAGTCAGGTCTCCCTCCTTCCCTTTGGTCCCCCTGTCATTTGTTTCTCTGGAGCAGTGGCAGCAGGTCCTGTTTTCTTTACTTGAAAAATAAACAAGCCCAACTCCACAAAGTCCTCCACAATGTCTGTTGTGAATGAGGCACCTTCACACATCATAATTAAATTGAAGGCAGGAGGGGTTGAGCTATGAAGATGCTAAGCAGGATCAGCCTTGGATGGGAGGCCTGTAGCTGCTGTTGGAGCTTGCAGAGGAATGTGTGGAGTGTGTTGTCTTTGAGAAGTGGCCAAAGTGTGGAAGTGAAACATCTGAAGGAATTAAGAATTTTATGAACTGTGTATAGAACAATAATTGTAAAAACCCCATTTGAAAAAGTTTGGAAAGTTATACTTGACTTCTTTGAGCCTGCCCCATTTCTCCTTCAGGGGTACTAGAATGGGGTCTTAGAACAGTGTTTCTCAATAAGTGGTGCTTGAGGTGGTTACTGGTGGTACTTGTGGGACCCTGCAATGTCTGTTGCCTGACAGTGAGACCCTCAACTTGATGCAACAGACATCGTAGGAGGCTTGGCTCTGTGTGCAGAGCCCCAAAGCATGCTTGTCACATGCTCTAAAAGCCCTCCTGTCCAATCTGAGTCTCTTACTGGTGTTTGTCATGTTGCATCTGGCCTGCAGTTGCGTACCTGCCATAAACCGGGACAGGGTAAGCCAGCCGCTAGGACCCCACGGAAGTCCCTCTGAGGCTCCTGATGGGGGCAGAAACTGTGCTTCAAGCGGAAGCATAGTTTATAGCATCAGGGAACCTCACAGAGGCTTCCCCGATGTAGGTGGAGGCCGTGCAAGGCTCTGTGAGCCTCTGGTGAGTGTAGGGGGGTGAATTTCTGTGTGGGGGGCACCATCAAGGAGCTTTGCCCTGGGCACGGGGCTGTGGAGGTCCGCAGCTGCTGGTCTCACAACCCAGAAGTAACTGGTGATGATGTAGTCAATAGTTACTTCCAGTGCTACTTCCAGTAGGTGTACCATGCGAAGTAGTACAGTGGGGGATAAATGCTGAGAAATGCTGTCTTAGAATGAGCAGGTTCTAAGGCTGCCATCCTAAACACACTTACCTGGGAGAAAGCGCCACTGGGAAAAAATAAAACCAACTTCCCTGTACGCATATATAGGATTGTCCTGTGAAGTACTAAGGAAATGTTTCTGGTTGGGTTATTTTATTGGGTGGGTCTTTATTTCATACCTCATTTTCAACTGATCCAATATAAAGTGGAATGGGAAGAAGGAATGGGAAGAAAATTTAACTGTTGACTTTTTGATTTGTTGGTTGTCTTCCAGTGGGTAGTATTAAGATTTTGGCTTGAGAGAATCAGTTTCTGTTTACTTGTTAGTTCCTCAACCAGTCATATGATATAGATCAGGGTGGTCAAACTGTGGTTTGCGATCCACATGTGGCTCTTTGACATATGCGGCTCACTGAAATGTGTTAGCTGATCTCCTTTTTGCATCACATTAATATAAAAATGTAAATTAAAAATTCAAGCATTATTAATAATTACACTGAATATACTGAATATCGGATTTAAATGAGAGTCTACTGGATTAAAACATATGTTTTAATGTTCATGGTGAGTAAATACATTTTTTTAGGTGGTCTGTTTATGTTGCCTTTTCCTTGTATGTTTGCGTGCTTGTCTTTTTGTTTGTTAATGCCTAATAACTGAAACTGAAATTGAAAAGTAAATATATTTAAGAATTTAAATGCTTCTTAAATATAGCAGCTCGCCATCATTTCTGTTGTGGCTCTCAGACATCTGAAGTTTATTGTACGTGGCTCTTAGGTTTGGTCACCCTTGATATATAGCTATTATCTGTTTGGATAAAAATAGGTTATATTCTCTTGTTATGTGGGTGAATGTTTGGATATAAAGGAACCTGATTCAGTGCGGATGATTTCAACAGATCTTCCAAATGGGTTTGGAACTACAGTTGTATTATTACTGTTGTAGTGTGCGTGGTACCTTTAAAATATATGCTGAAATTAGATTTTTGCTCACTCTCCTCACCAGACACCCTAAATATATAAACTGATGTTTTGATATTCTGTGTGAGCATGGTGTTAAGTGGCTTTGTATCAGTTTGCATCAGTTGAAAAAGAAATCTAACCCTTTTGTGACTATAGCACATTTGCTAATTTGGGCCATTTTTATTGTGTAGAAACTTGTTAAACTTGTAATCGAACAGAAAACCTAACCATTCATTGCAATTCTATGCTCACTTACTTGAGATAAGCTCCACTGAACACATATGGATTTGCTTTTGAGGAAACATACACAGGATTGGATTGAATGTCTCATTAATTTTTAAAATTGCCCTTAATTCATGACACTTGGTAGCTCTGCTGTGCAAATTTTCAATATCAAATCCAGGCTAACTGGTAGAAACTATAGCAAAAAACACAAATGATAAAGGGATATTGGTGTAACATGCTGAGTGGATCAACACAGCTATTATAAAAGGAAATAATGACTTTACAATCCAATAGATTTCTTCTGGAGTGTCAGCTACTAGATAAGCATCATAAGTAAACTATGCTTTCCTTTTTAGTAAAATTATTGACTATGGCTACAGTTCAATACACTGGAAATGTCCCACTGAATTTAATGGGGCTTACTTTTGAGTGGATATGCATAGGATTGTTTTGAAGGTTGTCAAAGAAGTCTTACAACACAAGTCCTGGAGGGGCAGAACCTTTCTGTTTACCATGCAGGTGGTGAAAAGACTGGAAAACATCAGGATTAACAATTTTCCCCAGTAGAGAAAGAGAGAGACACTACACTACACTACACCACATCAGAAACAATGAAGAATAAGTAGTGATTTAATGTATTCATCTGTGAGCAGAAATATCTGGCAAACTGGGGAGACATCATCATATTTTTGTTATTTATACCTTGCCTTTAAAAGCAAAAACAAAACAAAAAGTCCCCAAAGTAATGTATGTTGAGCTCAGAGTATCATCTCCTGAAATGGATGACGAAATGGTTATTCCAAGGGAAGAGTTTTGTTTCTTTTAAACAGAAAAGAGCTCTGCTCTTTCAATAGAACAGGTATGAACCCAGATTATGTCTGCCATCCTTCATAGATAATAATATGCCAAATTGGAAGTGGTAAAAACACTCTGAACTTGACTTGTTAAAAGTATACAATCCTTTCTGTGAAACAATGACATTTTGGTGCCAAAAATTGAGAACTGTAATCTAACGTTATTCCTGTTGAAACTGGCAGTATTTCATTGTGTCTACTGGAGTAAATAAACCACAGATTTGAGAGAATGGTGCTGTTCTGGTGGAACTTTTCCTATTCTGGCCATTTATGTGCTAGAAATCAGAGATGCAACTGACTTTCGGTAACAGTGCAAGTGACAGCATCCATTCACTTATCTGTCTTTTGGTTACAGAAAACAAGATTCAGTCCCTATGGCAGCAGAGTGTTTGAAACTGTATTGATATTGTCAGTTCAAAACAGAAGCCAGAGATATTGTTGAGGAAGTTTTCTAGTGGCTAGAAAGGGGGGGGAGGTTTGCTCTATAAATCTACACAATCTCTTTTCCTTCTTCCTGCAGCTAGCCAAATAGAATAAATTATTCAAATGGAAAAAATTGTGCAGATTTGCTCAGTTTACATAACATATGCAGATTGCAGAACTCTCCTTTATTGACACATAATTCTAATATTTTTTGGTACAGAGCATGGTAGAACACTCTGGCTATATTAATACAGCTTCTTCTCAGTTCTTCAAAGCACAGTCATGGAGCCTTCCAAGCTCCGCAGTGATCTTTCAACCTTGGTGGAAAAGTTGTAGCACTGTCCTGACTGCTATTCTAGTTTGGAAGACCCAGGAAAGCAGTGTAGTATTCTTGCTGATTAAGTAAAAAGCACCATGGTGGCAGTTAAAAACGGAGAGGGGGGAAACATGAACCAGTAAATGGGAGGGACAGTGGACAAATGGCAAGAGGGTCAGTTAGAGGTAGGGGGTGTTCATCGACTCTTTGCAGGGTTAATAAGGGATGTGCTGTGCTGTGATTTTATCACATTTATGGTTTGTTCATTTCACGGGAGTGCAAAGCATTCCAAGATGAAATTCCTTCAAAAGTCAATCGCTGTCTGTCAATATGGTGAATCAGTTCTGAAGGCTTATTAACTCTATATAGTAGCTATAGTTTCCCTGAAGGTTTTTCACTTAAGCTCTGTAGTGGCACGATTTCTTATTTAGCTACTGTGCTGGCAATGATGGTACATGAGGAGAAAAGCATTTGTAGGAAATCTAATTGTGTAATGTCTATTTTATATAGATTTATAGCAGCATTTATATGCTCCTTTTTGGTCACTTAATAATCTCCAGGATAGCTTGTAGCCAAAACCCAAAATGCAATAAAACGCAATGTTGCAAAATTTATAAAAATTGATATATTGTCTGCTGATGTGAAATGACATTTGGACTAAGCCTGGCAATTCACTGTTTGTATCTATGCATATTGGTAGACAGGCAGCCAAATCTTACCTAACTCCCTGTGTGGCGATGCAGTGGACACCATCGTGATCCCATGTAGGCAGGTTAGGATTCAACAGGCACCATTGCCCCTGAATCCACTCCCTCCTGGACCCAATCCACCCTCCTTCCCACACCCATTGCTGCCCCGTTCTACCCTCTCCCCACTTCCCTCCAAACCACTATGCATGTTGCCTGCAGTGGTACACCTCCTAAGTTCATCACTGGCCGTTTTCTGCTTATGGCAGTGGCTAGCCCATGCTCCTTGGCATGTCACATTTGTGACAGCTGGAAAGTGTGTTGTGCTGCCAGAACATGTGTTCCAGCAGCATAACTGGGGATAGGATTGCAAAGTACAAAAAAAAGTTAGTAAGATTAAATTCAGATTTGTTATGGTGTTGCTTCTTCAGAGTGTGTTTTATGAAATGTGTAGAGGTATGATTTTATACTCTTTTCTGATGTGTATGACAGCAAATGGCTTGCACCATGTTTTAACACAGTAACTCTGTAAAATTATTGTTAATTTCTTGTGGTTCTCTCAGTGTTGTAAAAGACAGTATAGTTGTAAATCAGATTTTGTTGGTTACTGTGAGACACTATAGCACAAAATGTACATATTGAGATAATGTTTTCACAATGTATTTGAACCGTTTGATGTAGTAATCTGAAAAATTCATAGAGCTACTTATGTAGTGTCTTATAAAATTGTTGAAAGGGTACAACTTGTGAAAGATAATGAATGCCTTATCTTTGGTCAGATTTTTCGTGTTTAAAATATTTCCCTGGGTGAAATATACTGCAGCTTTAATTATATCCTTGAATAGAGTTGCCTGTATAATGTGTTACCAGTTAAATTTATGATATGTAAATGTAAGATGGTGATTTTGACCAGAGATCAAGGGGCCAATCCTATCCAAATTTCCAGTGCTGATGCAGCCCCAAGTTAAGGGGAAAAAATTATCCTACCTTGAGGAGGCCTCCATGCCTGCCCCCCGCCCTGCTGCAGCTTTGGCACAGTTGCCAAAGAAGTGGGTGAATTGGCAGATGAAAGGGAGTGTGTTTCCTTCATACCTTTTTTCCTGAACTTACTCTGGGGGGGGGGGAATGTGGGCAAGATCGGAAAAAATAGTGAACCAAGTTGAATTCACCCATTACTATTGAAAGCATAATTCTGTACATCCTTGGTGTTAATCCTTGTCACACAGAAAGAACTATCAAGAGGCCGCTCCTAAATGACTGTAGAGATTCTGAAGACCTTGCTTCAGAAATGTCTTTCTTTCAGATGAAGGCATTTTATGAATTAAACCAGCATCTTGTACATACTTCACCTATGAAGTTAGCATAAGGAGAAGCAAGACATGAGAACTACAAGCAAGACATAACTACACAGGGAAGAACCTTCTGTTCACATGAAGAGTGGTTGGCCATTATCACTATGTCTTCTGCTATCCCTTAATAGAATCTGTTGGAACCATTCCTGCAAACATCTGCTACAGCTAGGTTATTCAGTTATTTCATTTACTTATGACTGATTTATATAAGTGTTGAAATTATCTTCATGAAAACTTTCTAGGAATCAGTTAATGAGATATATACATTTTCAAAACTGTTTAAAGCTTTCAGATTCTAAGGGTGATATTTCAGAAAGGGCTTAAAGACTCTATGTATGTGTGTATGTATACAGGTGTGTAATGTTTAAAGAGAAAAATGTAGAAAGGAACAAATGTCTGAATCTAAAATAGCTTTCTATGTCCAAAATGAGTCCTTTGTGAATTTAAGTTAAACTGTCTGGAGTGAGGATATAATTAGACATTTTGCACTTTTCTAAAATAAAATGTTTTAATGTGTTTTGATATTGCTATAAAGGTTAAAAAAATTAGCAGTATCTAGTTGCATTATATCCACAAAACTTACCTTACTATTCATTTAAAACAAATTGTGCCTAAATCACACTGGGTTAAATGATGTTACTTTTCACTTGTGATATTTTATATCTAGGAGTACTGTATTTGTTTAAATGTTTCATTGTTGGTAAATCACCCCATATTGCTTTATGTAGTTTTGAGAAAACTCAGTTAAGTACTGTAGTTTAAAAAAGACAATCCCTTCCCCCCCCCAAAGCAATACTGCAGGAATAATTCTTGGGGGGCGGGGGGGGGGAGAGACTGGCTAGTTAATAGGGAAAAAAATGTCAAAGTTTTTAGTGTGGGAATGTTATTGGTGGAATGAGACCCCTAGCAGTGCTGCCAGCTGAAACTCCATAGAAACCCAGCAGTGATGCATATTTATAGTTTGCCAGTCACCATGGCACCAAGGCACTACTATAGCTAAAACCCATGCTTACATTTCTTATAGATCATTTCAACATCCTTAATCTTTTTGTAAACTAACCTTGTACAGACCAAGAGAAGAGGTTTCACCTGCCTGCTTCACAAATTGTTGAGTGTACAATATTAATATTTTGTACAATTATTTCTAAGACTCAGCGTGAAGCAATACATAATTTTATATTATAGTTCATCAGCAATAAGAAATTGCTTTTAAACTACTTGCTTTTTACAATAGAAGATCAAATGCTAGACATGGTATTACTTCTTCTCCAGTGAATGGTGCAGTGGTTAGTAACATATCTCCTTAAGATGGTCAGTTTCTGTGGTAGCGAATCTTAGGCTTGATTCATATTGGAAGTTGGACGTGTGGGGAAGGTGAAGGAAAGCCACATCCAGGTCCATTCAAATACACTTACTACATATGCTGACCTGTTTGCATGCAACACTGCTACATCATTAGACTACTAATTAGACATGGTACTACCAGCATGTTAGCATGACATACAAATTGGTCTGTGCTAATAGTAAGTGCATTTAAATGTGACCAGACATGTGGTGAAGGCTTTCCAAATGGTCTGCATCCTATATAGAACCTATATACTGTTGGAGAGCAAAAGCATACAGCAAGCATGCTATTCCAACAGTTCTCTTATACTTAAATAAACACAATTAGTCGCTGGAGTTAATGAATGTTTGAGGTACATAGAGCAGTGGTTCTCAGACTGGTGGGTCGCGAACTGTGTAAAAATTTCTCCATCCCTTTAAGGGGTGGGGGAAGTGGAGAGGGCAGTGATGTGATCCCCAGGATTGTGTTGCTTCGGGCGCGCTTTTTACTTACTTTCACTAACATAGGGCTGCTGCAGCCTCCAGGATGTATGTCTCAACATTTCAAGCATCAAGGAGCCCTGCAGAAGGCATCACAGGGCTCCCTGCACCTCCTGGAGGTTGCAGCACCCCTAGCACCCCTTAGTGATGCAGTCTTGGGGATCACCTTGTCGCCCTGGCCCCTCCCTTGCAAAATCTTACTTAGGGAGTAAATATCCTTAAAAGTTTGAGAACCATTGACAGAGAGTAGTAGTTATTTGTAGGGCTTATGAGTCTGAAATACAGTCAGTTGTATTGATTAAGTAAACTGTTCTTTATTGTAGCACCAACTTGAATAACTTATATCTGAAGTTTTCTCGTCTTCTTGGACTGCTGGAATGGCCAACTAGATTTGACCTTGCTAAGTCAGCAATCCTAAATAAATTAATAGATCCGAAAGGTCATTGAGGGAGGTTGCCTCTGTAATCTATTTAAACATGAATGTCAGTAACTGGTAATTATTCTGATAGAAACCACCTCTAGACTTGTAAAACTTGTAAAGTAACATCAAGTCTGTGAGCTATGCAGATTAAAAATATTTAGGAGCTCGAACTTAGTGACTGTTATTGTATGCTGGAACTTTCTTAATTAAATGCTTATTAATCAGTGCATCCCTCTAGCAATCATATTGCCTTGTATCCAGAGCACATTCTTACATTCACTATTGTTTCATAGCTTGTTTCTGTCTGTTATGCCCTCTGCCTCCTTCCTTGGGTTTACTGGTTGCTGGACCCCTGGATGTATAGTAAGATCTCTGGTGATGCCAGTCATGAAGATAAGTTCTTACAGCCTGTCTCATATATGCCAACCAGCTGCTTATTTTTCTTCAAGCAATGTCTACCATTGCTCAGAGATTCTTGTAGATACCATTGCTTGAAAGATTCTGTGGAAAGACTTTTGTATGTATCTGGCTGTGCAATGATAAACCACAGTTGTTTCTGTGTTGATGTTGGTTTCAGAAAACTTTACTGCAATTGCAGAAATTACTGTTGGCTGACTCGGTGTCCACCCTGGCTCACATTGAAGGTTCTACATGTGATCCCATATGAGAAGAGGAGTTGTGTGGAAAGAAAAAGTTGACTGGGGTTCACTGAACGTCTTGCAGAGAACATATTTAGGAATAGGGTTTTAGAACATCTATGAAAATAAACTTTAAAACTACATAATTTTGTCAGGGTTTTGCATCTTTCTCAAGGAGGAAGAACCAGACTCAAAATGTAGATAAAACAATATATTTCTAACAGTGGCTAAGATACCAGCTACTCAGCTGTCCCGTGCATAGAGAAGACATCCTCAATAGGGTCAAGGGAAATCTGGTAGAAGAGAGAATGCATCCTGTATGGCAGTGGTTCTCACGTATTTAGTACCTGGACCCATTTTTTGAATAAGAAGCTGTCAGGACCGACCAGAAGTGATGTCATGACTGGAAGTGACATCATCAAGCAGGAAAAATTTTTACAATCCTAGGCTGCAAGACTACCCACACTTACCCAGGAGTAAGTTCCATTTACTGTCATTGTTAAACGCATATACACAGAAGCCTGTTAAAAGTACAGGTCTGTAACATTTCCCGAAATGCAGTCACATACCATGGCAGCATCAAGTCTAATACATTGGCTCACGACCCACTTCGTAGGTCCTGACTCAAAATTTGAGAAACTTTGGCTTAAAAATCATAATCTTCTTCTGTTCAGGTAGACTGTACCCATTAGATCAGCTGGTTTATTCTACCTATTTCAAAGTATTTTTTTGCCTTAGATATTATTTTAGCTGGTTGTGGGCTGTCTGTCTTGTTTGCACAATCATTTTCTAATCTAGGTCAATGCGAGTGTGCGCTTGGTATCTTCCAAGCATAATTGCTTGACTTAAAATTGCAGTAGTTTGCTGTATAAAACTGATTTATACTTCCTACTTGCCATAAATCTTTTGAATCCTTAAACAATAATATTATAAGAACAGCCCCACTGGATCAGGCCATAGGCCCATCTAGACCAGCTTCCTGTGTCTCACAGCTGCCCACCAAATGCCCCAGGGAGCACACCAGATAACAAGAGATATCCTGCATCCTGGTGCCCTCCCTTGCATTGGCATTCTGACATAACCCATTTCTAAAATCAGGAGGTTGCACATACACATCATGGCTTGTACCCCATAATGGATTTTTCCTTCAGAAACTTGTCCAATCCCCTTTTAAAGGCGTCTAGGCTAGACGCCATCACCACATCCTGTGTCAAGGAGTTCCACAGACCGACCACACGCTGAGTAAAGAAATATTTTCTTTTGTCTGTCCTAACCTGCCCAACACTCAATTTTAGTGGATGTCCCCTGGTTCTGGTATTATGTGAGAGTGTAAAGAGCATCTCCCTATCCACTCTGTCCATCCCCTGCATAATTTTGTATGTCTCAATCATGTCCCCCCTCAGGCGTCTCTTTTCTAGGCTGAAGAGGCCCAAACACCGTAGCCTTTCCTCATAAGGAAGGTGCCCCAGCCCCGTAATCAACTTAGTCGCTCTCTTTTGCACCTTTTCCATTTCCACTATGTCTTTTTTGAGATGCGGCGACCAGAACTGGACACAATACTCCAGGTGTGGCCTTACCATAGTTTTGTACAACGGCATTATAATACTAGCAGTTTTGTTCTCAATACCCTTCCTAATGATCCCAAGCATAGAATTGGCCTTCTTCACTGCCGCCGCACATTGGGTCGACACTTTCATCGACCTGTCCACCACCACCCCAAGATCTCTCTCCTGATCTGTCACAGACAGCTCAGAACCCATCAGCCTATATCTAAAGTTTTGATTTTTTGCCCCAATGTGCATGACTTTACACTTACTGACATTGAAGCGCATCTGCCATTTTGCTGCCCATTCTGCCAGTCTGGAGAGATCCTTCTGGAGCTCCTCACAATCACTTCTGGTCTTCACCACTCAGAAAAGTTTGGTGTCGTCCGCAAACTTTGCAACCTCACTGCTCAACCCTGTCTCCAGGTCATTTATGAAGAGGTTGAAAAGCACCGGTCCCAGGACTGATCCTTGGGGCACACCGCTTTTCACCTCTCTCCATTGTGAAAATTGCCCATTGACACCCACTCTCTGCTTCCTGGCCTCCAACCAGGTCTCAATCCACGAGAGGACCTGTCCTATAATTCCCTGACTGTGGAGTTTTTTCAGTAGCCTTTGGTCAGGGACCGTGTCAAACGCCTTCTGAAAGTCCAGATATATAATGTCCACGGGTTCTCCCAAATCCACATGCCTGTTGACCTTTTCAAAGAATTCTATAAGGTTGGTGAGGCAAGACTTACCCTTACAGAAGCCATGCTGACTCTCCCTCAGCAAGGCCTGTTCGTCTATGTGTTTTGAGATCCTATCTTTGATGAGGCATTCCACCATCTTACCCGGTATGGATGTTAGGCTGACCGGCCTATAGTTTCCCGGGTCCCCCCTCTTTCCCTTTTTAAAAATAGGCGTGACATTTGCTATCCTCCAATCTTCTGGCACCATGGCCGTTTTGAGGGACAAGTTGCATACCTTAGTCAAGAGGTCTGCAACTTCATTCTTCAGTTTCTTAATAACTCTTGGGTGGATGCCATCAGGGCCCGGTGACTTATTGATCTTTAATTTATCAATGAGGTCTGAAACATCTTCTCTTTCAACCTCTATCTGACTTAATTCCTCGGTCAGGAGGGGCCGTTTGGGCAGCGATATTTGCCCAATGTCTTTTGCCGTGAAGACAGATGCAAAGAACTCATTCAGTTTCTCTGCCATCTCTAAGTCTCCTTTTATTTCCCCTTTCCCTTCCTCACCATCCAGAGGGCCAAGTGCTTCTCTAACATATTTGAAGAAGCTTTTATTATTCCCCTTAATGCTGCTGACGATGTGTTCCTCATAGTCTCTCTTGGCCTCCCGTATCACTTTCTTACATTTCTTTTGCCACAGTTTATGTTCCTTTTTATTCTCCTCATTAGGGCAAGACTTCCATTTACGGAAGGAAGCTTCCTTGCCCTTCACAGCCTCTCTAACTTAGCTCGTTAGCCATGCGGGCACCCTCCTGGACTTAGTCAAGCCCTTCTTCCTTTGCATTATACACTTCCGCTGGGCCTCTATTACTGTTGTTTTAAGCAGCCTCCACGCACTCTGGAGAGATTGGACTCTTTTTACCTTCCCTTTCAACCTCCTTCTAACCAGTCTCCTCATTTGAGGGAAGTCTGCTCGTCGGAAGTCAAGGGTTTTTGTGAGAGATTTGCCTGGTATTCTTCCCCCGACGTACATGTCGAAACAGATCACAGCATGATCACTGTTCCCCAACAGCTCCATAACATTGTCATCTTTAACCAGGTCCTGAGTACCGCACAATTTTAAATTCAGAGTCACCTGTCCTATGGTGGGCTCCATGCTCTAAGGCACAGTCATTTAACATGTCAAGGAATCTGGTCTCCTTTTCGTGACCAGAACACAAATTGACCCAGTCAATATGAGGATAATTGAAGTCCCCCATGATTACAACCCTGTTCCTCCTTGTCACTTCCCTGATCTGTATCCTCATTTCAAGGTCCCCTTCCGGTTTCTGGTCTGAAGGACGATTGTATGCCCCCAGTATTACATCGCTCCTGAGGCCTGGTAATTTAACCCACAGAGATTCTATGGTGGAGTCGGACCCGCCTTCAATCTCTACTTTGCTGGATTCTATCCCTTCCTTAATGTAAACGGTCACCCCACCTCCAACATGCCCCTCCCTGTCCCTCCTGTAGAGTTTATAGCCCGGCATTGTGGTATCCCACTGATTTTCCGTATTCCACCAGGGTTCCGTTATGCCCACTATGTCAATGTTTTCCCTAGTCACCAGACATTCCAGTTTTCCCATCTTTGCTTGGAGACTTCGGGCATTTGCATAAAAGCATTTGTACATGGAATGCCCCAGGATGGGCTGCTTATTAGTTCCTTTGTCCCCGCATCTTCTCAGTGTGCCAAACCGTCTATCACATCCCATCATGCTACCATTCCCAATTTCTTCTCCTACTCTGCCTTTACCTTGTTGTTCTCTAACCTCCCCATCCTCGTCCCATAGGGATGAGGAGTTCCGAACCGGATGCCCCTCGTCTCCTGTTGGCTTTCTCCCAGGGATCAGTTTAAAAACTGCTCTGCCTTAACATTATCTCCTGTATGATTCCAAGCATATTTATTTGGAAATAAATCACAGGGCCTAATCCTATGCATTGGCAGTGCTGCTGTTGTACACGCTGCCCAGGCAATGGCTGTAACGGAAGTGCCTTAAGGCTCTGGGAGTTGAAAGTGCCTTAAAATGAATGGCACTGCTGGATAGGCCAATGCCAGTTGGCTCTGTGCCTCTGCACTGGTAAGATGACCAGTGGGATCCACCAGTGGTAAGTTCCCTGCCAGGTGGGAACTGATGTTCCCTTACCCCAAGGAGATGTCTGGCTACCTACTTGGCCCTATGAGATACAGTGGCAGCTGTTTTGATGCTGCTGTACCATGAGGTGGATGAGCAGCATAGGATTGGATTGAAATGAAGAAGTCATATTGATTACTACATACAGTGCAAGTATGATACAGTGTGTTTGGATGCCTTTTTAGTAGTGAACCTTCTTTTCATCTTAGGTTACTTAGTGGTCTTTGTGATGGTTCTGTGAAATACTGAACACGATAGAGCATTTATGTGAATAATTTTGCTCTTTGAAAGAATTCAGCCGTGGGTAGTTTTTTTTTGGGGGGGGGGGTAAAGGGGGAGTGCCTGTATTTTTACTAAATATTGTCACAAAAGACACCTCAACCCGCTATGTTGTATTTCCAAAAGGCACCATTTTGGAAACCTAGCAATAGCAAAATTGAAAAACCTTATTGAAGTTTTGCTGACAGGTCAGTTGACATCCAGGCAATTGTTAATGAGGGAAGAGGACCTAGAGGGTTTTTTTCCCTTGTTTAGGTATTTATTTGTTGTCAACCAGACATCAAACCAATAATTTTGGGAAAGAAGGCTGGACTACTGAATAGGCCTCTGTGTGTTAGATATGCATGAAGGCTCTAGTTAGTATGATGGTGTACATTTTTCTTGCTTCCTTTTGTGCAGCTTGATCCTTTGCATGATCACATAGAAGTAAGACTCCTCTAGGTTCAGCAGCCTCACAGATTTGTGTGCAGTCCTATGCACATTGGCACTGTTGTTAACTGAAATGGTTTTTCCTTCCAAAGAGTTGTCCTTTGTTGACCTTGCTTTTTTGGCATTTGTGAATTGAAACAAAAGAAGTAACTTACTTTTCACCTTGAATGAAATAAATGAATAGCTGACCTTAAAAAGACTTGTTTGTTTCAATAGCGCCTGAAGGAGCACTGAATCTCCTCCAGGATGGATATTTCCACTGTGAATGTGCAAGCTCATTTGATACTAAAGGTATCAAAGCAAAGAACAGTTTCTACTATTTGATGATAATAGCCGCCCAGGTCACTTTAGGGAGAAGGGTGGGATATAAATAAAGTTTATTATTATTATTATTATTAGGAAAAGAAGTTGCACTTTAGTTGTTGTTATAATAATCAAATATATCACACAAATGTTAGATGAAAAACACTTTTGTCACCTGAACTACTTCATCACAGACCAAAGTGAATCATTTTGTCTTAATAATAGGCATTTAAATGTTTGTTAGGAGTTTTCATTTTATGCTGTTGTTTTTAATAGCATCTCTAAGTCTAAGGCTGCAATCCTAAACATACTTTCCTGAGAGAAAGCTCCACTGAACAAATGGTACTTACCTCTGAATAAACATATATAGGATTATACTGTATGTTTTCTTCTATAACAAGTGTGTTATACTACTGCCTATTGTAGTTTACAAAGTTAATGCCCTTTGTAGTTTATTGAGTAATATATCTGATAGAGATGAATGGTGTTTTTGATAGGAGCTTCTCACGGGTGGTGTCCGAGCTTTAGAACACCTTTTCTCAGGAGTGTCCCCCATGTCTTCTCTGCTAAGTTTTAGCCTGTAAGACTGATGTTATTTCAATGGGCTTGTAATATTTATTTGGTGGTTGCTTTCTTGGTGGATTACTTGTTTGTTTGTTGTTCATGTGTTTCTCTCTGTGTGTTCTTCTCTGCTTTTCCTTTTTTGTGTTAGTTTTTAACATTTTTGTTTTAATTGAAATTATGTTTTTTGTGTGTTGCATTTGTTACCTTTTGAGAGCCTTTCTGGCCAAAAAGCAGCATATAAATGTTAAGATCCACTAAATTTATTTAATTCCAGTTCAGGGGCTTTTGCCAATTAGTAGTTTCATTTCCTATGTTAATAAAGACTCCTTTATGCACCTCTTTTCAGTATAGCCCAAGTCATTTTGATTGGCCCTTATCAGTAATTACAACACCACTTATTGTTTGAAGTTTGTTACTATTATATTAAATGCTATGGCTTGTCTGTGTTTTCAGCTTTCCTGTATAGGATGAGACTTGGTATTCCTGAGGGTTCCGTTCCCAGAACTCATGTGCATGGCAAAAATGCAAGCATTAAAGCAAGTCCATTTAAAAAACAATGTCCCTTTGCTAGGTGATTTAAAAACAGTCTTGCTGACCATTGTGATGTAAGACAGAGTCATTAGGCAGACAATGCATCAATCAGTCTCTTTCTAGGCCAGCCATTTTCAACCTTTTTCAGCTCATGGCACACTGAGAAGGCACTAAAATTGTCAAGGCACACTACCAGTTTTTTTCTTACATTAAGTTACTACATTACAGTTAATCTTGAATTAATAAATTTAATACAATTAAATCATTACATGACAAAAAAAGTTGACAAGAAGCATGGAAAGGGAAGTATATGTGGTTTCTGAAAAGGAGGAAAAATCCTATGTTCAAATTCTTATCAAAAATGCCAGAAAGTGTTGGCAAGGACAGGGCAGGTTGATCACATAGTGGGTGAGGGGCAGTGAGGAGACAAGATTGAAACAAGTGCAGGATTAAACTGGGGGTGGGACAGAGAGAGAGAGAATGTGAGGCAGTGATTCTGTATCTTTGGAATGTGTGGACAAGTGAGGGGAGGGACAGTAAGAGTTGTTAACTGTGATTGTGAGATTTGGGGGGGGGAGTATGCCTGGGGAAGGGGGTGGGATGGGAGAGAAGAGGAGAGAAATGCCAATTGCCTGCTTGTGTATTTGAGAAAAAAGTGCAACCAAAAGCCTAATCCTATGCATGCCTGCTCAGAAGTAAGCCCCATTATAGTCAATGGGGCTTACTCCCAGGTAAATGTGGATAGGATTGTGGCCCAGTGCCCTTCCTCTAAAGGCCCCAAAGTGCGGGGAGGGTCGCTTTGGGGAATTGTAGGCAAACTGGCAAGGAAAAGGGACTTTCAGGAATGCTTTTCAGCCAGCCAGTCCTTAGGTTGGGGGTCTCAGAAGACTCGCTCACTATGTACCTGCTTGCCCACTTCTGGCTCCCTTTTCTCACTCACTCAGCAGCTCCCACCTCCTGGCTCCTCTGGTTGGGCAATCAGCACACAGGTAGGCAACCACCGCCTTCGTGCCCAACCCTATGCATGTCTACTCAAAAGTAAACCCCATAGTAGCCAATGGGGCTTGCTCTTAGGAAAGTGACAATCAGGTTGCAGCCTGAGTTGTGCTCGGTAGCAGGAGCAAGCTCTAAGCGAACTCTTCAGCTGCTGCGTGGGATGCAAAGCAGCCGTGACCAGCCCTTTCCCTGGCTGCTCCCTTGCTTGTTCTCCCTGCTGCGGGAGGCTCAAAGCAGCTGCTTCTCCCGCATGCGGGCGCACAGCTGCTGCCTGCCTCCTCTGATCCTGTGGCACACCTGAGGCAGCCTTGCGGCACACTAGTGTGCCATGTCACAGCGGTTGAAAACCGCTGCTCTAGGCGCTTAGAAAGGCTTCAGTTCTTTCACCCAGAGCAGCCTTGGGAAAGAATGCAAAGTGATTATCATTCTTTCACATACTCAGGGGGAAGGAAGGGGTCGCTTGCCTTGGAGTGAAGCTGCTCTAAGTGCCTGGAGAGAGAATGATTGAAGAATTGTCAACCAGCTGCCCTCTATCGCATTAACAAGGCTATTTTTCCCCCTTTAATTTAAAGGCTCTTCTCATTACATTGAAATAAAACCATGGGTGAAAAATTTTGGGTAGTTAGATTATACCTGTATTTCAGTTTCTCCAACTTTTGTATTTTTTTCAGTGTATATGGTTATTTCACTTATAAAACAGGACAAAGTTCACTTAATCAAAATATAGTTTGAAAATATATTTCTTTACTTCATGCTGGGAGGCTTATTTCCTTTATTATCCTGTTGTTTCGAAACTTATCATATCTTTGTACAGGGTGTAGGATGGCCTTTGGAAGAAAAGCAGGATGTAATTCAGGATACAAGTGTATATAGATTATTGTTTAGTGGGGCTGCTTTGCTGGCAAGTCCTGTACATTCAAGCAAAAATGCCTAAGCTGCACTTAATGTGCAAGAGTCTTATGGCTTTTCCAGATGATGGGTTTTATTGTGAGTTAAATGTGCAGTAGTTCCTTGGTTGCTTACTCCTTGCAGCAGTGTTCTGCTATCCCCTCTTATTTATCTTACTTCCTTGTTCTTGCTCATTCTTCAGAACTAGAGGGTATAACTCTCTCCTCCCCTGGATCGGAGAGAACATGGGCATAGTGTCAGTATGGGAAAGCAATATTTTGCTGCTGGATTTTATTTTGTCTGCTGGATAGACTCATATAGAGTGTATAATTTTACTGCTGTATGCCTTATGAAATATTCCCCTTTGGGCAGAGTTGCATCTTTTAAAGTATTTAAAAAAAACAACAAGAGTCCTGTGGCAACTTAAAGACTAAGGGCCCAATCCTAGGTAGGTGTAGCCACAATGCAGCTCTGTGGTAAGGGAACACTTGTTACCATACCTTGAGGAGGCTGCAGTGACTGCCCCTCCACCACAGGATGCAGTGCGCACGCCACTGGCACAACTACACTAGCACTGGAAAATTGGATAGGATTGTGCCCTAACACATTTATTGTAGCATAAACATTTGTGAGCTATAGTTCACTTCATCAAGTACATTAAGTGAAATCCTTGATAGGTAGGGTTTTTAAAAAAATATAATTTTGTTTTTCAAAGCAATTTCTGTTTTTTCTGCTTCTGGTTTTTTAAAAATTTCTAAATGGCTTGAATGTACATTTTTCTTAAGTTTTGTCCCATAGTCTCATTTCCTTTACTCCTCCAACTCAGTTGAGGCAAAAACAATTACATTTTCTTCCCATGTCAGACTAATATAGGTATTCATTTATTGATGATGAAAGGCAATTGAAAAACTTAGGTATGTACACTTTAAAAAGAAATATTTTTAGTAAATCAGACTTTCAAGTTTACAGTAATTGGCTGATCTGTACAAAGCCATGTTAGGTTGGACAAAGATGATATATACTAGAAAGACATCAGATTTGTGTGGCCTGTTTAATAAAACCACAAGGTCCACCAAAAGGATCCAGGTGCAGAAGAATAGCTTGGGAAGAATAGTCTAGTGTTGTATCCTATGATGCTGCTTTTGTTTGTGCAAGAAGAGAGGGGTGGTGATTTTCCTCTGACCTCTTCTTTTTCCTTCTGCCCTTTAACCCACATGAGCAGGTGTTTGGGAGGCAGCGGGTTGCAGAGGGAAGAGGAGATGGCCAAAATCAATCTTCTCTTTCTTGTGCAAAAACCTTCAACCAATGGAAAGAGCACATTAGGATATAACCTTTTGAATTAAGGAACAGGGTGAATATGTCTGAGCACATGCTTAGTCCAAGAATTAGTTGAGTGTTGGGAGAGTTAGGACAGACAAAAGGAAATATTTCTTTTCCCAGTGTGTAATTAGTCTGTGGAACTCCTTGCCACTGGAAGTAGTGATGGCATCCTGTCTAGATGCCTTTTAAGAGGCGATTGGACAGATTTCTGGAGGAAAAGTTCATCACAAGTTACAAGTCACAGTAGGTATGTGCAAGGTAGGCTGCCTCTGATTGTCAGGTGCAGGGTAGGGCACCAGGACTCAAGTTGTGTCTGTTGTCTATTGAAGCATTTGGTGGGCCACTGCGAGATACAGGAAGCTTAACTAGATGGGCCTTTGGCCTGATCCAGTGGGGCTCTTCTTATGTTCTTAGTTTTCAGTACCAGAACTGAGCTTGTATTCCTTTCATACAAAAATCTGCTTCTGATTATCCCACAATCTTTATGTGTTTCAGCAGCCTAGTATCAAAGGAAAAACATTATTGCTATTGTTAAATGTAAGTGAAAACCTTTGCTGATTTAGTACAAATTATCCACAGATCTACCAGTAGATTTTTACCTATTTTCAGCCCACCTTCATATGCACTATGGTAAGCAAAGTGACTTTCAACAATTGTTTGTGTTAACCTGAAGTTAATGGTAACATCAGGAAAGAAAATAATGTCTCCTTATTTCTAGGCAATTTGTGAATTTTCTAGAAAGTGTTTGACTGGTAATCATCTCGTTGTTTTCAGATAATGTGCCAGTTTATAGAAGAAAACTCCCAATAGGTATCTAACTATTGGGAACTTTTCAGTTTTAAGAAGTGAAGTCTATTTATCTACATAAACTCTTTGCCTTTTACTTCTACTATGTTCATAGATTCCATCGGGCTTCGTATATGGACATCAAGCTTTGGAGGTGGCAGAATATTCAGCGGAAGGTAAAGAGTGCTGCCTTCTGGTGTCATAGTGTGTGCGAGCGTGCACTTGGGAGAGTTATGTAATTCTTTGGAAAGAAAAAAATGTGTCCAAGTAGGACTGGGATCTTTTTCATTTGACTGGTTATATCAATAGACTGCTTGTACTTTACCATGGTCAAATATAGGAAACCATCATGAAATCAAGAAAGGCAGACACACAAGGGCTGTCTTTTTAAAATGGCATTAAAGGGTCATTTGTTAGTCAAGGCAGGAGTAAAGGAGTCTTGCACCTAGCCCACTGGGAGTGAGGGGGTGTTTTTCTCATACACCCCTGTTAATCATTTGAGGGTAGGCACCAATGCCCTTCAGCTCTCTCTAGAAGTCTTCTGCTTTCTCCTTTCCAATGTCTTCTATATTGCTTATCTTCTTCTACTGGCTATTCACATAAACTACTGGCATCTCTGAGGGATATGGTGCCATTCTGCTGGGTGCATTTATTGTCTCTTGGTCTTCTGGACACCATGCAGGCTGGAGAGTTTCCCTGTCCTCCCAAAGTAGAATCTGAGTTTCTCTCCTGCAATCTGACTGCCTACCATCTTCCCTTAGGTTTCTTCAGACACTGCTGTATCACTCTTGTGGGGCTTTAGGTCTGTGGACTGATGGAAAAGTTTAGAACAGGAGCCTCATCTATGGATAGGCCAGGTTATTCTAATAAACACTTTCAAAACATTATTATTTGGCTAGCCAGTTGACCAAATTATCTTTTTGGCTGGTCAAATGCCAACACTATATGTACCTAAGAGAAGAATAATATTGGACAAAAATATGTTACTGATATTTCTTCATTGTAGCTTTAAAATTCTGACTGAGACCATTTTGAACCATCTGTCCATGCAATTTACTATTAAGACTTGTTCATAGTGTCATACCAGAGGAATGCAGAAATGTGTAAAGTATCTACGTAATTTTTGTATATTATCTATTTTTATAATATTTTGTTTTTCTGTGAAATAGATGTAACTCTGAAGTATGAGACAGTGGACAGACTGCTGGTTATGATCACTAGCACGCATCTTATTAGTGGTTCTGAGCTTAAAGAGATTCTCACCATCTGTGAAACTGGACTTGGACAAAACTTGCAGTAACTATAATCTCTTGTTCAGTGACAGCAAGCTCATTTCAACGGCTGCAACAAGCCTGCTGTGCTTCAGTTGCTGCTCCCAAGAGTCTAGTATGGTCAGGATGACTAAAGAAAATTTGGGACAACAATAGAGTACTGGTTAATGAGTTTGCCTGGACCTAAAAAGGGCCTGATTGCAGGACGACTTCATATGATCTTCTGGTATAGGCCCAAACTAGACTTTTAGACCAAAACCCCAAACCAAACCAGAAAAGCAAACTTTTCAGACAAATGTTCGGAGATGATGTCATCACATCTTTGCTGAACTTCCAGGTTGCTGTGCTCCCAGAAGCGGCTGCATGGAGATTGGCTTGGAAAGTCAATCTGCTATCTGCCATCTGCCCAGGCTCACAGAGTCCCTGTGCAGTGTGGCCAATTGGGTGGGAGGCTTCGCCTCCCAAGCTGAGCTCTGTGCAGACTGAATGACTTTGGGTGGTGGGCTGGATCCAGCCTGGTGGCCACAGGTTGCTGATCCTTGCCCTAAACCCTCACATGTAACAGTAGCACATACATCTAATTTCATTGTTTTTACGTAAAGTGAAATAAGCATATCTGTTTTCTTTCTGGTGCATTACTTTCTTCGACAAATATGCTCAAGTTCTTGCTGCTCTCTTGGCTAAGAACAAAAAATTTATATAGGGCTTAGGTAAATATCATCTGTCCTGTGTTACTGAAAATATGTCATGATATGATATGTTGGCAACCTTCAGTCTCGAAAGACTATGGTATCGCGCTCTGAATGGTGGTTCTGGAACAGCATCTAGTGTGGCTGAAAAGGCCAATTTGGGAGTGACAATCCCTTCCACACTGGGAGCAAGTGCAGTCTGTCCCTGGTCTGTCTCCCTGGCTATGGGCCTTCCTTCTTTGCCTCTTAGCCTCAGACTGTTGGCCAAGTGTCTCTTCAAACTGGGAAAGGCCATGTTGCACAGCCTGCCTCCAAGCGGGCTGCTCAGAGGCCAGGGTTTCCCACCTGTTGGGGTCCACTCCTAAGGCCTTCAGATCCCTTAAGAACATAAGAACAGCCCCACTGGATCAGGCCATAGGCCCATCTAGTCCAGCTTCCTGTATCTCACAGCGGCCCACCAAATGCCCCAGGGAGCACACCAGATAACAAGATACCTCATCCTGGTGCCCTCCCCTACATCTGGCATTCTGACATAACCCATTTCTAAAATCAGGAGGTTGCGCATACACATCATGGCTTGTACCCCATAATGGATTTTTCCTCCAGAAACTCGTCCAATCCCCTTTTAAAGGCGTCTAGGCTAGACGCCAGCACCACATCCTGTGGCAAGGAGTTCCACAGACCGACCACACACTGAGTAAAGAAATATTTTCTTTTGTCTGTCCTAACTCTCCCAACACTCAGTTTTAGTGGATGTCCCCTGGTTCTGGTATTATGTGAGAGTGTAAAGAGCATCTCCCTATCCACTCTGTCCATCCCCTGCATCCCCATCCCTCTTGCAGATATCCTTGTATCGCAGCTGTGGTCTACCTGTAGGGCGCTCTCCCTGCACGAGTTCTCCATAGAGGAGATCCTTTGGGATCCGGCCACCATCCATTCTCACGACATGACCGAGCCAACGCAGGCGTCTCTGTTTCAGCAGTGCATGCATGCTAGGGATTCCAGCTCATTCCAGGACTGTGTTATTTGGAACTTTGTCCTGCCAGGTGATGCCGAGGATGCGTCGGAGGCAGCGCATGTGGAAGGTGTTCAGTTTCCTTTCCTGTTGTGAGCGAAGAGTCCATGACTCGCTGCAGTACAGAAGTGTGCTCAGGACGCAAGCTCTGTAGACCTGGATCTTGATATGTTCCGTCAGCTTCTTGTTGGACCAGACTCTCTTTGTGAGTCTGGAAAATGTGGTAGCTGCTTTACCAATGCGTTTGTTTAGCTCGGTATCGAGAGAAAGAGTGTCGGAGATCGTTGAGCCAAGGTACACAAAGTCATGGACGACCTCCAGTTCATGTGCAGAGATTGTAATGCAGGGAGGTGAGTCCACATCCTGAACCATGACCTGTGTTTTCTTCAGGCTGATCGTCAGTCCAAAATCTTAGCAGGCTTTGCTAAAACGATCCATGAGCTGCTGGAGATCTTTGGCAGAGTGGGTAGTGACAGCTGCATCGTTGGCAAAGAGGAAGTCACGCAGACATTTCAGCTGGACTTTGGACTTTGCTCTCAGTCTGGAGAGGTTGAAGAGCTTTCTGTCTGATCTGGTCCGGAGATAGATGCCTTCTGTTGCAGTTTCAAAGGCATGCTTCAGCAGGACAGCGAAGAAAATCCCAAACAAGGTTGGCGCAAGAACACAGCCCTGCTTCAATCCGCTTCGGATGTCAAAGGGGTCTGATGTGGAGCCATCAAAGACAACAGTGCCCTTCATGTCCTTGTGGAAAGATCTGATGATGCTGAGGAGCCTGGGTGGACATCTGATCCGATGAAAATATGTCAATGCCCAAATATATAAAGGATATGAAAGGTAGTTTCTTAACCCAGTGGTTCTCAAACTGGGGCATTATGATGCCCCAACCAGAAAGCCCTGGCCTTTGCCCCCTTAAAGTGCGGGGAGGGGGGAGGCAGCAACACCATCGCCAGAATCATGTTGCTTTTGAGAAGTGCAGGGGCTTGCTTTGACTTACCAGAGCCTGTAGCAGGCTGCTGGGGTGCCAGGAGCCCCGCGTGAGCTTCCACAGAGCTCCCCAACATGCGGAGACACTCAAAATAACTATCGTGGCCCACTTTCAGTTTCGCAATCGCAAACTGGAAATGGGTCATGATCGTTTTGAGTGTCTCTGCATGCTGGGGAGCCCTGTGGGGAAACAGGTAGAGCTCCTGACATCCTAGCAGCCTGCTGCAGGCTCTGGTAAGTCAAAGCAAGCCCCTGTGCCCCTCGAAAGCAATGCGATTCAGGTGATCGTGTCGCTGTCTCTCCTGCAAGAACTTACAGTGGAGCTCAAACTCCTTGAGAGTTCAAGAACTGCTGCCTTAACCTGTTAGGTCACAGAATAAATATTGGTGACTCTTTTATTATGAGGTTGTTTCGGTTCCGTTGAGTATTTCTTTTATTGAGCATTATACATTATTGAGCAATGTAACAGTTTCCAATAGAAGAGCTATAGTGTCTAGAGGGAGCTGAAGTAATTGGCTCCAGGAATGCCTTTCGCCAACAAGAATAGAATTGACTTCAGAGGTGATGCTATTACTAGGAAACTATTTTTGGATTTTGATACATAATGACCAGTTGCATAGTATTATTGTGACACGTGGTTTGTATAAACTTATGGTTGGATATGAGCAGAGGTTTCTTCCTCTAGGCCAGCTAACTACAAACTTTTTGTCCATGACCCTAAATACTGTTTTTCTATCAATCCAGTGACCAATGGAGTTGGTACGTATTAGTACTAATTTAAAAACAAACAATTGATTTGGGTGATAAATTAAATTAAGTGCAAATTTACAGGTTTTTTTCCAGTGGCTACCATGAGAAGAATACTGTTCTCTAGTGGTACAATCTCCAACTTTCCTGTTCCAGGATTCCTTAGTCAACTGAACTAACCCATGCCTTAATAACTAATTTAGGCACATGCTGTTCAGGTGAATATATTGCCTGTGGCTCATCAGAGTTATTTTCAGCTCTGACACCTTGAATGGCTACCCCCCACTGCCTTTGTTCTGAACTTTCTCCTGTCAGTTATTGCACTGCCTGTGTGGCTTGCTATTTGATGATTAGAAAGAAGCTCAAAAGAACAGACAAGAAAGCCACTTTCTCCCACGTGAGTCTGCCTGTCCATGAGATCTTTTAGGGAGACTCTCTTGTGAGTACTACCTCCTTGAGAGGTACATTTGACAATAACCCACAAGAGGGCATTGTGATGGTGCACCTTCTCCATGGAACTCCCTGCCCTGTGAGGTTTGGCAAGCCCTCTTATCATCAGTGTTTCACTATAGATTGAAGAGATCTGCTTTTTTAGATGAGTCATATAGAGATGATTGAACTGTGGTTTTATTATTGCTGCTGCTGCTGTTCTTACGATACTGTATTTTATGTTGTTTTAGTTTATCTTATTAAGCCATCCTGAATCTTTGGAGATAGGGTGAGGTATTCATTTTTACAATACATAAATAAAATGAAAATATGTCCCAAATCAGGTTTCAACTCAGTAATGCTTCTCTTTGCTTTTACATTATCACCACTGGTACAGAATTGTACACTTCTAATAAGTTGCATTTTCAATTTGTTTGCTTGGATTACTAAGACGAGCTAATAGCTACAAATAGGATAATGCCAGGTTATCCTTAACTTGTAGCCTCTTCTGCTGTTATTTTTGTGGCTAAGTGAAAAATGTCCTGTTCAGTTACTCGAAAATTGCATATTTGTGACTCATATTCATCTTGTATTACTTTTAAAATCGTTGTAGTTCTTGTTGTGTAATTTCCAGTAGGCCATGAGTTGATATTACTTTGATATCAAAATGTGATTTTGTTTCATTCCATTTCTATTATTTAGATGTCTTATGGAACTTTCCAGTTTGTTTCAGTATTTTTTTTATAATGAGGGATGCGTTTGACACGGTCCCTCACCAAAGGCTGCTGAGAAAACTCCACAGTCAGGGAATTAGAGGGCAGGTCCTCCCCTGAATTAGGAACTGGTTGAGGTCCAGGAAACAGAGAGTGGGTGTCAATGGGCAATTTTCACAATGGAGAGAGGTGGAAAGTGGAGTGCCCCAAGGATCTGTCCTGGGACGTGTACTTTTCAGCCTCTTCATAAATGACCTGGAGATAGGGTTGAGCAGTGAGATGGCCAAGTTTGCAGATGACACCAAACTTTTCCGAGTGGTGAAGACCAGAAGTGATTGTGAAGAGCTCCAGAAGGATCTCTCCAAACTGGGAGACTGGCAAAAAAAATGGCAGATGCATTTCAATGTCAGTAAGTGTAAAGTCATGCACATTGGGGCAAAGAATCAAAACTTCACATATAGGCTAATGGGTACTGAGCTGTCTGAGATCAGGAGAGAGATCTTGGGGTGCTGGTGGACAGCTCAATGAAAGTGTCAACCCAATGGTGTGGCAGCAGTAAAGAGGGCTAATTCCATGCTTGGGATCATTAGCAAAGGCATTGAGAATAAGACAGCTAATATTGTATTGCCATTGTACAAATCGATGGTAAGGCCACACCTGGAGTATTGTGTCCAGTTCTGGTCGCCGCATCTCAAGAAGGATATAGTGGAGATGGAAAAGGTGCAAAAGAGAGCAACCAAAATTATTACTGGACTGGGGCACCCTCCCTATGAGGAACGGCTACAGCGTTTGGGCCTTTTTAGTCTAGAAAAGAGGTGCCTGAGGGAGGACATGATTGAGACATGCAAAATCATGCAGGAGATGGACAGAGTGGATAAAGAGATGCTTTACACTCTCACATAACACCAGAACCAGGGGACATCCACGAAGGTTGAGTGTTGGGAGAGTTAGGACAGAAAGAAGAAAATACTTCTTTAACCAGCCTGTAATTAGTTTGTGGAACTCCTTGCCACAGGATGTAGTGATGGCATCTTGCCTGGATGCCTTCAAAAGGGGATTGGACAAATTTCTGGAGGAAAAGTTCATTACGGGTTACAAGTCATAATAGGTATGTGTAAGCTCATGGTTTTAGAGGCAAGCTGCCTCTGATTGCCAGATTCAGGGGAGGGCACCAGGACACAAGTTGTGTCTGTTGTCTTGTGTGCTCCCTGGGGCATTTGGTGGGCCACTGTGAGATGCAGGAAGCTAGACTGGATGGGCCCTTGGCCTGATCCAGCGGGACTCCCTCTTCTTATGTTCTTATTTTGGTGTATTAGAAATTTTGCTCATAAACATCAACTTCTTCTCCAAGTTCTCTAATGAAAATAAATTCCAAGAATGCTCTCTAGCAACCCAGTTCTAATGCTGGAAAGAGCCAGTGGCCCACATGCTGCCCTGACAACACGTGTTGCAAATGTGCTGTAAGGTTCATTGCATCAGCTGGGAGGGGAAAAGCAGGGAGGCCAGTGCCACAACAAAGTAAAAGCTAAAAACACTCATATATTGATTTCATGTGGTTACTTTAAACACTATATTACTTATTATTCAACTTAAAACTACATTACATATAACTTATTAATTATAAGAAGGCAATGCGCTGCCTGCAGGGGCATACTCACAGGGAAAATAAGGATATTTAAATTCTTTTCCAGGACACAAGGCTAAAAAAAGAGAACATATCCTGGAAAAAGACGATGTCTGGTCACCTTGGCCTCAGTAGCTTGCGGCAAAATAGTGATTGGCTTGGTTTTGCCCAACTGCCATAGTAACTATTGCCTTGACTCTGCATATGATCGCAACCAAACATTAGAATTTCTAGGGAGTAGTGTAGCTGTTTCCAAGCTCTCAGGAAGAGTTTGGGCTGCTGTAGGTCCTTGCGGCATAGGAGAGAGGGTGGCAATGGTGCTGAGGACAAGAAAACCACCAAGTCTTTTAGAATTATGGGGGGCAGGGTCCGTTGTGGCTCTCTGGAGGGACTGGGGAGCCCATAGACACTGTGCAATCCTAGCAATCATGTCGCTGCTGTTGCCATCGCCTCGCCCCTTAAGGGAGCAGTAACACAGCTTCCCTGACTACAGCAATGCCTCAGTTTGAGAATCTCTGGACTAGTGGGTAGGTGAGAGCCTTTCTGAAGGCACTAAAACAGTTGCAAATGAGTCTGACAGCAGAATCAATGAAAGAAGTCTAAAGGTGCATTTGGCCAAAATAGAAAAAGTTTGCTTTTCCATTTATAGCAACATCATTTGCATTATGTTGCATTATATATATTGTAAGCTGCTTAGGCTCTCTGTGCAAGACAACATTTTCATAAATACAGTAAACATCTTAATTCTGTTGAAACCCATCTTTCTGGGTTTTAGTTGTGATTTTTCTGATGAGACTGGGTCAAATGTTTTACTGAAATTCAAATAGGTTAGATTTACTGTCATTCCCTTGTCCAGAAAACCAGTTTAATTTTTTATGACCATTTAGAAACTAACTTTGTGGGAGATGGAAGTCTTAAAAGTGCAGAAATTGTTTCTTTTACCTGAAACTCAATTCATCCAGTAAACTTACCTAAAATGTCTACTTCCAGATTAATACAGGTCGTCCCTCATTATCCTTTGGGGTTCTGTTCTAGAACCCCTAGTGGATAATAAAATAGTGGAAAAATAGATTTAGAGACTTCCAGTTTTCTCGCCCCTCCATTGCTTCTAATAAGGTCATGTCTTGACATCCACAGGGATTTGCTTCTGGGTCTTCCTGCTGATACCATAAAGTGTGTTAAATAAAAACAGTTTAAAAAAATCAAAAAGTGCATCCCTTTACAATTGTGGTTTAAAAACAGCTTTTCTTACTGTTATATAGAGCTAGTCAGCAATGAGAAATGCAAAGGACCCCCTGCCTTGGCCTAGCTCAGCTGAAGAATGAATAATCGCTTGCATGACTGTCTCTCTACATTTTTTAAATCCAGTTTTTAAACTGTGATTTTAAAGAGGTGTATTTTTCCCCTTTTCCAGGGATCATTACATTCCTTCTCATTTGCAGGAGCCATTCGTGTTGAGCCAAATCCATGTATAACAAGGTTGGACCTGTATTATCAAGTTGACTCCTGAAGAGATCAGTAAATTGGACTTTGGAGAGCATAGAATCAGTGACTTACAGATGTACTCTGCATGTTTAGTTGAAAAAAATTATCTTTCTCTTCAGAGATGTTTTTGATATCTTGGATTATTATCAGCAGGCCAGACTTCCCTGTTAGGTTCAAACTGTTGAGCTGAGAGCATAAATTTTTTAATGGGTGGTACACTTAATCTAATGGACTAAAGGGAGGAAGGGGTATCCATTCAATCTGAATGCATTTGTAAGAATACACGTGTGTGTGCCAAACATAAATTATTGGCAGTAATGTACCAAGGGCAGGGTGGAGGCGGTCTGCTCCAGATGTTTAATCTGCTCTGGGATGCAAAATGTGCCACTGAGCAACTAAGTGGAACTGCCTCCATCAGAGGAATCTTGAGGTGAAGGCCAGGTCTACCCTTCACTTTGAGCTGCTGGTAGAACCTGGCTTCCACCTGGAGGGGGGGGGTCAGGGAAGGGGCCAGCTCTACCCTTTGCTTGGAGTGGCTGGTAGATTTGGCCTTCACTGGGTTGTCTCAAGGTAGAGGCCAGGTCTTCCTGTGGCTTTGAATGCCCAGGTGTCTATTACCCTTGGTATGCAACTGATTACAGAGAGCCCCCATATCAGCGGATCCTGTATCCATAGATTTATTTATCTGCGGATTGGATTTTTCTCCCAGCACACACACACTCCTATGTGCACCCTTTCCAGAGGTGAGAGGAGCTCTGAGTTCATGGAGAAACTGACAGTGATGTTTTTAAAGCCTTGTAAGTTACTGGGAAGCCCGGGGAAGCCCTGGAGCTCAGAGGCCCCTCCCGACAGATCTGGAGACAGGGTTGAGCAGTGAAGTGCCTAAGTTTGCAGACGACACCAAACTTTTCCGAGTGGTGAAGACCAGAAGTGATTGTGAGGAGCTCCAGAAGGATCTCTCCAGACTGGCAGAATGGTCAGCAAAATGACAGATGCGCTTCAATGTCAGTAAGTGTAAAGTCATGCACATTGGGGCAAAAAATCAAAACTTTAGATATAGGTTGATGGGTTCTGAGCTGTCTGTGACAGATCAGGAGAGAGATCTTGGGGTGGTGATGGACAGGTCGATGAAAGTGTCGATCCAATGTGCGGCGGCAGTGAAGAAGGCCAATTCTATGCTTGGGATCATTAGGAAGGGTATTGAGAACAAAACGGCTAGTATTATAATGCCGTTGTACAAATCTATGGTAAGGCCACACCTGGAGTATTGTGTCCAGTTCTGGTCGCCGCATCTCAAAAAAGACATAGTGGAAATGGAAAAGGTGCAAAAGAGAGCGACTAAGATGATTACAGGGCTGGGGCACCTTCCTTATGAGGAAAGGCTATGGCGTTTGGGCCTCTTCAGCCTGGAAAAGAGATGCCTGAGGGGGGACATGATTGAGACATACAAAATTATGCAGGGGATGGACAGAGTGGATAGGGAGATGCTCTTTACACTCTCACATAATACCAGAACCAGGGGACATCCACTAAAATTGAGTGTTGGGAGGGTTAGGACAGACAAAAGAAAATATTTCTTTACTCAGCATGTGGTTGGTCTGTGAACTCCTTGCCACAGGATGTGGTGCTGGCGTCTAGCCTAGACACCTTTAAAAGGGGATTGAACAAGTTTCTGAAGGAAAAATCCATTATGGGGTACAAGCCATGATGTGTATGCGCAACCTCCTGATTTTAGAAATGGGTTATGTCAGAATGCCAGATGCAAGGGAGGGCAGCAGGATGAGGTCTCTTGTTATCTGGTGTGCTCCCTGGGGCATTTGGTGGGCCGCTGTGAGATACAGGAAGCTGGACTAGATGGGCCTATGGCCTGATCCAGTGGGGCTGTTCTTAGGTTCTTATGTTCTTACTTTTAACAGGCTACTATGCATATGCTTTTAACAGTGATAGTCAATGGGACTTAGTCTTGGGCAAGTGTGGGTAGGATTGCAGCCTAGGATTGTAAAAATTTTTCCTGCTTGATGATTTCACTTTAGGTCATGACATCACTTCTGGTGGGTCCTTGCAGATTCTTATTCTAAAAAGTGGGTCCCAGTGCTAAAAGTTTGAGAACTACTGCTTTAGTTCATTGGCTGTGTAAGTGCATAATCTGGCCTTTAGCAAAGCTGATTTAAGAAATGAGAAATGTAAAGTCAGGTTTATGTTTTGGCAGATTTGTGGGTCTCCCTTTTTTGCAGTTAATCAAAATATGGCTTCAGTTACTATACTCAAGCTGAACTTTCAAGCATTTAGAGATTGTCAGTGCACTTGGTTAAATATGTAAGCTTTTGGAAGGGGTGATGACAGTGAGTCAATTCCCTTTGTTTTCCTGGGATAAAAATTGGAATTTTAGTAAAAATTGAACTACTTTGCAACATGGCTGTCCCCCCTGTATCCACAGACCCAGCACCTGTGATTTCAGTTATCTGTGGGTCTATGTTAAGACATGTAGAATGTAAAGAAAAAAACCCAGAATAGCTTCCCCTACAGTTGCATAGCTATACTGCTGTGTTTTGAGGGCTGCAGGCAGTCTTCTGAAATCCCTGCAGCCCCTTCTAGATTGTGCAGAGGCCCCTCTCTTTACCCAGGCTTGCCCCAGAATGCATTGCAAAGAGAAGGGCAGGTACGTTGTATCTGCAGAGAGGGGATGTTCGGGAATGGAACCCCTGTGGGTACAGGGGGATGCCTGTATTTATCAAGCCTCAGTTTCCTTTTCTACTTTAATATCGTGCATAATTTAGCACATAGAACTGTAATGTATAATATGAAATTTAAAACTAAAAAAAGTTTTATTTACATAATTGTTACAATAGCTAGAATTGGAGCTACAAACTGCTGAAACCTGCACCATGCTTCCCTGGAAGTCGGTCTCATTGAATTCAATGGGGCTTACTAGGATTGCCAACCCCAGAGTCTCCAGGAATCAATATCCATCTCTGGGTGGCTGCTGAAGCAATCCTGGAGATTTTAACAGCATTTTTCTAGTTTAATAACATTGTGTCACGTCACTCAGTGACGTGGGAGAAATCTCCAAGATTAATAGATAAATGAAAGTTGAAAAATTATATTATTGATACTGTAGTAAACATAGCAGTTTATCTGGACTTAGAAACAGTTGACCTAAGCATTATCATGAAGAAAAAACATTAAACTTTGTTTTCTGTGCTTTTTTTCTAAACAAATTTTTAAAAACTTGGGATTTCTTGAATGTAATTTAGGAGTGGCAATAAATATGGATATTCTTTTACACTTTTATCATCATGTACAGGTAGACTGTAGCCCTATGTCCATATGTGAGTGAATCCCTTTGGGTATCTATTTGTTTGTCCTATAGGGCAGTGTTTTTCAAAATGTGGGTCAGGACCCACTAGGTGGGTTACGAACCAATTTCAGGTGAGTACCCATTCATTTCAATATTTTATTTTTACTATATTAGACTTGATGCTCCTATGGCATGTGACTGCATTGGGGAAAATGTTACAAATCTGTACGTTTAACAGGCTACTCTGTATAGGCTTTTAACAATGATGGTCAATGGGGCTTACTCCTGGGTAGGATTGCAGCCCTAGGATTGTTAAAAAAAATTGTACTTGATAATGTTACTTCCAGTCATGACATCATGTCCGGTGGGTCCTGACAAATTCTCATTCTAATAAGTGGGTCCCAGTGCTTAATGTGTGAGAACCACTGCTATAGGGCAAAAACTGGTTTTCTCATGGGGAAAAGAATTAACCACCTGTCCCCCCACGTTGCAATCCTGATCAGATTTTTGAATTGCTGGAGCTCCTATTAAACTGTTAAGATGGTGGAACGTTTACTGTTGTGTCACGTCTTGTACTCTGGGACACATTGGCTCCTCTTTGCCAACTTTTCTCCTGGCAGGGGCTCCATGTTTGCACACTAGTAATATTTATGTGTTTTCTGAATGTGCTATTTCACTTGCATTACTTTGATGTAATCCTTTCAACAACCTCATAAGGTAGACTGAGGCTGAGAGAGAGTGACTTACCTAAGGCTATCCAGTGAGTTCCAGACAGAAGGGAGATACAAACTGAGAAACATTTGATTTGCAGCTCAGTCTTAGTTGCTTTAGTGCACAATCCTAACCCCTTATGTCAGTGCTTTGCAGCACTGGTATAGCAGTGTCAATGGGACATGTACTGCATCCTGCAGTTGGGTGCCACTCACAAAGGCCTCCTCAAAGGCCAATAGTCCAATAGTCCAAACAAAGGGAATGTTTGTTCCCTTACCTCAGAGCTGCATTGCCCTTATGTCAGTGCTGGAAAGCACTGACATAAGGGGTTAGGATTGCTCACTTACTAAAACACCTACAAGACAGGCAGAATTTTTCAATAGGTGATGCTTTTCCGGTCACTGGATCCCCCTTCTAGGAAAAGATTCAACTGTAGAATTCCTTTTACCTAAGCAGTTGCAAATGATACTGGAGATCTGCTACCAAAAAAACAGTTTCAGATCCTACTGGGAACATTCCCTCCTCTGAAGGAAAAATATTGGAATAATTTTCTCCTTTTTTCCAACTTTATTTAAAGTGGTGTTTTTTCCCCTTCAATTTGAGCTTTGTTGGCATCCTTCAGTCTCAGAAGACTATGGTATCGCGCTCTGAATAGTGTTCTGGAACAGTGTCATCTCCAGTGCGCGAAGCCTGGGTAAAGTAGATATGGAAGATAGACTGTTACCCATGCAGCAAATCCCCCCTCTCCACTTCGCTGAAATGGTCCACTGGAAAGGCAGAAGCCAATACGGTTGGTTCCAGCAGCATTGCGGGAGTTGCCAGAACGTGACTGTGTTCAGCCATGAGCTGCCTCAGGGACTCCGGCTCCGGATTTTGCCTCAAGGTTGACTCCTGAAGCCTTTTCCATATCTGGATGTAGCCACAAGGCAGTGGAGGTTTGGGATCAGAGTTTTCCTTCTCTCAGATGAGCTGCCTTCCCAGGCTGAGGAGTCCCATCTACCCGGTGGCTGTTTAGTCGCCTCTTAGGACAAGTACAGCCAAACTGAGGGCCTATTCTTATCCCCAGCCCCCAGGGGAAAATTTGAGCTAATTGTTTGCATATTGAACCTAATGTTTTCTTTCCTATGGACCCTTATCTCCTACCTGCATGACCTCTGGGAAGAGGAGAACATCCTTTTGTTAGTATTTGTTAGTGTCTTCTGATATTCAATAAGGTTTTACCTAAAGCAGCTGAATAGATTCTACAGGTCAATTAAGGCATAGTTATGTTAGGTGCTTGAGATAGTTATATTAGGTGCTTGAGACTGATCTAGTCTAGCAGCTTTCTTCAGCACTTTATGGCCTTAGGCAAGCAATTGGCTATGGGGGCCTGCAAGTGTCATGTACAATCCACAGCCCAGAGATGTAACTGCCCAAATCTTGGGATTTCTTCAATATTGGGGGGAGGAGTTATGATTCCTGCATCAATTTTTTTTCTCATTCTTAAAGAGGGTTTATAGTTCTACACATTATACACTTACGGTTTTGTTTTTGTCATTTGGGCAATGGAGAACCTTCATGTCATGGTTGAGTCAATTATCAAAAAAGAGGAAGCTTGACAGATCATTACATAGTTTCAAGTACTGTCTGTAACTACATTAGAAGTTTAGATTAGTGATTAATCTTTGTGTTCCTGTGTGGATTTATTTATTTATACCCCACCTTTCCACCCTGCTTAAGGGCCCTCAAGACTATTGGACTTGTATCCAGCTTTTTAATCTGAGTTCCCAGATTACTGATACTTACTTACTATTCTGATAAAAAGAAGTTTAACTTTATGTAAATAAGGTTTGTAAAACGTACTGTTTTCTTCTTGCAGAAAAGACGAAAAGGAATATGCACTGAAGCAGATTGAAGGTACAGGGATATCGATGTCGGCATGTAGAGAAATAGCAGTAAGTGGACATAAAATGTTCAATATCATTACAATTAATGATTTTTAAAATGCCTATCCTGTCAAAATTTAGATGTAAGTGATCTGAAGGACATATTTTTCTTGAAACTTAATTCAAGTACAATGCTTTTTTTTGTAAGAACTTGGTTAAATTTAACATGAATTTGGTATATTTGTATAGTAACTACTGTATTTGCTAGAAAAACTAGCAAAGCGCTTTCCACTCATCCAATAGCACTTATTCCACGTACGAAGGGGCATAGGTCTCTTAGAAGGTCTCCTGCTGCTGTAATGAAGTAGAAAGTAGTCATACTGAAGTTTGCAGTTGATAACTGAAATCTAGACACATGTTCTAAATGCAAGGGTATAGTGAGGGAGGCATACATACAAGAGCAGGCTTCCATTAATCTAGTACAGGGGTCTCCAAACCCCGGCCCAGGGACCAGATGTGGCCCATGAAGTGCCTCTATCCGGCCCGCGGTCAGCCTCTGATCCCCTGAGAGCCTCTGGTCCAGTTGACCAAACACAACCAGAGTTGTGCTTGTGGGGTGGGGGAAAGGGGATCCATTTAAGTGTGTGCTTTATTTCTTGGGCTATGTTCATGCTTGAAGAAGTCCTGGACATTTGAACCCATTCATTCATCTAAGTTCCATCTCTAATGTATGTATTTAAATTTTATATTTAGTTTTTTTCCCGGCCCTTGGCACTGTGCCAGATATTTGAGGCGTCCCTTTGGCCAAAAAGTTTAGAGACCCCTGATCTAGTACATTCAAAACTCTACGTGTATGCACAGCACTTCATTATTTTATGCATTTATTCTCCATCTTTAGAATACAGCTTTCTTAAAATGCCATATAGAGATAAACGTATAGTATGCAATATCAATTACTTTAAGAAATAATAATTAAAACACAGCAGCATATAGCTCCAGCTCAATCTGTTTCTCATTTAAGTGCAAGCAGTGGTACAGTCAATCATAAAACACCTTATTGAGCATAAAATTTTTCATAACCCATTTCAAAACAGGAGGAGAAGACACTTGGCAGTTCCTTGGCAGAGGGAAAAATATTTCACAAACCTGGAACCATCAGCTCTTGATGACTAGCACTGGAATAAGTAAACTGACAAGTAAACTGATGAGTTCACATCAGGAGACACATGTTGAACCAGACTTAGCTTAACCTGAACCCTCCAAAGGTGACTGCAGCTGTGCTCTAGTCACCTGTGGAGGGTTTTCAGAAGCCTGCAGAGGCTGCACAGGTCTGCCTGTGGCCTCTGCAGGCTTTAGAATGGCCCTTATGGGCAAAAGAAATGCTACTTCTGGTTTTATGGGAAACCGGAAGTGAAGTTTTTATGCCCATAAGGGCCATTCTAAAGCCCACAGAGGCCACAGGCAGATGTGCGCAGTCTCTGTGGGCTTCAGAAAGCCCTCTGGAGGCAACCGGAGCACAACCTCAGTCTTTGGAGGGTTTAAGGTTTAATGAAACTGCAGGTTTCATTATCTGTGGTTTTTAGTATTCGTGAGGGGTCTGAGAGCAGATCCCTCACAGATACTGAGGCCCCACCTGTTTATGCAGACACCTTCCTTCCAATGTTTATGTGAAATGGGGAGATGTATTCACATCTGATCTTCTGGGGATAGAATGTCATGGGCATGATATTGTTTAGAAATTAATATAATTACAAACGACATTCACAAAATACAAAATCTGAATTTATAAATGCATTTTTACAAATGATTGGTTGATACGTGTGTGGTGATTGCCTAATCACGTGTGTGGTGATGGCAGGAGGTCTGGTCTAGAGGGTAGAGCCTCCGTCTGCCTGAAGATAACATCCACAAGGTCGCCAGTTCGAGGCCACCGGCACCTTGCGACCTTGAAGCAGCTGACAAGCTGAAGCCGAGCTATTCCATCCGCTCTGAGCGTGGGAGGATGGAGGCCAGAATGTGCGACCAGATCAGAGTGAAACATCTGGACTGTTGTGGTTCTTGAAAGAAAGAACCTTCTTTCAATTGTAAAAATCCCTACGGGGATTTAATCAGCCTGCCTATGTAAACCGCCTTGAATAAAGTCTTGAATAAAGACCAAGAAAGGCGGTATATAAATACCTGTATTATTATTATTATTGTTGTTGTTGTTGTTGTTGTTGTTATTTATTAATAGGAAGGAAGGAAGTTGTCAAACCACTAGACCAGTGGTTCTCAAACTGGTGGGTTGCGACCCACCAGTTCGTGTAAAGGTTCCCTATCCCTTTAAGGGTTGGGGAAAGGGAGAGGCAGTAAGCGATCCCCAGGGTTGCGTTCGTATGGGGAGGGTGAGGGGGGGGGTGCTTGTGACTTACATTATGTAGGCAGGGCTGAAACAGGCTGCAGGAGTTGCGGGGAGCCCTGTGCAGCCCTTCACAGCACTCCCCCAGGCTTGGAATGTACGGAAAAAGCGGATGCAAAGCACTTCCGTTTTGCAGGAGGCGCTTTGCTCCTACTGTTTCCAAACCTTCCAAGCCTTGGGGGAGGGCTGCACAGGACTCCCTGCACCTCCTGTAGCTTGCTGCAGCCCAGCCTACATAATGTAAATCACAAGCAGCCTCCTCGCCCCCCCTTAGGCCCTCCCCCACAAGAACTTGCTGAGGGAGTAAAGCTCCCTCAAAGTTTGAGAACCGCTGCACTAGACCGTTCATATAGAGAGCTTGCATGTTGACATGCAAGTTGTTGTCTTCTGTTGTTGTCTTTCCTTTGAAGAATGTTAGTGATGAAATAGCTTTAATTTGGTATTCTTTTTCATTTGCTTCCCATCAGTGAGTTATTTTTGTGTTCTGCAACAGTCCATCCAGGAGATTTCTTATAGACTGTATGTTTAAATGATGATAATCTTATTGGGCATAACTGGGATTTTTTCTGTTCAGCTAGTGAGTGTGATTCATTATTCACAAACCCATCACTGAATAAGAGGCATTGAAGTCATTTTATAGGTTGCTTCCAAGCAGAAACTTTTTTCCAGAATTGGTCAGAATTGCATCAGAAGTGCTCTAGGGTAGATCAGACCACTAAACACCCATACTGCACTTGTCTTCAGTCTATTAGTGTTATTGTGAGGGTTCTGACTCTGAGGTTGCTCTCAGCAAAAGCAGTTGTACAAAAAGCTGCCAAATGATGCACCTTGTTGGATTTCATTACTATCAGCTGGAGTGCAAGAAATCTTTTTTGATAGATGGAACAATGAAACCAATCAACACTGGTGATCTTTCCAGTATTTACCTCTATGCTTACACTTAGATGTGCAATTATCATGTAGATCGGATAAGGAACTTCCATGGGCGTGCTGAGGCCTGCGGAAGAACTCAATTTATCCTGTTAGAGCAGCTCTGATGGTTCTTATAGTCACTTAGTTTGTCTTTACGGTCTTTATAGTCTCTACTGTCTCGTCTTGGTACCATATTAGGAAATATTGTATGTATAATACGGGGTGGCTTAGCATAAGAGCCACATTTGATAAACTTCAAATGCTTGACAGCCACAATATTTAAGAAGCTTTTAAATTCTTAAATATATTTACTCACCATTAGCATTACTCCAGTGAACTCTCAGTTTATACCTCATAAGTCAGTGCTTCTCAAACCGTGGGTCGGGACCCACTAGGTGGGTCATGAGCCAATTTCAGGTGGGTCCCCATTCATTCCAATATTTTTTTAATAAGTATATTAGACTTGATGCTACCATGGTATGTGACTGCATCTGGGGAAATGTTACACACCTGTACTTTTAACAAGCTACTATGTATATGCTTTTAACAATGATAGTCAGTGGGGCTTACTCCTTGCTAAGTGTGGGTAGGATTGCAGCCTAGGATTGTTAAGAATTTTCTTGCTTGATGATGTCACTTCTGGTCATGCCATCACTTCCAGTGCGTCCTGACAGATTCTCATTCTAAAAAGTGGGTCCTGGTGCTAAATGCATGAGAACCACTGTAATAAGTAATTAAAAAGCTTGAACATTTCTTATTTACCTTTTATATTAACTGTGATCCAAAAAGGAGCTCAGCCAACGTATTTCTAAGAATGCACATGTCAAAGAGCCTCACGTGGCTCACGAGCTGTGGTTTGGCCACCTGTGATATAGTGTGTGTCCACAAATTCTTGAGTTTTGATTTGAAATCAGCAAATGCTAACATTGAATGACTCGGGGCCCAATCCTATCCAATTATCCTGTGCAGGTGCAGCCATGCCAGTGGAGCATGCACTGCATCCTGTGGTGGGGAGGTAGTCACATAGGCCCTCTTAAGGCATGGGAACATTTGTTCCCTTACCCTGGGATTGCATTCCGGTTGCACCGGTGCTGGAAAATTGGATAGGATTGGGCCCTCAGTTGTGTGTTTGGTTTGAACTTTCCATACTGTTTGCAAACATGCAAGCTGGTAACTATGCCTTCCATCGACCAATAAAAATGTCAGACGTTATTTATACACTTTCTATGAACCCCAGGGACTAAGAACACAATACTAATTGTTTCATTTCCTTTTATTTGAATCAAAGCCTAATCCTTTTAAAGTCACTTGAAATGCTTTTGTTTGAGAAGAATATTGTTTGGTAATGCCAGAACATTTTCAGATCCTGAAATGAAATTATTTATGGAACAATTGCCTTTCAAAATGCTTGTTAAGAGCAAGGGTATGACGTGACTTTACTATAAGAAAGGTGGTACCCAATAACAATACACATAAAGCTTGTAGTTTCCATTTACAGAAGGGGTACTTACATCCATTTGTTCAGGGGTGGATTTTTGCCAGTCTCCCCTTAACTCTGCAGCCCTGTGTACCTTAAACAGTCCTTTTCTGAGTTGTACCCCACCTCACAGAATAAGTTTTTTGCAGGCATGAAGGGCTGCTATGCCAAGGAGATGATGGGGAAGTTTGCTTCTACAAGGTTCCTTCTGCATGTACTCCTTGGAATACAACCCCAAGAGTGCAAAAAAACCCACACCCAAATATTTATTATAAGAGATCCTAAGGGCACTGCAGGCTTGTTGCTTAGTTTGAAGTGTTTGCCACCATTTATCCCTTTAGGCAATGCATGGTCATTCTTAGTTGGTGGAGTGATTTGCCTTTTTGTTTTTGATATTGGATGAGACTTTGACACGCCGCCTAGTTATATAACCCATCATCTTGCACAGTGTTTTCACAAAGTGTGCTCCTAAGAGCCCTGGGGCTCCCTGAGCACCCTTCCTGGGCTCCATGAGCACACCATAAGTGGCCTCCATTTGCTTGGTGCTGTTCCACTCCACACATGCACTGGGGCTCCCCCAGACTCTGCGCATGCACTGGCGAAGCTTGCTGAGGGCTCTGGAGAACTAAAAGTTTGAGAATGGCTGATCCTAGCACATCAAAGGGACAAGCAGCATTCAGTCGCATATTTACAGTAATATATACTATGCCTTTTTACACCCTTCTAAATTTATTCTTTTGATAGTATGGATGCCATACTATCTCTTTGTATTCTCTTAGTGCCCTCCTCTGTCTTTGTTTTCTAATGGCTTTCCCTTATAGGAGAGAGTCTCCTGCTTCACTGCCCTGTGTTTTCTTTTCCCAGAAAATGCATAATGCTGAAACATAGCAGACATGTAAGGATTTTGTGTGTATGTGAGATGACTGTGAAACAGAATATAGAACTGACTTCATTGGTTAAATAAGAAATGCCCTGCTGGATGAGGCCAAGAGTCCATCTAGTCAAGTTTCCCAGTGGCCCACCAGATGCTTCAGGGAGCACTCAGGGTATTGGCAACCTTCAGTCTCGAAAGACTATGGTATCGCGCTCTGAAAGGTGGTTCTGGCACAGCGTCTAGTGTGGCTGAAAAGGCCAATCCGGGAGTGACAATCCCTTCCACACCGGGAGCAAGTGCAGTCTGTCCCTGGTCTGTCTCCCTGGCTATGGGCCTTCCTTCTTTGCCTCTTAGCCTCAGACTGTTGGCAAAGTGTCTCTTCAAACTGGGAAAGGCCATGCTGCACAGCCTGCCTCCAAGCGGGCCGCTCAGAGGCCAGGGTTTCCCACTTGTTGAGGGAGCACTCAAGACCACAAAATACACATATTCTGTTGCCACACCCTTGAACTTGGCATTCAGAGATATGCAACCACTGGGTTTTAGAGGTAGCCTATAGTAATCCTGGCTTGTAACCTGCGATGAACATTTCTTCTATAAATCAGTCTGATCTCTTTTAAATACATCCAGGCCATGTGCCATCACAACATCTTGGGGAAGTAGTTCCACAGATTAATTATTTGCTGGGTAAAGAAATATTTTCTTTTGTCTGTTCTAATTCTCCTGCCCCTCAATTTTAGCAGATGGCCACTGGTTCTGGGGCTGTGCAAGAGGGAAAGGATCTTCCATCCTATGTTTAATTTTATATGTCTCAATTATGCCCTCCCTCATGCACCTTCTTTCTAGACTGAAGATTCCCCAAATGCTGTTGCCTTTCCTTGTAAGGCAGGTGCCCCAGCCCACCAATTATTTTGCTTGCTCTCCTCTGCACCTTTTCCAGTTCTAATTCCAGTTTTTGAAGTTTCTTCAGGAGCCTTTGGTGAGGAATTGTCTCGAACACCTTCTGAAAATTCAGATAATATGGGTTTATCCACATCCATGTGTCGAACTTTTCAAACAGTTCTAAAAGATTTATGAGGGAAGACGTACTCTTACAGAAGCCAAGCTGATTCACCTTTTGCAAAGTTTGTTCTTCTACATGTTTTAAGAATTTATCTTTTATTTGACTTTCCACCATCTTATCTGGACAGATGTTAGACTGACTCGCCTGTAGTTTCTCGGGTTCCTTCCTTTTTCAGAGATTAGCATTACATTAACTATCCTCCAGTACTTTGGCACAGTGTTCATCATCATGCCTAATCATGATATGGTATGATACCTAATCATACCAAATTAGGTAGACCCAATTGTTCTTACTAAGAGGTGCCTGGCAATTATCCACCTTTGTTTCAAGAAAACTCTAAGCATACAGATTGGGTGACAGAAAAGGTACACTAGCTTTGTTTATAGAATAGAATAAATAAGATACTTCATTAGATGATCTTTGGAAAACTTTGGCATCTTCAGTGTTGTAGAGCAGTTACTAGCAGTGTCAACTTCCCTTTTGTACCTGAGAGGACTGGCTGCCTGCATGAGGAGCAGTTTGGGCTTTTGTATGTTTCGTACGAAGCTGTAGTATACAAAGTCAGACAATTGGTCCATCTAGGTCAGTATTGTCTGTTACAACTTGCAGCAGATAGTAATCTATGTTCAGACACATACATTTCTACACATACACATACATTTTCAGTACACATACATTTCATACATGCAGGTCCTTTCCTGCACTGCCAGGAGATGCCAGTATTGAAACTGGGACTTCCTGCTTGTAGAGCTGGTGCTCTACCACTGAGCTATGGCCCCCTCTCAGCACTGCATTAATTGTATATGTTCAGATTTGAATACTTGTCATATTCCAAAATCAGCAATCTGATTGATGTGCTTCTGTAATGAGTTTATTTAGTTGTACTGAAAAATTAATATACTTCCTGCTTTTGACTGGACATCGGCTGGTGTTCTATATCTCAATAGAGCTACGTAGTGAAATATTGAATAAAGGATTTGGCTTCCACTACTTTTATTGACAATAATTTTTTTTCCTTTTTGAGAAACAGTAGGCCAGGCTGGAAGCAGTGACTAGTTGGGCAGGAGGAGAGAAGGGGCAGGTGCAGGATGTGTACTAATTCCTGCAATGACGTTTGCCACAGAGACACCCTATCTAAAGAGGAAAGCTGGAGTCTAGTGGCACAGAGGATTTCTGTAGTAAGTACATGGGAACTAACAAAACAATACTTACTTGTGAGCAGATGGCCATCTATATGCATGCCCTTTGGAGCCAGGTTGTCTATTCTGGATCAAACCAGGGCTCTGTGAACCTGCTATTCTAGTTGTAGGCAGTGAGCATTCTTTGTGCTTTTCCTGATCCAATGAAGTTTTTTCTTTTATTTTTTTCTTGTGACAGTAGTTTGCTAAAGGACTATTAAAAAAAAAACACCTCAAACCTTTTTCTCCCAGTTTAAAAACAGGAAAGTGGAGCAATGTGACCCTGGTTCTGTTTATAATTTTTGTATCCTGACTTTGTGCTATTGCATTTGTGCATCTGTTTGCCTTGGATATTTTACAATTTTTTTCTTATTTGTTTTAAAAATTAGGCTGCTTCATGATCTTGTCTGGGCCCTCACTTTTTGGGGGGAGTTAACTTTTTGCCACTCTGCATCTAAGGGCTCAGTCCTGACTGCGCCTTGGGCTGGCACAAGTCCCTTGCGCTGGCTCAGGAGGGTCACAAACCTGCCATAAAGCATGCTTGCACCTCCTCAGGAGTCAGCTGGGCTGGTGCAGGGACATGCATTGGCCCACGGAGGCTGGATGCAGCCTACGTGCTGACTGGGAAAAGGAGGGTTGCGTAGGCTGGGCTTGGCCAACGCAGGGTCTGGGGTGGGCGGGGGAAGAGGCGGGAGGGAGGCATTCTACGGCAGGAGCAGGCAGGGAACAGGAGGCGGGGCTAGAACCTGGTTGTTATACCAGATCCCAATCATGTTCCCCAAGCAATGTGGACTGGCTACAAGCCACTCAGCTCTCCTCGTTCTTGCGCCACCTCTAGAGGTGGCGCAAGCAAGGAGACCCATTGGTGCTGTGGTGGCTTACCTGGGGGTAAGGGGAAGAGTTTCCCCTTCCGGCTGAGCCACTTCTGGCCCCAATCTTACGCTGGGTACAGCACAGGCCTCTTGGCCTGCCTGTTCCAGCACAAGATAGGATTGTGCTGTCAGTCATGTCTTCATTATGCAGAATCAGTGCTTTGGATCAGCACTACAGTATTGGGCACACAAAACCACAAGTGAAAGGAAAATATCAACTAGTGCTATTTTGCAAATGCTTGAGAGCTGTATGCATTGCTATAAGCGATAGGTTCTATGATACCTCTCATCTTCTGCTTGTGCAAGAGATTGCACAAGCTGTTGTGCAATTGGAGGGTGTGTACTATTTAGTTTCCTGATTTAGTTTCCTGGTTCTCTCTCAGTGTTCTGGTGAGAGGTATAAAACAGCCCATTAGTAAAAGCACATTTTTCAGATAAATTTCAAAGTTACTTTAGAGGAGAGAGGAAAAAACACACGCCTATGGTACTGGAATGAGGACATGCATGAAAGCAAGTACTGGGGCTGTGAGGAAGAAAAACTAAATGTAATACAAGAGTGCATGTCTGGAGGCTAAACGCAGTAGAGGAAAGTTCATAATAAATCAGGATATAAGAAAGTACCGAGATTATGTTCACATGTTGGTTTTGATATGTAATGTGAAGACTTTGGGCCCAGTCCTATCCAATTTTCCAGTGCTGGTGCAGCTGTGCCAATGGGGCATGCACTGCATCCTGTGGTGGGGAGGCAGTCACAAAGGCCTCCTCAAAGTATGGGAATATTTGTTCCCTTATCTCAGGGCTGCATTGTGGTTGCACCAGTGTTGGAAAGTTGGATAGGATTGGGCCCTTAGTATCTGCAGAGAGAGAGTTAATAGCTTTCAGATATAGCCTGGATATTCTTACATTGATTGGGCAGTGCCCCACATTTAAAAGCCCTAGTAGATTTATCTTGTCTTCAGTTTTGCCTCCTAGAAATCAAGGGACTTCTTACATAAAGTCAAAGTGATATAATTAAGGGCTAACCTAGATGTGATTTTTGATAACATCCTTGGGTTTAGTAGCGTGCCTGGTTTTTCTTATGTAAGTAGTGCATGCCTGGAAGCCAGTCTGGATCAGGCTTTGAGCCCCTGCACATGTGCTAGTTGCCTTTGGGGGAAAGCTTCCATTAAAGCAGTGGTTCTCACACTTTTAGCACCAGGACCCACTTTTTAGAATGAGAATCTGTCAGAACTCGCTGGAAGTGATGTCATGACCGAAAGTGACATCTTCAAGCAGAAAAATTTTTAACAATCCTAGGCTGCAATCCTACCCCCAGGAATAAGTCCCATTAACTAGCATTGTTAAAAGCATGTACATAGTCAAGCTGTTTAAAGTACAGGTCTGTAATTGTTCCCTAAATGCAGTCACATAACATGGTAGCATCAAATCTAATATATTAAAAATAAAATATTGAACTGCATGAGGACCCACCTGAAATTGGTTTGCGACCCACCTAGTGGGTCCCAACCCACAGTTTGAGAAACACTGCATTAAAGCCCCCCCCCCCCATGTGCTATGTACATAAGAAAAAGAAAGCAAGAATGCTAGGGTCAGTGAACTGATCAAAATCATGTCTGGTTTGACTATAGAGCACTACCTACGCTGGATACCAATATCTTAACTGCCATGTCCTGGCAGTTAGAAGGAAAGGATAAGTATTTGACCCTGTCAACATTCCAGATGTTTCAGTAACTGCCCTGACTTTCCCAGGCTAGGAGAACTCCACTGTAAGCACCTTGTCAGGATGCCTTCTGGATATATACTGGCCATTTGATGTACTTTTGAGATGCATTTAACTCAGCTGTTAGAGCTGTCCTGGTGCATCAGTAACGTAACTGGTGTTGTGAAGTCTAAAAATGTACAGGACATTCAGAAATGAATGGCAGTTGCCAAAGGAAGAAAACTTTAAAATGTGCATGGAGGAGCAGCCAAGTGACTGGTTTCATACTTTCCCTCCAGGATACCTTCTTATTTTGTGTTTTGGTTGTAAGCTGCCTTGAGTCTCTGTATGGAGAACAGCACAACAACTTTCTCAGTAAATGAAACCACAGCTTTTGTTGTAGCTGTATGGGTGGCTATCTTTTTCATAGTCTCATCTCACAGTAATGCATCTGCAGAACTGAGGATAAGATGCATATAAAGTGGATCCCTAGCATGCATTAATGATATAGGGACACATATCAAGTAGTAGCCTATACATTTTCTTTAGGTCTGGACAAGAAATGGCCATCGCCTCAATTTATTTACAAAGTAGAAGTAAGAGAAAAGGAGCTGGAAGAAGAAACAGGTATTTTTCTTCAAGTATTCAAGTAAGATTCTTGTCCCTGAGGCAGTTTATCGGTTCACTGAAGAGATCCATCTCCGATAGGAGTCCTGCATATTGTTCCTATTTGGTGTTTGGCAAGATTATTGAATACCCTTTGTCAGACTAAAATCAAATTGCTTGTCTTTTGACGGCAAGAATATTAACGATTTGTGTCTCTTCGCTTGCAGCTTTTGCGAGAACTGAAGCACCCTAATGTGATTGCATTGCAGAAGGTGTTCCTTTCTCATAGTGACAGAAAGGTGTGGTTGCTGTTTGATTATGCTGAACATGATTTGTGGGTAAGTTCAGAATTTCCTGTTCGACTGTGTTTGTATGTGCATGTTTATAACTGGGGGCTCTAGAACTGTAGAACAAAAACACACAGATCTTGTAGTCAGAATAAGTTATGACCAATTATCCATTTTCCATGTGCTGGCTTAGTTTGTATTACTGCACAAGGCATGTAAGAGGATGAAGACTTGGTTTGGATGATGAAGAAGGTCCACCTTCAGATAGTCTCTGCCCAGACAGACTATAATTTTTAGTGAAAACTGCCAGAAGATTTTAAAGTTTCTTTTTGTTTATGAAGGCTAAAAAATTTTTTTGTAGTAGGAGCTGAGAATAGCAGGAGTTCTGCAAGCTGTAAGAATTCACACTGACCTATTCTATGCTTAGTGGTTTTATCAGAAGTATGAAAACTTTGAAACCCATGTGTATAATACAAGTATAAATTTTAATTTCACTCTCCTTCCTGGAATTAAGACAAAAACTCCAAAATAGCTAGTCTTTCCGTTTTTCTCACAAAGGAATAATCTATAAAAAAAAGATTTGGATTCTAGTTACTGCTCCATGAGTGGTGCTGCTTCTATTTATTGAAAGAGAATTGCAGTTGCAGAAGGGCTACCTCCATAAATGGAAGGAGCTATGTTATTTGAGCAATGGGTTAGGTTTCAACCTAATCTCTCTTGGAATGGAAAGAGATTTCTTTATACTTCTAAATTCAGTTGTTAAAGACTTTTGACATGGTTTTGTCGCATCATCAAGATGATAGGTTTGCAGAAACCTGTGTCGAGAGACATAAAATTGCTGAATTATTATTTAGAAGAACAAATACGTAACCACAATTCAAATTGTTGTGTGAGTACATCCAAGGCCTTTAGTGTGTCTAGTGCAGATACCATGACGTACCAGGGCTAAGTGAGTACAAGTCCAGGAAATCAGTGATCATGTACTTGTATTTTTACCCAGAAGGGGAAACAGCAGCTATTTTGGAAATTTGTGTGCGTGCGCTCTCTCTCTCTCTCTCTCTCTCTCTCTGAGAGTGAGAGAGCAAGTGCGCAAGTATTTCAACAAGATTGGACCCACCTCCTGCAATTGCTTTTAAGAAAAAATGAAAACATAAGAAAACAGCTTCATCACAGATCTCCTGTATTTTCTCTAATGGGCCCTCCAAAACTGCTTTAGAAATCTTGTGTTTCAAAAGTAGTATTGCTGCTCATTGTAGTGGATACAAATGAAAGAGAGGCTTAAAGATTGATAAAAGTAAAGGCTTTTTCAGATACTGCTTATGAATGGGAGGATTCATATGTGCAATCATCTCATGCTTCTGAATCCTCATGTGTAATATGAAAATATATGCTTGCCCTTCACAGCTTGTTGTGATAGGTTTCCTATAGAAGCATTCTAGTTACTTTAGTTTCAGCCTGTTCATTCCTACACAAATATGAAAGTTAGGTTTTCCTGTGACAAATTGCTGTATTGCTTACAAATGTAAGGGAATTGTATGATGAAAATCCATTATGCAAGACATGAATAACAGTTTACTGCCAAGAAAAATACATGTGCTTAATGTTCAAAGTAAAAAAGAAACTTGGATTAGAACGATAAGTCATGAGATTTCACGCTGCTGCATGCACCATATAATTTAATTGGATAAACTTGTTCTTACAGATTTACTAACTTGCGCCCACTCACTTTTGAAGTTTTCCTCATCAAAGTTAATTACACGCATAGAATGAGCATATACTTCATAGTTCGAAAGTGTCATAGTCTCATTATGAGTAACTTCATTTTATATGCTTAACTTTAGCTACAAGCGCCTGTTGAGCTTATTTATTTTTGAAAGCAACTACAAAACAGTGTTTGCTGCTAAAATGAATAGCATGTTTAAGAATCCAGTTGCAGATCTTTGCCATTTGAATAATGCTTGCTCTGTTTGAAAAATGCCATGTGACAAATAGGTTTGTAGGGTCACTATTTAGTTCTTGTTAGCTGCCTGCTTCATAGTTGTAATGCAAGTTGTGTATATTTCAACTGTTTGCTCTGTAGCTTCCCCCCTTTCTTTCAATGCAAACCACCATTCCATTATTGCTGTTTCTTAAGCTGTGTGTCGTCACTAGCAGGTTTCATATAAAATGCTACCAGTACTTGCACAACATTGCACTTTGAACTGCACTTTCTGTCTTTCTTGCACACAACCATGCACCTCATCAAAAAGGTACAAGTGTTCTGTGCAACCAGCCACCAATGAGCCGTTCACATTTGCCTGCTATCTAAAGGAACCAGTTCCCCATTGTCTGATCCATGCCACTTCAGAAATGTGTATATGAATGAGCCATATGAACAGGGCCAATGATGTGTTTTCTTCCCACTGAAACATTGTGCTCCCTCTTGGCTAGATAGCATTTGTGTGGGGGAAGAAGCCATATTATCAGTCCCATCCACATGGTTTTTTCATACATTTGTTCCTGGAGCATTGTTGGATTGCATTACAGGAAGTGACTTCCATACAAATGAGCAAATATGAATCAACTCATCATCTTTAATAGTGCTTCTTCCTGGCCATTGTCTTAACCCACTGCTTTCACTAGCAGAGTGCTTTTTTGTTATGTGAACTTGCAGCATTGCAACTAAAAAAGTGGATCCAAGACTCTTTCAGCCCCATGATCCTATAAAGGATTTTTAGGATCCTATAACTATTTTTAAAATCCCTCTCATAGTTCTCCTTATTGGGCATCATCCAGACCTTTGGCACAGTGATATGCCATCAGTAGAAGCACTTTCTGTTAACCTGAAGAGAGTTTCTTTCATACAAGGACCCCTTGCATGAGTATAACTCTTTTATCAAGCACAGAAAGAGCATCTGCCACTGGCACACTCTCATGCCAAATAGCTGAATGTGGGTGGTGGTGGTTTTTTTTTTTTTTTTAGAATACTATATAAAACATTTGAAGGCAAATGGGAGCATGGGCACAACTGCACAAGTTCAACATTTTTCATGAAAAATAAAAACCATGGGTGTGTAGTTCTGAGGGAAAATCAATTATTTGGGGCCAGTGAGAGACTTAAAGTGAAATGAAATCTGAAAAGTGTGGGCACAATCCTAGAAAGTGTTGTCTTCTTTATTTTTCAAAGCCATACAACAATATTTTTCCTGGATGTGTAATTTTGAATAACGTTCACTTCATTTGAGGTGCGTCTCCAAAATTTGGTGGTTGCCAAAACATTATCCCTCATGTTCTGGATACCCCACTTCTGTCACTTATCCTAAGCATCTCTCCATATTTCCCCTTTGTCTTTTTGCTCACTCCCAACTTTGTCTCTTTCCATGCTGCCTCCTACACTTGGAACAGTCTCCCAATCAACGTATGTAAAGCTCCTTCACTGTCCTTCAAGAACCACTTTTGAATCCACCTTTGGGGACACATTTCTTTTATTAAGACCACCTACATATTTGGTTACATAGTTTGCATGCCTTGTACTTAAAAATAACTTGTGTCATTTAACCTTTTTAAGGCAGAGAAGATGGCAGTTTGACCTAGCCACTGTACTAGTTAGCATTTTATTCCTAAAGATCAAATTGATTGAGGCAGCCATGAGTTGGTATTGCATATTAAAGTTCAAGTGCAGAACTGAAACACAGGAGATAGCTGAAGGTAAGTGGTCATAAGTTTCTGATAACTTCGAATCCCTGTTTCAAAGTGAGACATCTCTGCCTTTCTTTAGTCAGGTGATGGTACAGATGGTAGGTCTGGGGATGCCATTCCCCTTCTGAAGTATGTGGTGCATTCAATAAATTGCAGTAAAATGAGCATAAATAGTAGAATGGTTGATCTGTTTTGCTTAATCTGTCCGATACAGTTCTAGGCGGGCCATTGTTAGATCAAGTGAAGCTAAACTTTTATGGAACTTCTTTGTTGCAGCTGACTGCAACTTGTTAAGGTTATGTTTGAATGGGATGATTGGTGTAGGATCCCTGTTTTGTCTCAATGTGAGCAGGTTGCAAGAAAAACAGCGTATACAGCAGAGTACTTTCAGCAGATGTATTTGAGCAAGGGATATCACAAGTAGAGTAGTCAGTTAGCAGTCCAAGAGTCAGCACAAAGAGCAGTCCATCCAAGTATAACAAATCCAAATCAGTTTCCAACAATACATAGTCAAAGGGTCAGTCCATAAGTCAGTAATAACATATACATACAGTATCCAGCCTCCTCAGTCACTGGCAGCAGTTCCACAGTTATCTCCAACACCCCAACTGCTGCACTGGAAGCTCCAGCAGACTAACCTTATGTAGTTAGCTTAGCCAATCAGTGCTGGCTTGGTCACACCCAGGGTGTGTCAGTCCCAGGTGCCTGCTGGCTCAGCAATCTACACCTGCTCCCTGAACCAACTTGTAAGCTGTGGTTCTGCTTCCCTCAGAACACAAAGCTAACACAACTAGCATTACTGTACTCAAGTTTGGTCTCTGGATGCTGAAAATTAATCTTCTGTTGGGTGGTCTAATCCAGCAAAGTTCTTATGTTCTTATTGTGTGCACGCATGGATGCATATCCATGTATAAAGAAAGTGTAGTGCCTTGGACCTTACTAAGTTAGAGTAGAGGTTCAAAAAAAGCTAATGAGGCTTTAACTGATTAAAAAAAACAACCCAAAAACAAAAAATTAAGAGCTTTCTCTTAGCAAGACCAGGCAACTAGATTTCAGTAAACTCTGAATATTTACATCAGCAATTGTGATAGAATCCATAATATTATTACCTTACTTGGCCATATGAACACTTTTCTTTGTCACAGTTTGTTTGGTGATCTTCCAAAAGAGACAGGATGTTTGACTTTGGACCTAATCTTCTAGATATCCATCTATATCCACACATATTTTAAATGCTACTGCATAGGTTCTCTGCGTAGGTTCTCTGAATTTCTTTACAGTGTTGTGTATAAGATGATCTTCCTGTGGCTATGTCACCCAGATTCAAGATGTACAGAAACTTAAAGTTCCTTCTTTTCTGTCAATGAATGCAGCAGAACCAATAAAAATTTGATTTATTTTCCCATGTTTTTCTCCTCCCCATGATAAGAAGAATTTTCTGGAATATTGTCAATTTGACAGTTATGCCTGTTGGCTTTGCAGGATCCAGTTTAGTTTCCAAAAGTTAATATGTCTGCCTTCCTTTTTTGTCTTTCCCAGAAAATTGTTGGTATAAGTAAATAATAATAATGATATTAATATACTGCCTTTCTTGGTCATTGGAGTACTCCTTTGACTTTATTCAAGGCAGTTTACATGGATGGGGTTTTTTGCAAAAAAACAAAGAAGTTCTTTCAAGTACATTTCAGATGAATCTTTCCTGTCTGGTCATCATTCTGACCATGTTGCCTCCCAAGCTGACAAACAGCTGCAACCAACTTCTTGTCTCCCATTCAAGAGCTCAGCTCAGCTTGTCAGCTTTAAGGTACAGCCACAGGGAAACTTCTGGTGATGTTGGTGATGGGAAGCTTCAGATGTTGTCTTTGGGCTTAACAGTTGCTCTACCCTTTAACCTCAGACCTTCTGCCCATAAATAAAAATATAACTTTTTAAAAATAAAGTGTTTCACTTGATCTCATGTCCTGATGAACATACAGTACTCCTTTGGTCCTGAAAAATAAGTTTTCAGAAATTTATTGCAGAATCTAGTATATTTGTGTTGTAAGACTGAGTTGTTTAAAATGCATCATAAATGTATACAACCAAGGCCCTAATATCTGCATATATGGTACCCGCTGTTTCACTTACCCACAGATCAAGATACCCTGCACCCCCATATGCCCATTATAAGTACCTGCATGCTAGAGGGAGACTAACGGAAAGCAAGACAGTTCCTGCTTCCTGTTAGTCTCTGTAACATGCAGGCTTATTGCCTGCACATTCGGTTCTTCAGTTAAGGAAGACTGTGAAGCAAGAAACACTGGCGTCGCTTGGGGGGTGTGGACCGCACCTGGGAGGTGGACCGGGGGGAGGTGACATGCCCTGGGAGGAGGACGTGCTAACATCGTGGCTTCAGGAGCTAGCCCATCATGCCGTACACTGTTGGATGCGGAATTCCCAGCAGAGTGCAATGCAGAAAACAGAATTGAAATAGCTCCTTTCATTCAAATGTTATGGCCAAAAGACCAGAAACAAAAAATGCATGGAGCCCTATGGAAAGTGAAACCGAGCTGTATCATGCATTTATTATTGTTATTGTTATTGTTATTAATTTATACCCCGCCTTTTTGCCCAACGGGCACACAAGGCGGCTTACAATTTAAAAGTACAACATGAAAAACAATTAAAAACAATTTACAATAATTTAAAAAATCTAAAAATAAACCCCGTGGATTTTCATATAAGAAGCAAGAACGCCAGCCAACCTGTCAACAATTAAAAGCTTTTTGAAATAAAAAGGTCTTCAGTCCATGCCGAAACGTTAACAACGAGGGAGCAGTTCTAAGGGGAAGGTATTCCACAGTTCGGGGGCCACCACCGAGAAGGCCCTCTTCCCTCTCACACCACTTAGTGGTGGCACAGTCAAAAGGGCCCCCCCCAGATGATCTAAGTGTACGGGCAGGATGTAGGGAAGGAGGCGGTCCCTCAAATACCCTGGACCAGAGCCGTAAAGGGCTTTAAAAGTTAAAACTAGCACCTTGAATTGGGCCCGGAGCAGAACCGGCAGCCAGTGCAGCCGCCGGAGCAACGGCTCGACAGAGTCAAACCGACGTGCCCCAGCAACCACACGAGCAGCCGCGTTCTGTACTAGTTGTAATTTCCGGACCGTTTTCAAAGGCAGCCCCATGTAGAGCGCATTGCAATAATCTAATCTAGATGTCACTAGGGCATGGGTTACTGTGGCCAGGTCCACACAGCTCAGGTACGGTCGCAGCTGGCGAATCAGCCGAAGCTGAGCAAAGGCTCCCCTGGCCTCCGCCACTACCTGGGACTCCAGGAGCAGCTGTGGATCCAGGAGAACCCCCAAGCTGTGGACCTGCTCCTTCAGAGGGAGTGCAACCCCATTCAGAGCAGGACAATAGTCCAGCACCCGAGCTGTGGATTTCCGAACCAAGAGCACCTCTGTCTTATCCAGATTTAATTTCAGCTTGTTCACCCACATCCAGCCCCTAACCGCCTCCAGACAGTGATCCAGGACCCCAACCGCCTCCTCAAAATCAGGGGGAAAGGAGAGATAAAGCTGGGTGTCATCAGCATACTGATGGCAACCCACTACAAACCCCCAGATGACCTCTCCCAGCGGCTTCATGTAGATGTTAAAAAGCATGGGGGATAAGATGGAACCCTGCAGCACCCCAAACCTAAGAGGTCGGGGTGCCGAACAGGCATCCCCCAGCACCACCTTCTAGGATCTGTCAGCTATTTACCCATGAGTAGGCATACTTGCCATAGTCCGTCAGAAAGGGCAGGCTGAGAGAACTTCAAGGATGTCGGAATGGTCCTGATCCAGTGAATGCAGCCTCCGAAACACCTGAGAAGGAAGTCCCTCCCTCCCTCCTGAAGTTTATTGAGCTCTATGGAAAGCAAACTCAGCCACATGGTCGCATTTACTTGCGAGTAGGCAGACGTGCCTTGCCTTTTGGTCAGTCTAGGCAAAGGGAAATGTGAGGCCACCAGAAGGGTCTGGATCCGATGGAACTGGAGCACACCAAATGCTCCAGAAGGCAGCCCCCCCCCCACACTAAGAAGGACAACTGGTAAGGGGAAAGAGGCTTCAACTGGTAAGGGGAAAGTTTTCTATTTTGCACTTGCAAAGCCAGGTGGGTCTTTATCTTGATCTGCTTGAAATAGAAGAACTTAGAACTGAGCACTGGGGAGGGCTGGAAATCTCACTGATTCTTCTGGGGGGGGGGTTATTGCAGGCAGGCTATAGAGTAAGCTCTATTGACCACTATTGGACTTACTTCTGAGTCGACATGCATAGGATTGGGCTCACAGGCTGCAATCCCAGCCACACTTTCCTGAGAGTAAGCCCCATTGACCACAATAGGACTTACTTCAGAGTAGATTCACTTGGTGGAACAGGACTGGCTCCCCCTTATTTATTTCTTTTATTTTAATTTAATTATTTATAAGTATTTATTTTAATTTGCTTGATGATGTCACTTCTGGCCATGACATCACTTCCAATGGGTCCTGGACAAATTGTCATTCTAAAAAGTGGGTCCCAGTGCTAAAGGCTTGAGAACTGCTGCAATAAGGTGTTAGTAAGTTGACACAGGGTGTGTGTGTGAGAGACTCTACAACAGGGGAGTTCAGTAGGTGGATCGCGATCTACCGGTAGATCGTGAAGCAAAATGAGTAGATCGCGGAGTGCCGACCCCCCTCAGGTGCCTCTGAGAGGAAACGCCGGGAGTAAGGCCCATTGTACTCAATGGGGCTTACTCCCAGGTAAGTGTGGCTAGGATTGCAGCCTCACAGCCTAATCCTAGGCATGTCTACTCAGGAATAAGTCCTGTTATACTCAGTGGGGCTCAAGGTACACCAACATACATTGTACACATAAATGTTATATGTTATGATGGCGCAAACATTGTAAAAAAAACTCTGGTAGATCTCCGGGCCTTGCTGGGTTTCAAAGTAGCTCTCGAGCCAAAAAAGTGTGAGCACCCCTGCTCTACAAGTTTTCAAAATCACTAAAATCAGAGTTTGGAGGAATAATACCATCATGTTATATATCAATCAATGCGTAATTTCATGCAGAATGCAATGAAACAAACCACATTGAAATATCTGTGTTCTACCAAAAGGTACAGCCAAAAAACCAGTGGGGGTGGGTTGGTGGTACATCACCACGTCCACCACCTGCGGCGTTGCCTAGTGCGAATATTAGTGACGCCACTGGCAAGAAATACCTGTGCTGCAAGTGCTACTACAATAAACAAAGTCTTGCCTCACGAACCTTATAGAATTCTTTGAAAAGGTCAACAGGCATGTGGATATGGGAGAACCTGTGGACATTATGTATCTGGACTTTCAGAAGGCGTTCGACACGGTCCCTCACCAAAGTCTGCTGAGAAAACTCCACAGCAAGGGAATTAGAGGGCAGGTCCTCTACTGGATTAAGAACTGGTTGAAGGCCAGGAAACAGAGAGTGGGTGTCAATGGGCAATTTTCACAATGGAGAGAGGTGAAAAGCGATGTGCCCCAAGGATCTGTCCTGGGACCGGTGCTTTTCAACCTCTTCATACATGACCTGGAGACAGGGGTGAGCAGTGAGGTGGCTAAGTTTGCAGATGACACCAAACTTTTCTGAGTGGTGAAGACCAGATGTGATTGTGAGGAGCTCCAGAAGGATCTCTTCAAACTGGCAGAATGGGCAGCAAAATGGCAGATGCGTTTCAATATAAGTAAGTGTAAAGTCAAGCACATTGGGGCAAAAAAATCAAAACTTCACATATAGGCTGATGGGTTCTGAGCTGTCTGTGACAGATCAGGAGAGAGATCTTGGTGTGATGATGGACTTGTCAATGAAAGTGTCGACCCAATGTGCAGCAGCAGTGAAGAAAGCCATTTCTATGCTTGGGATCATTAGGAGAGGTATTGAGAACAAAACGGCTAATATTATAATGCCATTGTACAAATCGATGGTAAGGCCACACCTGGAGTATTGTGTCCAGTTCTGGTCGCCACATCACAAAAAGGACGTAGTGGAAATGAAAAGGTGCAAAACAGAGTGACTAAGATCATTACTGGGCTGGAGCACGTTCCTTATGAGGAAAAGCTACGGCACTTGGGCCTCTTCAACCTAGAAAAGAGGCGCCTGAGGGAGGACATGATTGAGACATACAAAATTATGCATGGGAAGGATAGAGTGGATAGAGAGATGCTCTTTATATTCTCACATGACACCAGAACCAGGGGACATCCACTAAAATTGAGTGTTGGGAGAGTTAGGACAGACAAAGAAAAATATTTACTCAGCGTGTGGTTGGTCTGTGGAACTCCCTGCCACAGGATGTGGTGATGGCATCTGACCTGGAAGCCTTTAAAAGGGGATTGGACAAGTTTCTGGAGGAAAAATCCATTACGGGTTACAAGCCATGATGCGTATTTCCAACCTCCTGATTTTAGAAATGGTCTATGTATCAGAATGCCAGATGCAAGGGAGGGCACCAGGATGAGGTCTCTTGTTATCTGGTGTGCTCCCTGGGGCATTTGGTGGGCTGCTGTGAGATACAGGAAGCTGGGCTAGATGGGCCTATGGCCTGATCCAGTGGGGCTATTCTTATGTTCTTATGTACTTGTAAAGGGTATGTGAGGACTGCTATCTACAGGTTGAGACTAATTATTTTCCTGGGTTCAGTTCCAAGCACTCATGTGGATGGCAAAAAACACACTATAGCAAATCAATTTTAAAAAAAGTTTCTTTGCTCCAGTGATTGAAAAATAGCCTTGCTGACCTTTTGACTCTAAGATAAGAGTCATTAAGAAGACAATCCATCAATCAGTTTTCCTCCTCAGCTTCACTCATCCCCTCCCTTCACCAATGCAAAGTGATCAACTTTCTTTCAGGGGGAAGGGAGGGGTCTGCTGGAGAGAGAAGGATTGATGGATTGTCAGCCAGCTGCCCCCCCCCTCTCTCTAGCTCATTAAGGAGGCTACTGTTAAAGGACTGTTCAGTTTTTTAAACTGATTTTAAAGGGATGCATTTTTCCCCTTCTCCAATGATCAGCACATTCCTTCTCATTTCAGGGGCCATTCATGTTGAGTTAAATCTGTGCATAAAAAATCCGTGTATAAATAGGCTGAACCTGTATATAGCATTACCTAGTATCTATGGTTTTCTTATCTGGGGGTGGGGAGGGGGGGAGAATGGAGCTCCCACAGATATGTGGTTCCACCTGAATATAAAAGTGATTCAGTGTAAGTATAGTGGGCCAAAAGAATGTTGAATGATGGGAGCAGGAGATTTTGGAAAGGATGACCCAACTATAGATTCTCTGTCTGAATAGCAATAAGGATCTTTGCAAGTACAATGTTATAACTAAACTGTGGAATTTAGTTATTTGAATGTGAAAGCTCTATTTATTATAAAAGAACAAAGTTTTTCTGTCTGACAGATCTGAATTTTGGATAGCACCATCTGAGTGATTGTCTGTTTGAAGTTTTGAGATTGTGCATTCATAGTCTTGGTAATTTAGTAGTAACACCAGACTCTTCAATATTATTTGGTAACCTTTTAGGAAAATCATGTGAGGTTTCAAAAGTGTTTTTGTACTGATCATGAGCTATTGTAATGTGCTGAGCAAATCAATCTTTCATATTCAATAAATGCTATGAGAAGTACAGGCAGCTGCCAAATACCAACATTTTATGTATGCACAGTCTGTAAAGCAATATTTTCTGATGGCTAGAGCAGGGGTATCGTGCATAAGGTCCACAGGCTGTATTTGGCCCCTGGAAGCAACTTATCTGGCCCCTGTTATCACACTGGGAGAACCCAATTATAAGTGGGCTATCTTTTATCCTGAAAATAAGAACAAGATTTGCACACTTTCTCTTCTGTCATTTGTAGAATTTCTGTGTGAGAATAAAGTGCTTATTTCTGGCCATCATCTGCTTAATGATGTCACTTCCAGCAGGCACCATGAATGCTAACTTCAGCCCTCGTATGAAACATGTTTGACACCCTTGGGCTAGAGCAGGGCTTCTTAAACTAGAGTGTTGCAATGCCCCAGCCTGAGGGCCCTGGACTCTTTCCCCTTAAGAGGTTGGGGCAGGGAGGAGGCAGCGACGCGATCCCCAGGATCCTGTTACTAAGGGTGCTACAGGGACTGGTTAGTAAATACCAGTCCCTGTATTTACTTACCAGTCCCTGCAGCAGCCTCCCAGAGGTGCGGGGAGCCCTGCTTGACCCTCTGCAGGGTTCCCCATGTTTTAGAAAGTGAAAGCAGAGCGATCAAGCTCCACTTCCAGTTTTGCGGAGGTGGGGTGCAATTGCCGTGCTTTCATTTTCTGAGGGCTGAGGAGCCCTGCGGACGGTTGCACAGGGCTCTCCACACCCATGGGAGGCTGCAACAGGTACTGGTAAGTACATGCCAGCCCTTGCAGTCCCCTTAGCAACGCGATCCTGGGGATTGCATCGCTGCCTTCCCCCTGCCCCTGCTGCCTTCCCCGCTCCCCCACAAGGACTTACTGTGGTCCTCAAACTTCCTGTGAGTATCACCGGGCTAGAGCATAAGTGAGCAGAATTTGTCAATTTTGGATTATGTTTCTGTTGCTGCTGTTCTAATTTATATAGCACTGTCAGTGGGCAAAACATTTTGTAGGAGAGTAAACAGAAAAACAGGCTTCTGCATTGAAGAGCTTACAAACTAAAATTCAACACAGGGAGACAACAGATTAAGGCAAGAGAGATGAGGGCGAGGGTAGAGGGGAAAATGTGTATTTAATTTTATTAAACATACTTAGGCTTAGTTTCAGTGGGGGGTGAGGCTAGGGGGTTAAACTGAAGGCTTTACCAAAAAGATTGGTTTTGAAGAGAGATGTGAAGGAAGCGAGAAGCCTCATCATATAGAAAGTGAGAGAAGGCTGACCCAGAAAACTTTGGTTCAGAACATATAGATGTTGAGATGTTCGTTCATGATACATTTCATTTGTCAATACACTGCTTGTAATATTCATCATAAAACTTTGGGTTTTTTTGTATAGCATTTTCTTTAAATGAGTGCACAGACAGTACTATGTTAATGCATTTTCTTTTTTCTTTTTTTGGCTTTTTTGGCTAAAAACTAGGCTAAGATTTTACTCAGGAAAGGGATTACTAAGCATACCAATTGCTGTATGTGGTTAACGCTCTACCTTTGTGATGACTGCACACCAACAGAACTGGAGAAAGGCCTAATTAGGAATGTATTTGCAATTAGCAGTATTGCAATCTCTCTGTGCCATTTGGGTCCAGTGAGCAAGTCATGTAACTGTTCATAAGTCCCCAGGCTTATAGTTCATAGTTCATAGTTTAAAAGGAATGTTTGTCCCTACTATAATGAAATTTACCAGCAAAATGGTGGGTTAATAAGTAATCTTACTACTTAAGGACATACACAGATATTAAAATCAACAGTAATGTTTTAATCAAATTAAGGTAATTCAGAATCACATTATTATTGCTGTGAGATTCCTTCCGAAGAGTCCCCTTTTCCATGAAATCTGTTATGTGGAGACCTTGTGTGTGACTGCTTCAGTCCTTAGTGGTCTTCTCTGTTACTTAAATGAGGCATGTGTAGAAGCTGTACCTTTTTTGCCCTGGAAGTTCTTATTCTTAATCGTAGAACAGAGCCTCTGAGAGGAATTTTATCAGGGGGTACAAAGTTTCTTTTGGGCCCCTTCTCAAAGAGGGAGGGGGGTGAAACAGAGTGGGGATGGCAATGGGGGTAGGCAAAATGGGGGCAAAACAGGCAAGGGGAAAGTGGCAACAACCAGAATAGTCTTTGAAGTCCAGGTCTACCAGTCTTCCCAATGCAGCGCTCAGGTCTGCCTGCCTGCCTGGCATTGGCAGCTAGATACAATAATAACGAAAACCAAACACACTCCCAAATTTCTCTAAAATCTTTCAAATATAGAAAATCATTGCAGGAGATTAGTATCATTGTATTTTAGGCTCACACTAGAATGGAGAGTATCATATGTACACCAAAACTGACTTCTGCAGCAGCTGCAATCCTGCAGCTGTGTCGCTGAGCTCCTCTACACTCCTTCATGGTTAGTGGATCACAAGCCAAAGAGCTACTGCAGCAGGTCAGTTTCCTCCCAGTTGTGACAGTGTTAAGAAATGTATGCATTACTGGGCCTTGTGGCAATAGTTGCTGCCGTGTGGCCACAGTAATGCCACCAGCATTCTGCATGGGCAGTGGCTGTGGGTAAGTTTGAAAAAAGTAAGATCCCAGGAAATTTCTGGGCCCCCTCCTTTGGAGCCTAGGCCCCCTTTCTGACCCTGGGCCCAGATACAAATTACCCCCCTCTCCTAGGCCCTGTCATAGAAGGCCTGGTTCTGGTTATTCAGATCCATTGTAGATGTTGGCTTCTTGCCAGCCATGGTTTATAAATCCGCCAAACAGTTTTTGGAATGTGTACTGTTATCCCCTCCTCATACCTTCTGCATAATACTGAGCGAATCATACGCAAGAGTGCCTTTCCACCACCAGAATTCAGTGCTTTTGTGTTGCAAGCTCCCAGCTAACAGAAGTTTGTAAATCAAAAGCCAACCTTCAGTATACATATTTGGTTCCCTTTTTTTATCCTTGCCCTGACATGAATTTCCCTTCTCTTTTTCCTTAACATGGTTTAATGTTTAATCTGCACATCTTATGGTTCCTATCTTAACCAGAATTTGAAATGCTTCTGCAAAGGTTAGCATCAACGCAAATATAAACCAAACCATAGTTGAAGGCTGATGAGGAAAGGGACAAGTTTCTGTTGAATGTTAAGGGGAGATATGGATTTATCTGAGGATGTATTCTATTAATTCATTACAAGTCCCAAGCTCTCTTCATGACCACATTCACAATTCCCAGTTTTTCTAAGTCTCTACTCTCCCTCCCTTGTCACTCACTGATTAAAAAAATTTCAGATCTCATTACCCTCAAAATAAAATATACACATTGATCAGGTTTGTATAAACCTTTTGTGTTACAAACTCTGGAATTTTTTCAATGTTAATGATTATTTGGTAAAAACTAGATACTAACTATCATAAAATTGATTTAAATCTAAGGGACAATTAAATCAGAACAATTTGAAGCAGACCTAAATCTTCAAATAAAATCAGTTTCAATCCAAATAGCTAAGTTTATGTTGCATTATTTCATCTTAGGAAAATCTAGGTATAAAAAGCATGTAAAAAGATGCATATTTCCTACCAGCTTAGGCTGTAAAAATAAAAGGTTTTTATTTTTTGCAGTGTCATTATTTGAGAACTTTATTTTGTAAAGTACTTACATGATTATGCTCTTTTTATTTCCAGCATATTATCAAGTTCCACCGTGCCTCAAAAGCAAACAAAAAACCCATGCAGTTGCCAAGATCAATGGTCAAATCACTACTATATCAGATTCTTGATGGAATCCATTATCTTCATGCAAACTGGGTGCTTCACAGAGACCTAGTAAGTGTTATAACTTTTAACTGATTAAGAATAGTGTAATCTCAAATATTAATCTCATGGATTGCTGCTCCCCTTCTTTTTGTGAGATACTCTTAGGGCAGGGGTTCTCAAACACATCGGGAGTAAAACTCCTGTGGTAAACCGTGGCAGAGAAGAGGGGGGAATGCAATGAAGGGGAAGGGAGAATGCAGCTATGCGATCCCCAGGATCACGCTGCTTTCGGGGGTGGTGGTCAGGGGCTGTCTTTACTTACACAATGAAGCCGTGCGGGGAGCCCTGCAGGTGCCTTTGCAGGACTCCCCAACATGCAGAGAACGAAAACAAAAACCGATTGTGACCCACTTCCAGTTCGCAAAATACAGGTAGGGCCTCCATATCCACAGGGGATCTGTTCTTGGTTACTGAAAACCATGGATAAGCAAATCCATGGTTTTCAGCCCCTTAAAAACCCCCTGAAGGCTTCGGTCACAGCAGAGGCTGTGTGTGTGTGCACATGCACCCGCCCACAGCCTCTGCATGCTTCAGAATGCCTCCTAGAGGCAAAAAAAGCCACTTCCAGTTTTCAGGAAAAAACAGAAGTAGCATTTTTTGCCCCTAGGAGGCATTCTGAAGCCTGTAGAGACTGTAGGCAGAGGCATGTGGCCTATACGGGCTTCAGAAAACCCTCCAGAGGTGCAGCTCTGGACATTGTTGTTGCTCTTGGGGGGGGGGGGCTGCAGGCCACACTGGGTGACACACACGGGGAGGGGATGATGTGCACTATAGACCAAAATAGCTAAAATTGCAGTTTGTAGGAATAATACCATCATGTTATATACCATTCAATGTGTAATTTATTGTGGAATGCAATAAAAAACCACATTGAAATATCTGTGTTCCATCAAAAGATATAGCAAAAAAACCAGTGGGGGGGAGCAATGGTATATCACCACGCCTACCACCCAGGTCATTACCCCGCCCACTGCATGGGAGAGGTCTATCATGGGGGTGATGTGCTGGCCTCCTGCACCGGATGATGCAAAGTTTAGTGATGCCACTGTCTCTCGTCACCTTCAGAGCGTTTAGGTTGGGCCAAGTCTGGCTCCACGTAGGTCCAGGGGACTTCGTTGAAACAGATCCATGGATAGAAAATCCGCAGATAAGTAGGCTCAACCTGTAGTTAATCAGTGGATGCTAATGACTGGAGATTTTTCCCCTGATGGCTGGGTATCTCTTTCCAGCTTTTTGTAAGTGACCCTCTGTAGAGCTGGGAAATATTATTCTTTTCACTTAATGATATGGGACAGAAAAACAGTTTGGAACGACTGCAATTTGTAGAGGCAGAGCTATGAATTGGCTGAAACTAAAGCATCCTTGTGGTGCAGTGGCTTTCTTTTGGAACCTTATACCTAAAGCTGCACAGATGCCAGTGATGCCCAAATCTATTTGCTTTCAGTTTGTAAATTAAACAAATATTAAAATGCCCCTTTCATCTCCAGTGCTGTGTTATTCCCAATAACAAAATTCTGTAGTACTGCCCCTGAAACATTTTAGCACTAGGAAGTGGAGTGACCCATTACACAATTTTAACTACCTGCTGCTGCTGCTGCTGCTGCATGTTGGTTTAAATTCTGACAAATACTTTCTTTATTTTCACCCTGTATATAGGAAATAACTATAATATAGGATGGGCTCAAGCACATGATTATGAAAGAAAGACAAAGCACTATACAGGTGTGTGTCACTTAACGATGGGGATACATTCTTGATCCCCATTATGCAATTATGTCCTTAAGCAAACATTCAGCCAATCTAGTGCCTTTGTTGTGTAAGCAGGCACTCCCTGCCAGACACTAGCTGGTTGCGCAGGCTACTAGAGATAGATTGCCTCTTCTTTGCATTAAGAGCCTCTTTGTTGTGACAGACACTCCGCTGCAGACAGACAGCAGTCACTCTGCTACAAGCTATGGGAGACCTGACTTCCTCATTAAGAGCCTTTCTGTTGTGCCTTGATCACCGTCGTATAAGCGTTCTGTTGTTAAGCGGAAGTTTGTTAAGCAATGCATGCCTATAAAAAAACAAAAATGTAGTGGTAAGGCATTAGTACTGGGTATTTGTGGGGAGTGATATGTTTTCTTATGTTCTCCAATTGTATGTTTTCCTTTCAAACAACTATATGAATACTCATATAGAGTATTCATATAGTGTAATGCAGAACAGAGGCATTCTTGTGTGTATCTGTGTGCTGTATTTTCATCATAGGTAGTACCCAGTAACTCCCCGTGACAGTTGTACTACTGTATTACAAAGCAGAGTTCAGTAAAAATGAAAAGAATCATTTCTCTAGTGACCCCCCAATTGTGTGAATGTATTTGTATTCTTGTAACCAAACAGGACAGTGTATGCTTAACTTTCTCAAAAAGTTGAATGAATACACGTATATACTATAGTCACTGTCCTCTGTAAAAATGATGGTAATTCTTTGTCATTTGGAAAATAATTGATCAGAATGCTAGGTGTTTCTTTGGCTGTGAATTTCCAAATGAGGAGCTGAATGCCTCAATTACTTCATGGCAAACTACAATAACATTTATGTAAAACAAAATGGCTGCTCTGAGTTCAGTCAGTTTCTTGGCATTTTACTTCCAACAAAGAGTGATAAACTTCAGTTTCTCCAGAAGAACTTGGAAAACCCCCCTTATCATGTTAAATGAAATAGAATGATAGTATTTGTGATGATGAATGGGAATTATTATAATTTGAATAATTCACTCTCCCCCAATAAATTATAAAATGTCTGTTCAGCATCAAACAAAGGCAACACATTTGTGTTTGTAGTTAAAATACCCATAGTGCCAATGGTTTGTGCTGTTTAATCTCCCACAAATTATTTTAACTCTGAAAGCTGTCTTCATTATGCATCCGTAAATGGAATGAAATAATTTGTTAATCCTTTACTTTCTTCAGACTTTTTTAAATAGTAGGATGCCAGAGGAAAATGAGAAGACCTATTATCAGTGTATAAAAAGGATCACAGATATTTAAAAAGTGAAATATTATTCAAATATTTCTTTAGATCTATAAATATATGGAAGTGTTCATTTTCTCTGAACGCTTGGAAGTGTTCATTTTCTCTAAACACGTTCTATAATATTTTGTTTTGACTTTCACAGTGCCATCTGTTACAGAGATATATGGCAGTATTTCAAGTGTGGAATTGTTTGAGAATTAAGTAATGTGATAGAATATGCTACTAAGAGGTTCCCCCCACTTTTTTCTGAAGGATATATTCAAGTTAGGAAAAGGAGACTACATGAGAAAAGCATGTAGAAAAGGAGACTGATAATGCTCTTTGTTGGGTACAAAGCTTTGAATAAAGTTGTCTATTATATAGCCAGACTATATGTGTATCAATTACTGTTTATCTTTGATGTTTGCAATTATTTTTCTCTGGCTAGTTGTGTCTGACAGCAGCACTAGCAGTCAGCCACTTTTCCCTGTTTTTTTTACCCAGGTCCTTGATGAGTGCATCTGCTTTTCAGTTGCCACAGAGAGGATGGAGTTCTGGCCCTCAACCTTATAGCCATGTATTTTGCCACAGCTTCTGTCTGCATGCTGGCATTTAGCATGATCCTCTAAATAATTAACGATACTTATTGTATTTCTGAATATTTAACACACAGTGAAGTTGTTGCCCCTTGCTAGAAAGTACCATCTTGCCAGTTTTTCTGGGAAGGCTGCCCCTGAGTTGTCGGCATCCATGTCAGCATCCAGTTGCACAGATAACTGCAGTGCTTGTAATTCAGTGTGCATCATGACAGGCATTTGGATCAGCAGTCAAACTGTGACTGGCTACTAGATTGACTACCCACTGGATTGCTGACAGCTGTACTCTTGCAGCTATGTTACCTTTGCTGCTTGCTCTGAGAACAATCCTCAGCTTTCACTTGAGCACTGGAAGTAGAAATTTACAAAAGCATTCATGAACATGGTGAGCTCCTTTTGGGGATATAATGAAGATAAACAGCAGAAATGAGGTTACTGTAGGATGCATTGTATCAGTCCTTGATCCACACAAGTTTTCTCATAAAGAGGATGAATATTCTTGGTGGTTACTTTGTACCCTATTTGCTCTGGTTATTTCAGATATTGAGCAACTGTGTCTTTATGGGACATAATTCCATTATGGAAAAGTGCCTTTGTTCCTCAAAACACACTTCAGTATCTTGCTGCTGATACAGACCCACAAGCAAACCTAATGTGGATCATATTGTGCATCTCACCCAAGAAGCAAATGCTACCAGGAACCTGTGCCCAGTTAGCAACACTCTGAAAGCTCAGGGGGGCCATGACATTAATTTTGCTACCATGGAGAAGGGAATAGTATTCTGGTTCTGCTGATCCCAGGAGTTTGGGACTAATGAATCACAAACCTTAAAATACGATGCTGAGTGCTTCCACAGAGTGGATTGTCTGATCTGTGCAACTGGCAGCCTGAGGACTAAAATTCAAGGATATCCTTTTGGCCCTCTATCTATTACCTGACCTGACCATTAATGAGTGTCCTATTGAGAATCTTCAAAAAAAGATTAAATGCCATGATAACCTTTTCCACCTTAATATAATTCTTAATTTGTAAGCATAGTTGGAACCTGTGTCACTGTACCTCACTCCTCTGAAGAAGAGAAAGATTTAGAAGAGGTCTGAATTTGCCATTGATACAAAGAGTGATTCTTGAACACTCTTATTTTTGCAAAACTCTTATTAAACTATTCAAGATTCTCCCCAAGATCGGATGTCCAACCAGGCTCCTCAGCATCATCAGGTCTTTCCACAAGGACATGAAGGGCACTATAGTCTTTGATAGCTCAACATCAGACCCCTTTGACATCCAAAGTGGAGTGAAGCAGGACTGTGTTCTTGCGCCAACCTTGTTTGGGATTTTCTTTGCGGTCCTGCTGAAGCATGCCTTTGGAACTGCAACAGAAGGCATCTATCTCCAAACCAGATCAGACGGAAAGCTCTTCAATATCTCCAGACTGAGAGCAAAGTCCAAAGTCCATCTGAAATGTCTGCGTGACTTCCTCTTTGCCAGTGATGCAGCTGTTACCCCCACTCTGCCAAAGATCTTCAGCAGCTCATGAATTGTTTTAGCAAGGCCTGCCAAGACTTTGGACTGACAATCAACCTGAAGAAAACACAGGTCATGGTTCAGGATGTGGACTCAACTCCCTGCTTTGCAGTCTCTGCACATGAACTGGAGGTTGTCCATGACTTTGTGTACCTTGGCTCAATGATCTCCGACACTCTTTCAATACTGAGCTAAACAAGCGCATCAGTAAAGCAGCTACCATGTTTTCCAGACTTACAAAGAGAGTCTGATCCAGCAAGAAGCTGACGGAACATACCAAGATCCAGGTCTACAGAGCTTGAGTCTTGAGTACACTTCTTTACTGCAGCAAGTCATGGACTCTTCGCACACAACAGGAGAGGAAGCTGAACGCTTTCCCCATGTGCTACCTCTGACACATCCTCGGTATCACTTGGCAGGACAAAGTTCCAAACAACACAGTTCTGGAATGAGCTGGAATCCTTAGTGTGTATGCACTGCTGAAACAGAAACGCCTGCGTTGGCTTGGTCATGTTGTGAGAATGGGCGATGGCCGGATCCCAAAGGATCTCCTCTATGGAGAACTCGTGCAGGGAAAGCGCCCTGCAGGCAGACCAGAGCTACGGTACAAGGATATCTGCAAGAGGGATCTGAAAGCCTTAGGAATGGACCTCGACAGATGGGAAACCTTGGCTTCTGAGTGTCCCACTTGGAGGCAGGCTATGCAGCATGGCCTCTCCCAGTTTGAAGAGACACTTGCTCAACAGACTGAGGCAAAGAAGGAAGGCCCATAGCCAGGGAGACAGACTAAGAACAGACTACATTTGCTCTCAGTGTGGAAGGGATTGTCACTCCTGAATTGGCCTTTTCAGGCACACTAGATGCTGTTCCAGAACCACCATTCAGAGCGCAATACCATAGTCTTTTGAGACTTAAGGATGCCAACTCTATTAAACTATATCAATACTATAGTCAAACAAAGATGATAAAGGTCCCCAAAATTTCAAAGTATTTCCATCTTCCCAGCATTGCCTGACTGGGTTGTAGTTATATCTTGCCGTGCCTTTTTAAGTTAAATAACTATTTATCTCATTGTGTGTGCTAGCAATGACTGATGGGCTTTCCTGGGGGGAGAAATGAGATCTCTCATGATGATTAAATTCATCAAGATTTAACTTTCAAGATAAGAGTTTAACAGACTTTTTACAATTTAAAGTCCTCTCTTATTGTAAGCTGAATCAACAGCACAAATAGATTTGATGCTTAAAGCTAGAAGGGGTGTGAGGACTAATCAGTTTTGTATGCAGTGTATTGCATGTATGACTGTTTGCCTTGTCAGTAGAAGTGTCAAGTGTGTACCTACTGTGATGTTCTCCTGGCTCTCAAGCAACAGGTTTGTTTCCCTGAGGCTAAAGTGACTGCTGTGGAGAAGCTGAGAGGCATATAGATGTGATCTTCTGGGACACTGTATGCCAGTTCTGTGACAACAGTTCCTCTGTGTAAAGGGGGCTCATCATACTGACCAAGTGGGAAGCAATCCATTAGAAGGGACACACTCTTCACAAGATGCATCTGTCTCTCTTGTGGAATATAGCCCTTTTTCGGGGGGGGGGGGGGAAGAAGACATGTTTGCTGTTTGCCTGCCTGTGCACAGTTTATGGTCATTGCATACCAGCAAGCAGATTACATGGGGAAGGAATTAATGGCTGCGGTATTTGTTGGCACTACGACATAGTCATGAGGTCCTGGATTCCATAATTTGGTTAAGTAAAAGGATGAAGTCCAGGAGGTATCATTTCCCAAAATATCATTTTCTGAAATGCTACCTCTGCCATGGGTAGGGCCAGACAGTCAGGAAGAGTCACCGGGTCTCACTGCATGGATGAGATACTGATGTTGGGAGAAAGGCTTACATTTGTTAAAAAATGGAGGACCTGTTGGGAGAAATGGAGACTTCCAAAAAGAAAAGGTTTATACATTGAACTGTGATGGAACCAGACTGCTGTTCTGCTTGCCCTGTCTCATAAGGGGGATGGCACTAAAAAAGAAATGGAGAAGAACTGTGGAAACGGTCAAGGAGTTGAACACTTTCCTAGTAAGAGACTAAAGCATTTAATGCTTTTTAGTTCAAGAAAAACGAGATGAGTAAGGGGTATTTATCAAGAGTTATATTACATTATACAGTATTTGAAAATTTTGAAGACAAGAGAAAAAATACTTTTTAAAGGAAAAATTGGAGTCAGATAAAATTCAAACAATATGCAATAACGATCAAATTTTGTTTCTTCATGCCTAAAGAAAATGGCGACCAGGGGCACAGGAGACAGAAAAACTAGGCCTCTGTTATTGTTGCCGCACTGCAGAGAGCCAGAGGTCCTTCAGCCTCCTGGTTGTGCTGTCAAAGGACCAGTCACGATTTGGAGAACTTTGGGCGAAAAAGCCGTTGCAAAAATTGAAGGTGGCTCTAGAAGCCACAGAATACTCCAACCTCTGCCTTCAGAGGCAAGGCCAGTCTGGGGATTCTGGGAGCCCCTCCCTTCAGGAAGACTCTGTGCAAACAACCTGCCTGCCTGAGAGGAAGAGCTTCCCATTTGCAAGGACTGACCCTGCCATAGCACCACTGAGAAGGGAAGTTTACAGGTAGGCTCAAACTCTCCCATTCTAAGGAAAAATTGGAATAAAATTCAAACAATATGCAATAATGATCAAATTTAAACTTTATGAACATGAAATGTGTAATGTAAACACATTACATTGTATTATTTGGTATAATTATGCAGTCAAAAAATATAAATGCCTCTATGACATTAAACAATTCCAAATATATCCAACTTTATGGAGCTGCAGCATGCCATACATTAGCAGTGCAGTCTTAATGCATGTTTGCTCAGAAGTAAGTCCCACTGTATTCAGTGTTTAGTCTTGATTTCATTTTCAAACATTTATCACTTCAGATGAAAAACTCTGAAGCATCTAAGAATAAGAAGAATCTGAGACTCTGTTAAAGACCTTGCCATCAACTGTGCCTTGAGAATGAGTTTTTCAGCAAACTGTAACCAGATTTGGAACAAGGTATTGTGGAGATGTCTGAGGTGAAAGTTGTTGACAGGTTTTAAGACACTTTGGGCCCAATCCTATCCAACTTTTCCAGCACTGTTGCAGCCCCAAGGTAAGGGAACAAATGTTCCTTTACCTTGAGGAGGTCTCTGTGACCCATTGGCATGGCTGCACCAGCACTGGAAAAGTGGATAGATTGGGCCCTTAGCTAACTGCATATTATCAGAAAGCTTCATGTCAACTCAGTGTGCTTATGCTTGTAGCACAGTGCAACTCACTTTTTAGTTTGCTATCTTGTCTTCATTGCATCCAAGCTGATAATGTTGGTTACATTTTCTTCTCTTCACTCTTCTGTGGCAACACATTGCATTCGTAGCAAGAGAAGGAAAAATCTCTTGGCTTTGTCCTTGGTACCATGTTGAGATTTGGCTTACAGTCATTTTATTGACATTGTTCGTATCTTCTAGATACAATGAGTTTCTTCAGGGCACATTTCTGATGTGCATTTTTAGAGTTCTACACTTAAATAGTGTTGCCAATTGTGTCTTTTAACAATTTGCTGTTCAGAACAGCATGCACAAATGCTGAATAAGTAGCACCATTATTAGCAGAGTACAATGATATTATTGTATACCTTAAAAAACCTGTGAAATTGGCACCGCAGGCACGTGCCCATAAGTCGATCCCATAAGTCGAGGGCAGGTTTTGAGCCAACAATCACCCCTGTTAATTGGGTAAGAGACACTTTTTCAAGTGGGTGCTCCTTTTTTTTAGCAGGGGGAGAGTAACTGGCCCATCTCACCCCAGCAGTGTCTGTTCTAGTGGCTGTCTGCTGGTATTTTTGCATCTTTTTAGATTGTGAGCCCTTTTGGGACAGGGAGCCATTTAGTTGTTTGATTTTTCTCTGTAAACTGCTGTGTGAACTTTTAGTTGAAAAGCGGTTTATAAATACTGTTAATCATCATCATGGAATTTTCTATGACCCTTGGATAAGTCAGGGGTTAAACTTAGGGGAGTGTCTGACTATAGTTTTGTCTGGTTTTACTCAAGGCCAGATCCTGAAAAATAACCCAACACTAATTGTTACCTAAGAACTGTAGTCTCTAATTTATTAAAAACTTAGTAAAAGATCATAAGATACACTTTTATTCTTTTTAAATTCTTATCTTCATCACCTTTTTGTAAGCACTATCAGAGTAAGTGCCCTGTAAACAACATACCAGTAAAACAGTGGTTCCCAACCTGGTATTCATGTACACCCAGGGACACTCAACAGGACCTGTAGGGGTACTTGAAAAAGAATGGAATAATGGTAGAAAAAGGCAGGTCATGCTCCAGAATGCCTTGCAAGACAGGAATGCTTTGCAAGAACCAGCAAGGCAGGAAGGGAGGTAGCTAGTTGGCTGTGAAAGCCCCACCAATAGCTAGTTTTTGGTCATCAATTCATCTATGAACCAGTGATTGAAAACCAGCACAGTCAAAAAGCTGAAACATAATATGGAAAGTGATCAATCACCCAGAATTTCTCAGCACACTTCTGGTGCAAAACAGTCCAAAGGCAGAGTCTTCTGTTCTTCAAACAGATAAAAAGAGAAAACACTGTGATAAATACATGAAGTGTGGGCTTTCATATAGAGGAGATGAGGGCTTGTATTATTAATTACAAACATTTTGCTAATATGAAGGGTACAATTTATGGAAATGGGCTGCCAAGGGATATGCAAGTGAAAAAGGTTGGCAACCACTGCAGGAGATTCATGAATCAAACCCACCTTTAAGGTGTCTGGTGTGTTAAGCCAGAAACTCTACGTACAATATACAACCCATAACAGAACTGGGAGTGTGCAATTCAATTTGCAGCAGAGAGATGCAGCTGCATATATTTGCAACCCTTTTTACTCAGAAGTAGACCCACTGCTTTCCATGGGTGTTATTCTTAAGTAAGGGTGCATTGAATTGTAGCCTGCTTCAAATGGAAAGGAGGATTCCCATCCTGGTGTTTCAAAAAACAGACCTGCTTTGCAAGCATTTGCCAAGCAGAAGGAAGGAGAATAAAAGGTTAATAAATTGCTTCTAAGGAGCTGTGCCTGCCTGCTGCTTGAGAAACTTGGCGCCTGTCTGCTGCTTGAGAAGAGAAACTTTTCAGAGTTGAAAGGTTTTGCCCTCTGATTGACCCGGAGATAAGGCGAAGTGATAATTGGAGCTTGATTACTTGGGTTTAGGTACTATAGGCGAGTATCTATGAAATCCGTTGTTTGAAATTAGCTTAAAACTTTGGTTACTGTTTTGTTACAGAACAATTACCACTTAGTATTGTTCTGGAAAAAGATTGGCTGTTTTTGTTCTTTAACTCTTATTCTCTAAAACAGTTTCTCTTCTGATATTCCCAACTTCCCCTAGGCAGAAACCAGAAAGCAAGATTTCTGCAAAGTTACCTTGTTCTATAAATAGCTAGGCTGCATTCTTGCCTTTCTCCTTCCTCCTCTCAAAAGCCATTCAAAATTTTGAACATGCTGCAGATAGCCTAAAACCACCAAGTTCATTCTGATATGCAATGAAATGCTAGGTTTTAATCTCACTTTTATTTCAAGTTATTATGAGGTAGAAAAAACATTCATTACTACTTGGAATTTTAATAGTAGTCAGAGTGTTGTGTGGGAAAAATAATCTTCCCTGTGTTTATTAGCAGTGTCTCTATTAAACAATTTCACTTGAGTACTTAAAAGTATAATAAAATATTGTAAATGTTGTCTTTTAAATGTCAGGTCCCTGAGACCAAACTAGACAAGGTGCAGGTTTGTGAATGGATCTCCAGTTTCATTGCCTTTCTTTTAAAAGCAGCTACAGGACACACCATCCAGTCTGACTGGGACTGGGTTGCTAAGGGAAAAGGGTTTAATATTTCCCTTTGCACTGTTTTACTGCTTTAATCAGTGGTGTTGCTAAGTGGGGTGCAGGGAGCAATTGCCCCAGGCTCCATGCTGCGGGGGGGCCTTCAGCCTGGCCGACCTTAATTGTGGCACTCCCCCACCCCACTGTGCATGATGTTTTAGAAACGTTTGTCAGGGTTCTGGCTGGGTGCCCACCTTACCAGAGTGTCCAACGGCATGGTGGTGCCTCCCAGCAGTGGTGGCCATGTGGGACTGCTAGAGGGCACCCTGCAGGCTGGTCCAATTGGCCGTAGGGAAGCGGAGATACCAACTGCACGTATGGGTGGCCGAAGCAAGCTCAGCAGTTGCATTGTTGGCTGTGGTTCCTAGCTGACGAGAAACAGGAGCAATGGCTGTGTTGCAAGACATTTGGGGGCAACTTCCGCCCCTGGGGGTGAAGGCCACTGGCCTGCCCCTTTTGCTCTGGCCTTCAGATGGGCAGTGTGGTAGCAGTCGGCTGGGCAGCTTGACCCAAGATCTGCCCTTGGGGACCAGTGGCTGCTTGGATGAACAAGGATGGGCAGCGGCAGGAAAGGAGATAGCCCACAAAACAGTCTGCACACCTCAAGGGGAATGGAGATGGTGAGCGATGAGGGTCCTTATGCAGTGGGAGGGGGGAGACAGGAGAGACTTTGACTGTGCTGTCCTCCCTGTTTCTGTAAGGGTGCCTGGGCTCTATCCCTCTGTAATCACCCTCTTTCTGGCATAACTTCCTACTTAAGGAAGCAGCCTCACCAATAATCCACAACTGGAATTAAAATGAGGCAAGGGGGGGATGATAGAGAAAGAGTGAACTTTACTGAGAAGCTCCCACTACCACCCACCGAGCAGCTCCTTTCCCAATAGTTGATTAGTACTTTGCTCCTCTGTCCCATGTTGGTGTATCTCCCCTCATAAATCCACTCCAATACCTCCTTGACTGCTACTGTAGATTATCATAGCCAAGAAAGTGAGAGGGGAAAGTCTGTTCAATGAAATTCTTTCTAAACAGGCAAACATGCAGTCTTTGGAAAATCACCCAAAAGGCAGCCATCTTTCAAGTCTGATAAAAGTACTTGAAAAAGGCCCTCCTTGCCGTTTAGCTCAGTCCTAGCTGGGACTTAGCTTGATACTTCCCCAAGTTTTTACCTTTTCTTTGTATTTTTTAACTGCATGGATTTCTGCTTTGTAATTGTATTTAGTCCATAATTTTTCAGGTTTTCATATGCTTTAAACTATATAGACTTAATATTCTTGAAATGTGAAATGGTCAACAGTCTCCATGTCACTGTATAGCTACATTATGTTCACCTCCTTTGCTGTCAACCCTAAGGTCCTTGGCAGTTGAGGGGGAATTGCCAGCTCAAGGCTGGTAATTAAGAATTGGGTGGGGGGTTCAAGCAACTGAGACTTGTGATTATATATTTTTGAATAAAGCCAATTGCCTATGCCTGAAACTTCCAATTTGTTAAAACTTTATTTTGTTCATTTGCCTATTGGTCCTAGTTTTTTTTTTTTTCTGAAATCATCCACCTATTGTCACTTATTCCTGGGGCTAGCAATCTGATGGCTTCTATGACTATAATGGTTTGTGAACTGTGTGCCAATTATTAAGCCAAAGCCAGCAATCAAGAAGTTTTCAATACTAAGCACTGTACACTAACCAAGTAACCTAGATATGCATCATATTTGTGGGTATCCAAATACTATTATTTGTTCAAGAGTCTGAAGCAGACTTTGAGCACTAACGGGAATTTATGTTTTCAAAATAATACAGTTACTAACCCAAGGAAAGTGCAAAATATGAATTATGAGATTGAATATAGCACACTCATGAAAATGAAAGGGGGGGGGAGAAAGAGAGATTACCAGTCCTATTCTGCTGAGCAGGTTTTTTGTACGAATTCCATCTAAACACAAGGGCTGGCTGGGTTGCACAATTCCATGATCCAGAGGGGCACTCCTTTGTACCAGGAAGGTAGGCTTCTCTGAGGGTGAGGGCAGCTACTAGACCAGCCATTTTTAACTACTGAGCTAGGGCACATTGGTGTTCCACAAATGGTTCCCAGGTGTGCCGTGGGAATTTGGGTGAAGGTCATTTAGTAGTAGGACCATTGGGAGATGTGAGACTCCCACTGGCAGTCTAGTGTGCCTTGTCAATTGTAAAAAAACTGGTGGTGTGCCTTGACCATTTTAGTGCCTTGCCAGTGTGCCATGAGATGAAAAAAGTTGAAAATCACTGTACTGGACCAAGAAGGCTCAGCAAGAAGGCTTTGTGACTTGTTGAGATGAGGCAGGTGGACACTTGAGATAGATATTCTAAGCTGTGGCACCCCAGTTGTGGAATTTATCCCCACAGGAAGCTTGGCTATGCCAGTGGTTCTCACACATTTAGCACCGGGACCCACTTTTTAGAATGAAAATCTGTCAGGACCCACCAGAAGGGACATCATGAACAGAAATGACATCATCAGGCAGGAAATTTTTTAGGAATTCTAGGCTGCAATCCCACCCATACTAAATCTCATTTACTAGCATTGTTAAAAGAATATATATAGTAGCTTGTTAAAAGTATAGATCGGTAACATTTCCCCAAAAGAAGTCACATCCCACAGTAGCATCAAGTCTAATACATCAAGTCTAATAATGTATATTAAAAATAAAACATTGAAATGAATGGGAACCCACCTGAAATGGGCTCGCGACCCACCTAGTGGGTCCCGACCCACAGACACTGCACTATGCAGTAATTTAGTCACCAGGCAAATACCTTTTTCTTTTCCAAGGCTTTAAATTTTTGAGAGATTCACTGCTGCCAGTTTTATTTGATGATTATTCTCAGTGGGTTGTTTTTTGCTAATGGAGAGGACGTTTCTCTAGTGTTTTTATGTTTTGGTTTAGATATGCTATATTCAACAGTGTGATATATTTTGTTTAATAACTTTGTATCAAGATCACATTGCACATGAGTAGAGGTGTTTGAAAGTTGTGTCTATTTTACTCAGAAGCAAGCCATTGTTTTCAGTAAGGCTATAATCCTATCTCACTCACTGCAACCTAGCAATTTCACACATGAGCCTATCAAGCGTTCATTCCATCCTCCGTGATAACTTTATTATGAAGTAGCTTTTGAAGTTTCATTAGGGCGGAGGGATAACTCTTGCGTTTGTCCTATATCAGCAGGTATGGGCTGCATGGTAACAAGAGAGTCATAGCATTAACTACTAAATGTATAAAATGTCCAATTTTCAGACTGAGACTACACTTTCCTGAGAGTAAGCCCCATTGAACAAAATAGGACTTACTTCTGAGTAAGACCTGGTTAGGATTGCTTGGCCTATGTGTGTTTCAGCTTCCTGTTGTGGGAACACTATAGTTTAATACCCCGACGAGTGAATAATTCTGTCAGTGACCCAAGTGTCGGCATATGTGATAAAAATGTTTTTGTACTACAGATTATTTTCATTTTGTGGCATGCTCCAACAGTTAAATTGCTTTTGTTTGGAAGTGAATTATAAAAAAACACAGTGAATGGAAAGCAACACAACCCTGAGGAGAACTTGTTTTCTCATGGGAATGTTCTATCTCTAAAGAATTATATGCCAGATAAGCTGGGAACAGTAAGGGCTGCTAAACAGTTGCATTCTGTTGTTCATTGTTCCCCTTATCTGATCAGTTGTGTTCCTCTCATTCAAAACTGCAGACAATTTTACTGTTTGTTTTTTGCTGGCTCCATTCTGACCTCCATGCTGAAGAATTGATTGGAACTGCATTAATGCAAGGAATAACAGTGTTCGTCTGGTTTACTCTGTTTGATGTAAGATGATTTTTATTCTTCAATCAAGATCATGATCAAGATCATAATGTAGTTGCCTCTACGCCTATGGCATGCACGCTCGTGCGCGCGCTCTCTCTCTCTCTCTCTCTCTCTCTGAGATATGTTCTTTGCTGCTAGTCTGAGGAGAGAAAACATGATCACTTACATGTTTACCACCCTAAAGAATTTGTTGTAAATTATAACATCTACACTTTCTGCAGCAGATGGTTCCAGTTTATTACTGTTGACCTTGTTCATTCTGCATTACACCTTTGGTGCCCAGTCAGACCCCATAGTTTACTCTCAGCAGGGATCTGTTTGTTCAGTTTTTATTGCTGATAATTTAAACATGAGATTCCAGATCTAACCTTTTGTTTCTATAGCAACTTAACATAGGCTGATCCAGGATCATCATTTTCTTTAACAACTAGCATTTGTGTTCACAGTAAGCTGAGTTTTAAAAGTAAAGCATGTTTTAACTAGGTGTTAACTAGGCCAGAAGTGTTGACATAATTAGTAACATTATTCTCTGTTTTGAACAGCTTGATAGATGTTTATGAGTCATGTTTAGGATTCCTGTTTTCATTTGAAAAAAAAATGCTTAGTTCTAAGGTAGGGAGCAGTTTCTTGAGGCTCCAAAACTGAGTGATGGAGAGAGGATGATTGCCAACTCTCTCCCACTTGCAATCAATAGGCCAACAAAGGGCTTTCCCTAACTAAGTGGTTCTAAAACCTTTTAGCACTGGGACCCACTTTTTTAGAATGACAGTCTGTTGGGACACGCTGGAAGTGATGTCATGGCCAGAAATGATATCATCAGTTTAGGCCTCAAACTTAAGCTGCAATCAGCCAAAGGTTCCATTACATATGCTGTTATTTTGCATAGCTTGTAAATCAAACATTCCAGGTTCAAAATCAAAGTAGAACAGATCTTTCTCCAACCACACAGCCCTCTGCCTTTCCAGCATTCCATCTTCCCACCTATTCAGGGCAGTAATTTGGGTGGGCAGTCTCCCACCAGGAGCCCACCCTGCCCAGCAGCTCTGCACCCTATATTTTCAGCTCTGTATTTTCAATGGTGGCTGAGCTGGGTGCTAAGCGATCCACCTAAAATTGGCTCAAGACCCACCTAGTGGGTCCCAGCCCACAGTTTCAGAAACACTGCCCTAGATAGTGTCACCCTTCTTTTTCCTTTTTTTCCTTTTTCTCTTTTTAATTCTTATTTTCTCTCCTTTCTTTGTTTTATACAGAGAGTAACACAGAAATTGTTAAATAAATGCTAAAGATAGTAAGAAATAAGTACTTGTTGTTTCTGGTTTCTACTATTATTCCATTTCTCAGTGCATTCATTATTGTTCATTTGTCTAGGTCAGTGGTTCCCAAAGTATGGGTTGCAACCCACCATAGGGAACCCAAACTGGACCATTCCTCCTAAAGGGGAGGGCCCAGTAATAGGTGTTCAATGGCACTGCTGTGATCATGGCGTTATGGAAATCCAGGGGCTTTCCCCCATACTTGGGAGGCTCATGCTGGCCTCACGGCTGATCTGGGAGTCCCACAACGCCCTCTGTGGGCCCCCTGAATGCTAATAATAATAATAATAATAATAATAATAATAATAATAATAATAATAATATAATGTATGTGGCATTTTTCAAATAATGAGAGAACAGGTCTTTGTTTAAATAGTGACTCAAGGGAGACAATAGATGAAGGAGAAGAACAGATGACATTTATGGTAGGTAAGTAGTTGTGTCAAATAAAATAACAAGGGGCAGTGAGATGGTTGGACACAGCAGTATCTGCCAGATTTTGTGCTTGGAAACAAGAAGACCTATAGACTTCACATGCTATTTCACAGATGTAAATTAATTTGTCACATTGAGTTTATATTCTTCCTATGTCATTTTGGATTGTTTCTGAATCAAACATTGCCTCACTATGTGCACTGACAATATTTCACAGCAAAATTTTCTGCCATTTGTTTCATGCTCTTCAGAATGTCTGCCTCTCCATAATATGTTCTTTCTCTGCTCCTATATCTTGTGGTCTTCCCCCCCCCCACTTCTTCTGAGCATGAAATGTTACAGTCAGACTCCCACTCAGGAAGTTTGAGTGAGAGGGCTTGTTCGCTTATCTTTCATAAATCCAGTTTTAAAAGGTTTGTCTCAACATTGCCTTTTATAGAGAGGGCGTAGGTCGGTAGGTCAAGGCAACTGAGAAGTAAACAAGAGAGGACACAAAGATGCTGTGTAATCTAGTGAAATTTAATAATACATTTTTGTTGTTATTGAATTGTACATTTCTTAATGACTAAAAATCAACTGCAAAAGTTTTTCATTAGGAAATGTTGAAACTATGCTTCATTGCCCACAGTAAATGGCTTGGTACAGATTCTTAGGGCAGGGCTTTTCAAACGGGGGCATCGCGACGCCCCAGCCTGTGGGCCCTGGCCTTTGCCCCCTTAAGGGGCAGGGGCAGCCTTGAGGCAGGGAGGAGGCAGCGGCGTGATCCCCAGGATCGCGCCACTCAGGGGGCTGCAGGGGCTTGGGAGCAGTTACCCAAGCCTCCTGCAGCCTCCCCAGGGTGCAGGGAGCCCGGCGCGAACCTTTATTAGGGCTCCTCGCAGCAGTGAAAGTGGATCAAGCTCCACTTCTGCTTTAGCGGAGGCGGGGCGCGATCACTCCACTTTTATATTCACTGCTGCAGGGAGCCCTAACAAAGGTTCGGGCCGGGTTTCCCACACCTTGGGGAGGCTGCAGGAGGCTTGGGTAAGTGCTCCCAAGCCCCTGCAGCCCCCTGAGTGGCGCGATCCTGGGGATCACGCCGCTGCCTTCCACCCACCCCCGCTGCCTCCCCCCCCCCGCCCCTGCAAGATCTTACAGTGGCTCAAACTCTCCTGGAGAGTTTCAAAACCACTGCTGTAGGAAATGAGTTTACAGTACAATGCTATGCATGTTGACTCAGAACTAGGGCCCTTTAAATTATGTGTGACTTACTCCCAGGAAGGTGTGTACAGGATTGCAACTTATGGGTACTTTAGGATAACTGTTTTCTTGGGTATGCAACTTCAGTTTTTTGACACTTACAAGCAAATGGGAACTCTGATTATTCCAGTGCTAATACAGCTGTACATCGCTTAAGGATGGGGATACATTCTCCAATACCTGTTATGCGATTACATCTAAGCGAACACTCAGCCCAATCTAGTGCCTTTGTTGTGTAAACAGATTCTCCCTGCCAGACACTAGCTGGCTGCACAGGCTACTGGAGATAGACTTCCTCTTCTTTGCATTAAGAGCCTCTTTGTTGTGTAAACAGACACTCTGCTGCAGGCTATGGAAGTTCTGACTGCCTCATTGAGAGCCTCTTTGTTGTGCTTTGATCATATATGCTCTAAGCAGACTTTGTTAAGTGATGCATGGCCATAGCTAGGTCCAAAATGCAGACCGGGGCCTGTAAGATTAACATGGGTGATGCAGCCAAAAAAAAAACATGTGCTGCAAAAGCCCTATTGTAGGTAGAGCCTCTTTCTTACAGTATTCCTCTTCCTCACCCTTCCCTTTCTCATTAGGCTTGAAGATGCCTGGAAGAAAATGCCATCCGGACAAGTCTTGAGATGGGCACAAACAGGGCCGTTGCTGATTTCAAAAATAGTGTTCTTCTGATTATTACTTGTATACTTCATCCATTACTCATATGGAAATTTGCAAATCACTTGGAAGGAACATTCTCATGCTGTTGCCTCACTTTCCAAAATGTGACAAGTCTCTCCTAACTCCACCTTGCTTCCTTAGCTGATTGTCCTGAGAATCAGCCAGGACTTTAATCTGGAGAGGGTGAGGCAGGGATCAAGATCATGCTGAATAAGATCTGATGATCAGAGCAAAACACTGTAGCACTGTGGGGCATTTGTGTGTCACCTTAAAATTCTCCAGGCTCTCCACCTTGGCATACTTGCAGGCATAAATCTTCCTGTGTGATAAATTAAGCCTAACTGACCAGTGGTCAGCTGCCTGGACAAGTATTTTCAGGCTCCTTCTCCAAGAAGCCTGGCGTACCAGCTGCTTGAGCCACCACAAAGCCCTTTGCAGCAGTCCACACTGTCAGAATGCATGCTTCGCCAGTGCACTTTTTAGATAGGAGTGAGCCATAAGAATAGATAATTTCTCTCTCCCTCTAACTTTCATACTCACCATTCCTTTTAAAAGCCTCAGTTCCCCAGTGCATGTTTTAGACATCTCACTAATTTTCTTCTCCTCTCCTGTTGGGTCGTTTCTGGTGGAGGAAACTCAGCTGAGCTGGCAGCACAACTCCCTTCCCCCCCCCTTAACTTGTGCCTGTCCAAATGGAGCTATTCACAAATATTCATCCTCAACCACTCAAACCTCTGTGCCTGCCCCCCCCCCCATATTTCTTAATAAATTCTGTATTCTTTGAAAACAGACTCCTCTTTTCTATTAGCCTAATTTTGAGGCACTTTGAGGTTGGCACTATCCAGTCAAAGGTACCCAAACAGCTGCATTTCAACCTCTCGCAGTGTAAAATTCCCTGATTGAGTTTATTTTTGGACAGGGAAGACCCAGGCCCAAGACTGAATGTTTGTGAGTAGTGGTAAACTTATTTCTGAATGAGAGCAGCGTTGGCAATAATGCAGCCCAGACAGAGTAAATAAAACTGCAGTGAGTCTTGTTGTAATAAATGAATAATATTTGAATAAAAGTCTTGTTGTAATAAATGAATAAATGTAATAAATGAATACATTTATTACATCTCTAACATAATTACATCTTTATGGGTAAGACTCATTTTATTTGGAATATTAATCAAATATGTTTCCAAATAATCCTTTCTGCACAAGCTAGATCAATCCTGTTACTGATGGTGGTATTTTCACAGCCATTGCAAATGGCATTGTGGATAGATCCTTCAAATGTTAGCACAGATAGTTTTCATAGTGATCTGGGAGGAATATAAGAAGTGATTCTTTCATGCTGGTTCTGTTCATACTTATGTCTCCAAGAGAAATTAAATGTACAGGTCTCCAACTGCCTGCAAGAGCTTGGAAAACACAAGAGCCAGCAGCCTGGATGACAACTGCACTATGAAGGGAAACACCTGGAGAAATGGAGGTTCTATGAGATTGTCTCATGGAATAATACTGTACTTGGAAAAATCTCATTGAAAAATGGATTTATGTTCAGCCTGCGTATGTAAACCACCTTGATCCTACTAAGAAAGGTGGTAATATCGTAATAAATACTTAATTAAAATGATTTGTATTCATCTTTCCATCTGAATAAATGGAGTGCTCATCCTATTTCAGTTAATGGGATCCCAGGGCATGCCTAAGAATTCTTCCCATGCTTTACATGGGCCTCTCACTGTCGATCAGTATGTGGAATCCACACATCCTCCTTTTATTTTGTGCTCACTGAAATGTCAGCGCATCACTGATGCGCTGTAACAATAATCTCATGAGAGGAGATCAGTGTTTATTTCTATACCTTGTATAAGCATAAAGGTATATATACTGTCAAGGACAAAAAGAGAAAAGTGTTTCTGTGGCACTATATGAATTTATCAACCATATGGATAAAACAAATTGAAAAAAGACTTGCTGTTTCATTTTCCTATTAGTAATTGTAGTTCTTGAAATGTTCATCTGGACAGGACCTCAGTAAAATTTGAACATACTAAAAGAAACATTCATGAAGTGGGCAGTTGCCCAGGCCTGGTCCAAGGGCAAGTAGTACCTAAGATACAAAAGAACTTCCCTGCCCCCACCATTGCTGTAGCCATCACCTCCTCCTGCTTGTTTGCCCAGCTAAAACGGGTGAGGGGTCCGTCCAGCAGCCTGGCACTGCGTGATCCCCTCCCTAACGCCTGACCTCCAAGCAGGGCAGCAGTGGGTACGGCCAGTGCTTTTTTTGTAAAAAGAAAGGTGCAGGAACTCACAACTTGTTAATCTTATTTATTTATTTTTAAACCATTTTTTATTGGAGAAATAAAATATTTTTTATGTGCTTCCCCCCTAAAGATGAACTTACTTCTGAGTAGACATGCATAGGATTGGGCTGTCAATCTCCACATCCCCTTCCCCCTAGCTACTTTTTCTACACATGGGGAAAAATACCGTACAGGTGCACTTGTAGCATGTAGTATGGCACTACTTTGAGGAGAGGAAGCAGTGAATGGATTCTGAAAAATGGCTTACATGAGTTCCATGTAGTAAAATTACTCTAAGCAACTGTGGGAGTAAGAACAAAAAAGGAATTCTTACACGAGAGGGGTCCTGAGGTGCACATAGAAACAGCTACGTTTGCAAACAAGCCATTAAATATTGTTTAATTCAGGTATCAGAATACTCTGTGTCTTTGGGAAGGCGCTTGGCATGCAATTGTATGTTTTCTGCTGCCCTGAGGAGCTGCTGTGCATTGCTGGAGAGGAGCTGCAAACGCTGGCTGGCGGAGGGCATGCTTGTGGGGGAAGGATGAGGAGGATCTCTGGCAAGGCTGGACAGCATGTTGTACACACGTAGAATCCCTTTTCACCTGCCCTTAGCATGTGAAAACAGGTGCAGATATATATCTCTGCCAGGATTAAGAGCCCAATCCTAGGTATGTCTACTCTGAAGTAAGTCTCATTCTAGTCAATGGAGCTTACTCCCAGGAAAGTGCCTAGGATTGCAGCCTAAGAGCCCAATCCTATGCATGTCTACTCAGAAGTCCACTTTAGTGATTGGGGCTTACTGTGGATAGGATGGCAGCCTCAGGGCCCAATCCTGTGCCTGTCTACTCAGAAGTCAGTCCCATTAGAGTCAATGGGGCTTCCTCCCAGGAAAGTGTGGAGAGGACTGCAGCCTCAGAGCCAAAGCCTATGGCTGTCTCCTCAGAAGTCAGTCCCATTAGAGGCAGTGGGGCTTCCTCCCAGGAAGGTGTGGAGAGGACTGCAGCCTCAGAGCCCTTCCTCTGCCTGTCTACTCAGGCTGCAAGGCTATGACACTTTCCTGGGAGTAAGCTCCATTGAATACAATGGAACTTACTCCTGAGTAGACATGCATAGGCTTGGGCTCTCAGGCTGCAAGGCTATGCACCCTTTCTCAGGAGCAAGCCCCATTGAGCACAGTGAGACTTACTTCTGAGTAGACATGCCTAGGCTCGTACTGCAGATTGGCGGGGGGGGGGGGGGCTGCACCAGCCAGCTTCCTTCCCCTCCTCCTCCTCCACCAAGCCAGTACCTGGGCGTTCCGTGGGTGCTGCAGCCCGTCTCGCTGGCTGGCTGGCTGTCCATCCATCCGTCGTCCTCCTCGGCGCGTGTCCCACGTGCCCTCCACCGGCTTGGAAGCTGCGCGGGGAAGCAGAGCGTGGGGGGAGGGGAGGCGGGCTGGGCTCAGGCGAGAGCTTGGGGTGGGGGCAGGAGGGGGTCATTGTGTGGTCAGGCAGGGGCCAGGCACCCACCCACCCAGCACCCACCCAGCGAATGCCTCTGTTTTGCTCCCTCCTGGAATGCCTCCGAAGGGGAGGGGCCCTTGCAAAAAGGTGCCAGAACTCCGTCCCCCCGCGTTCCATTAGAAAAAAAGCCCTGGGTACGGCTATTATTGAAAACACCATGTGGAAAGCAGCAATTGGGTCCTCTACTCCCTTGTCTCACTTCTTCTTTGTGTGTCTCTTTAAACAAATCAGGAAATGCAGAATGTGTTTCAAACTTTTTGTTTTATTTAAAGAGACCAAGCAAAGTAACTGGTAGGAGGGATCAGAGTAGTACATTCTGTGAAGAACTGGAGAGAGGCAGCAACAGAGGTAAAAGGCTGCTCCCACAACCCACCACGCGATTGTATTTTTACCCAAAACTCTTTCCTAAGAGATGGTGAAACTGTCAACAGTATTTGAGTTTGGTTGCTTTGAATTGCCAGTTGCAGATGCCCTGGTGAATCCAAGACCTTATCTTTTTTGCAGCTTATGTGACTTCATATATCAGGTGTTGAAATACTCCAGCCACATATACTGCAACTCGAGACCCAAAATGTTCTTTATGATGTATTCATCAGTCTGCTGCATAGAAAATATTCCACTTTAGAAAAACAGTTTTGGGCATTGCTGTCTTAGGCTTTGTGGACTCCTCAAATTTCATAGGCTACAACTGAACATTGTGTATTTTGAAATATTCAATATATTCTGTTAAAATTTGGTTGCTTAATTTAGCTTTCTTCTCCCTTATCTTGCTTTTCCTGCCCTTACCTAGATTTTCTTTTCCTGCCCTTCGGCATGACCATTTTGACTTTGTCTTTTGTCTTGATGGAATATGATTTAACTTGCCCTAGCTTTTGAAATCAAGATACTGAACCTTTCTGAGTGTATTATACCAAGTTTCTGTTAGTCTAGGTGTCAGTCAGTAACCAGCATACATGCTTGGTTATCTGGACAGAATGGTGATGTCATTAATTTGTTACATCATCACCCATCATATTGCCATTTTCGCTATGGATTGTATACTAAGATTATGGTCACAGGAAGCTATTCCCACAAATGAGAGGAGTGTTGCACTGACACTGGGGTTTGCAGAAGGAGTTTCCAACAATCATTCTGTGTGTGATTTTAGGATACAGGCCTGTGACATTAACCAATTAAATTTTGTTCTAAATGGAAAATACTGACTTATTGATATTATCACACTATTGTTTTCACTGTAAGTAATCCAGTTATCTTGTATATACAGTAGTTTTCTGATAATCTGGCACCTGTGGGGCTTGAGTGATGTTGGCTGATTGTATATGTTAGACTACCAGGATGTGTTTGTGTGTATATCCTCATGTCACACATGCTCCCTGTGCAGATCTAGTTACAGTTGCTTCTTACATTACTCCAAGCTACGTGGGTTGTACCTAGGCAGCTTCTGTAGCCTCTATATGGCTGGCAAGATCAGGAGTCTGCTCCTGAGCTGGGAGCTCTTCTGGCAAGATTTTGATGCATGACTGTTTTGAGTGCTGAGTGGTAAGATACCAGAACTGTTGGAGTTTTGCTATCAAGGAATTACAGTATTATCTTAAATACTGTTTTAGGAGACAAAAGTGGTCCAATGTTCTGACCGCTTTTGAAAGTTTTACCCTGTGAAGGAGACTTCATTGAATGTTTCCTCAGGTGTCAGTTAATATTTTACTTCTTGTTTCTAGAAACCAGCAAATATTCTGGTAATGGGAGAAGGTCCTGAAAGAGGAAGAGTGAAAATAGGTAAGTGTTTCCAACAATATGTGTTGAGAAATGTAACTCTATTCTTAATGAAACTTGTCCAGAGTACCCAGAGAAAATATACGTTACAGTCAAAAGCTAGTTTAAACTCAATGGAAGATTTTAAACTATTAGATATTTGCAATGTAAATGTGTGCATCTCTGGTAATAGTAGAAAGAGCCACATTTATTTAAAAACAGTAGGATTAGCCTCCTGAGTGTAGGAAACCAGCCTATCATATGACTTTTCCTTGCTACTCCCAGAGAGAGTGGAGAGCATGAGATAGTTCCACTCCTATGTGCAGTTACGAGTGGATAAACTCCTTAGCACTCCATAGAACTTACTTCCAAGTAATATGATATAGGATAGGGTTGTAAACAAGTCTCTGTCTCTTGCATACTACCCATCTCTAACTTGGTTTTCCCATACTGGTGTTTGTGCTGCTCATGCCAAGACTTCATCACTGTAAGTACACGACAATATAAGGTTTCAACCTTGGCTTGATGGTTTGTTGTTTGAGCCTCCATTACTAGTATGGTGTTTGAAGAGCACATTTCTAGATCCTGTATTAATATAGCATTTATATAGCTAGATTTTATTTGCTGCCATTTATTCTATTCATCATTTATCAACACTGTTAATTTTAGTAGAACTCAGTTTATTTGGATCCAGCCTTTGTAGCTTTTACCCTTTCACACATGGTTCTTCTGATATCTGCAGATTGGTTGTTTTTGTTGCAAACAAACAACCAGAAGCATAGCACAGCAAGATTTGAGCTATCATTGTTTTACTGGTCTTCATAATACATTACTTCTGTGCTGCTGTTAAGAGAGCAGACAGATCATAAGGGTTTTCGTTTAGCTCAGGGAACAAGCACCTACATTTATGTTTCAAATGCAGCAAGAAGAATGTGTAGTGTTATCAGTGTTTCCGAAAGTTGTCAAACTTTATCTTGAGTGTGAAATTATCAGCCTTTATTTCGGAAGGTTAGGTATGTGGGCTTGGAACAAAAATGACTAAGAGCCCTCTGGTAACTGTTGGCGTAAGACACATCTATCTGTTCAATCATTTGCTCATAGTCCTGATCATATTTTCCTTTCTAATCAGTTACATTTTCATTCTGTATTTGTGTAATTGTTTTTCATGCTATAAGTGTATATATGTACACCTACCATTTTATGTGTCAGATGAAGGTAGGCTCTAGTCTATGAAAGTTCATGCTACCAAAAACAAAGGAAGAGTCCTGCTAGGATTGGAGGAAAGATCCATTATGTATAAGCATCCTTTTTCCCCACAGTTGCAAACCTATTGCTTCTGTGCTATTGCTTCTAGGAAGCCCACAAACAGGGCTAATGTCTCCTGGATTTCTTATCAGTATTAACAGTGTTGCCGTCCCAATTCATCTGTGCTGTGACCTCACTGATGCCTGGGATTAAATTAAGCACATGTTAGATTAAATTAAATTTAAATTAAGCACAAAGTTAGATTTCTACTTGGTGGACTAAAGTCCAGGGCATTTTGGTATAATTTATGGTTTTTAAAAATATATCTGATGATACGATTGTAGTTGATACTAACTTAAATCAGAATGTTGCTGTTAGTGTATAAGACAAAACATTATGACAAGAGTTTGTCAATGAGTACTTCTGAGAGCTATTTACATTTTTCTAGTGTTTTTTTTCCTCTAAATTTTCAGTCATTTTGTAAGAACCTCCTGCAGTCCTTACTGTGGTAGATCCCAAAGTAAGGATCTGTTGCTAGCATGCCTAAATTGAGAAACAATTACGTTGTGAAAAGGAACAGTCAGTAGGAATTGATAGTAGGGAAGACTTGAAGTGCCTGAATACAAATGAGATGCCAAGGAGAAACTATGGTGTATTATGTGTGGTAATGCATTCAGTGCTGCCCACAATGCTAGTAGCTTGTAGGAGGTGCTAGTGCACATACACAGCATTCTTGGAGGCAGCCCTGAAAATTCCTGCCAGAACACAGAGGCCCAGTAGGGCAAAAAGGAAGCCTGTGAGGAAGTCTGAAGAGGTGCCACCACAGTAGAGGCTTTCTGCGAGGCCTGAGATTTACCTTTGAGTTCTCTCACTGAGAGGTAAGTGGGGTAGGGAGAACAAGAGCAGGGGCTGTGTACTGTTGTTTGCTTTAGAGCAGTGTTTCTCAAACTGTGGGTTGGGACCCACTAGGTGGGTCGCAAACCAATTTCACTTGAGTCCCCATTCATCTCAATATTTTATTTTTAATATATTAGATGATACTACTATGGTATGTGACTGTATTTGGAGAAATGTTACACTTCTGTACTTTTAACAGGCTACTATGTATATGCTTTTAATAATGATAGTAAATGGAACTTACTCCTGGGTAAGTTGTAGGTAGGATTGCAGCCTAGGACTGTTAAAAATATACCTGCTTAATGATATCACTTCCGGTCATGACATCACTTCCAGTGGGTCCTGGCAGATTCTCATTCTAAAAAGTGGATCCCGGTGCTAAAAGTTTGAGAACCATTGCTTTAGAGTCTTTGTATTCTGTATATTCTGCACAATAAAAATATTGTTTGTTTTTCAGCTGATATGGGCTTTGCAAGGTTATTCAATTCTCCTCTGAAGCCACTGGCAGATCTGGATCCAGTTGTTGTAACTTTTTGGTACAGAGCCCCAGAACTGTTACTTGGTGCCAGGCACTACACAAAGGCCATTGGTAAGTTGGTGGCCTGGCAAAATGGCTTACCTCAGTGTTTCTCAAACTGTGGGTTGGGTCCCACTAGGTGGGTCGCAACCCAATTTCAGGTGGGTCCCCATTCATGTCAATATTTTACTTTTAATATATTAGACTTGATGCTACCATGGTATGTGACTGCATTTGGGGAAATGTTACAGACCTGTACTTTTAACAAGCTACTATGTATATGCTTTTAACAATGATAGTAAATAGGACTTACTCCTGGGTAAGTGTAGGCAGGATTGCAGCCTAGGATTGTTAAAAATTTCTCTGCCCGATGATGTCATTTCCGGTCATGACATCATTTCCGGTGGGTCCCGACAAGATTCTTTTTCTAAAAAGATGGTAAATGTGTGAGAACCACTGGCTTACCTTATTAATTCATAGATGAATAACTTTGGATTTTGCCATCCAGTGATGCAGAATGTCAGTGCTAGGAACTCTTACTAATGGCAAGTTCAAAACATAAGTGCATAACATTAGTACATTTCAGAAATGAGAGGTATTTCAGATTCCAGTTAACGAATGCATAAATTGTATATGCAATTGACTCAGCTTATTTCAGCATCAATGTATTTGTACTAGGGCATATCCAACTGTAATACCTCTGTCGAAGGGCCTTCCGTAACTGTAAAAAGAAAGCAGAATGTTCTCATTCAGTCATATTTCATAGAAAGTGTTTAAAAATATTATCTGTGTTTCTTCTTGTTGTAACAGTCTAAGGAATTTGTATCAGTACTGATACAGATTTAGAATGTGAGGCACCTATAATGGGCACTTACTTATAATCTTATATTTTCCATCAATGTTATTCAATTGACTGAGCTGTGTCACATTCCTCCAGAACCATTATCTGCATCCATTACATCACTGGCACGTACCTTTCCTTTTTTAGCATTCATATTTTGGCTCCATGTAGTGTAGCCTTTAATATCCCAGATATTCTGCCTTCAAAGGTCATGTTCTTCTTTGAATTTTGCTGGAGTACTATTATCTAGAAATTTGAAGGTCCAGAGGAACAAAGAAAAAAAGGAAGGGGATGGGTGAGAGAGAGCGCGCGCATGCACACAGAAAAATTAGAAAACAGAAACCAGGAACCAGACTTTCATAATCCATGATGTCTTTGATTGGATTATAAAAATGTTCATTTTTTCTCTGGAGTCATGGATTTCTTTTCCAAAAGATAACGTTGAAGTTTTCATGCTATTTCAATGTCCAGATAATACCGTCTTCCTTTTTGTCTACCACAGTGTTAATTATTTCTATCTTCATATTTGTTATTTGTTTCTATTTGTTATGGCAGAAGGATATGTTTAGAGAAGATGTTTAGCATGCAGAATATGAAGATCATATGACTGATTCCCTTGCTGTGAGAACTACACTGGCTCTCAGTTTGTTTCCAAGCATAATTCATAGTGCTGGTTTTGACCTTCAAAGCTCTGAACATCTGACTTCCTCCTTCCTTATCAATCTGCTCCAACATTAAGATCTTGTGGAGAGGTCCTCCAACATCTGATATGTCCACCAGCTTCTGATGTGTGTTGGATTGGGATGGGGGAGACATGTGACTGAGCCTAAGGGCACAATCCCAGCCAATTTCCCAGCCCTGGCATAGCTATGCCAGTGGGGCATTCTGCAGTTGGGGGCAGTATGGAGGCCTCCTCAAGGTAGAGCAATGTTTGTTCTCTTACTCAGAGTTGCATTGCCCTTATGTCAGTGCTGCAAAATTAGTTAGGATTGCGGCCTAAATTATGCAAGTCTGTCCTATGGGAGGCATACCTTGCCACCAGGTCCAAATCTTTCTGTTGCACCTGTCATGACCCGAACCTGAAGTAACAGACAGGACTCAGCCTTGAAGATGGAGAAGCTAGTACTTGTCGCTAAGGTGTAAGACCCAGTCCCTGGGATTTACACGGGTTCAGACAATGAGGAAACACAATCTCCCTCTAGAGATGGTTCCACCTGAACCAGTGTTCCCCAAGGGGTTGGATTCTAACATATCAGGAACCTCTTGTCCTGTGTTGCCTGCCTGCCAGTGCAGGGAACACTTCAGAAGAGAGATGAGTGATAGGCAGCAGAGTGCTTGATTCCAGACCTGGCGGCTGCAGACACTCTGCAGCAGGAGGTAGAACACTAAGAAGGGTAGTCAGGGCCAGGGGATATAAAAGGGTTCAGTTGGACTTTTGTCTCCTTTGTTTTCAGGGAGGGAGAATGGAGACAAATAGAAGTGCCAAGAGGTGACGTTCTAACTCAATAACTTCAAAACTACTACAACACCCTCCCACTTCCAGAATATTAGTGTTTTCAGCTTGTAAGGGAAAGTGGTTGAACAGAAGGGAAGATGCATAGTATTCTTAGGTATAAACTACAACAACAGAATGTCACTGAAATCCAACCATAAGCAGAGCTGCACTTACAGATATGCATTATGTGGCCTTGGGAAATATATCACATTTTCCCAAATGAAATACAATAATTTACCTATAACATAAGCATTTCCAGAGCAAAAATGCATGTGCACTGTATATCATAAATCAAAAACCACAATTCAGTCAATTCTAAAATTAAAAAAAATACAGAAAACCTTGAATGGTGACTGATGCTCAGGGATGTTCAATATATGTGAGAGCAAGCTAGAGAAGGTATGGTACGTTTTAAGGTAAGAACGGAATTGGAGGAAGTCACAATTGGAGAGATACTTATATCAAGATAGCCATATGAAGGTTCAAGAGGACAAATCTCCAGCCATAACAAGTATAATTGCTCGTGTGCCTTCTGTGTCTAGACTTGCTAGTAAAATTATGAACATGGAAGATAAAACATTAATGAGTTAATCATATAACAGAGAATTGTCTTTGCAACTACAGGGCTTATTACATAAACATTCTTTCCATGGTATAATGCAATACTCAAGCTACAGCTTGAAACTCCTTTGTAATAATACAAAACATTAACCTAAATTACACAACTCTCATAAGAGAGCTTATGTTATTCAATAACTATAAGCAGTTCTGTCTTTTGAAGTTCAGCTTGAAGGGAATACATGTGCAGCAAAGGTATCTGTGGCCAGGAACTCTTCATTATAATGCTCTGAAACTCCTTACCATATTTGCTTCAACAAAGTAGTGTTCAAAAGCCCATGGTCTGTAGGCAACTTTTATGTAGTTACATTTTATAAAAGTTGCTCTGTGGTCTTTAGAACTCAAATTCTGTGGCCTTCCTAGCATCCCCACTGCCTAATGTTGACTGTCTAGCCCGTGTTTAACATTGGAACTGCAAAACCAATGGAGAGATTGCAGAGATGTCAGATCAGGCAATCAGATTGCTGTCAGACAACATTCTCATGCCATATGATTATGTTAGCTTGTTTCATAAAATGAGCGGTTCAGACTTCTTTCAAACATGCTAAGGAAATGGTCATTTTTTTCTGGTTCTCCCATGCTATAGTGCATTTAGTGTAATAAGGCTAGCCAATATATTGACACATGTAAATAGTTGATCATGCTGTTATAGTTGATCCTATTGTGCACAGTGTTCTTTTTAACTGAGTTAGGACCATTCTCCCATTAAATATGGAGAATTGTATAATGGATGCACAGATGACTTATCAGAGCTATTAGTTCTGCTGAAGCTTCTGGAAATGGTCTCATCACCTGAGGCTATTGTTGGTCACTCATTTTGACCTCTCCCAACTGAAGAATCACAGCTGCAGCCAATTCCCAATTAGCAAGACCTTTAAGATCCAGCAATTTTATCAGGTCTATCACCCTGCCAAAGTGAGATTCAAGATTCAAGCTTCTTTCCCATTCCACTAAGGGAGAGATTGTTCCCACAGAAATCGTCTACAAAGTGGCTGCAGACTTAAAAGATGGAGTCAGACCTAAGTCAGTGATTTTAACCTGTTCTTCACACCTATCCACATTTACTTGGGGATAAGTCCAATTGACTATAATGAAACTTACTTCTGAGTAAATATGCATAATATTGGGCTCTAAGCACATGATCCAGCCAAAATTAAACACTTTCATATTTCACTGATAAGCATTTATTTGCTGTCCCACTGAAATGAAGAGAATTTGAAAGTGCCTGACTTTCATGGCACAGTACAGCTAGTGCCATGATTATTTCTGAAGGCTATATGTGAGATACTGCAGTGCTAACAGGATTTCCACTAACTCAGTGTAGAATTATATAGTTAAGAGTGCAATCCTAACCCCTTATGTCAGTGCTTTCCAGCACTGGCATAGCAGTGCCATTGGGACGTGTGCTGCTCCTACAGTTGGGTGGCGCTCGCGGAGGCCTCCTCAAAGTAAGGGAATGTTTGTTCCCTTACCTCAGAGCTGTATTGCCCTTATGTCAGTGCTGGAAAGCCCTGACATAAGGGTTAGGATTGCACCCTAAGTGAACAACTAATTATTGCACAGTACCATGAGTTTTTTAAATCTTGTTGAATAGTATGTTTTACTTAAAATTACTTACACTCTGTTAGATAGTGGCATAACTTAACACCACTATTTTCGGTACCTGAAAAGCAGAGAGAGAGAGAGAGAGAGAGAGAGAGAGAGAGAGTGTGTTTTACCCTTGTACATAACAGACATTTTCAAGCAGGACATTTAGGAAATACTTTAAAGTTGCTAATAGATGTTGAAATGTTGATCAACTGGCAGTGCAAGCTGACAAATAAACGTGAACTTAAAACTGTCTATCAGGCCTCTCGCTATGTTAAGTGTTCCACAGATTGTCAGGTTGGTTGTAGCTCTTTCTAGGTAACGTATCTCCCTCAAGTTTCTATTCTAAATTTATTATTAACTGACTGTGATTGATGTAGGGCTACATATATTTTAAAGAGTACAGAGTATTTCTATTATATAGAAATTAGAGTATTTCTATTACACTGTTGACTTCGATGGCTCCACATCAGACCCCTTTGACATCCGAAGCGGAGTGAAGCAGGGCTGTGTTCTTGCACCAACCTTGTTTGGGATTTTCTTCGCTGTCCTGCTGAAGCATGCCTTTGGAACCGCAACAGAAGGCATCTATCTCCGGACCAGATCAGACGGAAAGCTCTCCAACCTCTCCAGACTGAGAGCAAAGTCCAAAGTCCAGCTGAAATGTCTGCATGACTTCCTCTTTGCCGACGATGCAGCTGTCACTACCCACTCTGCCAAAGATCTCCAGCAGCTCATGGATCGTTTTAGCAAGGCCTGCCAAGATTTTGGACTGACGATCAGCCTGAAGAAAACACAGGTCATGGTTCAGGATGTGGACTCACCTCCCTGCATTACAATCTCTGCGCATGAACTGGAGGTTGTCCATGACTTTGTGTACCTTGGCTCAGCGATCTCTGACACTCTTTCTCTCGATACCGAACTAAACAAACGCATCGGTAAAGCAGCTACCACGTTTTCCAGACTCACAAAGAGAGTCTGGTCCAACAAGAAGCTGACGGAACATACCAAGATCCAGGTCTACAGAGCTTGCGTCCTGAGTACACTTCTGTACTGCAGCGAGTCATGGACTCTTCGCTCACAACAGGAGAGGAAACTGAACGCTTTCCACATGCGCTGCCTCCGACGCATTCTCAGCATCACCTGGCAGGACAAAGTTCCAAACAACACAGTCCTGGAACGTGCTGGAATCCCTAGCATGTATGCACTGCTGAAACAGAGATGCCTGCATTGGCTCGGTCATGTCTTGAGAATGGATGATGGCCAGATCCCAAAGGATCTCCTCTATGGAGAACTCGTGCAAGGAAAGCGCCCTACAGGTAGACCACAGCTGCGATACAAGGACATCTGCAAGAGGGATCTGAAGGCCTTAGGAGTGGACCTCAACAAGTGGGAAACCCTGGCCTCTGAGCGGCCTGCTTGGAGGCAGGCTGTGCAGCATGGCCTTTCCCAGTTTGAAGAGACACTTGGCCAACAGTCTGAGGCAAAGAGGCAAAGAAGGAAGGCCCATAGCCAGGGAGACAGACCAGGGTCAGACTGCACTTGCTCCCGTTGTGGAAGGGATTGTCACTCCCGAATTGGCCTTTTCAGCCACACTAGACGATGTTCCAAAACCACCTTTCAGAGCGCGATACCATAGTCTCTCGAGACTGAAGGTTGCCAACAACACATCTATTACATTTTAAAGAGAACTGAAAAATATATCTTGCTGCATTTATATAAGTGTGTGGTCAGGAAGAAAAGGCTAATAGACTTAGAATAAAGGGACCTCAGTAGTATTTGTTGTTGCTCTTCTATTATGTTGGATTGTGTTCTGCTTTAAAGTCATACAATTTAAATACAATTTAAATTAAAATTGACTTCTAAAATGGAACTTCATTTTATAAGACCAGGGACCAACTGTTTGATTTCTATCTCACCAATCCTATTCTGCAGTACAGTTTATTTAATTCCCCACTGCTACAGTGTTTTCTGCAACTTGACTTCATACTGATAACTATGGTTCAATTCAAGGAGGTTGGGCAAGTCAGTATAAGGACACTGCACACCTTGCAGAAAATACTTCATGAAATAACTAACTCCTACTCCTCTTCAAAACGAAACAACAACCACCATCAAATAACTGAGAAGAGCCCTGTTTCTACTGCACATGCTTTAACTTAAGCCCTCTTACATTTTTCCCAATGAGGAGATTTTGCATATGCCAGAAATGGACCTGGCTGGAAAAAGGGGACAATGTGTGGTTTAGGCTCAGTGCCACTGCTTTCTCAAAACTGTTTGCTCTGGGATGTGCCCCTCCAGAGCCACTTTGTGGAAACAATACTTTCTGGGGATCTCTGCAAGTTTTCTGAAGACATTGTGGTCACTAGCTGCTCATTTATGATAGCTACATGTCTATGCACCTGATGTCATCCACCTCCATAGACCAGTTTTGTGGGAGGCCTGTTGCTTTCATGTCCCTGCTTGTCAGCTTTTGAAATGGTGACATTTGCTTTTAGTTCCTTCAGATTTGTTTTTGCTCAGACACATATTTTTCTCCTGAGAGGAACAACCAAAGTCACACTGCAGGAAAGATTATGTTGTTTCACTTTTGGTAAAACCTCTCCAAACTGGCCTGTTAACTTGACAGCCTTTTGCAAATTCATATATATAGAAGCTTCTTTATGTGACTCATGACTCAAAATGCCTTTGGGGCCAAGCAACCTCTTGGATTATTTACTCTTGCATTCTCTCTCTTTAACTCGCCCTCCAGCTCCCCAAGATCTTTGGAAATCATTTAGAAAAATTTTCCACTGTTTGTCAAAGATAACTCTGCAGTGGAGTTTGAAAGGCTGATGAAAATTATCAGAATTAAGAGTTCTCTTGAAATAGTTCTATTCAATATTTTTTAATGGAATTTCCACAGCTTCCAGAGAAAATGTGTGATTTACTTCATAGCTGACATAAAACACACACAAAAAACTCATAATGGTTAACTGTTTAATTTTGGATTACACCCCCCTGAGAATGTACAGGGATGCCCCAATGTTTGCAAATCCAGTATCCACATATTAGGTTGGCCCCCCACAACCCTTCTGCTCCCATTACCTTTGTTTTTCTTCTTACTGGTGGCACCAAGCAAGCATATTTCTTCTGTTAACAGGACTTGTTAACAAGAAGTTGATCTGCCACACAGGGCAATACGAACTTGCACCAATGATATCGCTGGGCACAGCGATATCCCATAGTGGTCGCTGGGGCTTACCCTGGGGCAAGGAGACAAATGTCCCCTTACACCAAGGAGACCTTCAGCAACCGAAAATCTCCCACATGATGCAGTGGAAGCTGTGCCAGCACCACTGCATTGCCGCATGGGAATTTAGTTAGGATTGGGCAGTTAGCTATTTAATCTGGCTGCAACACATCAATCCCATTTTTGTTTATGTGTTTGCTATATATTTTAATGTATCATTTTGTGATAAATATTGTTTCACATGATGGGCATTTCAGTGGAGTAAGAAATGAAGATATTTAAATACTTCACAAGTAATCCTTTCTTTCCTAGATATATGGGCTATTGGCTGCATATTTGCTGAGCTATTGACTTCAGAACCCATCTTTCACTGTCGTCAGGAAGACATCAAAACAAGCAATCCTTTTCATCATGATCAACTTGATCGCATATTCAGTGTAATGGGATTTCCTGCAGGTAGTTTAATTTCACTAAGAAATCTTATGCAAAAACTTTGACTTTGTTCTTAAATAAATTTGTTTCTTAGAAGTATGTAAGTCTGAAGAGTAACGGGTAATAATAATTTAAAAATAATAGTTTAAATAGCTTAAAAATAATAATAAACTATTAATAATAAATAATAATAAAGTTTATCTTTAGACTTTTAATACTTTTCAGTTGCTTTCTCTTTTGAAAGATAAAGACTGGGAAGACATTAGGAAGATGCCTGAATATCCTACACTTCAAAAAGACTTTAGGAGAACAACGTAAGAGATCTGTTTCTCAGTCTAATTGTAGTTATTCTTCCAAAACATGACTATTGGAATAAACTATTTATTGTGTCATTCCTTCTTCCAGTGTTAAAATTCAGGTGCCTTCTATGCAGGAATTTTATAACTCTTCACACAACTCTGATTTAATGCATTTCTGTATTAGTACCAATACAAACTACATGGGAATATACTTTGGCATCAGTGTTCCACATTATCATTATAAAGTGGGTACCAACAATGAGAGAAAGAAGCATTATTCATATATTGCCATAACAACTAGAAAAAATCCCTGTCCTGTGGTGCAAGCAGACTATATGCACCAATTTTCAAAAAGCTTGCAAAGTGAATGTGATTTAGAAACAGCACACCCATTCTTTATTTTTGTTAGTATATTCCCCTTTTCAAACATGTTTTTTTTTTTATTTTCTAGGTATGCCAATAGTAGCCTCATAAAATATATGGAAAAACACAAAGTCAAGCCTGACAGCAAAGTATTCCTTTTGGTATGTTATATTGCAAGTATCATGGTGCTTTTGAGGGTTGTTTTGTAATGTTAACTAATGCCGTACTGGCAGACATGATGAAGATGTATAGATATAAAACTGTAGTGCACTGAAAAGTTTATCTTTTGTATAGTCTCTGACATTAATATTTTCACTTTGGTCCAAATGATATGTGGCACTAGAAGTGGCATTGTATCTCCATTTGTTTAAACCGTCACAGCCTCCCCCCATCTGGATTGGGGCTGCGGTGTGGAGAACAAGGAGGTTTAAGCCATTTCCCCATACTATGGTTCTGACAAAAATCAACCCCCAACCCTATGATTTGCCCCTGGTGGGAAGTTGCCATTGACACCAAGATGCAGTTATATACCCCATGTCATTGTCCTGAGGCAGATCATGTCTGTTTCACTATAGCAACTTCAGTTTAAAAAAGGAATGATTGAACAACATCAGTGAGGCTTTTCACATCTGCTTGGTTCTGTTGTAGACCCAATTAAAAATTAACAAGTCATTAGGCCTGGATGGTACAAATCCAAGAGCTCTTATTATAATTTAAATATTTATATGTCACTTTCAATACAAAAATAGTTCTCAAATAAGAACCCAACCATGATATTGTTGATCTCCTTCTGAATGCCAGTTGCTGGGTGGGAGCAAAAGCAAAAGGAGAACAGTTGCACTCGTGCTCTGCTTGTGGGCTTTTTGTGGGAAACAAGATGCTAGATTAGGGACTGGTAGATATGATACTTACCTCCCCCTCAACCCAAATTGGCCCCATATGATTGTGTATGCATGTCTTTGCCCACTTCTGACTGCACACCTTAGGCTGCCTATGGGTCTCCTCAGACATACGCCACGTATTTTGGCGGTGTGTGTCCAAGAATGGAAAAGAGGTGAGGACACAGAAATGCCACCATTTCTTCCACCACCAACCCCCACCATTGCTTTACTTGGCATCAGTTGACTGTATCCTCGTTGCTAGTGAATGCGTGTGGCTGCCAGCAATTGGCAGCCTCATTGTGCTTGGTGGTGATGTTGGAGAGTGACAATGTCACACGTCATGCACCAGCTCTAAGCACTTACGCCTGGATCCTGATGCTTCTGCTAGTGGAACACATTTTCCACCCGCAGCCCCAATCTGATAGGATTGGGCTGTAAGTTATGCCTCTTTCTCAAATGCTCCTTTTCCTGATTTGTTCTGCTGCAGTCTTTTTCAGTTTGTTAAACTATGGGTAATAAAAGTTATGGGTGCACTTTGTGTTGGTTATTTTTATACAACTGTAAAGGTAGCCATTAATAAAGTACAGCATACTGTATCTTCTCTATGTATGAAACCCTCACTTAATTTCATTGACTTGCAGTGCAATCTGTATGTCTACTCAGAAGTAAGTCCCACTGAGTTCAGTGGGACTTACTCTCAGGTAAGTGTACACAGGATTGTAGCCTCAGTTATAATTTAACTATAATAGTAACTGTATACAGTATTAATTATCATAACCTATAATAGTAATAAAATTAACCTATAATGTTGTACTGAACAGCTTCAAAAACTTCTGACTATGGATCCTACAAAAAGAATTACCTCAGAACAAGCTTTGCAGGATCCCTACTTCCAGGAGGACCCACTGCCTACATCAGAGTATGTCTTTCTCCCATTCCGTTCTTTATTCTTTTCTGATTTCCCACCCACCCCATCCTCACATAAAAATAAATTTAACCATCTGTGGTGACTGTAAATAAGTAAAAGTAGGCTCTTTGCCAGAACATATACCCAGTTATATCTCTGAAATACCTAAACTGTAAAGCAAAATATGCATTCTCTATTTGGAAAGAGTAGATGAATTTATAGAAAGAAAGGAAAAAAGCTACATTTGATTATCTGTTTTTTACATTGAATATTGAACCTTTTGATGTAGGTCACTAGCTGGGTGGAGATTTCCCTGTGAGCTTTCAATAAAGTAAGAAAAGCAAGAGACCATGCAGAAGTGACAAATACTAAATCATTCTAGATCTTTCTCTGGAATATGAAAGAATATATAATGTGAATATTCCTACCACCATAGGACGAGAGCATTTTACTTACTTTGGATCTGGATTTAATTGTTGTCATTTCTTAAGTATATCAGACATATGATAGACAAAAAGCTGTCATTTTTTTTCTTATGCATGCAAATAGATATTTATTGGTGTTTATTCTTTGCTGTTGTTACTTATTAGCTGCAAAGCTGTAGTACCAGGAAAGAGAGAGCAGCATTTTGATTTAAATAAATGCAAAGTTGCGCTTAAAGCTAGGTAGTATAACTCAATTTTACGATTTTTCTCTTCCAGTGTTTTTGCTGGCTGCCAGATTCCGTACCCAAAACGAGAATTTCTCAATGAGGATGAACCTGAGGAAAAGGGGGATAAGGTATAGTTCAAAGATTACCATCTGTAAAAAGAAGTCATAGTTCCTCATTTAGGAAGCTGACAGAGCAGTGTATTGTCCAAGAATGTGTGTTCAGTGCAAGACAGTTCCATAATTATATGATTAAAAAGTGTAATATTTTCACTCATGGTAACTTACAGGGAGTCAGATTGTTTTACACCATTGTTTCTCAACCAGTGGTACTAGTACCATCGGTAGTACTTGAGGTGATGTCCGGTGGTACTCATGGTACTCCCAGATGCCTGCCACCTAGTAGCAAGACCAGCAACACAATGTGACAAGCTGCTGTAGGAAGCTCAGCGGGCAGAGCTCCTGCATGCACTTTTTGCATGCTTGAAAATGCCCTCTTCCTAAGCCTCTTACAGATGTTTATCATGTTTCATCTGGTCTTCAAATCCAGAAGTACCTGATGATGACATCATCGCCAGTTACTTCCAGTGGTGCTTCCAATAGGTGGACCATGCAAAGTGATATGGTGGGGGACAAATGCTGAGAAATGCTGTTTTACAGTGTTCAGTAGATTTAGACACTATTAGTAGCACGTGACTGGAGGAAGAAAGGAAAAAGACTCATGCGGAAATCATCTGTGTCTTGTTGATTTCTTTTAAGAGCCTGTAGTTGAAGAAAAATATCCCTCCAGCTCTGTATGCCCTATTTTTATTGTAGAAATGGAGCTTGGCTTGCATTTTGAAATATTTGTGGCTTCTGCACTACAAATCCTTCATATATATACAGGACCAAGGATGCTTTGTTCATAGTACTGCACATTTCCCCTCCCCCCCATATTCTTGGTACTGCATTCTTGGTCCCTCAAGTGTGGTACTCGGTTTCCTTTAAGAACAGTAAGAATTGAGCATTTGTTGTTGGTCATTAAACTATATGACCTAGCATATGGGCTATTACAGCTCATATTTTTATGGGCTATTACATCCCAGTTCTGTTCATAATTGGTAGAAAGACATGGAGCCTGGTGATTGGTGACAAGTCATGTCTTCCTCATTCAATGGATTTTGGATTCCTTTTGGATTCCCGAAAAGTTCTGTTTTGTTGTCTTCCCAGTCTTTTTTCAAAGTGTGCATGATGTCCACTAGACATGGTTGAAGAGAGATTTGGAGATCAGCATCATCTGTATGTTGTTGATACCTATCTCTGCCTCTCATTTTCATTCAGCTAACGTGTCCTTCCACGTTGAGGCTTTGTCAAGGCGAGCTGGGTGAATATATGGAACCATGTCTAGAGTAGATGTTTTCTAATCCAGGGGAAGAATTTCTGGACACAAGAAGCTGATTTAAGAGTGACACCATTATGGAGTATGTATTGGGGCCTGAAGCAACTTGAAATGGTCTCATGGCACAGCAACCTTGGAGGGGTGGCCAACAGACAGCACCCCTACCTGTATGCCTGCCACCCTCTCCGGTCTTGCTGCCCCACTGAATGCTCATTTTCTTCACTATTCTCTTTTCTTCAAATTTTAATTATCTTGCTCTCCACTTAATTCTCTCCCCACTTGTTCTTATATCCCCTGCCATCAGTTCTATTAGGGCCCATCCCAGGTAGGGCAGTTTGTCAAGGCTCCCTGAAACTTGGAGCTGTCCCTGATAAGGTAGTTAAACCCTTTGAGCCTGTTGTGATGCTGCCCTCTCCATATCCCCACTGATGTTCAGGCTTTTCTTTTACCCCTTTAATAATAATAATGATAACAGGTATTTATATACCGCCTTTCTTGATCTTTATTCAAGACTTTATTCAAGGCGGTTTACATAGGCAGGCTTTATTAAATCCCTTATTAAATAGGAATTTTTACAATTTCAAAGAAGATTCTTTCTTTCAAGAACGACTACATTCAAGGTGTTTCATTCCGATCTGGCTTCACATTCTGACCTCCATCCTTCCACGCTCAGAGCCGATGGAATTGCTCGGCTTCAGCTTGTCAGCTGCTCCAAGGTTGCACGGTGCCGGTGGCCTCGAACTGGCGACCTTGTGGATGTTATCTTCAGGCAGACGGAGGCTCTACCCTCTAGACCTCTAGACCTTTATTATTTTTGCAGCTCCCTTCAGGTATCTTTTGCAGCTCTCCCTTTCAACAGGTTTAGAAGACCTGTGTTCCAGTCTGGCACCATTCCATGGCATGATCTTCCTGCAGCCTTTATGTGTCATATTCAAATGTGTTCATTCATTCTCTCTGTAGTATTCACCCATTCAACCAGGTCAACAATGAAGAAACTGCCCATATCATATGCACCATGAACAGAGATCATGCTCAGGCATTCCTGTAAAAGACAGTTCTGTGATTTCAACTGCCTGATTTTAACATTGAAAACCCAATTTTTGTTTGGGAGCAAATAATATTTCAGTTTGAGCTATGAATCATTTCTTTATGGCACTTGTAGAGGTGTAAATGATGTGTCCTCCCACTAGGGAGGACCTTAGGACCTTAAGCTCACCTTAGGAGCTGTGAGGCCCAATTGGAAACATCTTTTGTAGGGCCCCAGGTTCATAGCCGAGTTCTGTAGAATCTTGGAGATACAGTGGGGTTCTGGTATTCTTAAAGTATCCCTTTTCGAACCCCCCACATATATTGAAAAATTACAGATAAGCAAATCTGCAGTTTTCGACCCCTTAAACCAGTGGTTCCCAAACTGTGAGCTGTGGCTTCCCAGGGAGCTGTAGAAACCAGCCAAAGGAGCCACAGAATCCTTGCAAAAAAACTCAGCACCCTATATAATGTATAGAATTGTAGTTCTAATAGGGAGCCATGGCCAGTGGCCCAATAGGGCAAGGGAACCGCCTGTTGAAAAAGGTTGAGAACCACTGCCTTAAACCCTCTGAATGAGATTGGAGCCTCCAGAGGGCTTTTTGAAACCTGCAGAGGCCGCATGCATCCGCCTGTGGTCTCTGAGGGCTTCAGAATGGCCAAACAGGCCAAAAAGAGAGAGAGAGAAAACTATTTAACTACTTTTAATGACAAAAATAGCTTCTTTTTTTTTACCTTTTTGGGCATTCTGAAGCACAGGCGCGCATGTGCTCTACAGACTTCAGAAAGCCCTCCCGAGGTGACCAGAACAGGGTTCCAGTCCCCTTCGGAAGGTTGAGGTGCAGCCAAGCCTGGTTTATCGTGGGTCCAGGGGAGCTGTGTTGAACCAGATCCATGGATATAAAATTCGTGGATAAAAGGCTCCACCTGTATAAATAAACTTATTATATACTTTATATCTCTATGGTAGAATGGAAAGCAATCAAAACGTGTTCTTAAAGAGTGCATGCAAGTTAATGGATGAAATTGATCTAAGAACATTTTAAAATAAAATTGCATACAAGGCTAGAGTACCTTACCCCAGGGGCTCATTAGGCACAGGGCCCAATTGTGAGCAATTGGTCCAATTGGCTTAGCCAGCCATGCCTCCCACTTGCAAAGGTGTTGCTTTTTGTTTTATTTTTGGCAGATATCATGATCCTGGAGAAAAAAAAAGTACAAAGCAGCATTAGGTTAATGTCTTTGGTGTCTTGCAACTCTAAATAGCCTAGGATGCAAGAAACTGAAATTGTGTTTATTTGGAAAAAAAAAAATCAGAATTTGTAAACAATGGACAATAATACAGGAATTATGTGAAAGCCTTTGTGTAACCACTGCTAAACCGTGCCATAGGGCTGAGCTTGTAATTCAGTCTTGAAATTGTAGAAGTTGACAAATATACGAAAGTGAGATACTCCTGCCTCTTCTGCAATCATATTTGGAAAGGCATCAAGACAAATGGCAACTGTATTGCCTCTCTGCAGGGTAAGAGTTAAGGCAATTATTTCTGTGTGCCTCTCTTTCATGAGTTCGCATTATTGCTGCAAGTTGCTGTTGTGGCACATCACCATGGCACGTTTCAGTGTGCAAGGAACTTTAGAATGATTTAATTTTAACAATACTCCTGTAAGGTAGGTCCCATGGTGCAAGAGTATGAATTGCCTGTGGCTGCCACCTCTTGAGCAGGGGTTTGAACTTGAGGTTCCCATGCGCACTGTCAACAATGACTACACTGCAACAACAGTATAATCTTCTAATGTAAACTTGAGTATACTGCTGCTGAAATACTTACAACCATGGCATTCACTGGTAAATTTGCTGCAACAAATTGTTACAGAATGTTTGTAAGGGCCTGATATCTTGCTAGTATATTGTTTTGTGCAACCCAAACTTGTGCCAGTTTCATATATTGTGTAACTTGGAATATGCTACTGATGAATAATAATAAATGGTTTTAATTAGTGTAAGCGGTAGTCAGGCTTGTGATTATTGACAGGGATGGGGAATTTGTCCTGAAGGCTTTTTTTTGCAGTGGCTTGTGGGAAGCTTATTTACCTAAATGTTCTATAAACATTGACAAAATGAAGGGAGGAGAAGCAGGTTCTTTGAAACAACCCCAGAATCAGAGGAAGGGGGGGGGAGAGAGAGAATGAGAGTTTACAGCTTGCAGAAGTTACCCCAACACCTATTAGAATACTTGACTGAACAATTTAGAGCATTTAGAGCATAAAAACATCTCAGACTTTGTAAGGAAGGGGAAAAAATCAGCAAATCATGAGAATTAGATTTGCATCATTCCATTTTGCTCCATAAACATTCTGAAATGCGAGTTTCTGAAGTAATCCACAATTGAAAGATGAACATTTTGCTTCCTTAATTTGAGTGTGCAAACTTCTATCTTGTATACACTATTCTGCTGGTTCCCAAATTGTGAGCCGTGGCTCCCCAGGGGAGCCATGGAAACCAACCAGGGAAGCTGCAGAATCCCTCATGAAAAACCCACCACCTTATACAATGTATAGAATTGTAGTCCTAATTGGGAGCCACAACCAATGGGCAAATGAGCAGGGGAGCCACCAGTTGAAAAAGTTTGGGAACCACTGCACTATTCTGCAGTTGCAACAGTCTTTGATTATCTCTGATGCCTAACCACTGCACTTCCCCATTTGATGTATCAATATAATGTTGGTTTTGCTTTCAGCCTTCTAGCCAATGGCTGACTATTGTTATCAGTGGTATTTACCACTGTCCCGTATGACCACTGAGCAGCTTGCCCAGTTCCTATCCCATTTCTTATTGGTCCCAGATTGGTCCTTCCCAGAAATTTGATTGCCTTTGTTGTTATAACTGTAGATGGGCATTATTGGGCTTGAGGTCTTGGATATGAGGTGCAGAGAATAGTGCTCTTGACCCACCTTTATGTATTTTGTTCACCTTCCTTAGATAACTGTTTATTTTGATATGAAACATTCTTTTTGCACTTGGAATCTTTCTAGTTATTATCCTCATTCCCATGAAGTGGTAAGAAGTATCATTGCATTCAAATCAGGTGAACTTATTTATGGCCTGTATACCACTCCCCAATATTTTTTATAATATTGGTTATGCTGCTTTCACTGCAGTATTATACTGAAGAAAATTCATTATTAATCGGTAATGATACACAGGTTCTTTTTTGTGTATAATAGTCCTCTGTGAGGGTTAACCATATTAGTTTGTTGTACCATAAACACACAGCCCAATCCTGAGCTGACCGGGGCGCCCAGGTTCGGTGGCACCGAGGAGGGCTGCCGCTGGATCCTTCCCCAAAGTAAGGTAAGCAGCCCCACAATGGCTCACAGAGGCTCACAGAGTCTTGTGGCAACTTGGATCAATAAATATATTATAAAACATGCTTTTGTGGAGTACCATCTACTTCATGAAATGCATGAAGTATCCTCAGGTGGCAGTTGTGTTTGTACAGATACAAGCATGTATACAGGAACACAGAGAAACATATAGAGAAGGGGGGATATTAACAGTGGGGTCAAATGTCCATGAAACATAAGAGATGAATATTGTATGAAACTGAAATGTACAAAATAACCACAATGACAACAGTTGTAACTGGTGTTAACTTAGCAAGACTAGACAGATTTCGTTAGCACATGTAATTTGTCAGGAAACCATTGTTACAGTTGAAGCCTGGGAGTATCATATCTTTTTATAAATTATCACCAGAAGTGTCACACTGAAGTCTCTCTTTGGTGTTTCTTTGTTAAAGAATAGTGATTTTCAGTTCAGCATTAGTGTGTCCTCAGAGATTGTAATGTTCTTCCATTGGTTTTTGAATGTATCCATTTTTACATCGTATTTGAACCTATTTATTATTTTGGGTAGCAGCTGGCCAGTTTGTCCTGTATAAACAGAGAGTACATATGTTACACGCCCCACCCACCAGCATGATATATGCCAGCTGGCAATTTCCCTCTGGCAATTGCCAGCTGGCAACCCAGCTGGCAATTTCCCTCTCTCATGCTGGAACTCTGAAGTGAATGGTGATGACGCATTTTGCGTCAAGCGATGACATCACTGGCCACTCACTTCCGGGTTGCAAGATTAATAAGGATTCTAAAAATAGCCATAAGGGGACCAGGGCAGGCAAGAGGGCTTTTCAATCACATGGTTTTTGTGTGCAGCAGCTCTGCTGCCATGTGGAGCCTCCTTATCACTATCACTCCTTATCACTTATCACTAGTTTTAGGTTCAGGCTACTGTCTCGCTGCTCAGCAGTGGGCCTTTTGTGACAGCCCCGGGAGGGGTGCCTTGCAATATCCCAGGACGTCACAATGCACTGATTGGGAACCCCTGATCTATGCTATCACCTGCCAACTGTGCCTTTCTACTACTTGGTCAAGGCAGACATTTTTGCTTTTTGAAAAAAAATTATGATCCACATCACTTGGAACACAAGTTTTTAGAAATTCCAGGGGGCAGCCCAATCCTGAGTTTCCCTGCATCCACTGAAACAGCGGTGCCAAAGCAGCTCCTGCTGTATCCAGTGGGCACTAGGAAGCTGCTGGAAGTCTCCTTGGGGGGACTTTTGTCCCCATCCCCCGGGAAAAGCCCCAATCCCTGCAGTGGGACTTCTCAAGTCTGTGCTGGCTATTTTTCTGGCACAGACTTGAGGGACTCTGTGTCAGGCCTTCTTGCCTGACACAGAGTTCAGGATGCAATGGATAAGAGCTCCCCCCACACTTCCCCTCTCTCGTTCTACCCTCCTTCCCACCCCAAGAGGTCATACCAACACCTGGCAGTTGCACTTACCTCCCACAGTGGTGTATCCTCTTCCTGTTGGAGCTGGGCCCAGCGCTTTACTGACGTAGACCCAGCACCAGCGGTCCCTGCTCACTGGGTGTCATAATTGTACTTTATTGCATGTTTACAGCACCCATCGCCAATGCTGGGCCAGTTTAGGATTGGGCCCTTAATCCACAGTTTAGTTGAATTAGCTTTTTTGTTGCCTTTCTTTGAGAAAAGCTTATATTTGGTGTTAAGAGTAAATTCAAGAGAGCTACCAATCCAGAACCTACTTACCTTTCTTTCACAACAACCTGGGAAACATAGCCTTGCCTCGTTCTCTACAGCAGGGGTGTCCAAACTTTTTGGCAGGAGGGCCACATCATCTCTCTGACACTGTGTCAGGGAGGGGGGAAAAAGAATTAATTTAAATTTCAAATTTGCATAAATGTACATGTATTTACCTAAATGAATATATTATAGTTGGAACTTATATGAATGAATGTTCTCTCAATGGGTTTGGGAGTCCCCGAGGGCCGCGAATGGCCCCTGGGTTGGGGTTTGGGCACCCCTGCTCTACACTGAAGAAGAAAGAGGCCTTTCCTTTCAAAAGATTCTCTTGAACTTCTGACTAGTGAACCATTTATTATGAATTAGTTACCCTTTTTTGTGTTTAAGGATTTGGTTCACTTTCAAGGCTACTAAAATTTTAGTTCATTGAAAAAATACCTTTGTGAACTGGAGTTTCTGCTTGAATTTATGACTCCCTGGTCAAAACACCCCACCCCATTGGTAAAGTGCTGTAGGCCTTAAAAGGTAGCATGGAAGTAAACTATGTTGAAATACCTAGGGTGCAGCCAAGGCTGATATTTCGAAGCAGTCTGGATTCTCTTTCTCAACATGCTTATCACTGCCTGTGGGGCTTTTGTAGGACCTTCAGGCAAGAGCTCTAAATTTATTCCCAATTGTGCCAAAGTTGTATTGTGCAATTCTGTTTGTATAAGGGTATTAGGGCTAGGTTGTTTATAATGTCAGCATGAACATGAATTCCTAGAGCTGTTTTGAAATTCTCCTCTGCAGCTCCCCCCCACCCAAATTTAGAGAGCAGCCACCATGGGATTGTCTTTTGTAGGGGCTGAGAAGGCTTCATGCATTGATGCTTAGAAAGTGACTTTGATCTTTGGTCACAAATTTACATATTAAAAATAAATTGATTTATTCACTATCATTCTAAATCAAACACCACACTTCATTGTGTTGATAGTTGAGCATTTTTTATAATATGCTTTCTTTTAAACAAATGGACTCAAGGAATTTCTGTCTCCAGTCATCATAAATATCTGGGATATCCTTTCTAACAAATGCAGAAACTTGTGTGGATGTGCAGGACTGTTCCTGGGAATAAACCAGAAGATGTGTCTAAAAAATGCATGTCTATGCCAACTCTGTTTTTCCCCCCCTTCCATCTCTTAGAATCAACAGCAGCAGAACCAACATCAGCAACCAGCAGCACCTCAGCAGCAACAGCAAGCAGCACCTCAACAGCAGCAGCAGCAACAAAATAGCACCCAGACAAACGGAACTGCAGGGGGTGGTGGAGCAGGAGGTGGTGGCACTGGGGCAGGTCTCCAGCATAGCCAGGACTCCAGCCTCAACCAGGTGCCTCCAAATAAGAAACCACGCATAGGGCCTTCAGGCACTAATTCAGGCGGGCCTGTCATGCCTTCAGATTATCAGGTATGTCTTTGTTTCTGCTCGGGTCAAGTGGAAGTGAGTTACAGTGCAATCTTATTCATGTCTGCTCAGAAGTAGGCCCCATTGAGTTCAGAGGGATTTATTCCCAGGTAAGGAAATTGCAGCCCCGGAATCTGCTACGGCGAGGTGATCTTAATATAGGTCATTTTTACCCACATACCAATTCATGTTTGGTATGTTCTGGGCCACTCACTTAGAGGGCTGATGTATATGACCCTTTGCACAAGGTGCACAGTCCAATCCTGACCACCTGGTGAGCTTTAAGGCTCAGTAGTCATCTGATGCTCTACTCCTTAACAGCAGCATTGAATGCAAAATTAAGTAAGTGAAGTAGGTGAAGTAAGTGAAGTGAAGTGAAGTGAAGTGAAGTGAATTAAGTAAGTGAAGCTTTACCTACTTAATTCCATGCTGGAGTAAAGGCTTTGCTCGCCACATCTCTCAGTGTATAGGGCAGAGTATAAAAGAAGTGGCAGCTTATATCCAGATTGCCAAGCTAAGTTCAAAAATTCAGCCAGCTCATAATGGGTGGACTATGACTAATTTGCAATTTGGTTCTATGGTGAAATGCTTATATGTTCCAGTTTGGTGTAGTTTTGGATACAGGTCTGTGAATCAGCCCTGACATAGGGCCAATCCACATGACTTTATTTGCTATAATAGTTGCAACAGTAATCATATGATAATTTCATTATGCAAACTTGTTAGCATATATTAAGTATCACAGATAAGTTTATGAAAACGCAGTACATCAAACCTAGGCACAGCAAGCTCTTGAATCAGGCTGCCAGACACTGAAATTCTGTTTGCTCACATTCAACATGGTTTGAATAGTTTGGGTCTTTGCTTTAATACCCTTTTCAATCCAGTTCTTCATTCTTGTTTCTAGAAGCCTTTAGATTAAGACTGATCACAACTCGAGCCAAAGTATTTATTCAGTTTTATTTTTCCCCTCATAGATGCCTCAGTAGTAAATGTAAAAAGAGTCCACCCTCAAAAACAGAAAAGTAAATCCCAAAAGAGTCATAACAGGTTTGTAGAGTCCCTGAACTGTCATTATTCATGGTTGGTGGGTTGGTGTTGCCAACACTGCTCATTAACATGCACACAGGTGTTCCTACATGTGTCATGTGTGCACGCGCACACACTGAACCGAATTTGGGGAATTGGCAACACTTCTAGAACAAGAGATCAAATTTACTGTTTGCACTGTGAGCAGTGCAGACAGCCTCAATGTGCCTCAAAATTAGGATACCTGTAACCACAAGACCGAGCTTTTAAAAAGAAGATAGTTTATTAAAGAATATAAACATGTTTAATTTCAGTTACTTTGCTTAGGAGATCAGTTGCAGAGCTTTAAATGGCTTCAAGTGAAAGAAATAGTTGGGGGGGGGAGAGAGAAGTGTTATGAAGATCAAGGGTGGGGGATTACCAATCTTATTCTGCTGGGCAATTTTTTTTTAGTATGAAGTCCTTTCTAAGCAGCAAGGGCTGGACTGCATGATTCCAGGTTCCAGGGAAAGTAAATCACAACAAAAAAGTGCTCCATTGAGCTAGAAAGGCAGCTCCTACATGGATGAGGGAAGCTATCAGAGCAAGAGGGCTCAACAAGAGGCTTCCTGAGCATAGGATAGCATTGCCAAGCAGAAAATTGGAGGCTTTGAGCAGGAAAAAAGATCACTAAAATGGAGAGATGTTCTCTAAGGGGAAGGGACCTCAAAATGCACAGCAGGATGGCACATGGCAAGATGAAGAAAAATGCTCAGCATGGACACCTCTCCTGGTGAAAGAGATGACCCAAAATGCAGTAGGTTTCTGTGGAGAGAGAGGTCTCAAAACATGCAGCATAGACACTTCTGGAGGGTATGGAACTGACATTTCTTAGGGATGGAGAAGAGACTAAGTTCTGCTTCTAGAGCAAGAGCGGTTATAGCACTTTGCCCAAAAGAAACAAAAGCATTTCTGGGTGGACCAAGGAATTTGGAGCTTATCTTTGAGAATGCAGCATAGTTTCCTGACTTGATTGAATTTGAGTGTGAACTCACAAAGAACTCACAAAGGCTTGATTGTACCCCAGTCAGAGAAGTTTCTGAGGGACAAAAGGCATGTCAGGTTATGTCCTGTGCCCCGGCTGTGGTTGTTGATGGGAGAGGCTTCTTGGCATAACAATTTGGAACTTTATTAGGCAGCAGGACTTGTGCTTGCAGCAATTAGTCAGAATGGAGCACCTAGATTTGCAAGACTTTAGAGGAAAAATCTAAGACACACAGGATGCAATCCTGGGTCATCCTTGGGCCGGCTCAAGTCCTTTGCACCAAACCAGGAGTGTTGCAGACATGCCATAAGGCCAGCAAACATGCCCTGGGAGAGTTCAATCCTGGACAGAGTGTTGGGGGTGGTGGTACTGGGGTGTTCCGGGAAGGATGGGTGGCAGGTGGCCCAGGCCTGGGAGGGGGATAGAACCCCCCCCCTCCCTGGAGGCCCGGCCTAGCACCAGGCTGCCTGGATCTGCGCCACCTCTTTAGGGGGCACAGATCCAAATCCCATTCAGGCTGCAGCCATGTTACCCGGGGTAAGGAAAATCAATTTATCCTGCCCCGGGTTGCTCCACAGCTAGCCCCAACTCTGCACTGTATACAGAACAGGCCAGCTGGCCTGCCTGTTCCAGCACGGGTTAGGATTGGGCTGACAGACATACTTCTCACAGTGCCACAGCTTTTCTCCCCCTTAATTGACTATTAGGTTATTAGCCGCTAAGCCAGTCCTTAATTAGAACTCTCCTGAGAGTTCAGCCTGGTATTGTCCCTTTGCAGAGCAAAGCCCTGCCTAGCTTCCAGGTTTGCCTTCCAGAAACCAAGATGGGGTTGTGCAAATCTAATCAATGCATTTATGCGTTTATGTAGTTATGTAGTTTAGTGCCCCAACTACAGTAGGTTGCTTTGGAGCAAATGGTTTTTGGATTTGCAGTCTTAAAAGAAAGAATATGACAAGAAGGAGCCGTTAAAGCCTGTATCTAAAATGTATTCATATCTGCAACTATGATTTTTAAAAATTGAAATAAAATTCAGACAAATATATTCAAATTTCTTTTCGGGAAAAGTGACAAATAGTTTCATGAAGTTATTATGCTTCTCATTTTGATATTAAATAAGACGAAATTCAGTTTTGTACATTAATGTGCATCTGTTTTCTGGAGCCTAACCTCTGCAGCCTTAATCGTTCATGAAGAACAGATTCAGACACCATGATTTATTGAGTTATCAAATATGCATATTCAAGAGCTGAGGAAAGGCAGTCTAGAGATTATCATGACAGCCAGAATAGTTTCTGGACAGTGACAGATCCCAGATGATGCAATAAGTCAACTCATTTACCTAACAATGGAATTCTTTGAAAACCTCCCAAAGGTTAATCAACAATAGACTTTGATGTGATAGAATATCTTAGCATCCTAAATGCTTCAGCAAGCTAGAAACGTCTAGTTTAAGCAAATTAGGTCAAATATCACAGGCCTTTTTATAGCATACAGTATATTCAGATGAAAGTCTAGCAAAAGAGTGTAAATCCAGATACATATTTCTACACTCTGGGCTTGCATTCTAAGCATAGCACTTGTGAAAGATATACTGCCAGAATACATTTTGTCCACCCCTTCCCTATTGAAGTCCCTAAGCCCCCCTGAAAGATGCTGCTGCCACCCTCAGCAGTGGAATGGAGTGTGGCGCAAGAGGGGTTGCAGGAAAAGGGAGTAAATTTATGCCAAAAATAAGGAGTTGTACAGATTGAAAATACTGCAGTTTGGCCCTTTATTAGTTTACCTCACTGGTTCCCAACCTGTGGGCCATGGACCAAGAAGTGCACCACAGGGTCTCAGAAAGAAAGATAACCATCAATCACTTCCAGTGTCTTGCTGAGTGAGAGCTCCTCCATGAACCACCAAAGACGGTGAAGAACAGACCACCCGCAGCTAGAGCTGGCAACAAAAGCAGAAACCCACAACTCTTATCTATAAATAATAAATCTCTAATAAATCTTGTCCAATTATTACAAATTTAATTGTACTTTTGGGGGGATGGGCATGAGAGAGTTGTATGCGATCCATAACAATTCCAGTTTTTGTCTCTGTGTTCCACAGGCCACCACTGGTTTATCTGGATCTGTAGGCAAATTCTTTTATGTGCTATATTTCAAAATAGAATTCACAGTGACACTGTTCTGACAATTACATTTCTAAATATAGTAGGGTACACCACCACCTTACCAGATTTAATTGAACTGTTTCCGCTTTTTACTTTGTTTTTGAAGAGATTCATCAATTGGTCCTTATTCTTCCATCTTGCTACTATAAAGATTCTGGCAGCACACAATAGATTTGCCCCACATTTGATATCACATTCTTCAATTTGTCCTTTCAAATAATTCAAAAATATGACCTACTGAAGGTCATATGTTAATACCTCTTTATTGCAATACCTGGAGCCTGAAAAAATCATTTTTTTTCCTAATACAACTATTATACATTAAAAATTCCTGACTTTTTTATTACACCTCTTAACAGTTTTCATGGTTCAGTTTTTGCAGCAAATGGGTTCAGATACCATTGAAACATAATTTTATGAAGGTTTTTCCAATCAGATTCTAGTCCGTATGGTTGGGAGAGGGATACTTATATTCAAATCTTTCTGTATTTCCTTAGATAAATGAAATGACAAAGATTATTATCTTAGATATATAATAAGCTGGCTTCACCTTTACTCCTAACAAGTTATATGAGCTTTTTTAATTTTAACCAACTCCAATTTAACTGTATTTCAGAATTAAAGAAACATCCTTGTGGCTAAGCTGAAAGTATTGATAAAAATCTGTCATCTTTGTATCTTATCAATGATTCCATGCTCATACAGGGGAGATGGCAGGTTGTCACTCACTTGTAGAGCATATACTTTTCAGCTTGAATCCCTGACATCCACAATTAGGGCTGGAAAAGATTGGGCCTGCAAGTCTAGAGAGCTGCTACTCAGTGTAGACTACAGTCATGATCTAGTACAGACATGCCCCCTTATCCACAGGGGTTATATTGTGGAACCCCCTGCGGATAGCTGAAACTGCAGATATGGGTGTATACCTTTCCCTTGGTTCCAGGGTGCTGCCCCCTCTCCGGAGTCGAGAGGACCTCTGCTTCTCTCACCTCCAGAGAGGGCGTGAGCAGGGGTACACACACTGCGGGGGACCTGGATGCAATTCGCGGATAAGTGAATCCACAGATACGGGATCCACAAATATGGAGCCCCCCTTGTACGTAGCAGGTTAATGTGCTCATAACTTCTGTTGTTTCTGAAAACTTTGATCATACTTCTGTTATGAATACAATCAACCTCTTGAATCCACAATTCCATGCAAAATAAAAATGTCAATTATGATAATTAGCGCTAAATTAGAATCTGTATATGCTTTTCTTGGTATCTGGAATAGTAATTGTATCGCCCACCTTAACAGAGAACTTTCTAATTGACTGGAGTCACAAAAGTGTTTCATAGTATGATGAAACATCTTACTATTCTGAATTCAGTATATTTAACATTTATATATAATCCTGGGACTTATGTAGTGTACAGTTTTCTTGTTATAAGCTGGAGCAGTACAAAATAAAATTGCTGCTGCTGCAACTGTTGATTTTAGGAATTGCCTGCTTGAGCATTGGATGACTGATTCAAGGTCCCCCTTTGGCCCACCAACATGTAATCAGTGCTATCAGATGTTTAGGGCAGGGGTCTCCAAACTTTTCAGCACGAGGGTTGCATTGTATATCTGACACAGTATCGAGGGCCGGAAAATAAATAATAAATTTATCAGAGAACCAATGTGCTGAGAGTTTGATTATAAGATGTAGGTGGGGTGGAAGGAGTTGGGGAGTAGAAGGCAAAATTGACTTGTACAGGAAGAGGGGAGAATGGATTTTGCAAAAGCATCAAGCAACCTACGACACAAATCACAAATTTTTTGTCTTATTTTCTGCTCCATTTAAATTGAATATAATTAACTTTACCAATGCTGCAAGATCTGGAATATATATACGTCATTCAGCCACTAGAGGTGCTGGATGTAATGGAATTCCATTACATTGCATTATACCTCTTGTGTAATGCATTCAGCACCTCTAGTGGCTGAATGCAGTATATACCTGGAAGTGTGTCAAGCTATTTTTAGCTCTGAGAGGAGAATGTTGCAGACCTAAAATCATCTGGAGGGCCAGGTGTGGCCCGTGGGCCAGGGTTTGGAGACCCCTGGTTTAGAAGAACACATTTTTAAAGCCTACTATTAAGCTGAACGATCCCTAGATTGGGACTTTGCAGGATTAGAATTCTGGAAAGTCATTTGAAGCAATTCCACTGTGACAAAATGTTTATTTTACCCCCCTTCTTTAGCACTCCAGTTCTCGCCTGAGTTACCAAAGCAACATTCAGGGATCTTCTCAGTCCCAGAGTACAATGGGCTACTCTACATCATCTCAGCAGAGCTCTCAGTACCATCAATCCCACCAGTCTCACCGGTACTGAAGAGACCTCATAGAAGAAAAGAATGGACTACCAGTCAAAGGACTCTAGCAATATGAAGTTCATAATAGTGAGAAGAACCAAAAATGCAAACTGTGATGCAGATTTTGAAATTGCAATTATAAAAAGGAAAACTTTTATTTACTAAATGTTTTCAGACAAGAGACTATTCTTACCCCTTTTGGCCATAAGATTTGTGTGATGTTCCCCTCAGCTTTTTCTTGCATGCGTTCCATTGTGGTTACTGAAATGAAACCGTCTGATCTGAACCCAGCACTTAAACTTCTTTAACCTATGGAATTTTTGAAGGATTCCTGGTGCACCTTGCTTGTATTGTAGTAATTGCCATAAACATATCTTTCTTTTTCAAATTCCTTTCACCAGGATTTTAAAGTTTTGGAATCTTGAACTCCCAGGCTTTTCAAGCTTGTATATAGTTAGTTTTTTACTAGACAAATCTGTTTAGCTATACAGGTATATTGCACCTTTTAAAAGCACTATGTTATTTTCACAGGATATTACTCTTTTGCTCATGGATGTCAAGAACAGCAGATTTTACTGTTCCAGAGTATTTTATTATTCTCTTTTTTTATTAGTCTAGTTTTCAGAAGAGGTCTTAAAAAAAGAAAAGAAAAGAAAAGAAAAATGTTCAACCCAAGTCTCTGCAGCAGCTAATCAATGTTATGTGTTTGGACTGAACACTGAACACTGATTATGAATGTTTGTTTTATCATTCAGATGAAATCCCATAGATCATTGATCATTATCTTCCAAGTGGGTTGACTTAAGCTTTGCTTAAAATTAAGGCATACCAGCAAAGTGGAAGGCAAATAACTTCTGTGGCTCCAGTAGAACAAGAATATGCTATGGGGGTCTGCTCTAGTGATTGGCCATATTCTGGAACTCTGCCTTTGGATTGCCACATCAATGGGAGAAAGGACAAACAAAGAGATTGTTCTATTACTTTGGGTTGGGGGGGACATCTGTTTTATTTTGTTGAGATACATCCTTCCTTTGTTTGATTTTGGTGATTCTGAAATTTGCGGCAAAAAAAGGCAAAAAGTATGGTGGCACCTTAAGAGACTTCATAGTCTTTGTAACTTGTCTTGTGAGCTTTGTAGATAGTAGCTTACTTGCAGGACATTTGCAATCATGAATCTTGACAAGTTTGTTTTTTTTAAATTATTATTTAAAAAAGTACTCACCTTAATTTCCAAATATTTGAACCAGATCAAATATTGAAAGAGAAGTTGTAGAACAATGTATTTAAGATGTTTAGCCTTTTCCTGCGTGAAATGCATCTTATGTTGTCTTGCCACTACTCTGATTAACCCATATTTGGTTATACCAGGTAAGCTCGGCTGTATCAGATGTTGTTTTTCTCTAAGGTAATACACATTGTAATTGTGCTGAAGGAATATTGGACAGGCACCTAGCAAAGGAAAGATCAGAGCTTATGAGCATATGTAATGGAGAATCACAGTCTGTTTACTATGATCAGAAATATCATATATGTTGAGGCAGCTCCTTTTTTTGATAAGAAGTTCAGCAGTATAGCTGGTATGGTTTATTCAGTACTGTATGTATTCTGCAGTTCAGAGCAGAATCCAGCATTTATGAATCGGAATTTTATTTTCTGAACAAAGAAAACTGATTTATCAGCTATTATGATAGGCTTAAACCGTTTCTGCCCAGCCCACAGGTGTACACATTTTATCCCTGTTGCACATATGCAACGTTGCACAGAAATGGCTTTTAAATGTTTCAGCGATGTATGCTGTATTCTTTGATTGTGGGGAAGTGCAGCTAAATAGGATTTCTAAGGGGTAGTATTTCAGTGCCCAGGAACTGCTGCTTTTTCCCCATGACTAACAAAAGCAAAAAAGATAGCGTATAATTTGTAAAAATCATAGAATCCAGCTTTTCACAGCATAGAAAAAAATTTAAGAACACATAACCCTGACCTTATTGCACTAAAAGTTATTTACTCTAGAATATATGAGCAGCACTCAGTATTTTAAGAACAATTACTTAAGAAAGAAGTACAGGATAGAGCCAGTTATTTATCAATACATTTATGGGCATTTACACTGTACATCATGAGCACATGACCTGCTCTGTAATATATTCTGTTCTGAATCAAAACCAAGCTCATAGTAAAAAAAAAAATCAAACATTTTGCACTAAGACTGCAGTAGAAACTAACAAGATGGTAGAGTCAGTTGGATTGGAGGGACACCTTTAAATGTATCCTATCCTAGGATCATGTTTTTGTTTCCAGTTAACTTTAAAGAGCAGCTAAAGTGTGTGCTTTGCCATACCAGAAAACATAGGCATTGTTCTGTGTGCTGGTGATATCAAGAGGCTCTGTGGTGAGAGCCAAAAAGTAATTCATCATAAAATGGATTGAGGAGGTAGAGAAAACAAGGAATTTCATTTGAGACCCAAAAAAATCCTCTTGATTCCCCCCCCCAGCTTTTCTCCTTGTGACACTTCATGCATTGTGCATCTGAGCTGGTCTCCTTGCATTTAATTAATTTTCTACCAACTTTCAGTCAGTATGTCCTCAGTTTACCATTAGTGGTCTTTCTGCACTTGAGGTGAAGTTTGACCAGCAGCTTAAATTGGACTTTGACAGACATATGGATTGCTTGTTTTTGTCTTCTCTCTCTGCTGCTCAGTTCCCCAATCCACTATTGGTTGCAATTCAGCACCTATGGCAAGTTCTGTCTGTCCAAGTGTATGTTCCTCTGTGCATGCAATGTGACAACTTTTGTTGAATGTGCTTTATCTCCATGAGCTTCCAATCCCCTAGAATGATGGCCATGATTGTTGTCTTTACAGACAAGTTATTTGCATATTTGCTGGGGAAAAAATTGCTTGCTGTACCCCATTTCCCTGAGGTGTCTGTGCACGCCAGTGTAGCTGTGCTAAATACTTCATGGCCTTCCAAATAAGCATTGATAGGGGAATAGATGAAACTATAGGTTTACACTTTTGAAATGTTTACTGCACTCAATCTCTATTTGTATCTTGGCTTTTGGGCATACTTGGCCTATTATGGAGACCTGTCTGTGTATAATAAGATGAGTGTCTCATTTATTGCAGGGCTAAGGTGAGCCAATGTGAGGTAGCTTTGTTTCAGGGGAAATATCATGAGTCCAAATTGTTTAATGTAAGATTAATCATAATTGTATGTTATGGAAACACAAAACATGTAAATTGTCATAAATGTGCAGCTCTTTTAAATAATTCTTACTAGTGTACACAGCTTTTATGTCATTTATTTTCCTATACCTTGAGGTGGACATTTCATCATCAGCCACGTTTGATATCAGTCTTGCTACTCTGGAAATAGTAGCCACTCACACCTCATTCCACAATGTGTCTCTTCTGGCTTTCACAAAAAAGGAGATCCTAGGGTAGCAGGATTAACAAAGTGATGATGAAATGTTCTGTATCACAGACTGCATAATGAAGGAAGAACCTTGTGGAACGCTGCAAGTCCTGCACTGTATCTGTGACACTGTATCTTTTGGGGTGGAGATAGGGGTGGGTGGGAAGGATGGAAGGGCATCCTGAGGTTGGGGAGGTGGAAGCTTGAAGTATTTCATTCTGTATAATATTTTATATAAACATAAGCTTAGTTCCTCTTCATAATCTTCAGTGATGGTACTTAAGCAACATTGAGCAAAGATAACTGTTTTAGAATAAAATAAACATATTGTACATAAGGCCATGTGTAATCTAAAATGTTTTGCCACACCGGAACGATGTGTATTGCTTTATGGGGGGAAAAGTCCTTAATGCACTGTTATCTCCTAAATATTTAGTAGTAAATTAATACTATTTAATTTTTTTAAAGATCTGTCTTGTGTAGACACTAAAAAGTATTACACAATGTGGACTGAAGATGTCCCTTTTTAACAGCAGTTAAAATAATGTTTTATATCTGTAATGTAGTATACTTTTCAAATTGTTTTAGTTTATATTTTCTCATGTTAACTATTTGTGGAAGTGCACCTGCATTTTGTTTTCTTTTATATATTATTTTACATATTCATCTTCCATTCTTGTTGTCTTTTTTATTATATAGTTTTGTGTCTTCTCTCTTTTGGTGTTTCAGCTCATGAATGAATTTGACCCATGTGTAATAAAGTAGCTAATGAGATTTGCAAAAAAAACAACTGCCCCCCAAAACCCCTCCAATTTTGTTTTCGTTCATGTTGGCATTTCTTGAGGTACTTAAACTGGGATAATTGCATTTAAGTCAGTTATGTGTAGGGTTCTACAATTTGCTCTTCAAAGGTTAATTCCAGCTGCATAGAAGTCAGCGCACGTGTCCAGGTCCCAAACATGCCTTCCTGATTCTAGACTTGTCTTTGGAGACTTGAGTAATTCTTCTTCACTGTTACCAAGCATTGGTTTCAACTGGCTGTTCTGCTGAAGTGAGAGAGGAAGAACTGGGAAGTTAGCAAGCCACTGCTTGACATGCTCCCCAGCCTTGAACTAGGTTAAGGGCGCAATCCTAACCCCTTATGTCAGTACTTTCCAGCACTGGCGTAGCGGTGCCAATGGGACATGTGCTGCATCTTGCAATTGGGTGTCACTCACAGAGACCTCCTCCAAGTAAGCGAATGTTTGTTTCTTAACCTCAGAGCTGCATTGCCCTTATGTCAGTGCTGGAAAGCACTGACATAAGGGGTTAGGATTGTGCCCTTTATGGTGCAAGTACAGGTTGAGGGTAGAGGACTTTTCCGTGGGAATCCTGCTTTCCAGCTAAGCTTCCATTGTGGCCTGTAGGAGAGGTGGCTGTGCTCAGTTATTGGCTACATATTTCCACTTTCTCTTCTAGGTTGTCATGAGAAACAGCTAAACCAACAGGTTTGCCCTTGTTATAAACATTTGCCATTTTAAGATGTCCTCATACTGCTCTTGAAAGACTGTTAAAACTACACTTTTGTTCATTACATTGGTTTTTTATTCTTAGTTGTAATTAAATTGAATTGCTTCTGTATGAATTTTTTAATAAAAATAATATACGTTTGTAATAACAATAAAAAGTTGAAGTCAAACACTTTTGTGATGGAAAATCTGTGGGCTGCATTGGGAATAGTATGATTTCTGCAAAACAGAATGTGATTTTCTTCAAGACATTAATAATAGTTTTGTCTCAAAAGAATTGCTTGAGTCTTTATAACAAAAAGAGACTAATTTTATAAATACAACCATGGCATGACATTTGACATTTACATGGTAAATGTAACCATGTCCTCAAGCATTAGTTATTGCTTCTAAAGGTCAGAAATCATGGCCCTGGTCAGGTAATTCAACAAGCCATGTCTGTTAGATAGGGAAGGAGCAACAAGTTTCAGCACTTCTCATTTTTCTCTCCTCCTCCCCTTGAGCGTCTAAGGGGATTGAAAATTCCTGATTTATTAAACCAGTTTCTCACGATGTCCAGACCAGGAAACTTTGGTTTGTATACTTCCTGGTTTGTAGGTGGCACTCAAACCACAGTTCTTTAACACATACAGAATATAATTATGAATCATCCTACATATATAATTCTAACATTTTGCACCGGGAGGCATTTTGATATCCCATTCTAGAACTTGAAATCTAGAATTTAGAAAGGGATAGGAACATAGAATGCCTATACCTGTATATATCGCATAGAATACGATACTGTATTTAGTATCTCTTTATTTGAATCAAGATTACATATATTTTAATTAGTGTTGTATACGACTGCTTGTGTGTTCAAGACACACACACACACACACACACAGATTTTTTTTTCATTCCATGCAGCCTGCACATGTGACTGAAAATTGGGCTGTACATCAGTCTGGATGGTCACTCAATTAAATTATTTTTCTGGCATATTGCTATTCCAAAGAAATGTATTTAAATGGCACTGAGATAGAATGAGCCAAAACAGTGTTTGATAGTATTAATATGGAATGAATTTGCTGCTATAGGCTATAAATCTAACTGGAGCTTGTGCATTTAGAAACACCTATTGTCACTTGTTGTGGGATGCTTCTAGTCAGTGATGTGGCAAGAAAAGAACTGATCTACTGTGAAAGGCGTTTTTGCTACTAGAAATGGCCTAGTTTAGGATATTGAAATTCAACAATCCTTTTAGTAGTTTTATTGCTCCCTTCATAACAACGCATGTCTGCCTCGAGCATTTCATGTGACATTGCCAAGCAGCCACCTTGGGCATTTGCATTGGCAAGGGAAAAGTGGGGTAGACGTGTTTTAAATTAAAAAACAAAAAAGTAACACCTCTGATCATGCCAGGGGATCAGTTCCATGAAGCTGAGGTTTAAAACAGTACTGAAGGAGAAATCATCAAAGGAAGCTGGTGCTGATTAATTAGAATGTGCTGCTTCCATTGGCTAAAATAGCTGTCAATCAACCGACAAAGAGCACAGTAATAAAATGGTGCTAAAGGAAGCAGTGTGCTACTGTTCTTAAGTGTAGTCTATCTCATCCTACATCCTCCAGTTTTAGACTTCTTTGCATAAAAGTTAATAGTTTTCCCCTCTTTAAAAAATACATTTACACAAAGTCAAGATTATTTATGTGTTTACCTAGGTAGCATATTCAGCAGTAGATGCTTTGGCCAAGATCCAAAGAGACATGCAGTTAGCATGCACTCAGAGAAGGCTCTGAGCTTGTATTCCTTGAACAGCAGTTCTTCCCCACCCCACCTCCAATGTCACATAGCCAACTATTTTTGAAATTGAAGATACTTCTAAAAGCTGTTGGAGCATGGTGTGGCAAGGTTTGCATTTTACGGGGGGGGGGGTCACTGGGCATACCTTCGAAAAGAGCTACAGTATTTATATCTTAGCATCTGAAGGTGCCCCTTCCATTTACTAGAAGGCATAGCATAGCAGGGTGCCCAGATTCGAGTTTAGGATTTGCAATCACAGGTTTTTAAATGACTGACCCAAGGGCAGTCTTCATGCATTTCTCCCTCCTAAGCATGAGTACAGGGACTGCAGCTGTCAAGAACTTTTTAAAAAAAAAATGTTTTTGTTATTGTATTTTTTTTAATGCTGGGAGTTGCTGTGGAGGCAAAAAGGCAAGATATAAAAGTCTGATAAATAAACTGGGACTAAGGGCACAATTTGGGATTGGACAAATTTCTGGAGGAAATGTCCATTACAGGTTATAAGCCATGATGGATGTGTGCAACCTCCTGATTTAGAATTAGGCTACCTCAGAATGCCAGATGCAAGGGAAGCCACCAGGATGCAGGTCTCTTGTTGTCTTATGTGCTCCCTGAGGCTTATGGGGGGGGGGCCAATATGAGATATAGGAAGCTGGAATAGATGGGTTTGTGGCCTGAGCAAGAGGCTCTTCTTATAATTGTGGGACTGACCCTGAAATTACAAGTTCTGTGAAATATATATTTAAAATAAAACTTACAGTTGACTTGATTTGAAAATAATCTGTTTGATCCTTTGGTAGTTATTAGTCTCTTCATACATGTTAACATAAGATAAATACATCTTCTCTGCTATTTTTAGTCTCTGTTTCTCTTCCTACTGATGTCCAAATTCCTCCACATGTGGACTTTTTTGCCTTGTTGCAAGTATATTAGCTCACTTGGTACTACATTAAGAATAGGATACTGTAAGTTGCAAGTATTGCAGTCTTGAGTGAGTGCCATCCTGCACAAGGGAGGGCGGCCGTCCTTTCAACCAATTTCTCCTTTCCAGCTCCAATTCCCTTACCCTGAGAAACACATTTTCAGAGGGTACAAAGAGTTGGGGAGGGAAGGTGAAATTGCTGAGAATCATGCCCTCCTTCTCTTCTGAGAGTGCAAGGCAACAGTTTTGCAAGAGAATGTTTGGATTCAGCCCAGTATCTTGATGATTAATCAACTTGCCACATTCACAAATCAGCAGTGACGTAGTTGGCAGGGGTTTGGGGGTAGACCATTGCAGGTGCCACCCTTGGGGGGGTGACATTACTATTGACCAAAATTGCTAAAATCCCAGTTGTTAGGAATAATACTATCATGTTATATACCATTTGATTCATAATTTACAGCAGAATGCAATAAACAGGAGTGAAATATCTCCATTCTATCAAACGTTATGGCCAAAAAAATGCAACTACGTATCTTATGGGAAAAAAGTACAATTTCCTTAACTCAAAACGGACCAATAAGACTGATTGTTCGAAGACCCAATGAGATGTTGTTATGACACAACATGGAACCACTAAGGTGTTACCAAGTGATAGTCTGGGGAAAGTGATTCTGGGGTGGATCCAGTGTTTCTGTTTGGGGGGGGGCATGAGCTCTACCTTATCTCCAGAGTTGAGGTCAAGGTTTGCTGGGCAGGTAGGCCTGGGCTCCCATCTGAACTTGGAACCCAGATCTACAGCTCCTATTCCAACCATCCTCTGGAGTCCTCTTCTAGGCAGGTAGACCTGGACTCCTGTCTGGACTTGGATCCCAGATGTACCTGCCAGGCAGACCTGGGCTCCCATTCCAACTGGCACCTAGTTCCACTCCCTATCCTGGCAGGCATCCTTACCCACTGACAAATTAATGTTGTCATATGGCAGGTGACAAAAATTTATGGGCCCTGGGTGTCAAATGACCTAGCTGCACCACTCTAAATCAGCATTGTGATCTGAATATTTTTCCCATGTGAACTTGGCCTGAACAGTTTGAGCAGGAGCGCAAATCACTTCAATAAAGTCTTCATTAGCCTGAACTGGCTCAACTTCAGTCACTGATGAATACAAACAAACAAAAATTTAAGGAGTTGGGTGCCTGGTTGCAAGTGCCACAGCCTATAGCAGCAATTTTCAACCAGTGCGCCATGGCACATTGGTGTGCCACGAATGAGCCACATATGGGCCATGGGAGTTTAGGGGAGGGTCATTTATTAGTAAGGCCATTGTGGGATTTGAGCTCCCCACCAGAGGCATGGTGTGCCTTGTCAATTGTCAAAAAACAGTGTGCCTTGACAATTTTAGCGCCTTGCCAGTATGCCATGAGATGAAAAATGTTGAAAACCACTGGCCTATAGAGTGCCTAGTGTACTGTGGTATTTGAATAAGGGCAGGGGTGGAAGAGAGAGAATATTCTTATGCTTTACTGTTTAGGTCAGGGGTGTCAAACTTGTTTCATACCAAGGGCCGAATAGCATTCGTGATGCCTGCTAAGGGCCGGAAGTGATGTCATAAGACAGGAATTGATGTGATTAAATAGGTCATAATAAAAAATAAGCACTTTTTTCTTACTTAGGAACAGTGGCATCACTAGGGAGGTGTGGGGGGTGTGGGCCGCACCGACTGACGCACACGGGGAGGGGTGATGCGCACTGGGGTGATTAAATGCTAAAATTGTGGTGGTTAGGAGTAACCCCATCATATTATATACTGTTGGATGTGGAATTTTGAGCAGAATGCAATCCAAAAAACCAGAGTGAAATATCTCATTTCTATCAAAAGTTATGGCCAAAAAACTGGAGAACAAAAAATGCATGGATCCTTATGGAAAGTGAAAGTGAACTGTATAGCGCATTTACTCGTGAGTAGGTGAACTTGCCTTAGTCTGTCAGAAAGGGCAGGCTGAGAGGAATCCAACAATACCAGAATGGTCCTGATACAATTAATGCAGCCCCCAAAAACACCTGAGAAGAAAGTCCCTCCCTCCAAGCAGATGAATGCATTGAGCCCTATGGAAAGCGAAACTAAGCCACACTGTCATGTTTACTTGTGAGTAAGCAAATGTGCCTTGGCTGGTGTGAAACATCAGGTGAAGGAGAGTGCAAGGCTACCAGAATGGTCCTGATCTCCTATGCACCTGGAGTTCAACAAGTGCTCCAGAAGGCAGCCTCCCCCCCCCCCCCCCCCACTAAAAAGGATCAAAACAGAGGCTTCAGCTGATGAGGTGAACCTTTTTGAGACTTGCAAAGCCAGGTGGATCCTGACAGTGATCTGGTTGAAACAGAAGTTCTTAAATTGAACTGGGCACTGGGTAGGTCTGAAAACCTTACTGATTTTGGAGGGGGGTGTTATTGCAGGCAGACTACAGAGGAAATCTACTTGGTGGACCAGGCTGGCTTCTGCTTATTTAATTATTTGTTTTACTTTAATTTATACTTCTTTATTTTAATTTGCCTGATGATGTCACTTCCACCATGACATCACTTCTGGTGGTTCTTGGACAGATTATCCAAGTGGGTCCCAGTGCTAAAAGTTTGAGAACTGCTGCAATAAGGTGTTAGTAAGTTGACACCCTTGGGGGGGGGTGACACCACTAGTGACCAAAATAACTAAAATCACAGTTTGGAGGAATAATACCATCATGTTATATATCAGTCAATGCGTAATTTCATGCAGAATGTGTTCTTTGTTCTATCAAAAGGTACAGCCAAAAAACCAGTGGGGGCGGAGTTATATCACCATGCCCACCACCTGGGGTGTTGCCCCGCCAACTGCATAGGGGGTGACGCACTGGTATCCTGCACCGGGTGATGCGAACCCTAGTGACGCCACTGCTTAGGAACTCATTAGCTGCAAACAACAGAAGAGAAAATACACAAATCTTGATCATATTTCAAGATATGAGCGCGCCCAATTTTCACATGGGTTGCCCTTTCAGCAGTAACACCTTAGCACTGCTCAGCAGATGAGAGCCTGAGGGCCAGATAAAAAGCTTCCACGGGCCGCATCCAGCCCCCGGGCCTTATATTTGACACCCCTGGTTTAGGTAGCTGGGGGAAATAAAGATTTGTTCTTATATAGGATGTAAAAAGACTAAGCACACATTTTAATGAGCTCTAATTCATACTTATTTTTTAAAACAGATTTTTTAGGATAATCATGGGGGTTGTGCATTAACATTTGAGCCACAAAACTTGATACTGAAATGGTACTCGGAATTTGAGAATGTTTGTGCAACCCAGCAAACAGAACCTCCAACATGATGTACCATTTCACATATTTCTGATAGACACTGTGCAAGTTAGAACAAAAATCTGGAAAACCTTGGACATCTACAAATCCTGACACTTTGGATGAAGTGTTGCAACAATTCATGCAATCACCAAGGAAATTCATAAGTTAGTGTACTCATAACAGAGGAATCAGCAGCCAAGCATACACCGGATTCTAAAGCACGCAAGACGAAGGTGTTGCCTCCTGACTTTGTTGCATGCCGTGAATGAAAAGGCATTCTTTTCATCCTGAGATTTGTGAATGGTTTCAGGCAGAGAAGACTGAACATGCCAACAAGATTGTTTGGCCTGATGAGACTACATTCAAGCTGAATGGCAAGTCATTTGACACAACAGCGCCTACTAGCCTCATGAGAATCCACATATTCATGTTGAAAAGGATGTGAATTTATTCAGGAGTCTGTGGTTTATCATCCAGGAGTTTGGTTGGATCCTTCTTTTTTGATTGCTGTCCTGTACACCTCAACATGCTACAGACATCAATTGTATCTGCAATTCAACAACATTATGGAGATAAGGATGTCTACTTGCAACAAAATAGGACACTCTCACAATTTCCATCTGATGTCAGGTGCTGTATTGATGAAGCATTTCCAAACTAATGTGTAGGACAAAGAGGCTCTGTTGAAACCTGCCCAACCCCACGTTCACCAGACTTAACCTGACTTTTTTCTTCTGAGATTATCTGAAGGATAAAATGTATTTTAGAAAACTTGAAACACTCAAATATCTAAGAGAAGAAATTGAAGAGATGTGTGCAACCATCCCAGCAGCAGCACTCATAGAATTGGGGCCTGAGTCTGTCACTATTCTCTGAAGTACACATTCACGATTTATCATGCAGCTGTAATCACTGTCAAGTGATCATCTTTGGTTGGACTACCTACCAATAGCTCCACTCTAAACTAAGGTTGGGGGCTAAACTAAGTTTGAGGGCTGTGAGGGCCACAAACACCCAAAGGAGCGTTCTGTCTGCCCTAGGGAAATACGCTGAATGTGGCAAAGAGATAATTGTTTGACAGGAAGAGATGAAATTTGAAACCCTTGTGAAGAAAGTAGCCTTGGGACTTCCAATCAATAAGGGGAACAGGGTAAAACACCCCCCCCCCCAATATTCTGTCATGCTATGACATTGCTCACAACAGGAGAGGAAACTGAATGTTTTCCACATGCGCTGCCTCCGGCGCATTCTCGGCATCACCTGGCAGGACAAAGTTCCAAACAACACAGTCCTGGAACGTGCTGGAATCCCTAGCATGTATGCACTGCTGAAACAGAGACGCCTGCGTTGGCTCGGTCATGTCGTGAGAATGGATGATGGCCGAATCCCAAAGGATCTCCTCTATGGAGAACTCGTGCAAGGAAAGCGCCCTACAGGTAGACCACAGCTGCGATACAAGGACATCTGCAAGAGGGATCTGAAGGCCTTAGGAGTGGACCTCAACAAGTGGGAAACCCTGGCCTCTGAGCGGCCTGCTTGGAGGCAGGCTGTGCAGCATGGCCTTTCCCAGTTTGAAGAGACACTTGGCCAACAGTCTGAGGCAAAGAGGCAAAGAAGGAAGGCCCATAGCCAGGGAGGTAGACCAGGGACAGACTGCACTTGCTCCCAGTGTGGAAGGGATTGTCACTCCCCAATTCGCCTTTTCAGCCACACTTGACACTGTTCCAAAACCACCTTTCAGAGCGCGATACCATAGTCTTTCGAGACTGAAGGTTGCCAACACAACACACTATGACATTGCTTCAGTTCATTATATGTAGATGGGCCAATTTGAAAAGTGCACTGTTAATGAGGGAACACAGGCAATGAAGCCTGCCTGTGCTCAAACCCAATGCAGTTCTCTGCAGTGCACAATACAGCCAGAGGCAATAAATCAAGAGACACTTCTGGTTTTTAGCTTATTGAACTTGGCAGAAAGGACTTGGTATCATGTTCATTGTATCTTGTTTACACAAAATGTGTGTGATATTTCTACCTCAGGCTGTTTTCATTGTTGATCTTATGGCTCTGCAAAGTACATCTCAGATTTAGTTATTAAAATATTTTTACTCCACTTTCCCATATATAGCTTAATGCCTCTAAAAACGTTTAGATAAAAACTACAATATATCAGTTGGCATTAAAAAATACAATAAAGTTCCTCTTTAAAAATTTCATAAAATGCCCACACACAGCCCACCCAGAAACCCTCAGCAGCAAATGTATTCCCTTTTTTCATAAGCAGCAGCATAAAATCAATACCAATAATGACAGCTTCATAGCAGCAATAAAAGAGCACAGAAAGTAATCAATACAGGGCCAAATCCTATCCAAACTTTTGAGCACCGGTGCAGCCACAATGCAGCCCTGAGATAAGGGAACATGTTCCCTTACCTTGAGGAGGCCTCTGTGACTGCCTCCCACCACAGGATGCAGTGCATGCCCCACGGGCACAGCAGCACCAGCACCAGCACTGGAAAATTGGATAGGATTGGGCCCACAATGAGCAACAAATAAGCAGTATACAAAGAATAAGAGATACAATCTACACTCCACCAGTTCAAACAAGAAAAAAGCCTTTAATCACAGTCAAAATATCTCTACAGAAGGGATAGTTCATAAATCATAGGAGAGTTCCACCACTGCAGTGCCATCACGGAAAAGGCCCTGCTTCTTGCCATCCCCCTCAACTTCTGTTGGCAGCAGAACTTGCAACAGGGCCCCATCTGATTACCTTAGGGGATGGACCAGTCTATATGGAAACGGATGGTCCCAGAGATATCTCAATCCCAGGCCATAGAGGGTTTTAGAGGTTAATACAATCACCTTGAACTGGGACTTGGAGAAATAACTTTCTGTGCCTCATGTGGGCATGCTCCCCATGCACTTAGAAACCTTTCTCCTAAGGAAGCCTAAATCTAAGGCTGAGGCAGTCCAGTCAATGAAACACAAGAAGATGGCATACTACTCCCTCAGCCAAAGAACTAACCAAATATAGCAGCTCTGGGCATTTAAGTATCAGCAGTTTCAAATGAACACAGAGCATCTTGGCATTCCCCAAGAAGCAACATGAGAACTTCCTTCAACTGGATATGCGGCTGCCAATAGCCATTCCTACAGCCTGTAGAGGGTACGATCTTCATGTAAGCTTAGGTCACTGGTGCTCCTTGCCAAAATCGCTCTCCACCTTACAAAAGTAAGTGACCTCATATCACACATGAATCACAGAGTAGTATTGCTTGCAGGGGGCTGGGGGATAAGAATAGGCCCTCAGTTTGGCTGCACTTGTTGTAAGAGGTGACTAAACAGCCACCAGGTAGATGGGACTCGTCAGCCTGGGAAGGCAGCTCATCTGACAGAAGGAAAACTCTGATCCGAAACCTCCACTGCCTTGTGGCTACATCCAGTTATGGAAAAGGCTTCAGGAGTCAACCTCAAGGCAAAATCCAGAGCCAGAATCCCTGAGGCAGTTCATGGCTGAACAGTCATGTTCTGGCAACTCCTGCGACGCGGCTGGAACCAACCGTATTGGCTTCTGCCTTTCCATTGGACCATTTCAGCGACATGGAGAGGGGGGATTTGCTGCATAGATAACAGTCTATCCTCCATATCTACTTTACCCAGGCTTCGCGCACTGGAGAGGACACTGTTCCAGAATCACCATTCTGAGCGCGATAACATAGTCTTCTGAGACTGAAGGACGCCAACAACATTTCTTGCAGGATGGATATTACTCTTCCTCTCTCCAAATAAGGAACAGCATGGGAGAAAAGTTTAGACTTGAATCACATGGTGCATAAAACTATTGGGTAACTTACATAGGAATGAGTGGGGATTTTTTTTTGTCTCTCTCTTTCTCTCCAACTGCTTTGCAGAATGTAGAAGCAAAGATCCTCCTACCCCAAAAGTAAGGGTTTTGCTTAAAATACACACAGAGAGAGAGAGAACTGTGGGCACAAGTGTTGCTGCTATATTGCCAGCTCAAATTGTTTTTTTCTGATGTTTTGGTGACTGGAGGCTTCAGATGAGCAGGGGAAACTCTCCCCCACCTACCTTGTCAAATCTTTGGTCCTGTGCCAAGAGAATTACATATGGCACAAATATGTTGACTCAATAAAAACTGTTGGTGCATGTAACATTAGTACACTGCGACTATAAAGGCTTAGTTCTTTCCATATAAAGCATATGAATGATTGCAAAACTAATCACATGTATACTATGATGACGAAATCCCTGCTCTTTCTTTCTTTCTTTCTTTCTTTCTTTCTTTCTTTCTTTCTTTCTTTCTTTCTTTCTTTCTTTCTTTCTTTCTTTCTTTCTTTCTTTCCAATAGGTTTCTATCTTGTTCTATCTATCTGTGGAGAACAAGACGGAGAGAAATGAAAAGAACAGATTGTCCTAAACCCAAAGAATTACTGTAATTGTTTTTTTTGCATAATACGAGTTGCCTGCATCCCTGAGTAGTGAGAAGTTCCAGGCATGCAGCACTGCCCAAATTCAGGGCTTCTTATGAAGAAGAGAGTACTGGAGGGTCGTGATGTCTTTGTAATATTTGGTTTATTTGCAGGTTGGTCAATGGATGGAATTGATGACTGCACACTTAGGTGTCAACAACAAACTAGCAGGTTTAAACTAGTCATTTCCCCACAAGGACACCCCTAAACCCTGCAGTGCTTCCATTAGCTTTGATCTCTGGCTTTCTTCACTTCTCCATTCAAACTACTGTACATCATTTCCCCACAAGGTCACCCCTACACCCTGCAGTGCTTCCATCAGCTTTGATCTCTGGCTCTCTTCACTTCTCCATTCAGTTTGCTTTGCCATGTCTCACTCTTGCTGCCTCTCTTCATCTTCTGTCTTTGTTCTTCCTCCACCCCTGCACATACCAGACTGGGGTGGGGGATGCGTCACAGATTCTTATGATTTCTACCTTCCAGGGAGGTCTCCTATTAAGGAAGCATTCTGGAATATTAAGGAACATTAACCAACCTCTTGGAACTATTCGCCTAACAAAGCAATCAGTGGCAGAATTCAGGACCACAAACTGCTAGCAATGTATATGTGATGGTGAGTGGTTGTCTATCAGACTGGACCAGGCGGAGTTGGGCTGCCCAAATGCTGGAAGGGTTTACACTCAGTGAAGCAGCTTCCTGATTTGCTTACCTACTAAGAAGTAAAAGGGAGGAAATGTTCTGTTGTCATAAGTTTCCGCAGGTACCACTTAACAGTGAGAACTCTGACTTCAGCCTCCACCTGGGCTGGAAGACGTAACTGAGAGAAAAGGAATGCAAAGCCCAGTATTCATAGCTACTTGTTAGAAGAAGGTAAGAGACAAAGCAGAATCAGCCACCTACACAACAATTTCCTTTTCCAAATGTCCTTATACAAGTGCATGTTTGCTTATTACATTTCCATCACACTTGGGTACATAGACGTCAGGGCTAGCCCATCTATGAGGCCAACTGAAGTAATTGTCTCAGGCAGCAGACTGGCGGGGGGGGGGGCCCTCTGGCCACCTTCTCCCTCCACTCATCCTTCTCCCACTCCCTGGATAGGAAAAGGGAGACAAAGTGGAAGTGTTGAGGAAAGAAGGGGAGTGGGCTAGTAGAATATTGGAGAAGCAGAGGATGGCACATCACCAGGTATGGGGGGGAGCAGCATTTGGCTCACTGTCTCAGGTGGCAGTAGGTCTTAGGCCAGACCTTTAGACACCCACCCAACCTGAGGCACAAACCAGAAGCCATCTATGAGCATTTAAAGTACGGTGGAAGTGAGAACTCAGGCCTCAATTGTCAGCATGATAGAATTAGCAGGAAGAGATATCTCCGAGGGACATGAAGTGCTTGGAAAAACTGGTGTGAAAACACTTACACCAGGGTGACTCACATTTCTCACTAAACTGTGTAGAAGTGATGCTGGTGCACTCTGAGATTAAATCCTTGAGACCCTTTGAAGCATTCTTGAAATAAATGAGCAGTACTATTCCCAATTGGTGCCAAACATGGACAACCTTTAAAAAAATGGCAGAAGCACCATTTAACAGAAAAAGCGAGAGGCAGTTAGGGTTTACAAGGTGCTCCTCTTTTACACCAACTGCATAAGGTACTGATCTTATTTTTGCTCCCTGGCATTGCTCAGCCCAAGAAGCTAGAATGTGCCATGAATACATACACTGTAAATGGAATGGTCTGCACACCTTTAGTGATTAGAAAGTGAAATCTAAAAGCGGAGGCAGCCATGTGCTCCTCATCTTATGATTCATATGTTTAGCATGTTGAGAAATGGAAAACAGAGTCTTGAGAAATGCTGCCCCCTAAGAACTAAGGTATATGCCACAGGACTAGGTACAGTAGTAGCAGACCTGCTCTTGAGATGCCCCAGGACAAAGATCTGCAATCGTCCCCCCCCGTCCCCCCCCCCACTCACCTGCAGTGCAATGGAGCCTCACACAGCTCCAGGATGAACTGGGGAAGCCACCCAAGGTTTCCCCACTGTACTTCCGTACTGTGTTGGGAGCCTCAGAAGGCTTGCCATGCACTCCTAGAGACACTGCCAGGAGCATTTGTCCCGTTCTCTTAATGGTAGGTCTGCTGCTGAGGTACAGTCTGAAAGCAATTTCTAGAATTTAGTTTCATAAGCTGCCAGTCAGGACTTTTATGTACAACTATCATAAGAGAAGCCATCTTTAGTATGTAGCCTCAGGGCAGCTTGTGTGAATTTCTGACAGGAAAGCACTGGCATGCAAGAAAAAGGGTATAAAAAAATACTTGCTACCTTTATGCAGGGTTCATGCTTAGTTCTGCATAGAGGCAAGAAATGTGCAAGGTTCCTTGGAGTTTATTCCTGGTTACTGCAGAACATCCTCCAGAGACTGTGATATTAGAGGAAATGTCTTCTGTCAGCTATGTTCACACTTACAAACTGCAGTTCTGCAGAGTCACTCCAGTCATTCAGATTCTTATTTAGGAGTAAGTCCTGTTACTTTCCCCAGGGTGACCAGATACAGTGGAAGACAGCGCGCCTATGCCATTAACCATTGTATAGAAGAGAAAATTTTGGCAGGTGCGGCTCAACATGGAAGGGTTTAAACAGCTGCACCTGCCAAAATTCCCTCTTCAAGGCATAGGCCCTGCGTCCTCCATTGTATCTGGTCACTCTGACTTTGCCCCAATTATAAATGAGCTCCCATCTAGCTCTCCTTTCATGAATTAGCCCACTCTGAAAGGGCGATGATGCACCTGTCTTGAAAGACACATTTGGACAGTTCAAAGGGGCTGTGAGGAGCAGTGTGTTGTGGAATCTACACCCACATAATCTGCCTGCAAAGGCCCATCACAGGAAAGACTTTCAGTGCTTAGGTCAGCACACAAGCAGGGCCTAGGAGAGGGGGGTAAAGGGGGTAATTTGTAACTGGGCCCAGGATCAGAAAGGGAGGCCAGGAGTCAAAAGAGGGGCCCAGAAAATTCCTGGGATCTGACATTTTCTTATCTCACCTGAACTCACTGCCTGCGCATGATGCCAGAGCACAACCACGTGCATGCAGTATTAACTGCTGCTGCAAGCCATGCACACCAGGTCCAGGAATGCTCTTTGGCCTGTGGATCCCATAACCATGAAGGAGTGTATAGAAGCTCAGGGACCCAGCTGTGGGGCTACAGCTGCTGCAGACGTTCATTTTGGTCCATTTGAGTGTGAACCTAAATATGATGATGCTAATTTTCTGCAATGGATTTTCTATATTTCAAATATTTTAGAGAGACTTAGGAGTGTGTTTGGTTTTCAATATTACTTTATCTAGCTGCCAATGCCACATGGTCAGGTAGACCTGGACTCTGCGTCAAGAAGCCTAGTAGACCTGGGCTCCAAAGACTATTGTGGCTGTCAGCACCCTCCCCCTGCCCTATTTTGTCCCCCCTGGTCTGCCTGCTCCCATTGCCCCCCTTTAGGAAGGGGCCCAGAAAAAACTTTGCACCCCCTGATAAAATTCTTCTCATAGGCCCTGCACACAAGTGTAATTGACAAGCAGCACAGTCACAAGATGGGTCTTTTTCATTTGTCTTATGGTTCTGCTGGCACATATCTATGGAGGTGAGTTAATATGGCGGCTTAGACTGGTTTCAGGATCAGTTTTCCAATTGCCAGTTAAGAACACGGATTTAAACGAAACGTGGCACAGACAGCTACTAACACTTAACTTGAGGGTGGGTGGGCTGGTTGGCAGACTGGGTCCGGGAGGGTGGTGGGACTGGCTTTCTGCACTTAGGTCAGATCCTAACCCCCCCTCCTGAGCAACCCGGCATTACATGATTTCACTGGCGCAGATCCGACTAGCCCCATTGTGATGGCTGGGCATTACTCAACGTAAGGGGACATAAATCTCCTTACTCCAAGTTGTGCTCCCTCCACCTTCAAATCTGCATTGGACACAGCATAGGGCCAGTTGGCCTGCCTGTTCCAGCACAGGTTAGGATTGGGCTGCCTGTCTCCTAGCCAGCCTCCTTCAGCTATAGCAACGTATCATTGAGGTGCAGCAATATTGATGGGGAAAAAATTCAATACATTACCAGAGTTTCAAATAGTACTAGAAACAGAGTTGTATTTTCAAAAGGAGTTTCTCTACTGCTTCTTTGTCTCAGAGTACATCAGTGTAATCTGAGAATCTAAATTCCAACACAATTAAGATTTTCCTCATTTATTTTCTTAAGATTGAAGGAAGAACCACATAGGGAGATGTGAGGTGTCACAAACACGGCATCTCTGTGCCAAGTTCTTCCCCTTTTCCTCTGTAACACACAACACTATTGCAATATCGTTTTGGGCAATTTGCCCCTCCATTGCTTGTGGCAGCGAATGAAAGAGAGCAAGGGTGAAGAAATACAGTATCATGATGTTACAACATGAGACAATGTTATGAAGTTATTACCTATTATGGGGTGGGAAGAGGACTTTTCATGAGGATGCCATTTTGGGTGGCAGCCCCTTCTTTCTACAATGAAAGAAGAGCTAGACAAGGACTCGACTCACTCTTTGAGTTCAAGGACTGCTTTTTCTAAGGCTGCAGTGCTGGAAGCATTTACCTGGGAGGAAGTCCCGTTTTCAGTAGTTTCACTCAGACTTGCATTGTCGGCATCCAGACCAAGGGAAATTCATTTAACTCATTTGAAAGCTCATATCCTGCAAAGTGTACACTGATTTGATTGGTCTAATAAAAATCATTGTTGTTTGATACTGTGAATTTTGCTTTAAAGGACTCATACAGCAGTTATGTGGTTAATACCTGTATGTATTTCAGACCAGCGTTTGTGAAATGCATCTCCACGTTTGCACTTCCTTAAATGCTCCTGGTTGGCTTGTGCTTCAGGTTGGGTGTGTGTTTGTTTGTGTATGTGCCAGAGTGTGAGATGAATGCAATAGGCAGACATGCACTAGGGAGGCAACCTCAAATATTGTTGAATGATTCTTCTCTATTTCTATCTTCCAAAAGTAGAAATTAACATTAATGGGCTGGGCTCTGCATTCCTTTTCTCCCAATTTTTCTTTCTTCCAGTCCTTGCACGCATAGTGACTAATTAATATAAGCTTTTTATATACTGTATTTAATGAAACGATTGCCTCATCCAGGCTTTAAGCACATTAATCAGTGTGCATTATGGCTGTCTTTGTTGTTAATCAATTGATCCTACATTAGTTTTCAAAAGCTTTCAGATTACACGGTGTCAGGTGATCCTAGCAAAGCATAAATTAAAGCAATGTGGGAGTCCATTCATGAATAGCTCTCTAAAAGGCTGTCCTACTCCCATGCTAACTAGTTGATTTCCATGCTTTTCATGTATGCATTCTTTTCAACAATGAATGCACCCTCAGATTCCCCCTCCTTTTGCTTTGTAGGGGTTTGTTAAAGGGATGGGAGACAGGATACTAGCAATAAGGGTGGAAATGTTGGCAACTCATTATTTAAAGCCTAAGCAGTGCCCAGGATTTATTGCAAGGCATAGATGTTATTCAAAACGTGGGGCATCTGATGTCATCGAATTCAACAAATGAGCAGAAAAGGGCCCATGCAGCCACACATCAGCGAGATGGACCATTCAGTCTTTTTTCCACATTCCTGTTCTACATTACTATTTGGTTTATGTTTGTGGTAAGCCACTCTGGTAGCCCTTGTGACGGCAGAAGGGCTGGGTAAAAATTCTGTAAGATAAATCAAAATAAATATTTGCTTGTTGCATTAACGGAGTGTGAAAGGATGAAAGAAACATAATAGTGTCCAGTGTGGGAACTGTCTAGGTTTAGAAGAAAAACTTGCTGCAAGCATGCCCTCAGCTTCTGTGTACTTGTCAGCTGGTAACTCTGAGAATAAACAAAGTTTCTGGCTGTGCTACCTTAATTGGATTACTCTTCTATTGTGTTTGTGCAAGGAGGGCATGGGCTGGATTTCAAGTTTTCTAGGAACCATGTTGAAAAAGGAAAGAAATCTCACCTGTGAGTTAGGCACATGACTCCCTGCTGCTATCCAAGTCGATCCCAAATGCTCAGCTTCCTTCACATGCAGTTCATTCTCTGATGTCCAGGACTGGCCCTTCCATAAGACCAACTGAGGTGATTACCTCAGGCAACCAAGACTGGCCCTTCCATAAGACCAACTGAACTGAGGTGATGACCTCAGGCAGCAGGTTGGCATAGGCACCTACCTCCACCCTCCTGCTTATCTGCTTCTCGCCCCTCTTGATTAGAAAATGAAGAAAATAGATTGAAAAATACACTTTCCAATATAGGGAGTGGAAGAATCAGAGGACAGCACATCACCAGAGAAGGTGTGGTAACATTTCACATGCCTCCTCAAGTACCAAGCCTCTCAGGGCTCTGTGTAGCTGCTCCTTGGCATTTCTGGGCGATGTCAAATGTCACTGCTGGGTTTCCAGGAATGCTGAGCTCCAAGTTGGCCTTCGTTTGTTCAACTTTGAACTGCATAGCCACATAGATTAAAGGGAATAGTGGTGCCAGGAGGACCCAGGCCAGTCCTGCACATGCCTGTCTCCTCATCTGATTCACTCCTTCCCCAGCTAATTCTATAGAGAGATCACTTTCTTTTCTCTTTCTTCCAAACTCTTTCTTTCTGTCTTGTGCTTGAGCACTGGCATGTTCCATAAATGCACATCTTCCACCATTTAAATCCATAACTACATTGCAGGCTTAAATTGGTTTAGCAGGAATTCCATCTCCATGGTTAGGGTGCAGGAGTCCTCTGCCAATACTGTCTTTCTCCTGGGCCCAATCTGCCCCCCCCCCCCGTATGTGGAGGTAGACAGACCTGGAAGATCCAGGTTCAAATCCTCCCTCAGCCACGAAGCTTCCTGGGTGACCTTGGGCCAGCCACTTTCTCTCAGCCTCACCTACCTCACAGGGTTGTTGTGAGGACAAAAGGAGGGGAGCAGCTTTGTACACCGCCCTGAGTTCCTTGGAGGAAGATCGGTATAAAAATGTGAAAAATAAATAAATGGCATGTTCCCCAACTTCATTCAAATGCTCACGCATCTATACTTGTTAGTAAAGCACATTTTACAAAGACGCCATAAGCCTCCAGTGATTTTGCTTCCAATGAATGCCCAAGCTTGGCTAATATTGTGTTCCTGGAATTGCTTACCTTTTTGAAAAGTGGGGCACAAACACATAGCACTATACAAAGCAAAAAGGCTTTCTTCAGAAAATGGAAATTCTGTTCAAATGAGAACAAAATAGAACAGAAACTCTGGTAAAAGAAACAATATGGATGCAAAAAAAAAAAAAATGAGGAACATATGACTGCAAACATCATGGCAAATAGTTAAAAGTTTCTTAAATACATCAAAAGCAGAAAACTGCCAGGGAGATGGTTGGACCATTAGACAACAAAACAGTAAAAGAGAAGGTTAAAGAGGCTATAGAGATGGCAGAGAAGAAGTGAATAATTTCTTTGCCTCTTCACTCTAGAAGACACCTAACCTTCTCAGGGAGGGAGTCTGAAGTAATGAGGGAGGAGGTTCCACAGTCTATTGACAAATTAAAAATTAACAGATCCCTCGGTCCAGAGGGCATCCCATTCAAGAGTTCTTATGGAGCTCAAATGTGAAATTGCTGGTCTTCTAACAAAAATATGCAACATGTCTTTTAAATCAGTTTCTGTACCAGAAACTTGAAAGATAGCAAATTTAGGGAACTGGGGTCAGCTTAATGTCTGTCCAATGTTAACTAGTGGAAAGCATGATTCAAGATAACATAACAAAACATATACAGTACAAGAACAAGCATTACTGAAGGAGAATCAGCATGGTTTCGGCAGAAGTCCTGTCCCATGAACTTACTGTTCTTTGAGAGTGTTAACAGGCATGCAGAAGGAGGGAATCCAATTGTAATTCCACACATGGACTTTCAAAAACTGTATCTCCCTTGCAATTGCTTGCAGGAGCAGTACCGGAGGGAGGTGCCCTGATCCTCCTCTCAGCTCACTATGAGAGCAATGGTGAAGTGCCTGAGTGGGCAGTAAGTTGGAAGAAGAGATTGCCAGGCAGTGACAGGGTGGCCCTCGGGTAATTTGCCACCTCCAGCCTGCTGCTTGAAGCAACTGTTTCAGTCAGCCTCCTGGCAGGGCCAGCTCTATATCACCTTGCCAGATGACACAATCCAGGCCGCAATTGGAGCAACTTGACGGACAGAAAAGCCCTCCCCCCCGTGTGGATTTGATTCATAGTTCCCACTTATCTATTTTAAGTATTCTGACTACCTGTAACTAAAGGAGCAAATCTGCCTGCATGTGGAATGTATCTCCCAAGAAAGTAAAACAAAGGTGATTTTTGGCCTCTTATGTCACTCAGCAAAGTCCTTCTTCAATGTTTACCGACTAGTATAGAATACCCAGTGGCTCTACTGGAACAGCATTTCCTTTTGTATCCCTGCAGAGAGCCTTTGGATGGGTTTTCTGCAGCTCAGGTTCAAGATACTGTACTGGGCAGTTCTTTTTCCATGGTATAAATAATTTACTGGCTGTGTATGTATCTGGTTGGCAGCCAACAACAGCCTGTCATACGAGGAATGTGAGCACAACAAAGGCATTCTTGCCACAACAGCTCCCAGAAAAAAAAAACTATGTTACCAGACCGTGGGGAACCATATATAGAAGGCAGCATTCATCCCAAAACTGTATTTTGAGTAGAAATGGCAGAAAGATGAGACTGCGGGGATAACAGTGGGGTAGGAAGCACCTAGAATTTGGGGGGTGTTTAATTTCAAACAGACCTTAAAAGAGGTACTCAGTTTAAGATCATGTTAAGATCAGTTTAAGATAATGTAAGTCTGTATAAACTGTCTTTATACCAACGTGGACCTTAGGATCCTGATCCTTACATTGTTCAATATGGAGACTACGTCAAAAAGGTAAAATAATGTGGGGGCATAAAGAAACATTGAGAGTTACATCTAGCTTAAGAGAGAGCTTCATTAGTCTATGGTTGCTTCCACGCTAGCCTCTTACACTGCTTGTAACATCTTTTGGTTGCTAACTTCTGACAAAGCACTCAGACAGTGTTGGCAACAAATCATGTTTTCCTGGTTTTTTCCCCTGTCCTTTTTTCATTCCTAACTGTGTCACCTAACTGGGTAATTGGGTGTCCCCATACTGGGCAAATAGCAGAGGAGCAAAGCAGTTCAAGCACAGGTTTAAAGGTTAACCTCTTCCCCCTCCCCACACAGACACCCCCGGGAATCATTCTCTTCTTGGTGGTGACTTTTGTAATGAGAAATAAATTACAGAGCTTCATTCATGCAAGTCCACTGGACAAGTAATTTGACCCAAAGCAGTTGCTGTTCTCTGCCCTTCTTCCTCTTTACTCACAGATTCCCTCCCAGCTCAGTTTCTTCATTAACTTTACAATTCTTTTTTTTTTTCATTTTGTCACCTGACCAAAAATAAAAATCCAGGGAAATTAGGGAAAATCCAAGTCTTTTGAAAACTGGAATCTTTAAGGCATTGCTATTTATATAATATCTACAATGTATTCTGGGCACAGAATGCAACTTTTCTTGAGTTAGATTTTTGAGGGCCTCTGCTGTTGAAATTAGAAGTAACCAACAAACAAATAAAGAATTTAGGGCCCAATCCTATCCAACTTTCCTGCACCAAAGCAGCCACAAAGTAAAGGAACAAATATTCCTTTACCTTGAGGAGGCCTCCATGACTGCCCTCCACCACTGCAGCACATGCCCCATTGGCAAGGCTGCAGCAGCACTCGAAAATTGGGCAGAATTGGGTCCTCAATCCTTTGGGATCCGGAACTGAAGCTCTTCCTTCTGACACTTGATTCTGGACTGTTTTCTTCCTCAAAGACCAGAAGGCTGGTGGTTTTTTTTTTGGTTTTTTTTTTTTTTTTGTGGAGGGGAGGGAGAGAAAGAACAAGGGTAAATGCGGGCTTTGGAATGCATGATTAAACAATAGCAGTTACCACAGACAGTTTAAGATGAGCCTGAGTTTTTATCTGTTGCCCATGTGTGGTTTTCCTTTCTGTTGAAAAATATTTGCTAATCATTCACATTTGTACAAACTGGTTAAATTTTATTTTTTTATTTTTGGTAAGCCTCTGGAGTTTTGCTTCATGGGTAAGGTGTGGCTAACTTAGCAGCTCTCACAAGCTTTGGGTGCCATCTGCTGGTGAATCTGGTGGTGTTGGTAGAGAGGGTGGAAAAAGAATAAAAGCGTCCAGCGTTTCAAATGGAAGGAGATGTGTATGTTCATATTACCATTTTCTGATCCCCGGGTTGCCAGCTGCGTGCCAGATACATATGTGAAAAGGAATGGAAGGGAGAAACACTCCTTAAGAATAAAGAGCATTTTGTTTCAGTGGCAATAAGAAATAACAGAAGTTATGTAATACCATATATATATACCTGTATAAGAGGATATATAGGAGGAGATTATCTATCTATCTATCTATCTATCTATCTATCTATCTATCTATCTATCTATGAGAGAGAGAGAGAGAGAGAGAGAGAGAGAGAGAGAGAGAGAGAGAGAGCATGTTGCAGTCCAGATGGAGACCACATTCTGATTGCTTTATTTATGTTCTCTGTTGCAAGGTAGTATTGAAATTAAAAATGCTAACAGTGGACAGGTTTTTAGGCTACCTGCCCCCCCCCCCCATCTCTGGCTGATATGAACATTTTGGAAAATGTTTCCTACCTGGAGAGGCAGGATCCCCCGGCTACTGTTTTGCCTGCAAATCGTCTATTTTTAATGAGTACGCAAACTTGACTGAAACGTGCACCTGCCAACAGCTTCAAAATAGTAACATTTAAATTGCTGCTTAGGGTGCAAGATCATCTCTGTGAGACTACACATGCCTCTATTCAGAGAGGTGTGCAAATTCCAGAGCTGCTCAGATCTCTGTTCTGTGCACACCCTCACTATGAAATAGACACCTCGAGGGAGGGGGGATGAGTGCACATTTTAAAACACATATGCCATTCCAGAAACATGTTCCAAGACTAATATGGGAGCATCACTATGTGCCTGAAGAGATGGCTGTCTCTTCTCATGGGAGGAACAACAACTGAGCAATCTGTGATGTATCCATGTTCCTGTTCATCTGAAAGTAAGGACTGGCTTACCAGACATGACTTGATGACTGGGGTGACTTGTACATGTGAAAGGTCTCGCCTTGAATGGGTGGGTGACTGGAAGCCATTGTCTGAGAGACAAAGGAATGTGAAATGGCAAGAAATGGATAACATCTTGAGAACCAGCCTGAGGTGCAAAGCTTTGCAGCTGCCTGTGGAAGCTTGGAAAGTGCAAGAGCTGTGCAGCCTTGATGATGACTACACCATGAAGGGAAACATCTGGAGAAACTGAGGACTCTATTAGTTTCTCTCATAGAACAACAATTATAAAACAATTGTAAAAGCATCATTTGAAAAAGGGGGTTTATGGTCAGCCATCCTATGTAAACCACCTTGCGTCTACAAGACTCAAGTAAAGTGGTGTAGCTAGTGAGGGGCAGGGGGCAGTTCACCCTAGGAGCCAGTTTGGGGGGGGGGTTGACATCACAAATGACCAAAATTGCTAAAATCACAGTGGTTAGGAATAATATCATCATGCTATATGCCAGGGGTGCTCACACTTTTTTGGCTCGAGAGCTACTTTGAAACCCAGCAAGGCCCGGAGATCTACCAGGGGGGAAGGAAGCGTCTGACAGACACCCCCTTTAATGTATGGAGCCCCTGCTGGAGTCTAGTCAGTTTCGTCAGTTTTGTTGCTGCATGCCTGAAGAGCAGCTAAAGTGTCAGTTTCAGTGTCAGTTTAGCTAAATATGTCAGTTTCGTCTAGTCACTAGACCAGGGGTGCTCAATAGGTGGATCGCGATCTACCGGTAGATCACGAGGCAAAATGAGTAGATCGCGGAGCCCTGTCTCTCCAAACTGTTAATATGTCAGTTTCGTCTAGTGACTAGACGAAACTGACATATTTAGCTAAACTGACACTGAAACTGACACTTTAGCTGCTCTTCAGGCATGCAGCAACAAAACTGACGAAACTGACTAGACTCCAGCAGGTGCTCCATACATTAAAGGGGGTGTCTGTCAGACGCTTCCTTCCCCCCTGGTAGATCTCCGGGCCTTGCTGGGTTTCAAAGTAGCTCTCGAGCCAAAAAAGTGTGAGCACCCCTGCACTAGACGAAACTGACATATTAACAGTTTGGAGAGACAGGGCTCCGTGATCTACTCATTTTGCTTCGCGATCTACCAGTAGATCGCGATCCACCTATTGAGCACCCCTGCTATATGCCGTTGGATGCAGAATTTTCAGCAGAATGCAATGAAATAAACTAGAGTGAAATATCTCTTTTCTGTCAAACGTTATGGCCAAAAAACCAGAAAAACAAAAATGCATGGAGCCCTATGGAAAGTGAAACTAGGCCAGATCGTGCATTTACTCGCAAGTGGGCAAACTTGCCTTAGTCCATCAGAAAGGGCAGGCTGGAATCCAACAACATCAGAATGGTCCCAATCCGATGAACGCAGCCACCAAAAAACATCAGAGAAGAAAGTCCTTCTCTCCAAGCTGCAAATGTATTGAGCCCTATAGAATACGAAACTAAGCCAGATAGTCGCATTTATTCATGAGTAAGCAAACATGTCTTGGCTCATGGTCAAGCTGGGCGGTGGGAAATGCAAGGCTAGCAGCATAGTCCTGATCTGATGAAACTGGAGCTAAATAAATGCTCCAGAAGGCAGCTCCCCCCTCCAATGAAAAGATGAAAACAGAGCTAGTAAGGTCATTTTTTTTTCTCTTTTAGCCTTGTAAAGCCAGGTGCCTCCTGATAGTGATATGGTTTAAATATTTACATTGAACTGGGCACTGGGTAGGGCTGAAAATCTCACTGATTTTTTTGTGGAGAGGGGGTGTTATTGCAGGCAGGCTACAGTGAAAATTCACTTGATGGAACAGGGCAGCTTCCCCTTATTTAATTTTCTGGCCATTATTATTATTCATTTAATGTTATGACTATTATTATCTTGCAGTCTCACCTACCTCACAGGGCTGTTGTGAGGACAAAATAAAGGGACAAACCATGCACACCACCCCGAGCTCCTTCGAGGAAGGTTGATATGAAAGTGTGAATTAATTAATTCATTAATAATCAATTCAAAATGAATTAATCAATTAATTCATAATTAATCAATTAATTAATTATGTCTTATGAGGGTGACAAAAATTTATGGGCCCGGGTGTCAAATGACCTAGCTATGCCATTGTTCAAGTCTAAAGGAAAGGTGATATATAAATACTGTAATAAATAAAATAATAAAAATAAATATATCAGAGTTCATCAAGTGATGAAAATTTATTTATTTATACAGGTATTTACCGCCTTTCTTTGGTCATCAGATTTCTCAGACTTTAATCCAAGGCAGTTTACATAGGCAGGCTGTTCTAAACCCCCGTAGGGATTTTTACAATTGAATAGTTCTAGACTTTCATAGAACTCCTTGTTCCAGTTGGATTCCTTCCTGGTCTGGCCTCTCTCTGGCCCTTTGCCTCCCATGCTCCACTTGACAGCAACTCCTCTCTGCCACCGAGGGTCAGCTCATCAGTATATCAGCCTGTCATCAGTTCTCAGGTACTTCCGGTTGTTTCGAACTGGCAGCCTCAGATCTTCAGGCATACAAGGCGGCAGCTCTACCAACTGAGCCAGACCTCCTGCCTCCTGCCGCTGAAAATTCAAGTGACAGTCAAGCCTCTGTGATGAATATGCACCCATTCCCTCCTAGATCAGAGATAAGCAGTGGTGTAGCTAAGGGGGTGCAGGGTGTAGCAGTTGTACTGGTTATCAAACTTTAGGGAGGCAACAAGCTGAGCTTGACACTAGTGACCAAAATTGTGAAAATCTTGGTATGCATAATTAATACTATCATGTTATAAATCATTGGAAAGGTAATTTAATGCAGAATGCAATGAAACAAACTGCACTGGAATATCTGTATTCTATCAAACGTTATGGTCAATTAACCAGAAAATGAAAACACAATTGCCTTACGGAACAAAAACTGGATTTTCTTAACTCAAAACCGACCTATGAGACTGATTGTTCTGAGAGCCAGTGACATATTATCATGTTATTGACATGTTGCAATGACATATTATCATGATACAACATGAAACCAATAAGGTGTTAATATGAGTCAGCTCTCATTTCCATGTATCATAATACAGTTAGCCCTGCTAACTGGGTAAAAGGCACTTTTCAAGAGGTTCCCCTCTTATATTTAGGGGAGAATAACCATCCCTCTTCACCCCAGCACAGTGTCTCAAACCTATCTGGGGCACACTTTTTATTTATTTACTTTATTAATTTGAATTTGTCTGGGAGGGGGCTACAAATCTTCTTTGACTCGAGGAAGCAGATAGATGCCTTAGCTATGCCACTGACTGGGGGGAGGCAGTAGAACAAGTAGGTGGCAAGCAACTGGGCGGAGGAGGTGGGTTCCTCCCAATTTTCACTTTTAAAAAAGCACAAGTGTGACGTCACTTCCGGTTGTGACATCAATTCTGGTGCAACATTTTGAGTTTGGCACCTGGCTACACGATCATTAGCTACACCACTGGAGATAAGGATTTGCTATTAGTTCAAGATCTCTGCAAAGGCATGTGGCTATCTTAGCAATGTTTGGCAACAGTCAATGTTTTATGTATCCTGATAAGAATCAACAGATTCTGTGAGGTCCCCTGTCTCTGAGTTGTGCAAAATGAGCAAATGTGCAATTGCAATATCCTAAAGGGAGAGAAATGCATAGATTTATTGGAGGAAAAACAGTTAGAAAATCCATTCTGATTAATAAAAAATGTAGAATAAATTTATAAACAGGCATAGCACTTCCTTTCAGGGCCTACCAAGGCTTTAGCTGCTCCCTTTAGCCCTTGCATTTCTCTAATATCTCCCTCCCCTTTTCTTTTCTGTAACCTTGCTATTTTTTCCCCACACGCTTGGCATACAGTCAGCTCTCTGCCAGATCCTTTGCCCTTTCCCCAACATCCTTGTGTATCTGAGGTCCAAATCCTAACCAACTTTCCAGCACTGGCATAGCTGTGCCAATGGGACGTGTGCTGCATCCTGCAGTTGGGTGGCACTCATGGAGGCCTCTTCAAGGTAAGGGAATGTTTGTTCCCTTACCGCAAACCTACACTGCCCTTATGTCGCTGCTGGAAAGTGGGTTAGGATTGCACCCTAAAAAAGGCAGTTGAAATAAAACGAGTGAATCAGTAGAGCAAGTCAGTGAACTGTTTTGATGGCTCATCATTGTCTGCTTGGCATAATTTGAGAAGTGGCTCAGCCGTCAGCAAGTCAAAAACTGTTCAACAAAAATTGGAACCAGCTTTAGTTGTCTCCCAATGCTTAACAGATGCCTTGTCTCTAAAAGTGTGATGCATAAGACTGCACAGACCACTCCTTAGGCAACGTTTGACAAGAATGAGGTGCCAGCCTTGGAATTAACATTCATACTGACAGTTTGAAGTATCTCTCCCCTTGGCTCCTCTTGTATGCATCTTGCAGCATGTAGTGCTATTGTATCCAGGTTTATGCAGAAGTAATTTCCATTGTTTTCAACTTGATTTACTTCCAAGTCATTGTAAACAAGATGCAGCCTGCAGTCTTGTTTTGAGCGCCTACACATTCAGAGTACTTCTGGGAAATGAAAATCATGGCTGTGGAGTACAATCCTTGTGTTTGTGAGTAGGGTAGACTTGTGGCCAGGAGCAGAGAGCTCTTATTGTTCACACTACAAAGCAACCATGACTCTGCGTTTTTAGCAGGAGTCAGTGGAAGTCAATATCAGGGCTCAAGTAGGGAGGAAGCTAATCATCAGCTAAGTGATCAGTAGAAATCAGGTTCTTGGAACAGCAAATGACCACAATATTTGTAGTTATTTATTTTTTAAAAGCTCTCTTTCTATTCTTTAAAAACCATAAGTATGAGTCCTCAAGATCTTGGTTCTGAAGACTTGTGAGACCTTGGAACAGCATTGGAGGCCTCCAAACCTTGGCTGTGCAGATCTCCACAGCTACATCATAAAGAGTTTCCACAGGTCCGATGAAGAGTTTCCAGGGAGCTCATGAGCCTTATTTTTGACACACCAGAGCTAGAGATTGATGGTGCACACAGTGGTGATGGTGATATATCACAACTTGAATCTTTGCTGTTAGGGCCAAATATATGTACCTTTAATAGCATTTTTTGAATAGCACACTTAAGACTGGCCATGTCACTTCCTTTACAAACAGCAGCTATTGGGCCCCCAATTGGAAGCACCAGGGCTGACCTGCCTATGATGTGAATGATTCAATTCACATTGAGTGGTGGGTTGCAGGGAGCAGTGACCAATGGCCTTTCTCACCTAGTCTGCTGCTGCCTCCCTCCAATCCACCAGAGATGGAGCCTCTCCAGTCTGAATCCCACTTGCTGAAGTGAATATGAAAACGTTTGAAAGACCACAATCCAGTGCTCTACTCCCTTAACACCCTTTAAACAAAACAGGAAGTGTGGAACACCCTGGTGACACATCCAGTCTGTTCTATATTTCCTTATGTGTTTAAAGGGACCATACAAGGAAGAAGCAAATTAAGGGAGTTGGGGGCCTGATTGCTGCCTTGTGTGTGTGTGTGCGCATGCAAGCATGTGTGTCTCGGACAGTGGGCGGCAGCAGTCCTGGGTAGCGGGGATCATTTGGTGCTGTGCTGCATAGCTGGATTGCTTCCCTTACCTCCTTCTAGTCAGGTGGACTTGGAAGTCGAGGCAGCAGTGGTGATGGTAGGGTTGGTGGGGACGGCAAATTTTGTGCACCTCAGACCCAACTTGCCTGAAACCAGGCCCAAATGGCTCAAGAGGGAGGAAGGTTAATCCTTTCCGCCTATGTCTGTTTCCCCCTAAAAATTGCTCCCCCAATTGCTATTTGCAACCAAAGAGGTGCTATGGAGTATGTGTGTGTGTGGCCTAAAAAGCACAAGAGATTAGGTTCTCACACACACACACACACACACACACACACACACACACACACACACACACGTGTGTGTGTGTGTGTCTCATGCCACAATCCCAGTTTGGATCATCATCATTAGAGCTGCTATTTATTTTTTTATTATTATTATTAAAGAAAGCAATATGGCAAGCTATAAAAAAAAGGACCAAGCATTTGGTCCTCAGACTGCTGGTTCAGGATCAGCTGGGCGGTCAAGTCCTGCCATCTGCTCTCACTATGAGCAGGAGAAAAGTGACCGCTTATAAGTGGAGTGTTCCTATGGATTCGCCCTGACGGTGGGTGCTGTCATGCAGTTTTTCCTTAACGAGTGCAGGAAAATGAGCATTTTTCTTTCAGTTCAGTTCTTTGGGTTTCAAGGAGAGAAAAAAAACACTTAGTTGCAAAAGTATTTTGACAACTGCAGTTGTCCTGTAATGTCAAGCAAGCCGTGACATATTTAGACTGCTGACAGCACTAGCTCTGTACCACCTGTGAGTCTCTGTCAGTGTTAATGAGAGCAGCTGCATTTCAGCATGGGGCATCGGGGTGTGCGTGTGTTCCAGAGCATTATCTATCACTGCAATATCTGCTGAGCTGGAGTCAAGTGCCCGTCTGAATCCTAGCTCTTACCTGCCAAAATGCACTTCTTGGGAATGGCCTTCACAGTAACCTTTTGCTTGGCAACTTCTTGATCCATAAGGAACCACACTCTCTCTGAGCCTGCAAAAAAAGGGATGGGATAGCATTTTTGTAGAGAAATATCCACAGCCCTACACTGCCATGATAGCAACAGAAGTGATCACTGAGTATAGTAGGGTGTTGGCCCCACCAGAGGGAGAATCAGATGAGAGGGAAGTGCAGTTATCTCCTTCCCTCTGTTCCCCCGACTGGATACTGAGACATCACAATATGTTGGTCAGATATATACAAACCCTCTGTTATATTGCAAACCTTCTGTTATATTATATGATGATATCGAACAGAAGGGTTGGGAAAATGTAGTTATAGCATGTTATAGAATGACATGCATAAAAATGATGTCCTAGGAATTAATGGCACACAAGAAAATTCCTTGATGGGCAACTTGATAATCCATTTCAATATTTATTTTGGTCATGGGTACTCATCAGAAAACGATCCTAAACACAACTGCAGCTGCCAGCAGGTGGAAAAAACCATCATTGTGTGTGAGAATTTCTCATTATTTCTTGGAATCTCAGGGTGAGAGAGCCTTGTCCTGGATGTGTTCTGGCAAAAACCAGAGTGAACTAGAACTGCTGCATGAAAACAACCCATCAGGGTTACCAGAAATGTAAGAAGAACCCTTTTCCATCTGGGAGGTTCTCACAGCAATGGCTCAAGGCACCATCTTTTGAGACCAACTCATGGTCACGTGACCTAAGGAATGTTTCACATTGCATTCAAGAATCACAAGCCTGCAATCCCTTACAGCACTTTCTCACTATAAGTAAAAATCCCAGTCCAATCTACCATTTGGAATGTAAGGCTGCATATTATTCAACGCATGCATGCCTGTAAGTACAGATATCTAGACTCCTTCTTGTAAGAAGTTTGTTGCTAGGTCTGTTCTGTTAGATGAATGAAATTTAACCTTTTCTTTTGCTGTGAAATTGAAATACGTTTACAGGGTTGGTTCTGCTTAAAAATATTGCAGCTACAGTGTATGATTCCACATCCTTTTTCAGATGCTTTTTCTGCAATTCTAATTGGCGGGTATGGTGGGGAGCTATTTTCTCCCATATATGACGGGTTACAGTGACAAAAAATAATAATATGAATCACATGTGCAACATGGTTGTTAGTTAACAGTCTGATGCTACAGGGGCACTTTCCCGCCTGTGGGTTCCTAAAGACAATATATCTTTGAATACAATTTTCCAATGTTTGATAATAAACTTATTGGGCGATAATTTGAGGGTGATGAAGGGTCACCTTTTTTGTAGACTGGAATGAGAGTAGATGTCAACCAGGCATCAGGAAAACGACCTGTGGAATTAACCAAGGTAAAAAAGGATGCAAGTGGTTCTGCCCACCAATTGGGATTATTAGACAAAGTCTCATTCAAAATGTTATCGGGCCCAGGAGCTTTACCGGGTTTTAAAGAAAGAATTAACTCATGTATTTCATTAGGGGAAACTGGAGGCCATTCCAAGAGATCCTGTGGAGTACTGCTGGGAAGTTGAATTGGGGACAAAGATGAGAATTTTTTTGAAAAAAAGTCAACCCAGGTAACTGCAGAGATAGATGGAAGCAAATTTGAAATTGAACAGGTTGATCTGGAAACTAAAGTCCAAAAGGCCTTTTGATTATGGGAAATAATTGCAGAATGTAATTGGTCCCACTTACGCAGAGCATACTGATGTCTTTTCTCATCAAATAATTCATAGCATGTTCTGCGTAAATAAAAATAGTCTCTTAAAAAAGATGGGATTGGATGAGAACGAATGAAAAAAAAAGAGAGCGTATTTGTTTCTTTAATTGCCAACAATCAGCATCAAACCAAGAATTATGGTTAAAAGGAACCCTGGATGGTTGTGAGGAACTAGAGAAGCTAAGAAAATTAACTAGAGAATCAATTAAAGAATCGTAATCTCTTATAGCTGAGGATGGAGAAGAAAAAGAAAGAAGGTTACGAATGAGAACAATAGTCTCCGGGTGACTAGTCCACTAGGAAAAGGCTTGTTGTGAAGTAAAGGACCATTTATAAGATCGACTGGAGTTAGAAGGAAATGAAGAAGAGTGGGGCACATCATGGGGAAAAGAAAATGTTAATAAAAGTGGAAGGTGATCTCCCTCAGAACGATGGCCCACTGAGAAATCAGAGAGGAAAGGTAAGAGATCAGGGGAAACAAGGGCATAATCAATAACACTTGGGCCTCTCACTGAAAAATGAGTAAACTCTCCTGGGGAATCATTACCTCTAGAGCCATTTAATATAACTACATTAGCAGAGGCACATAAATCGACAAAGGAAGCAGCATAACTATTAAAGGATAAATCTTTGGAAACCCTTGGAAGATGAAGCCAAGGAGGGATTTGGTCATCCATAAACCAGTTCATATGTTGGACTAGCGCAGAATTACTGGGGCCAATTCTAGTATTAAGGTCCCCTATTATTATCAGCAAAGCAGAAGGAAAAGCTTTTAAATTTTCTTCTATAAGTTTTTCAAGAGATTCCCATAGATTGGAGGGAGTAATAGCAGCAGGGGGGATATACACATTAAACAGCAAAATCTTAAAAAAATTTATCTGTAAAAGAAAAATTTGACAATACAAAGATTGAATTGGTATATGAGAAAAGGAAAAAGGTGATGATAACTTTACAAGACAACAAAGTCCAACACGTGGACGTCCCAAAATATTATTTTTGAAAGCGGGTAAATGGTAGGGAGTATAACCAGGAATGGACGGGGAAGACAAAGACCATGTCTCCTGAAATAAAATTACATCAAAAGTTTTCAGAAAATTGATGAAGTCTTTATCTGAAGCTTTTCTGGACCACCCTGAAATGTTCCATGAAATTATAGTAATAGTCATAACGTTATGCAAGGAAGGAGAACAACAATCAGTTAGTCAACGGGGAGAGGGGAAAGCAGAATGACTTTTAGGGGAAGCTTGAGGATCGTGTGAAACCTCTTTCCCTTGGTTTGGCCCCATCCTTTAATCATGCATCTAATTATTTTTATACATTAACCAATCCATTACATAGACGAGCCTTTATGTTAGCTCGCCTCAACATTTTCCCGTCGGCAGTTCATTCTGGCCGTTTTTTTAACATTCCGCGGGAGAAAAGGCTCTGTCTCTTTTGTCATGAGACTCCTGATTTTTTGTTTCATATACTCTTTCTTTGCCCAGCACACTTTGATATTCGGAATCATTACCTTGATTCTTGGATCCCTTCTGACCTTATCCCCTCTGATATTATTCTCTCCAAGTTTATGAGTGATGTTTGTGATTCCCTAACTGCAGCTGTTGCTGGTTATTTATCCGAGATCCTTAAAGTAACGCTGTTAGAATTTAAATAATTCTAGTATCTTGTTTAAATTGTTGAGTGTTATGCAAATTGTCATGTCAATTGTAAAGTACAATTGTTAATCATTTGATATGCCAATAAAGGTTTCAGAAAGAGAAAAGAGAGACAATATATCTTAAGCTGACAGCATGAATGAGCTACTGTGGTTTTGTCATCTTCTATATGTAGAATCTGAGTGAACAAGCAAATCTTTGAAATTTCCTGTACACTGGAACAGAATAACAGGGGGGTCAGAGCATCTCTGGATATGAACATGCCAATGTTGCAGAATGCCAGCCAGCCCATACACTTTGGAACAGATGTTGGAAATCAGCCAATATCCGTGGTTCATAATTGTCTTTAAAATGCTTGGTTTTTTAAAAATTCTTTGCCTGTAAGGATGTAATGAGAATTTAAGAAAACTCTCCTCACAAAACCAGCATTAAGCTGCCAAAGTAAAAGAATGACAGTTGTCAAATCAGTATGGATTTTGGAGCTCAGTTCAAAGGCAGGGGAATGCCATGCACTTTCTGTCAATAGTAATAAATTTTAACACCCAATTTAATTGGAAATAAGTGTTTCCAGACTATGAGGATGTTCTCCTAGGATAAAATTACAATATCAGGAAAATTCCAAAACAGCCCTAATAAATCAGCTGAAGACACAATGGCTTTCATGTCACACTCTTCCTTTCCTTAGATGTTCTTGCACAATAGTGTGCTAGGCTTGTAAAACTAGCACAGTTGGAAAGCACTTTGATTCTGTGGCAAAGAATTCATGGGATGTCTGCATCTAATTACTCTACTAGGCAGTCTGCATTTCTCTTTCTGCTGTCCATCTGGACTGGTTTATTTTCCTGAACTGGACGTGTAATCTTTCAGAATCATGCCTATCAAGCCTGTGGGATGACATTCTTTTTCATTGAGAAATTGCATTTATTTTTTTGCTTGGAAGCGGAAATTATTGTTGAGTGAAGGTCAAGTAATTGGCCTAGTAAGTTAGGCCAGTTAGGCATGTTTTCTGTGGGGGCAGTTCAATACACTGAATCTGATCTCATGTTTTTTTCTGTGGTGAGCTCTTCTGTGAACTACTACTACTACCACCAACACAAAAGTCCAGAACTTTGCATTTGGTATATTTGATATTAACACTAGCTGTATTATGCTGAACGTATTTTGCTCTGTCACATCACCATGATCCAGCTAAGGCAATCTCTGAATAGAAATAATGTTATGCTTATGAATATCTGTATTAAGGAGAAAAACATGGCAGAATTTTTTTCTAGAGTGGACTGCCATTTTCTGAGCAGATATTCTCACCCTCCAAGCAAGTGATCAAGACTGTAAAGTGGGAGGGAGGTGCACCTGAAAGAGTCCAGGATGTCTCCTTCTCAGTTTAATAGATAATCAGAGATGGGAAAACCCAGCGTGGCTTGACTCAAGTCAAGTCTAGAGTCACTGCCCCCCGTGACTCAACTCACAGTCAAAGCGCACTTTCCAAGTTGTTGAGTCACCCTTTCATGACTCTAAACCAGGGCTGTCCAAACTTTTTGGCGTGAAGGCCGCATCATCTCTCTGACACTGTGTGAGGGGCCAGGAAAAAAAGAATTAATTTACATTTCAAATTTGAATAAATTTACATAAATTTATGCAAATGAATATATTCCTGGACTGAGAACTGGTTGAAGGCCAGGAAACAGAGAGTGGGTGTCAATGGGCAATTTTCACAGTGGAGAGAAGTGAAAAACGGTGTGCCCCAAGGATCTGTCCTGGGGCCGCAGTGAGATACAAGAAGTTGGACTAGATGGGCCTATGGCCTGATCCAGTGGGGCTGTTCTTATGTTCTTATATTAGAGATGGAACTTATATGAATGAATGAAGGCCTTGCAATAGCTCAAGGCCAATAAAAGGCCTTGCACACAGCAAAGCCAACCTTTCCTTCACTGCTGCTGCTGCATCGCAGATGTGAAGCAGCAAGCAGTGGAGGGACCCCTTGTCCCACAGCTCATGCAGGAGGTTGAACAGTCACCCTCACGCTGAGAGCAGTTGTGCTGGGCCAGCACGGGCTCCAGCAAGTCTCTGGAGGGCCCGAGTTTCATTGGAGACTGGGACTCCCTGCTGGCTGGATTGGGCCACAATCCAATCCACAAGTGGCCCCCAGACCGGGGTTCGGCTATTCCTGCTTTTAAAGTACTCAAGTCAAGCCACCCCCTTTAAAAAGCCCGCCATGGAAAAAAAGGGGCTGCTGCCAGTGTGTGTGTGTGTGTGTTGGAATTCTCTTTAAACATTTCCCTGATGTCCCTGCCCATATATAAACAAGGCAGGAGGGGGGAAGGGACTGTGTGAGAGCCAGGAGAGAAGTGGCAAGAGGGAGGAGAGTCACATGCAGCAACTGCGAGGCTTACCAGGACGACTGATCCTTGGCAGCTCTACTTAGAAGTAATCCCATTTGCACCAGTCATTCAATGAGAGTTCCTCCCCCAAGTAACAATAGAACTTAGAGCAGCCATGCCATGCAATGGAAAGTGTGATCGCTTTGAACTGCCTCCCCCCCAGCTTCCCTGCCTCCTCCCCTTCCCTGGGCTTCTCCAGCCAATCATAAGGCAAGAACCTCCTTGGCTTCTCCTTCTGCTCTACTTCAGCCAAAGAAAATATCAGACCACCCATCCTTTGTCCAATGATAATTGGTTCCTTTCTTCCTATCTGAGAGGGGATTCTTCCTATCCTATCAAAAAAGCTTGCTCCCGCCTCCCCCCTCGGATGCATTAACCCTTCCCTGCCTCGTGACTGGAACCTCCCTGGTGCTCACCCAGTCGGAATGATGGCCCCACAAGGTTTTTCATACCACAAAAATGGTAAGCAAGCACACCCAGACATAGGCAAACTTGAATCAGCCTGCATGGGGATGAGTATCGAGTCAGGGGGACCTTGACTCTAGTGATTTTCAAGTCTTCCATGCGCACAACTCACGAGTCCACAAGTCAATTAAAAAAAATGCATTTTCGTGACTCGCATCTGAGTCACCTGACTCGAGTTCCCATCCCTGATAAGTACTGTATTCTGTGTAAGGGGAGGAGAAATTTTGCATACAGTACAAGCCTTGGTCTTGAATCATTTCCTTCGATTGGCAAGTTGAAAGAAGCAGTGAACTGACAACAGGTGCCCTGTACTCTTAAGTGTACTCTTAGGCCCTGTACTTTTAGGTGCCCTGTAACAGGTGCCCTGTACTTCTCTCACCCTGTTTTTTTTAATAGGACTGTGTAGAGTAAGAGTGACTAGGCTGTGCTGAAAGAAAAGGTAAGGGGCTGACTCATTCTGTCCCTTACCTTGCTTTCATCTTGACTCCTTGCCCACTGGCTGCTTTCCTAAGCAGGTGGGAGGGTGAGGAGGAGAAGACAGTAAAGTTTATTAGTAGTAGTAATGCTATTATTATTATTATTAAGTTATTTTTGTTAGGGGTAACAGGGGCAGCATCCCAGCAGCATCAGGCAGGGCTGCTCCTGGCCTGCAGAGCTTATTAGGGAGCCAAAAAGCATGACGCAAGTCTCTATATAAATAAATAATTCTCACAGCCCTACGCTTTCTACCCACGGTCAGAGAATAACATACCTAAATGCTTGCTATGATCTGAGCGTGGAGTAGACAAAAAACAAAACAAGAAAGATAAAAAATTCATTTTCTTCATGTTGACATCTCAGTACAAAGCCTTACATGCACTTTGGTGTATACAGTGGTGTACAATGTGAACCTTTCATTTAAGCCATTTCTGCCCAATGTTGCATATATGCAACAGGGACCAAATATGTACACTTGTGGGCCAGGCAAAAGTGTGTTAAGTGGGAGGTCATGGATTCAGGTGTACCACGTATGTGAGTCACAAGATTCCTTCTCAGTGTTTACTTTCATTTGCTGGTGTTCGCTTTCAGGTTCAATCCCTGATGGCATCTCCAGGTAGAGCTGAGACAGATGCCCTGCTTGAAATCTTGGAGAACCCCTGCCAATCAGTTTGACAATTCAGAGCTAGATGGACTACTGGTTGTGTCTGTGTGTGGCAACCTCATACATTCATGGCTATAGGATGGCAATGTCAGGACTGTATATTGGTAGGGCTCGATCCAGTGATATGCTGGCAGTAATGTGCTAATAGGAATGAATTTAGCAGCTGTGCTGTGGTGGGGAAAGGAGATACTGCTCGATCCAACTCAGTAGCTTATGGCATGGATTTGCAACATGCTTTAGAGAAATGAACACATCTAGTATCTATCAAAGTCAAATTGATAGAGGGAAGCCTCCCTACCCTACCCATACCTACCCTACCCTATGCTACTCCCTACCCATAGCTGTGGCTATGACCTATGGTTCAGGCAGAGACAGTAAAAGAGAGAAAGAATTTTCAGATCATTCATATTATGCAAAATAACCCAGAAAACAGGAGTGTTCAATCATTCCAAAGTTTTCTTTTTACCAATGTAATAGAAGCTAACAGGTGTAATTGCTTGCTTGGATGTTTCTTGTTATCAGAGTTGCTTCTTGTTGAGAATAAACTCCAGCCCCTGAAGCATCTTAACCCCTCTCTGGAGTGGACCATAATATGTTTGGACATTCAGACAACAAGCAGGAGCCACTTGATGGCCTGCTGGTGGTGATGTAGTGGAGTGAACTAGGAAAGCAGTGGACACACCTCCAACATTGCCACTGTTTTAAGTCCTTGCAACATCTGGCCTCTTCAGTATAGTCGAAGTAGATGAAGTGACAAACACCATCTGCTGGTCACTGAAGGAATAAAAACAGAAAATCCTGAAGATAGGATGAAAAGGCAAATAACAGTTTATGAAAAGGTGTGGTTTTATCCACCACTATCAAACAGCAAAATTCGAATGGTTCTTTTATTAGAGCACAGTAATGGCACAGTTGTTACTCCGTTGACAAAATTCTGTGGGCCAGTTCTTCCAATTTGACTGGGTTGTCTACGAGCACAGAATAGGTTTTCTGTTCATGCACACGCAAACACACATGCATATAGCAAAAAGATATATTTGCATTCCCCTCCTCCTGCAGAGAGAGGTCTCTTGGGCATATGGATCATGGAACGTTCTGCTACCTATGTAACATCTCCATTTCTCCTGACATTCCTTGGCTAGTACCTCTTTCCTCTCTTGAAAGATGGAAGCCATCTCTTGTTTTCTTTCCACCATACCTGTTACCCCCAACCCCACCTTCTCCTTCTCTTTCTCCACCTGACTGCTTAGCACCTCCTTATGAGCTGAGCACCCAGGAAAAATGTCCCACTTATTGAATAAGCCAGGCAGCTCTCCTTGCTAGCTGTCAAGGACATTTTTTAGTCTCTAAGAAGAGCACAATGAAATAAATTCCAGTCTAATAAAACATGTGCTGAATATTAAACTATGTGTTTTCACCATCTGTCCTGGCAAGTGAAAACTGGATCACAAAAAGCATCTGCTCCAAAACTTATTTTGCAATTAGAAATAATTTGGCATTTGTTCTTTCATTAGCATGCCAAACAAAGCAGCATACAAAGTATTGTTTTTGTGTTTGCACAGAATATGCACAAAACATGTTTATACAGGGGAAAAAATGTAAAAACATTTTAGACCCAAACCACACAAGGTATGTCTCTTTCACTAGGGTTGCTAACATCTTCTTCTGGCAAGGCTCTTATGCCTTTAATAGCTTTAAACAGCTGTGTGACATTCAGATCTCTTTCCAGCATAGAGATTCTCCAGCTGAGTTTCTGTTATCATACAACTGTCCACTATACAGGAGTCTGGAGGACTCCATGGCATACAGCCATAATGCCTGGTTGCTATCTCCAGCTTTAGCAGCAGTATACCAGTTGCAGGCGAGCTAGGGTGGGAGAGAATTAGGCCTTTCTTTTTGCTTGTGGGCTGCCCAGAGGCAGTTAGTGGGCCACTATGGAAATCAGGGTACTGGACTCAATGGGCCTTGGTTTGATCCAGCAGGGCTTTTCTTATGTTCTTACAAGTTGTGCCAGAAAAATGTTGGCTACCTTAGTTACCAAGCTGTTCATGGTTAATTCGCTGAAAGATGCTTTCTTGTGATGTCTAATACCAGTCCTCTTTCCCATTCCGCCAAACCCTTTTGGAAGCAGAACACTAAGACCAGTCCTGCATACCTTATAATTGCAATAATTATGAAGATGGTCACAATAAAACTAAAAATAGCTTTTCAAGAAAAAAATGTTCACAAAACGATTTCCACAGCACAAGAAATAAATTACCCATATTCCAAAAAGACTCACAATCCAGAAAGAAGAAGAAACTGCAGCAAACAGCCACTGGTAAAGATGCTATGCTGGAGTGAAGAGGGACTGTCTATATTTAGTGAGGAGCTCCCCTTTAAAAAGTGCTTTGTTGCCCAGATAGCAGGGTATTGTATACCTTTCCAGCTGTTTCGCTCAGGAAGCAAATGCTCCTCTGCTGTTGACTGATGGCAAGGCTCCAGGTTTGCATGTTGGTTGCAGCTTTTCAGCAGAAGTTTGGTGAGATCAGATTGTCTTAAGAAATCAAATTGATTGCAAGGTGAGAAACCGTCTTTTTAATATTTTTCCATTTTTTACACTTTTGACTCTGGATTCCCACTTCCTAAGATTCCTGTATTTTGGTACATTTTGTGCTAAACTCTGCACAGCTCAGCGCACTGATACAGCATTTGTTTCCAACATTTAAACAAAGACTGAATTCTGTTCCATCAAGATCTCTCTGCGACGAGAGGTGGAAAACAGGGCATTCGCCAGGATGAGATCAGTGGCTTCACTGTCCCACTTGCAGCACTGGGTAGGCTCACTTAGGACTAAGAAAAGTCAATAATCTAGCAAGGCTTTAATTTGGGATGTGACATGGTAAGGCAGAGGAAGGGGAGGAGGAAGGCAAGGACGAAGAGGAAGGTGAGAAGGGCCAGAATGGCAAGGAAGACAACAATTGAAAAGCTGAGAGTGGACAGAAGAAAGAGTGATCAAAGGAATTCCTGGGAGCCAGGAGAAGAGGGGCTAGCCAAGAGGGTGAAGGACAATGGATCACATCCTAATGTGGTGCAGTGGGAGGCATGCAAGGAGTGGAAAGGAGGGGAAAGGACAAAAGGAGATAGGATAGTCCAGGGGCAGGTGTCCTGGAGAAGGAGAGAGCAAGAAGAGAGAAGGCATGAAGGGGAAACTGGAAGGAGCTAAAGAGGATGACCAGAAGAGGTGGAGGTCCAGGCAAAGAGATCAGGAGCCTCCCAGACTGGGCCCACACCTGAAAGGAAGATCTGGGGGAGGTGGGCATCCCTCTGACGCATGTTGCCCAGCCACAGAGAGGGGTCAGGCCAGACCACTCCTGAAGGCACTCCCCCTTTTGTGTACCCCCCACTCCCTCAAACAACAAATGAGCAGAGCAACCTAGCATAAAGTGTATAAGAGCCATTCCTGGAAATATTGTTCCCATGTCCACACCATGTGGACATTCCTTCTTGGGAGGACAAGGGGGTAAGGCACCCCCCCCCAACAAAAAGACCAGAAAGAGCACCCTCAATAGAAAACTTGCTTCCATACTGAAGGCCATCTGAAGATAAATTATAAGGGCTTCTCCTTTTGGAGCGAAGCATTGGGCTCTACTGCTCTGTTCCTATTTTAAGCCCAGAGGTGTCCATCTAGTGTGCCTGTTGCACTACGTCATTCACCTGTGCTCCAGTAAACCCTTACCGTGAATCCCTCCTTTCTTATAAAGAAATATTGTCATCTCATAGATAAGATATGGGACTGAGAAGCCTGCTTGCATGTTAAGGGCCACATGCCCACTTATGCAATGCAAGGAAGGGTCTTAACCCCCAGAAAGCAGTGGAGTGAGCAAATGGACAGTCTCTCTTTTTTATTGACCTGAGAAGGCAGTGAAACCCTCCCACTGCTCATTTTGGCTCCTTACAGAGGGCTGGCAGTGGACCGATGTTATTCTAGGTAGTCTGTCGCAAGTGTCCTGTTAATCAGTTCAGAATTAATGACTAGTTTTTTTATTTGTTTTCCATCTTGAAATGCCCAGCAAGATTATTGTGAGTGAAGGCAGAAGCTTGAAAGGCATCAGGTTCAGCATTCTGAGTTTGACCTAAAGTTGCTAGCAGGACAAACTAACAGCTGCAGCAGAATCTGGGGAAAAAATGCCTTGGGCCAGTTCAGAGTTTATTCTTGACAGATTGCAACAGGAGGGGGAGCTTTTACTGCAGCCACCAGGAAGGAGAAGCCAGCAGCTACCAGTAACCTGTGTGAACTTGCTGCTCTCGGCTCTGTTTATGGCCCCTTCCTGCATTGTTTCAGTGTTCTCAGAGTTCCCTTGAACTCTGGTCAGCCCTAATTCAGAGCTTAATTTGTGCCAGGACTCACCGTGGTTCAGTTCCAGAAACTATTTCAACTATTGCTATACTTGGTACCATAGTAGTAAGTAATACATCTGATGTGGGTTGGGAAGATATGGGTTTAAATTCTCATTGCACTGAAGCTCACTGGGGACAACCACTATTTTTCATGTCTAATTTCACAGATGTGCTTAGTTAAGTGCTTGGGTGCAGTGGATAAGCTGGGGAGGGAAGGTGAGTTGGGATGGGGTCAACCAAAAAGGGAGGCGTGCATGTACACTTTGCACAAATGCAAAGGGGCCCAGAACTGTGCCAGGGCCTGATGAACTCTAATGCTGAAAATATAAACTGAAGATAACAAAGTGGGTATTTGATGCCTCCTAGATACAATATCTGGTTCTTTCATCCTTTCCACAGCTGTCTCTGATGGAGGGACAGTTTCTTGAATGTTTTCTTCTGTGGATATGACACATATCCAACTCAACTCAACTGAAGTAAACAGAAGCTCTGTACATGTAGGAATGTCATGTACACATTGGGACAGTCAGAATTCTGGATCAGGATATTTGTGTAACTTTTCAACCACTTGTGGACTTGCACAATAGGACTGCAGCTATGAGCTCATGCTTGAGCATGAGTAGGTCATGGTTTGCCATTCTCTACCTTAATTCGGGGAGGGAATAGGGCCAAATTAACAGTGACAAAGAACAGGGGTGGCCCAAAGTGATCCAACCCCCGCCACTGCATCTGATCCACCAAAGCCGCACACCTCCAAAAAACCATGCAGAAGGTGGTGATTCAGCTTCCTGACTCATGTTGCTCCTTCCTGTGTAATCCCTTTCAAGAGTGCCCTGCACTTCCTACTTTGTTTAAAGGGACTGCACAGGAAGGAGTGAAATGAGGATTTTTCAGGTGCATGAGATGACAGTAGTAATGGTCTCCTGCCTCATGCAGACCCTTTAAACAAATCAGAAAGTGAACTTCATTATTTGTTTAAAGGAACCCCACAAGGAAGGAACTCAATAAGGGAGTAGGGAAGTGGATTGGTCCTCTTCTCACTTGTTTTTACTAAGCAGGAAGTGGATTGGAGCAGTTCCATCTGTGGCTGGCTGTAGGGAGCTGTAGCCTCAGATGGACATTTGCAATGAAGCAATGGAGAAAGTAATGAGTCTTTTCTATCATTCACATCTCTGCTGTGAGGCAGAACTTTGAAAATATGAAGACCTTCTGATTGAAGTGTGTAATGGATTTGTGGGTGAGGATGTTGACATTGTAGTAGAGTACATGGTAAGTATGATTCTAAGACTGCAGAGACATTTCTAACAGTCCACCCCCAGACACTGAAGACATGGACAGTGTTGCAATTTCTGGAGTTTGGTTTCTTTGAAACTGTACCAAACTTAGCCTCATGTCTCAGACTGTTCCTGTCTGCATTTTCACTGCATCCTGTGAAAGAAACTTCTCAAAGCTGAAACTAATAAAAAGTGATCTTCAGCCCAATATGACTGATAAGAGAACATGAATTTTGAGGAAGCCATTGACAACTTCACATAAGCTAAAATGCAAAGATAGAAGCTGTAATGTCATTATTAGTGTGACAGACCTTCAAACACTTTTAAAGATGTACCAAAGTAAGAAGAATATAACCAGAGGTCAGATTTATATAACCAAAGCTCAGTAT